>NC_067478.1:53148180-53748180 GCF_947179515.1 Apodemus sylvaticus
TTTCTTTCTCCTGATGACGACAAACTGTTATTCCCTCTGGAACCATAAACCAAAATAAATCCTGCCTTCTATGCATTCTCTTGGTCATGCGCTTTTCTCACATCAATTAATTTAAAAAATATATTAATACAGTGGTTGAGAAGGTGCCTAAAGGAGCAGTTATTCAGAGACAGCAGCAGTACCAAGATCATGCCAACATTTATAGCAGCTCATGGAAGAAGTATATACATACATACATGCATACATACATATACATATACATATACATATACATATATATTTGAAGAATCTCTTCTTCCTCTGCATATCCTTGATAATCTTATTAAGCTTTTTCACAGCCAAAGAACTTGTAAAGATAGCTGTTAGCAGAGGCCTTATGGGAACCCACATGACAGGCTCAGGACTATTGAAGTCGTGCCAGTCAGCCTCAGTGCCAACCTGCCATAGCCAAGAATCACCCAGGAGAGAAGTCTTAACAAGGAATGGTGTAGGTCACTGCTCACGCTGGCCTGGGAGCATGTCTGGGGTGGGAGACTGTTTTGACTGAGGGGCACATGCACCGGTTGTGACTGGCATTTCACAGGCTGGCCCTGGGACTGTGAGTGAGCAAAGATGTTACTTTTCATTCTTCCTTGGCCGTTAACTATGAATTCCATGTTTTAACTTCCTGTCTTGACTTGCCCTAAGTAATGTGCGGCCTGAAATTATAAGCCAAATAAACCTTTTCCAGGCTGTTTTTGTCATGTTATTCGTCACAGCAACAAAAATGCAGCTAAGTCAAAATGATAGCCACACTTCTGGCTTCTCACATATAACATAATGCACTTGTGTGTGCCCAGCTGACTTTAGTTGAGCTCACACATACATATTCATTGATACAGTATGCTTCATAGAATTATTCAGTATATTTGAAATTAAAACCATGAATTGCAATAATTATATATATATATATATATATATATATATATATATATATATATATATATAAACATGCTTTGTCTAAATACTTTGATCCTAGAAGTTCACACAAAATAGATTAAATTGCATCATTTTTACGTTTTTTTTATTATTGCACACTTTTTAAATGAATGTTCACCAAACTGGAAGAATATAAATGGGATATTAGAAATTATATTCTTTATTTGGCAAAGGAACTAAAAACATCCAGTGGAAAAAGGACAGAATTTTTAACAAATTGTGCTGGATCAACTGGAGAGCTGCATGCAGAAAAATGTAAATCAACCCATTCTTATGTCCTTGAACAAAGCTCAAGTCCAAGTGGATCAAGGATCTACACATAAAACCAGACACACTGAAGCTTATAGAGGAGAAAGTGGGGACGAATCTTGAACACATGGGCACAAGGGGAAAGTTCCTGAACAGAACACCAATGACTTATGCTCTAAGAACAAGAATCAACAAATGGGACCTCATAAAACTGCAAAGCTCCTGTAAAGCAAAGGACACAGTCAATAGGACAAAACAGCAACCAACAAATTGGGAAAAGATCTTTACTAACCCTGTATCCAATAGTGGGATAATATCCAATGTATACAAAGAACTCAAGAAGTTAGTCTCCAGAGAGTCAAATAACCCTATTTTAAAAATGGGGTACAATTCTCAACTGAGGAAACTCTAATGGCCCTAAAGCACCTAAAGAAATGTTCAGCATCCTTAGGTAATAGCGAAATGCAAATCAAAAAAACACTGAGATTCCACCAGTCAGAATGGCTAAGATAAAAAACTAAAGGGACAGCAGTTGCTGGAGAGTATATGGGGGAAAAGGAGTACTTCTCCATTGTTGGTGGGATTGCAGGCTAGTAAAAACACTCTGGAAATCAGTTTGGTTATTCCTCAGAAAATTAGACATAGTACTACCTGCTGGCCCAGCTATACCACTCCTGGGCATATACCCAAAAGATGTTCCTACATGTAATAAGGACACATGCTCCACTATGTTCATTGCTGCCTTATTTATTTATAATAGCTAGAAGCTGGAAAGAACCCAGATGTCCCTCAACAGAGGAATGGATACAGAAACTGTGTTATATATACACAATGGAGTACTATTCAGCTTTTAAAAACAATAAATTTATGAAATTCTTAGGCAAATGGATGGAACTAGAAAGTGTCATCCTGAGCAAAGCAACCCAATCACAAAAGATCACACATGGTATGCACTCACTAATAAGCGGAAGTTAGCCCAAAAACTCAAAATAAACAAGTTACAATTCACCCAGCACAGGAAGCTCAAGAAGAAGGAGAACTTAAGTATGGGTGCTTTGGTTCCTCTAAGAAAGGGAACAAAATACTCACAGGAGCAATAAGAGAGACAATGTGTGGAGCAGGAGCTGAAGTAAAGGCCACCCAGAGATGCCCTACCTGGGGATTCATCCTATAAACAGTCAACAAACCCTGACACTACTAAGGACAACAAGAAGTGGATACCAAAAGGAGTATGCAATGGTTGTCTCCAGAGGAGTCCTGCCAGAGCCTTACAAATACAGAGGCAGATGCTAGCAACAAACTATTGGACTGGGCATGGGGTCCCCAATGGAGTAGTTGGAGGGTGGTCCAAAAGAGCTGAAGGGGCTTACAGCCCCACAGGAAGAACAATGATTTTGGCCACCCAGACACCCCAAGACTCCAAGAGACTGAACCATCAACCAAGGGGCACACATGGTTCCAGCCAAAAATGTGGCAGAGGAAGGCCTTGTTGGGCATCAGTGGGAGGAATGGTCCTTGGTCAGGTAAAGGCTCAACAGAGGCCCCAACAAGGGGAAATAGAGGTGGGGAGGTGGGGTGGGTATGTCAGGTGGAGACAGGGGGAGGGAGGAGGGGTTGGGGTCTTTGAGGAGAGGGGAAATTGGGAACGGTTTTACCATGGCAATGTAAATGAAGATGATATTCAATAAAAAAAAAGAAAGAAAAAAGAAATTATAATCTTTAAAACAGATTTCTATCTTTTAAGATAGCATTTTTCAGTATTTGAGTTTCTGAAATACTTTAAGCCAGGCATGCTGGTATTTATCTATAATCCCTACCCTCACGAGACAGAGGCAGAGGCAAGGGAAGTTTACATAATCTACAGTGTTCTTGGACAATGACGGGAAATGTGGCCCATGAAAAATATTTTCATATACTACTGAGCTTACTTTATTTTAAGTAGTTTTCAAAAACATATGGACTCAAAGAGATAATGTATGGCATTTGGATAAATGTAATATTAAGAATAGAAGAATAAATAAAGCAATATAATATCAACTTTGTACATATAGACAAAACTATTGTTGAGTGTCCAGCGTAAATCCAATCTATTCATGTGGCAGCTCAAACAGCGACAATACTTACAACATTTAAAAGTAAACATTAAGTAAACATTAAGTGTTGATGTCGTTGACTAATCCACTCCAATCTCTCCGACAGCAGTGGTGGTGTGAGCTCCTCTCTACTAGCCCTAATGCTCTAGATTCTCGAATGAAAGACACACACACACACACACACACACACACAGTCTTTCATTTAACATGCCTTAATCAGCTCAATGGATGAGCCATTCCACATGGCTAATACCTCCCCTCCAATACTCCTGAATCACTGCTTACTAAAGTCTACATTCCATCTTTGCTACCCTAGCCCCAGTGGGGATGGGGCCCTGGGGCCCCTCTTCTCCGGTTCTTACATGAATGTATGCTTTCTCCCTGCAGCTCTCCAGCCTGGATCTTATTCCTTGTGTGGCAATTCTGCTTCCTCTTCGGTCCCCTTGCCTCTGAACCCTAAAGTCCCACCTCTGTCTTCCTGCCCAGCCATTGGCCTCCAGCAACTTTAATTCACCAATCAGAAACCGCTGGAGGCGGGGATCCTCAGCAGTTTCCATGCAGGATTCTCATGCCACTTTAGGAACCCAAATAGTATACTGCAAGCATTAAACCAAATCCACAACAGTTGTAAACTTTAATTACTTTAGCAGCAATTATTTCTACTTTCTTTGGTTTTCTTAACCATAAAAAGATAAACTGGCTACTACTACTAGTACTGCTATGACTAGCAGACAACTATTCAGCATGCAGGTAACAAGCAGATATGGAGCACCTTGTTAAAATCTCTCCGGTGACATCACGTAATCCATTAATTTGTCCCATGAATATCTAATATTAACTAAGTAGCAGTGATATTTTAGATATAGAAAATATAGTAAAGGACAAAGTACATGTATTTCTTGTCCTTTGAAGCTAAAATTAACCTTTTAGATTTCTGAAAGGGAAACAGGCAAACAATGCATGCAACTGCATGTAACAAAGATTAGCAAACAATGAGATTTGGATTCAAATCTGTCGTCCTCCAACATAAACTCTATGGAAACAACACTAAGCATTCACTAAATATTTTAAAAGAACTGGAGAAACTGCAAGGCAAAATCACTTAATGGAACTAAAAGCAGCTTTATAGCCAAAGACTTGTTTTCTGTTTCCCTCAAGTTTGACTTCAACCATTGTACAAACTGGAAAAATAAGGGCAATGGTCATGATCACAGAGAAGAATGCACAGACGCAAGCGCAGGAAGAGAAGGGGAAAGGAGGAAGGAGGTGGGGTTTTATAGCTGTCAAAGCTAGAGACGCTGATGCCAGGTATCACAGCTCTCCTCCTCAGTAAGTACAAATAGTAAAGAAACTACATGTGTATCAAGATATGAATAAGGAAACGAGTTGTACTTTTGATGGAATACTACACCAGAAAATAAATGTTAAACTGGAAACTTGCTTAACCTCACGAGTAGATTGCATAAATGTGAGATCAAAACCCATGAAATAGAAAGAAATACCTACAGTGTTGCTCTTTATATAAAGTTATAAAACCAAGATGATTTAAATATCCACGAAAAGGAATTAATTAGAATTGATTCTAAATAATAAAGCTAAGCATCACATTCAGATTATGTCAATTACTAAAAAAAATGAGACAAAAGAATAATAAAGGTACTAGGAACCGCAAATATATAAAGATGAATTGGGGTCATGGCAACACTATGATGAGAACATGTATGTACTATGTATGTATCATACTACAGATTTTTAATAATTCATATCATACCACATAAGTCATGTTACATATTGCATGGAGTATTTAATATATTATCTTACATTTTTCCTTTAATGAAACAATGTCTGTTTACTTCTTGTTGTTTAATAAGAATTATACTTCAAAGTCAATATCAGTTTAACAAGATACTCCAATATTCAATAGTAGTTATTCAAATACATTCATTATGTAATTGTTTTTAATGCAAACCTTAAGAATAAATTACTAGAAAAATGTGTATAAGAATTCAAGCACATCTAAACAGGAAATATGAAACCATTATAAAGTACATTTTTTTTCTAAATTATGGTTGTAACAATGTAGTTTGAGAACTGTTCACAAGATATCAGTGGATGAAACAAATGAAAAAAAATTCCATATAAAACTCTTTATGGGCACTGCATTTATCTTTATATCTACACATGGGTTGACTCTCAGGGCTTGTTAAAACAGCCTCAGTTTTTAAGTGGATAAGAGTTAATGCAGAGACATGAAGCACCTCAGAGTGCAGAAAGTAAAGAATCGTGTAGTGCTCAGTCCTAAATGAAACATCTACAATGTCCCCCTTCCCGTTTGGTTGAGAAAACATTTCAGAAGACGCAGAAGGTCTAAGGGCAAACTGTTTTGAAACAGTATCCTTTGGACATATCAGAGATCCAGGGTAAAACCGAAAACAACTGGTGGAAAATAAACAAACAGCAATAAAAACATAGAGATACGATGACTTCTAATGACATTCTGCTATCCTATAGGTCACCGTGGTGATTTGCCACCTCCAGATATGCTTTCTACCATAGCAGATGGGAACAAATACAGATAACCGCAGCCAGGCATGCTGAACAAGAGACCATGGAACACTCAACCCTACAGGGGACTGCCTCTCATGGAACCCAGGGGAAGAGGAAGAAAGAGCAAAAGAGCCAGACAGGATGGAGGACACCAAGGAAAGAAGGCCCTCTAAAATCTACACCAACACAATCTAAGCTCTCATGAACTCAGACTGCCGCAGTATGCTCAGCTCTGTGCTGAGATCTGTACCAGATCCTCGGCACATATATTACGGCTTTGGGTCTGATGTTTTTATGGAATTCCTGAGTGTTCGGAGCAGCTCATCACTAAATTGTGTGCCTTCTCTGTGGCTTTCTTCCTTCTGCTAGCTTGTCTTGTCCAACGCCCATGCAATCTTTTACGTTCTATAATATTTCACTTGGTTATGTTTTATTATTGCTCCTTAGAAGCCCACTTGTTTTCTAAAGAAAGACAGGAAGATAAGACAGTGGATCTCGATGGGAGCAGGTGTTAGGAGGAACTGGGAGGAATAGAGGCAGAGGAAACTGTAATCAGGATATTTATGTGAGAAAAAAATATTTTCAATAAAAGGGAAAAAAGAAATAATGTATAAGTAAAACTTTGGCTAGAAAATGTCTAAAAATTAAAAAAAAAAGCCACGAATTTGATAAGGAGCAATAAGGAGCAGGGAAGGTTATGTAGGAGACTTTGGAGGAGGGAAGAAAAGAGAGAAACATTATAATTAACTTATAATCCCAAAGGAAAAAACTTGTATAATCATGATAAAAATGGGAAACACGTGAAAAAGTGCTGATGGAGAATAAATTTTTTTAATTTTTTTATTCGATATATTTTTTATTTACATTTCAAATTATTTACCCTTTCCGGGCTTCCCACTCCCCGAAAGTCCCATAAGCCCTCTTCCCTCCCCCTGTTCCCCCATCCACCCTTTCCCACTTCCCTGTTCTGGTATTGCCCTATACTGCTGCACTGAGCCTTTCCAGAACTAGGGGCCACTCCTCCATTCTTCTTGGACATCATTTGATATGTGGATTATGACTTGGGTATTCCAAGTTTCTAGGCTAATATCCACTTATCAGTGAGTGCATACCATGATTGATCTTTTGAGACTGGATTACTTCACTTAGGATGATGTTCTCCAGCCCCATCCATTTGTCTAAGAATTTCATGAATTCATTGTTTCTAATGGCTAAATAGTACTCCATTGTGTAAATACACCACATTTTTTGCATCCATTCCTCCATTGAAGGACATTTGGGTTCTTTCCAGCTTCTGACTATTATAAATAGGGCTGCTATGAACATAGTAGAGCATGTATCCTTATTACATGCTGGAGAAACCTCTGGGTATATGCCCAGGAGTGGTATAGCAGGGTCCTCCGGAAGTTTTCTGAGGAACCGCCAGACTGATTTCCAGAGTAGTTGTAACAATTTGTAACCCCACCAGCAGTGGAGGGGAGTTCCTCTTTCTCCACATCCTCACCAGCACCTGTTTTCTCCTGAGTTTTTGATCTTGGCCATTCTGACTGGTGTGAGGTGAAATCTCAGGGTTGTTTTGATTTGCATTTCCTTGATGACTAATGATGTTGAACATTTTTTAAGATGCTGCTCAGCCATCCGAAGTTCTTCACATGAAAATTCTTTGTTTAGCTCTGTACCCCATTTTTTAATGGGGTTATTTGGTTTTCTTGGGTCTAACCTCTTGAGATCTTTGTATATATTGGATATTAGCCCTCTGTCAGATGTAGGGTTGGTGAAGATCTTTTCCCAATTTGTTGGTTGCTGATTTGTCCTTTTGATGGTGTCCATTGCCTTATAGAAACTTTGTAATTTTATGAGGTCCCATTTGTCAATTCTTGTTCTTAGAGCATAAGCTATTGGTGTTCTGTTTAGGAACTTTTCCCCTGTGCCCATGTCCTCAAGGGTCTTTCCCAGTTTCTTTTCTATTAGTTTCAGTGTGTCTGGCTTTATGTGGAGGTCCTTGATCCACTTGGAGTTGAGCTTAGTACAAAGAGATAAAGATGGATCAATTCACATTCTTCTGCATGCTGACCTGATGGAGAATAAATTAAGACCAACCTCAACCTACACCGTCCATGCTATATTTTATATGTAAACTTTTAAGTAGAACACTTCACTTATCAGCAGATAAATATGTTACTGTTAGCTCAGCCAATAAAACAACTAGCATGTTCCTTACTTTTTAACCATTTGTACTGATTCACTGCTTTATTTTGAAATTATTATCTTCTGCCAAAGTCATTTGTGAAGGAAATCCCACACTCGAAAAGAAAAATAATGAAATCCAAATGCAAGTTTCCGATTCTGTTCCCCTCTTGCCCTTATTTCTCTGTCCCAGGGATATAATAAAAACAACAACCAGAAGGCCAGCAAAATCTACTCTGCCATGGTTCACATGCTAGCCTGCTTTGTTTCTGTTGTAGTGAGATCAAATTTTAGGCTAATAATTTCCTCCTTCACCATTTTTATTGCATAACAATGATCTGCTCTAGAAGAATAAAGCCTATCATGAGTGTAAACAATGGAATGAGTAGATTTTAGAAGATAAAATATAATTTTAAATAAAATTATAAAGCACAGTGCAGAAATATTTTAAACTCTAAACAGTTTGGATTTTCAGGAATCACATCTTAGAGAGGTATTTCTTTTATTAAGATGTTATTACAAAAATCTTACCTTCAAATAATAGTCAAACCTCAAACTACCAATCATTTAAAAAATGATTTGGAAAGTCTTCACAACTGGTTGATTCAGCCAGAGAGAAAAAATGTTCGCCCATCTTTGCCCTTATGATAGCATAACCAAATGTAACCCTGAGAAGGGAGGGTGAAGAGGACCCTGAGCATGGTGACCCCTCCTGGTATATATTATGAAGAAAAAAAAACCTTTAAGAAGAGCCGGCCTCCTGGACGTTGCATTTTTAGCATGGTACTTAAGTACATCCTTACTGAGTGTACTGGCTGGTTTTGTGTCAACTTGACACAGGCTGGAGTTATCACAGAGAAAGGAGCTTCAGGTGAGAAAATGCCTCCATGAGATCCAGCTGTAAGGCATTTCTCAATTAGTGATCAATCGGGGAGAGCCCCTTGTGGGTGGTACCATCCCTGGGCTGGTAGTCTTAGGTTCTATAAGAAAGCAGGCTGAGCAAGCCAGGGGAAGCAAGCCAGTAAGAAACATCCCTCCATGGCCTCTGCATCAGCTCCTGCTTCCTGACCTGCTTGAGTTCTAGTCCTGACTCCTTTTGGTGATGAACAGCAATGTGGAAGTGTAAGCCGAATAAACCCTTTCCTCCCCAACTTTCTTCTTGGTCATGACATTTGTATATGAATAGAAACCCTGACTAAGACAGTGACAGAGCATCTAGGCAAAAGAGAAGACCAGTGTAATCCTTGGTGTCCTCAGGTAATGTCCAACAATACACAGGACAAGCTGAGGATGTTTCACATCCTGACAAGAAATCACAAAATAACAAAGAGAAGAGAGATTCAAATTGGGAAGCATGGCAAGGTTGGGTATGAGTTTAAGTCCCAAGCCATTAGGCCAATCATCTTATTACACACTTCAACAGAGCCTGCAAGGGAATAAGCCCAAACTAAGTGTGTCTTTCCTAGGGACAACACACCACATTATCCAGGGAAAGGGAAAAGGAAGGCAAAGAATGCCACTTTGAAGTTGATTTGCTTATATTGAAATTTTTGTTGTATTAGCACCAACTTAGTTTATGTCTCACAACGATTTTAGCATCATAGTGTTATAGTATATAACTTATTATTTACTAAAGTTTCTAATCCAGATTCAATGTGATTTCGGAACCAAACTTCAAAGTCATTTCTCCATATAGAAGAAATTATATGTTGTGCAACATGACATGTTGTTAATGGGTGCATGTCTCCCCTATGACCTGACTCAGGTTGCTGGAAGACTTCAGCATGGAATTTTACATCTTTCTCTTCAGTAAAGACATTCTCTCAACTAACAACCCCTAGATAGTTTAATGCCCATGAAGGTAGCACATCTACTAAGAGTGTTTCATAATTCCTTGGGTTTCTCTTTGTCAGATTTCCTTTCTCAATCACACCTTACCTCAAACTAGAGGTTTGGGACAGGACATAACTCCATCTGTGCAAGGGTAAATTTAAACTTCCCATTAATTAGCAAGTCTACTTCCTTAGCTTGCTTTCTTGTATTATACTTTTGACAAAGGGCTCCTAACTCCTTCCCTGCCTGTTCTTTCCATATTCTCCCCACTTTGTGATATCAAGATGTACATAGGTATCTGGCCATCATTTGGAACATTGGTAGCCTCTCAATGGCTTGCATCCCTAAAGAAAACTGGTGTGCTACCTCTCCCAGTGTCCATCAGTTACCAATAGAGCCTTAGCTACCACTATAACTGTGCTAAATAGACACAGTATTCACCTGCTGCTTATTACCTTACATTTTCCTCCCAAAGATGGCTATTATGGCTCACAATTGTTTAAGGTACAAAGAATAAGAGATGTGGATTGCTCAGACTTAACTGGGGCATATATATTATACCCCATGTCCTCTGGACTCTGGTATCATCATAGAAGAAGATGTACAAAAAGTACAAGATCAGAAGGTAGCAGTGGACTTCTGAGATTATGTTTTATGTACAAGACAGGGCAGGGGACATGTGAATTAACAGCTGCTGGAGTACATGCATAATCTCTGCAAAGGAGAAAATCCCAGCACAAATGAGCATGCATTCCTTCTTCCAAGGCCAGTCCAAATCTTTACTCTTATTTTTCTTAGCGGAAAAAAAAAATCCCATTGGATTTGTAATTAGAATTCAGACAATACTATAAAGCCATTTGCCTCAAATTTCAGCATTGATGGAAAAAATATCTTCAAGTTAACTGAACTAGTTATAAGAGGAATATATTTAGAACATTATTTAAAATGTAATTGCAAAAGCAATTACCATTGCCTCACTGCAACCTTATTCTAAATTTTCTCAAAGTAAAATAGGTAAGATATGTCATTAAACTGAAATGCTTGTTTCTCTGAGCTCTGTTACATTTTATTATAAGACAAAACAAATAATATAATATAATATCATATCTACTATGAAGTTGGATAGATTGGAAATTTATTAGTCAGCCTATTAACACCTACAGTAAGGACCACATATCTGTTGCCTCAAAAATAACTACATAAAAACCAGATCTTTTGCCTAGAGCATATACTTATGAGAATGAAATAACAGAAACAGGCTGAGTAAAGAATCCCTGGCTCATTACTTTTCTTCTCACAGATTCCCCCCACCCCAGGAATACACTTTCATAAATCATCTTGTTGTGGTTGTTTACTTGGTTGATTTGGTTCTGAATCAAGCATGGTTGCAAGCCCCAGTTGCATGCTAAAAACCAATGGAACCAACATACACTAGCCATGTCTTAATCTTACAAAGAGAACCAAAACCATTAGCAGATCCTGTCAACAGGATCATGTTTCAAGAATTAAAGCCTGAGATACTCAGTAATCGGTTAACCTTTGAATGGAAAACCACATGCAAAGTGTCAGGGATCGGTAAACTGTTCTTTGGAAAACACCCAGGGTAACTGTCAGGGTTGGTACTGTTTCTGTGCCCTTGAGCAAAAGCAATTACATTCCCTTTTCTCACGTCTTAGCATAGGGAAGCAGCATAGTGTTACATATGGCATGTTGAAACCTTATAAAGATTATAGTTTCAACTTTTTTATTATGAAAGAACAAGCCATAAATTATCGTTTACAGCAGGACTCATTTGTTTTACTTTAGTGTTGTGTAACTAACAGAGCATAAAGGCCTCACACAGATTACTTTTTTCCAAAGCAATATAATTCAAATCACCTTCTCTGACCATCTTAAAGGTTTGGTTTCTACATAAAGGAAATGAATCATCCTGCAGGCATAGCAGGCTGTGAGGGGGGGCAGAAAAAAGGAAATCATTTGAAATGTAAATAAAAAATATATCGAATAAAAAAATAGAAAGAAGTAGTAGTACTAGCAGTTGACGGTTTGAGTCAAATGTCTCAAAAGTCTTGAAAACAGTTTCTGGATCATGCTCTAGACATGAGAGGGGACTGTCATGAGTCCCTGCAACTGTTTCTTCTTTAAAACATTTTATGTGGAAGCCAAGAAATATTCTCATTTTATTTTCAGAATTTTTTTTTCAAAACTTTGAACATTTCTGCATTATGTCTTTAAAAAGACAAGGTCATTAAAGTCAGGAGCTGAGTTCCCATTAACCTTTGCCCTAACTTCTTAACTCTGAAGAGCATTGTATAGTATGTTTTAAGATAAACTAAAAGGACATCTAGGAGAGATATCCCAGATGTTAATCAACTGTTAAGATGCTTGAAGAAGCAGAGTGAAAGAATGTCTTAAATGTAAAGCTGTTCAACGTTCTAATCATTTACCAAGAGCAAGAGGATTGTCAATCACTAAAGTTGCATTGATTGTAAACAGCTACTGTTTATCTCACTCAAAATCACAAGCAGCTTTGAAAACTTTGGAAGATAAAATAGATACATTTCATTAACAAGCTTTACAGTATTAACAAAACTAAGTGCAACTGAAATTTACCAAATGTCAATTCCACAGCAGGCTTCTTGTTTACTCCACTGAATCCTTTCAGGAATTCCTCAGGCTTGGGGCTCCCCTCCTTATCTGCATTTCAAAGATAAGGAGCCTCCTTGTCTCTGAGCTGGGAGATAGAGGCAAAGCTACTTAGTGGCTAGAAGGAAAGAAAACACACTTCCCACTTCAGAGCCAGTGATGTGAAGTACAGTGCTGGGATCTGGAGAGCTTGCTTCTCCCAAGGCTTGCAACTTTAATCACTAAACACTAAGGCTAAAAATGACCAGTGTGGAAAGAATCTAGTTTGTCCTTCCTTGGTGGGAAAAAAAAGTAATATGGCATTACGAATCTGGAGTTCAAATACTGAGGATGGTATGTTTGTAATTTGTTCTTTAAATGCTCCCAAGCAATGCTACACAAAAGGACTTAAGTGCCACACAGTTATAATAATTCTGGGCATGATTAGCAAATAAAGCAAGGTAGTGTAAATTCAACAGACTATGTGCCATGTTTTCTGGCTGACTAACACCTTTTTTTTGAAAGCCCTGTTATGCTAGAAGCATTCTCTTCATGGAGAATAATCTATAAAATGTATTGCTTCAGGCTTTATGTCATGATTTGTTCCATCTTGTGCAAAATACTATAAGTCCAGCAGGCCTGGGTCCTGATTCCTAGCTGGCCAGTACCTTTTAAATACTGTTAGGCTAGAAACATTTTATTCATGGAATATAGTCCATAAAATATATTTCTACAGGCTTTCAACTTAGGAAAACAAAACCCCAGATACATGTTTGAGTTGCTCAAATTGCACTCATCTCTGAAACACTAATTTTCAAGACAACTGCTATAGTAAACTAGTACTTTGGGTTAAAGTGAATACTGCTTTGAGCTCTGACTTTGGAGGGAAATCCCTGCTGACCAGGTGGCTCCTTGGAAAGACTGGTAGGTGACAGTTCCTGTCACTGACAGCTGTCTCATAATCAAGGAGGCTCTGTGACAGGATTAATGGTATCATTCCCCATGGGGCCTCTAGTCCCATTCTTCAACACCCACCAATTCAGCATCCATAAGATCTTTAAGGAGGTTTGCTTCTTTATTAAGCAAAGTCAGCTTGGATTGTTTATTTTTAAGAACTCCAAAACAGATTCTGGTTTTAAATAAGATGGACATGAGAGAGTCTGTCCCTGTCACCAAGCATGACCATAAGCTCTGCACAGACTGAATGTAAAGTATAATAATACTTAGAGAAGTACACAGCAACAAAGAGCATTCGCCAGAATAAGGATCCAATATGGCAAGTCTACGTTGTTGTTGTTGTAATTTTTGTTTTATAGTATTATTTAATCTAAACTTAGTACAGCCTAAGTGCCAGAAGAGCAGTGGGCTGATTAGTTTTTGTCAACTTTAACACAAATGGGAGTGACCCGTGAAAAGGCAACATTGGTTGTGAAGATCTCACCACGTGATTGACCTGCGAGCCTGTTTATGGAGTATTTTCTTGATTAATGATTGATGTGGCAGGAATCCAGCCCACTGTGTGCAGTGCTGCCTCTGGAAGGAAGTTCTGAATTGTACAAGAAAGCAAGCTGAACAAAGCACTCCAGAGGGCAGCTGGAATTGTAGAGACAGAGTGATAGTATTTTTTCTCCACTACTGAAATGAGCCAGTTCAAGCCAGATTATTACCTGAGGACCCAGCTATACCACTCCTGGGCCTACCCAAAAGATTCTCCAACATGTGATAAGGACACATGTTACACCATGTTCATAGCAGCCTCATTTATAATAGCCAGAAGCTGGAAAGAAGCCAGTTGTCCTTCAACAGAGGAATGGATACAGAAAATGTGATAATGTAAGACCCCCAAAACCGAGGGTGCCCCAGCACCCACACCCCGGAAGGCGACACCCAAATCACTCGCGAGAAACGGTCTGGATGCAATGGCATGAGGATTTCTTTATTTCCAGAATTCTGGGTTCCATAGCCATGCGCCACGCATGGTCAGATGACTATGGACCACGAGTCCCGAATTGAGACAGCTTTTATAAGTTTACGACAGAGCCCGCGAATCACAAACCAATCATTTCTTAGCATGGAGAGCCCGCGAAATGCGAGCCAATTGATTTGTACCACTCCATAGTTTGTAGGCCAATCAGTTTAAATTATCGTAGCCCACGCTCAGTGAACCAATTAGTTTCCTATAATGTCTACAGCTGCGTGAACTCCTGCTTAGGGGTAATGGCATAAGTTTACAGAAGCAAGATAAGCTTAGCCCATTTCCAGTTACCATATGGGGCCAGGATCACCTATTCAAGGCCTTTCTGCTAGGTCTAAACAAAGGGCAGGCTCTGGAATGTGACCTTTTACCTAGTTTCTAACAAAGCAAGATAGCATTTTAAACTACTGATTTCTTGGGGTCGTTAGAATTAGGCTGTATTATTTTCTGTCCTTTCAATAATTTACACAATGGAGTACTAATCAGCTATTAAAAACAATGAATTTATGAAATTCTTAGGCAAATAGACGGAACTAGAAAATATCATCCCGAGTGAGGTAACCCAATCACAAAAGAACACACATAGTATGCATTCACTTATATAAGTGGATTCAAAAGCTCTGAATATCCAAGATACAATCCATAGACCACATGAACCTCAAGAATAAGGAAGACCAAACTGTAGGTGTTTCAGTCCTTCTTAGAAGGGGGAACCAAATACAGGAGAAAATACAGAGGAAAAGTTGGGGCAGAGACCGAAGGAAAGAACATCAAGAGACTGCCCCACTGGGGATCTATCCCAAATACATTCAACAAACGCAGACACTATTGTGGATGCCAAGAAGTGCGTGCTGACAGGAGCCTGCTATAGCTGTCTCCTAAGAGGCTGTTCCAGAGCCTGACAAATACAGAAGCAGGTGCTTGCAGTCAACCATTGGAATGAGCATGGGGACCCCAATGCAGGAGTTAGAGAAAGGACTGAAGGAACTGAAGGTGAAGAGGTTTGCAACCCCATAAGAAAAACAACAATATCAAGCAACCAGACCCCCGCCCCCAGAGCTCCCAGGTACTAAACCACAACCAAGGAGTATACATGGAGGGACCCATGGCTCCAGCTGGATATGTAGCAGAGGATGGCCTTGTCAGGCATCAATGGGAGGAGAGGCCCTTGGTCCTGTAAATGCTTGACGCACCAGTGTAGGGAAATTCTAGGATAGGGGAGATAAGAGTGGGTAGGGGAACACCCTCATAGAAACAGGGGTAGGGGAGATGGGATAGGAGGTTTTGGGTTTGGGGTGGGGAACCAGGAAAAGGGATAACATTTGAAATGCAAATAAAGAAAACATCCAATTTTTAAAAAAGGAAAATATTAAAGCCAGGTTTATTGGGAAGTTGACCAAGGCCAAGGAAGTCACCAAGCAGAGAGTGGAGGGAGGGGGAAGAGAAAGAAAGAAGGAACAAAGAAGAAGGAGGAGGAAGAGGAGAAGGGGAAGAGGAAAGAGAGGAGGAGGAGAAGGAAAAGGAGGTGGAGAAGGAAAAGAAGAGGAGGAGGAAGAAAAGGAGGAAGAGGAGGAAGAAGAGGAGGAAGAAAAGGAGGAAGAGAAGGAAGAAGAGGAAGAAGAGGAGGAAGAAAAGGAGGAAGAGGAGGAAGAAGAGGAGGAAGAAGAGGAAGAAGGAAGGAAGGAAGGAAGGAAGGAAGGAAGGAAGGAAGGAAGGAAGGAAGGAAGGAAGGAAGGGAAATAGAGAAAGAAAGGAGACAAAATGTCTGGATTATATAGGGAATAGCCTCTTGTGGGGGGTGGGGGAGTGGGTAGGCCAGCCCTCAGGATGAAAAGTTCAGGGTTTGGGTGCAGAGTATGCCAGGTAGGGACTGAGGGATGCTGGGAGAACCTGGAGACCAAGTCTACTTTTATTTGTAAAATGAAATAAAAAAGTCCCTTTTCCCTGGGTCCAAAACCAAACGCAGAGATGCACCCTAACCTTCAACAAGTACCAGAGAGAGAACCTGGCAGAGCAGAGGGTATTTCCCAAGTGCTACTGTGTTTTCTGTTCTCTTTTCTCTTTTGTCTTCTCATCCAGGCAGCTCTTTGGTAATAACTGCACCAGCTATAGAGGCCAAGCTTGAGAATCAGCTGAGTCCAGAGTTCTATATAGAGAAATCTCTCTCTAATGGAGTAAATGGGTCTTCAAGAGAGCAGAAATAACATGATTCCTTCTTTTCTCCTCTACTTATACTCTGATCTCAGAGCCTTAGACAAAGCATAGTGACAGAAATGTACAGTTTCCATTCAACGAACAAATAAATAAACAAGTGAGCCTTTGGGAAACAGACTGGCAAGGAAATAATGGAACAGGACGAACTCAAAAAGCTAATCTGAGAAAGTATCTTTTAACTTCTGGAATCACTTGCATATTGCAAATTCCTTGAATCCATTACCAAGATGGCAAAAACAAGAAAGAAAGAAAGAAAGAAAGAAAGAAAGAAAGAAAGAAAGAAAGAAAGAAAGAAAGAAAGAAAGAAAGAAAGAAAGAAAGAAAGAAAGAAAGAAAAGAAAAGAAAGAAAGAAAAAAGAAAGGAAGGAAGGAAGGAAGGAAAGAAAGAAAGAAAGAAAGAAAGAAAGAAAGAAAGAAAGAAAGAAAGAAAGAAAGAAAGAAAGAAAGAAAGAAAGAATAAAAGTTGATGCATGTGTCCTGGGCCAAATTCAGTCAATTACCTGATACACCAAAAAATATTAATTAACCTTATAAAATTTAAACAAAACAAAACCTAACCATCAAATGTCCAGTAAATGATTCACAGTTACTTGAATCATGAAATTCATGGTAAAAGATCATCAACAAACATTAATAACAAGATAGTAAGAAATCAAGCTGGAACTGAGCTTGAAGCTACCTCCCTAGTAGCTACCTTTCATAATGTCTAAGGTGACATGCAGTCTGCTAGGGTAGAAAAAATCATCCTCTCTCTCACTCAACTATGAACTCTCTGTGCAAAATTACTGACCTACTGAGCAAGATGTATTCACAAGTAAACAGTGCTACTTCTGTTATGGGAGTCACCAACTACTTTATGATTGGTTTTGAAGCCTGCTATGGAGGTAATATTTCTTACTTGGAAGTCTGTTTCTGTTGTTTTGCTAAATGGACATAGTGTAATAATTAAACCAAGTTTTACATAATTGGTGTTTATGCCCATAGATTAGTACTTCTCTCAGCTATGGTCAGACAAACTTCTCTTTGTAGTGAGTCATAGTTGAATTCATGTGAGTCATGTACTGACTCATAATTGTTTGAAGACCTAGAATAAATGACTGTTGTTTGCTCAGACCTAAATGGAGTGTTTATATTACTCTATCCAAGGCTGTGAGAACACTGGAAAAGAAGTCACAAAAAGAACATAAGAGCCAGAACAAGAAGAGAGTGTGGTGGAAACTCTTCAAAGCATTGGTGTTCACTAACAGGAACTATTACTACCTGAACAAGATCTGTGTAAAACTGAACACATCAATATTTTGTCATAGATAGGGTAGGGAGGTAAGAGTTGAGGTTTGGTTTACTAGATGTCATCTGGCCCTGAGATATACATCCAAGTTGTTGAGGTAGAGGAAACTACTACTATTCAAATAATTGTCTATAGTATTAAACTGACTTCTAATGATTTATCATTATATCCATAGATTAGTGTAGCTCTCAGCCTTCATCAGAGAACCATCTTTCCAAAGTCAATGAATATTAACACAGAGACCCAAAACTGGACAAAGTGCAGGAAATAAAAGACTGTGGAATGCTAAACCTTAAACGGGTCATCTTTATCACATGGAGGCATCTCAGGACTTATGGATCATTGTGGAAAGGGGCTTAAAAAGTTGTAAGAGCCAGGAATGATTTATAGCTACATGGAAGTGGTGTTTTCTTGCAAGTAGGTAATATATTAAATAAGATATATATCACATAAATAAAGGAAATTCATATAGTCGTGTTTCCATGTTCTGTTGAAGTAAAGAATATTGATATTCAATATAATGTGAACAGCTGTGTATGTACATAAAATCTTTAAAGAAACTAGTATAAAACATCATAAAATGCATGGGAACATAAACATCCTAACACTTAGGAGGCCGAGGCAACTACTGATGAAGCTGGCCCAGCAACATAGGGACTCTCAAGCCAATCTGGGAAGAATAATGGTGATCTAGCATATAACAAACAAGCTAAGAAAGGGAAGGAAAATGGATAATTGATCTGTAGAGATGTGCTGCTCCTCATACGCACCATACTGGCTGGACCAGAGAGGCAATGGTTGACCATGGGTTATCAAGAGAACTACCAGAAAAAGAACCTATAGTGTCCCCCTCTACCACATCCCACATGCCCAATCCTCCCACTGGCTTCTCCTGTACACAACACCATAGACTGCATAAAAGAAAGAACATAATATCTGAGCTTGAGGACCAGGTAGAAGAATTGGAACAAACAAGCAAAGACAAAGATAAAATAAATCAAGGTACCACTGGTAGCTCCAAGATTAAACAACACTCTGAAAAAATAAAATATACAGACAATGGGCATAGAAAGAAAGATGAAATTAGTTCCCAAGACATAGAAAACATTTTCTTAAAATAATCGGTACAGAGAATTCCTCATAGTCAAGAAAAGTGATGCCAACTCAGATACAGAAGGCATTTAGGATAAGAAGAAGGCAATACCAGAAAAGATACCATACCCCTCTTGTTACACAATGAAAGCATTGTAATATAAAACAATTAAGGTATATTTTAAGCAGCAAAAGAGAAACACCAAGTCACATTCTAAGGCAGATGCATAATAACAGCGGGTTATTTAATTGAAATGTTGAAAGCCAGGAGAGCTGGGGCAGATATATTTCAAGTACTGAAAGATGACAAGTGAAAAGACAAACTACTTTACCCCCCCCAAAAAAATCATCTATCATAATTGAAAGAAACGTAAAACCTTTCAGTGATTAAAAAAAATAGCCAAAAGAAGTTATGACCAGTAAGCTAGCTCTACAGAATATAATTGAAGGAATTCTTCACACGGAAGAGAAAAGCAAATCCTTCCAGTAGGGCTACAAGAAAGAGTAAACAACACGAATTAAGCAAAAAAGAGGCAAAAAAAAAAAAAAAAAACCACCCCACACTATAAAATTGTAGAGACTGTTACATATAATAACTCTGGAAATTTATGGCCTTAACTCCCCAATCAAAAGACAAAGACTCATAGATTGTATCAAAGAGAAGACACCATCTTTTCTGCTGCCTCAAAGAAGCACGCCTTACTGCAAAAGACAACGCTTTATGACAGGAGTGAAAAGGTAGAAAACAGGGCTCTAAGCAAATACCTTAAGAAAATTCTAGAGAACCTACCTCAGAGTCCTCAGGATTGGCTGTGAGAACTATATAGCTCTACAGAAGATTTGCTTTTGGGATTAAAGATATTACTTAGTTTGAACTGAGCAAGCTCAGTATCATTAGAATATTAGCACTTAATTGACCAAAGACAATCCAAAGCCTACTATAGAGGTAAACTTGACAACTTAAGGTAATAAGAAATAGAGCTTTAAATACTCCTTCAAGAAGAGATAAGATTTCCATGCAAAAAAAACCACTCCAACAATCTAATTCCTGATGCTTAGATCACATCAGAAATATACAAACATGAATAAATAAAAATAAACTTGAAAAAAAACTCAAAGAGGAAATGAATAAAATGCCAAAATAAAGACAATGAAAATACAAATACTTAAGTGAAATATATGAATATGAAATTAAATAAAAAGATAGCATCTCTGAGGGAAAAGCCAAAATAAAATAGAACTTGATATGAAAATTTCAGAAATACAAATCTAAAGAAAAGTCTTACCAATACTTTGGACAAACGAGAAGAGAGAATATTAGTTGAAGTGGACCACTCAATTAAAGAAAATATCAAATACCCCCAAACCCAAGAATGGAATATATAGGACCTCTGAGACATTATAAAAAGACCAAACCTATGAATATTTAGGTACAAAAGAAGGGGGAAAGACCTAAGTCAAAAGCACAGAAAATATTTTCAACAAAATCATAGAACTTTCATAATCTAAGGAAAGAAATGCCTATCGGGGTCTAAAAGGCATACAGAACACTAAATAGAATGAATCAGAAACAAAGCCACAAAAGAAAGCATTCACAAGGGGAAAATATGCAGCTGTGTGTGTGTCTACATACATAAATGAATAGGTCTCAAATTAATGACGATACACCTAGAGACCTTAGAACAAAACAAGAACAATAGAATCCAAACTAAGTAGAGGGAAGAGATAATCAAAATTAGGGCTGAAATTAATTAAACAGATGCAAACAATACCAAGCATATCCCTGAGGTAAAAAAGTTAGTCCTTTGAAATATTAAAGGATTGACAAGCTTTTAGTTAAACTAGGCAAAGGAAAGACAGGACAGATTTATAAAATTAGAGATGAAAGGGGAAGCATCAGAGCAGACACTGAGGAAATTCAGAGAATCACAAGAACATACTTTAAAAATCTCTATCTCACTGAACCAGGTAAATCTAAAAGAAAGAACTGAATTTCTAAATAAATTTAGCACACCAAACTTAAATCATGATGATATAAATTATTTAAATAGACCTGAAATACCCAGTAAGAAAGAAGACATTATTAAAAATCTCCCAAGTTAAAAAACAGTAACAAGGAACAACAACAAAACAAAAACCCACCCCGTCCCAGACGGATCCAGTGTAGAATTCTACCAAAATTCCAACAGAAAGTTAACTAACACTCCTCAAGCTGTTCTTCAAAATCAAAAAAGGAAAGATTATTTCCAAATTCCCTTCATGAAGTCCGAACTACCCAGGTGCCAAAACTAGACTAAGAACCAATATTTAAAATAAAATAAAGGAAGAAAATTATAGACTAATATCTATGATGGCTATAGATGTAAACATTCTCAATAAATATATATAAATTGAGTTTAAGAACAAATCAAAAAGATTATCCATCATGACCAAGTTGACTTCATCCCAGAGATGCAGGGATGGCTTGGCTTATGTAAATTAATAAATATGTAACCCACCATATAACTTCTCATTAAAGGTAAGAAGTTCTTTGATAAAATCCAATAATCAGTTTATGATAGAAGTACTAGAAAGAGTAGGGACACCAAGGATAAATCTCAAAATAATAGAGGCAACATACAGGCACCCCAAAACCAGTATCATCCTAAATAGATCACTAAAGTAAAACTTGACATATCACAAAATAAATATTTGTGCTCAATGCTCAGCATGGAACAGACCAAGATACACAGGATGCCAAGCTGTTACCCAAATCAGCTACTGTGCAGTCCTGGCTCTAGCGAGATACAGCGCAAGCTTCTCCTGTCCTCTTCCTACTCCTTTATGAGACATGGCTCTATGAAAAACAGTGTGGCTAATCAAGTACAGACCTCCAGCTTCTCAACACTCCTGCCAGTCTGTGAATGGTCAGCTCATTAAACAGTTCTGTATTTAGGAAGTGCTGATACCCACTATGGTGTTCAAATTTCTCCTCTTTCCTCACTCCTGCTCCATAGCTAATTTCCAAGCACCCCCCTTCACTTTATGTAAATTGAAAAGTGTCCCTTCAAGGACAGCACAGACTGTAATATTGAACACAATCTTTGCAGAACTTAAAATATTCAGAATTAGCTTACACTGATTCTTTCAAACATTTCTGAAATCATGTTCACTGAAAAGCTCCAGTTTTCTAGAGCTATGCAGTTTCCATCTAAGAATCAAAATAAAAGATATACTTTCTTTTTTTTATTCAATATATTTTATACGATATAAGATTACTTTTGGCAAAATGGCCATTTTAACTATATTGATTCTACTGATCCATGAGCATGGGAGGTTTTGGCCATTTTGCCAAAAGTAATCTACAGATTCAATGCAATACCCATCAAAATCCCAACTCAATTCTTCACAGAGTTAGAAAGAGCAATTATCAAATCACCTGGAATAACAAAAAACCCAGAATAGCTAAAACTATTCTCAGCAACAAAAGAAAGTCTGGGGGAATCAGTATCCCTGACCTCAAGCAATACTACAGAGCAATAGTGTTAAAAACTGCATGGTATTGGTACAGTGACAGTCAGGAGGATCAATGGATCATCTAAACAGTCCCATAATGCCTAAAGAAATTGAAGGAGTTATAGAAAGTCTTCCAACCAAAAAAAGTACAGGACCAGATGGTTTCAGTGCAGAATTCTATCAGACCTTCAAAGAAGACCTAACACCAATACTCTTCAAATTATTCCACAAAATAGAAACAGAAGGAACACTACCAAATTCCTTCTATGAAGCCACAATTATGCTGATACCAAAACCACACAAAGATCCAACAAAGAAAGAGAACTTCAGACCAATTTCCCTTATGAACGTCGATGCAAAAATACTCAATAAAATTCTTGCCAACCGAATCCAAGAACACATCAAAACGATCATCCACCATGATCAAGTAGGCTTTATCCCGGGAATGCAGGGTTGGTTCAATATACGGAAATCCATCAATGCAATCCACTACATAAACAAACTCAAAGAAAAAAAGCCACATGGTCATTTCATTGGATGCTGAAAAAGCATTTGACAAAATTCAGCATCATTTCATGCTTAAAGTCTTGGAGAGAACAGGAATTCAAGGCCCATACCTAAACATAGTAAAAGCAATATACAGCAAACCGGTAGCCAACATCAAACTAAATGGAGAGAAACTTAAAGCAATCCCACTAAAATCAGGGACTAGACAGGGCTGCCCCCTTTCTCCTTATCTTTTCAATATTGTACTTGAGGTACTAGCTCAGGCAATTCGACAACATAAGGAGGTCAAAGGAATACAAATTGGAAAGGAAGAAGTCAAACTATCATTATTTGCAGATGACATGATAGTCTACCTAAGTGACCCAAAAAACTCCACTAGAGAACTCCTACAGCTGATAAACAACTTCAGCAAAGTGGCAGGTTATAAAATCAACTCAAGCAAATCAGTGGCTTTCCTATACTCAAAGGATAAGCAGGCTGAGAAAGAAATTATGGAAATGACCCCCTTCACAATAGCCACAAACAGTATAAAGTATCTTGGGGTGACTCTTACCAAACATGTGAAAGATCTGTATGACAAGAACTTCAAGACTCTGAAGAAGGAAATGGAAGAAGACCTCAAGAAATACTTTCTTAACACAGGCAATCTAGACACAATTCAAACTGCTTAACTTTGAGTATTTTGAATACAATGAGATGGTTACCATGTGTGGGGAAATACTCCTTTTGGATTTATTGGCATTAGACTGTTTTTTTTTTCATAAACTTAGACACAAGGGATGTTAGCTCATGGTGATAGTGGCACAAAAAGGTGACATCATAGTCAATATTTGAGTGGAGCAATATCATATAACTTCTTTTGCAAGTTTTTCTCAAGCCTCAGGGATAGGAAAGTTAAAGTTATATAAATGTATGAATATTTCTTGTTTGATAGTCTATACATTTTGAGGACAACTGAAAATAAATTTACTCTATTTTTACATAATTAGTAAACTCTAATAAAATGAGGTAAAAAAGAAATTTAACATTTTCTTATCTGAAAGAGGTAAAGAATTCACAAATAAAAGATGTAGATTTCCATTTTTCCTTTTATTAAACCTAGAGTCTTTTCTCATACAAAATAATCCAAAGATATTTTCTCTTCCATCTACTTCATTCAGGTCTTCCCCATCATATGAAATTGAAAACTGGCCTTCCCAATTCTGTAAAGGATTGTGTTGGAATTTTGATGGGGATTGCATTGAATCTGTAAATTGTTTTTAATGGGAATGGCCCTCTTGTCTTCCTCATAATAGTAAAATAATAAAAAAAGATCAATTCATAAAGACTTCTGTTGTATAAGATAGAAGAAATAAAATGCTATCTTTAGATCAGTAAAGTGCTTACCATACAATCAATCATGAGGACCTAACTTCAATCTCTTTCAACCCATATTTTTTAAAAACAGAAGAAACAAGCTAGGTTCAATCGCATTCCTATGATCTCAGCATTGAGAAGGTAGAGACAGGAAGATGTTTGTCTATGTAATATGAATTTCAGGTTCAGTGAAAGACTATCTAAAAAAATCAAAGGAGGAACAACTGAGGAATTAAACATGCATACACACCCACACCCCCATATAACCCACCCACACCCACCCATACCGCATACACCCACCCACCCCCCCACACACTACCATATACCTCCATATACCCCCACCCCCACACCACCATACATTCCCACCCACCCACACCCATAGCCCCATTCACCCCACCTCCACACACACAGAATTCTTTATATTTCTCATTGGAGATTCCACTAAAGTAATTCTTTAATTAAAGCTGGCCTTAAATGTGTTACAAAATATTTTAATTCCTGCTTTAACCCTAAGACTATCATGAAATGATCACATAAAGAGTTACTTATCTTAACAAATGACTTTCTAATCTACTTGCAATTCAGTTTTGTAATCCACTAAGACTAATGGCTAGAGATTCCACTGAAGGAACTTTGCAATTAAAGCTGGCCTTAGAGGAATTACAGAATATTAAAATTCCTGCCATAAACCTATGGCTCTCATGAAATATTCACACAAGGAGGTATTTATCTTAAAAATAATATATTCCAATCTAACAAGTTCAACTTTATAATCCACTGAGAATAACAGCGAAAAAAAACCAACATATAAACAGTAGGGTTGACATAGACACCTCTTTTCAAGGGCTACTGTATTCACTTAACTTTCACTTTTATCAATGAGGTCATTGTAAAGACATTCTATTTTATGTATTATGGCTGCTTTACCTCTTCCATTGAACAGTAGTCTCTTCCTGTGGTGCTGTTAATGTTATATGATTATAAATTGACATGCTTGAGACTAGCCTATTCCCATAGTATGTGGCTGAAACCAGGCATACAGCTGCGATGTCTAATAATTCGGTGACAACCATATGTGAGGAAATATTAACTCCTCCATGTTAGAGCATTAGCTCTTAGATCGGCAATACATTAAGAAAGAATAGCTACAGTTGAGGTAATACACAATCAGAATTTTTAAAATATTTCCTTAACAATATTCTGAGTTTTTTGTATATCACATGTTTAGGTCAAATGTCTCTAATATCTATAAAGTCCATTTGATGTGTGATATCATTTACTTCAGATGTTTTCTGGTGTTTGTTTTTGTCCATATGATCAGTCTTTAGGAGAAAATGGGGTTCTGAATTCACCTTTTGTTACTAAATTGATATTAGTCTGTGTCTTGAAGTCAAGTAGTATGCTTTTGATAAGATTGGGTACACCAGGATTTGGTGCATATAAGTTTAGCACTGTGATGTCATCTTAGACCACTTTTTCCTTTATCAGAATGAAGCGTCCTTCTTTATCACTTCTGATTAATTTTACTAAGTCTATTTTGTCAGTTATTTGTATAAGATGCCTGATTGTCTCCTGTTCCCAAATTCTTGGAATAGTTTTTCAACCTTTCACTCTCCTGTGGTGCCTTTCTTGAACATGAGATGAATTTCTTATAACATTTCTAAAAATTTTAAAGAAAAAGGCAAAAAAAAAATGTTGCAATTTTGCTACTTCATCTCTTCAACTAACCCAAATATTTTAATTGGGGAGTTGAGGCCATTAATATTTAAAGGTATTATTGGAAAGTGTGTATTGATTTCTCTTCTTTCTTTTTGTTGTTAGTGTTCTTAACCCTCTTTTTCTCTCAGTAGTTATAATTTGATTTCTTTTCTGTCTGTAGTTTGTTGGCTATGCTCATTTCCATTTATTGCAACAGCTAAGACCTTTGACACAATATTACATTTATTTGTCTCTCATAATCTGATGTTAAGTTTAGCAAATAGAAAGCATCCAGCATGATGTTAGCAGTACACTTGTCTGAAGACATCCTTTACAAATTTTAGGATGATTCGTCTTTTCCTACTTAAAAATCTATTGTGAGTGGTTTTCCTTAAGTACATGGGCATTTTGGAAATTTGGAGTGGAAGTTTAGTTTTGTCATGTGCTTTTGATGAGTTTGCTGAGATGTTCATATTAGTTATTTTTTAACTATGCTTGCATGGTAAATTACACTAATTTTGTCACATTAAATAAACTATTCATTTTTGGATAAAATATGATTGATTATAATGTACTAATACATAAAAACATACATACAGATATTTAATATACTTGATTAATTAAATTTTATTAAAATTAAATTTTAGGTTGATTTTAGCATTCATTAAGGAGCGGTCTATAATGTTCTTTCTTCAATTATTTTTAATTTTTTTCGTTTTATAGTAAAACAAGAGTTATTGGAGCTATTATAGAACTGGAAGAATGTGTATAATTAATAATATTTCAATGTTGTAAGTTTGTAGACCATCTCTAAAGCTATAGTGATTTGAATTTTCATTGTAAAAGACACTATTACTTCAGTTCCAATTCATTGGTGGGCATAGTACTAAAGTGAGATATTTAACTTAGATTGCTTATATCACTCAAAACTTGACTATTTCATTTAATTTGACAAATCTATTGATACACAGTAGTTCATAACCTTCTCTTATTGACTATCAATAACTTTAGATTTTCCAATGTTGTTAGTTTCCTATCTAAAAATAACTTGTGCCTTGTCTCTTTTTAAAAAAATTTCTCAGATTAATTTAATAAGAAATACATATCAACTTTAACTATAATTTAGTGAGCTAGTGCCATGTTCTATTAGTCTACACAGTTTCACTTTCTATTTTATTGATATTGGCTGCACTCTTTCCAGTTTTTCCTGTTTTACTTTTATGGGGCTTTGTATTTTATTTTTCCAATGTTGAAAACACAGGATAGTGATAAAAATCTTAAACATGATTGTTTTCCTTTTTTTATAGTACCCTTTTCAGTATCCCCCAACAGTCATAGGTCATGTAGTTTTTAACACATTATATGTTTACGTATGTGTGTGTATGTCTATTTCTCTTTCTCTTTCTCTCTATCTCTCCCCCGTGTGTGTATGAGTATCTCTCTACATCTCTTCTGTCTCTGTGTGTTTGAATGTCTATCTGTCTGTGTGCATCTGTGTCTGTCTGTGTCTATCTATCTCTGTCTCTCTTCTCTTTATGAGGTGGTGGGTGAGGGCTGGGTGGCAGGTGGGTGTGAATGCACACGTACACATCCTAAAGTGTCAGACTTCACCCACCTTACACAGAGTTGGATTCCTTGCTCACCACTGAGTTCCTGTCTAGTTGTCCCTTGAGTCTCTATGGATTTTCTTGTCTCACCTCCTACATCATCACAGAACTGCATAACAGACACATGCCTGTGTCCAGCTCTATGTGAGTTCTGGAAATCCAAACTTGCATGCTTGTGCTTGCCCAGAAAGCACTTGACTCACTGAGAAATTTCCCCAGCCTGCATTTTTACTTTAAATTTTTGTTTAAAATGGTGTCAGCACAATTTAAAATAAACTGTTCATTAAATTCCTCCCATTATGTCGTTCTTTTTCCACTTATATTGATATATACTTAATGAACAGAGCTGTGCTTCACTCCCCTAACTTCTCCTGTACACCTATCTACTCTCTCTGGGATAGGAAATGTCAGGTTTATACACTAATTTGGTTCTAGTCTATGAAGCTTAATCTTAACACATGTGGATAGCATAGTCTAAATGGACAAATAAAGCAACATCCTGTGCATAATAATGTCAAGATGCAAAGTATTGGAGTCATATACCGTTTTTTAATTTAAAATAAAGAATTCTGACTCTCTGAAAGAATAATGAGCCAATGATTTAGGGAAAGAATACATTTATTTTATCTTGATTTGGCACATCAAAAGTATTTAATTTTATCTTATGTTGGCCTAAATCAAGAAAAAACTTAATTTTTTGAGAACTGCATGCATGAGCACACTATATTTCCACCCCTCTATAATCTATAATCTAGATTATTCTGTATCCCCAACTCCATCTTAAATTTATGGATTCTTCTTCTTTAATTTTACACATATATTACATGCACATATCTATAAATCCTACTGAAACCATTTTGTGTTGATCATATATGTATGTATTTAGGGTTTACAGCTTGGAATTAACTAACCCATTAGAGGGTTTATTTCTGGAAAAGACTGATTCTCCCTGTCTCAGAAGCCATTCTAAGGATACAGCCTTGTGTGGTTTTCCTATCCACACTGGCATGTCACCTGGTATTGCCATAGGTCTGTCTTGATCAGAGGACCATATTGCTGAGAGTTCATGGATGTGGCTTTCCTGTTACATATAGAATATATTATCTCACAGCACATGTTCTGGTCCTCTGACTGTTAAAATCTCTCTAACCCTTCTTTTGCTGTTCTCTGAGCCTTAGGTGTAAGGGTTGTATTATCTATTCATGAATTGGGGATGGACACCAAAGAGTTAGATGATCTCTGTAATTTGACTACTTCTGAGTTTTTGTAAGTCTCTATCAGCTACAAAAAGAAGCTTCCTTGATGAGAGGTGAGTGTACACTTATTTGTAGATGTAGAGATAAGTATTTACATTGCAGCTCGGAATTATACTAGTTTAGGAAAGTGGTAGTAGTTGGTAGTAGTGGGATCTGTTCTAGGATCCATTGCCTCACCAGCTATGGGTAGTTGGCTAGATTTAGAACCAGATACACAATTTTTCTTATTAATTTCTGATTAATTGCAATTAGACACTTCTCATTATAATTAGATTATCTCCCCCCACCAAGATAATAATAAGTACCACTACTTTACTCTTGGGAATATCTTCCCATGCTGGTCATTAATTTGTGTGCTTTACACCCAGGTAAGACTATTGATGGCTTTTCCTGCTCAGTGGTCTTTCACTTTTAGATACTATGAGAATTAGTCCTCAGAGAAAAGGCTTCCAGATCAGTTCTAGTTCAATTCCAAGTCCTGCATCTGAAATGAGTGTTATGTTCAGCAGTAGAGTCTTACCTTCAGTGAGTGCTATCTTCAACAGTAGCAAGTTATCTTCAAGTTCTAGGAGTCAACTAAGGGCTACTGTCAGAGCTTATAGTACTTTGAGAATCTCTTAGACCCTTCTGACATATTCAAAGAGGATTTCCCCTTAACATATACTTTGTTATTGTTGTTATTGTTGTTGTTGTTGGTGGTGGTGGTGGTGGTAGTGGTGGTGGTTTGGTTTGTTGTTGTTGGTTTGGTTTGGTTTGTTGTTGTTGTTGCTCTTAGACAGTTTCTGGCTCATGTGGGGAACATCGTCACACCAAAAAGTGTTACTTTGTGCAAACTACTTGTTTTCTCTGTGATTTTTTTCAAAATAATAATACTCGAGATATTTGAAAAACACAATATTTTTATTGAAATTAGATTTTTAATATTAAACATTCTGATTATATTTTCCTCTACCCCAACTCCTCCCAAATCCTTTCTACTTACCCATCCACACAAATCCACACCCTTTCTTTTTCTCTCATTAGGGTACAGACATGCACCTAAAATAATAATGATGATGATCATTTAAAAACAAACAAAAATATGACAATACAACAACAACAAAACAGTCAAGCAGATGAAAAGAAAGCTAAAGAAACATATATAAAAGCAGACACTCACATACACAGAAATTCCATAGAACATGAAACCAGAATATATGTGCTAAGGACCTGTTAGAGAAAAAAGAAATGCCAGGAGCCAAACTGACCTTACTTTATGTTTAGAGTTCATTTTAAAGATAGGCTTAGGTTTTGACTTCTCCTCAGCTACAGACCTTGGAGAAATGGACTGGTCAATGGTCACTGTGCCCTCCCAGAAGAAGAAAACATCTTACAGCTGCCAGAGATTCACCTTGGCTGAATGCCCGGGCTACATGAATAATCCCACTTGCCTTACTTCTTCCCTGCCTGTATAAGTTCCCTGAGAAAATACAGGAGATGGCATTTCCTGTATTATCAAGATTTGGGAGACCTTGAACAGTTAATTAGTCTTGGCCTCGTTTTTCGCATCTCCTGTTTCTGTTTCTCTTCCCTTCTCTTCTAGGGTCCCCTGTCGAAAACCCCTGTGGGCCAGGGCAAAGAAAATTAGGAAGAGGAGGAGCAGCAGAAAGGGGAGGAGGAAGAGGAATAGGAGGAAGAGGAGGAGGAGAAAATAAAGAGAAAGAGATGGGAAAGAAAGAAGGAAAGAAAGAAGGAAAGAAAGAAGGAAAGAAAGAAAGAAAGAAAGAAAGAAAGAAAGAAAGAAAGAAAGAAAGAAAGAAAGAAAGAGAGAGAGAGAGAGAGAGAGAGAGAAAGAAAGAAAGAAAGAAAGAAAGAAAGAAAGAAAGAAAGAAAGAAAGAAAGAAAGAAAGAAAGAAAGAAAGAAAGAAAGAAAGCAAAGCCCTGGCAAAGCATGATGACACAAGAAACTTCAATAAAAATGCCATTGAGTTTGTTTTGTCTTGGGTTTCTATTGCTGAGCATGGGGCCCTTAAGAAAGGTTTGTATGACCAGTGAGAGTCCATTGAAGAAAATTCTTTTTCCATTTGTGAGTGGTTATCTCACAAATTGGATATAGCTTGTGGGTGAGGGATGATGACTTGTGCCCATTTAGCCTCTCATCACGGGAACCCCACCAGGCCCAGACTTGTGCAGACCCTGTGCATGCTGTCACAGTCTCTGTGAGTTCATAGGAAAACATACTATTTTTAAAGAGAGAAATTAAGGAGTAGATCCTTACTGCTATGTGCTCATATTCACATAGAAGAGAGCTCTCATAACTGGAAGGCACTGGCGATATTAAACAGGCCTTAGGGCTAAGAAGTGTTGAGAGTGCTCATGTGGAGCAACAGGCCACAGGAATGCAAATCATCCACGAAGCCAAGAGTGGAGCAGGCAGGTGGCTTCATCCATTCAGCTGATGTCAAAACACTTATGTTCATGCTCTTAACATCTGGAAAGACCCATTAATGCTTTTAATTAAGTAGAAGACAGATCATACAGTGTTCCTTAATATAAGAAAACCACAGTAACAAAAGAAAACGTATTGCCTATATTCTAAGAGTCACTTTCATTTTACATAAATAAATACAGTCACTTTAGTTATATTATACAGAGGTTTTAATTTCAGACTTTCCATACATCATTTCAATATTTTATGGAAAATATTTCTTTGACTTTTTGATGATTGACCAAATTTTCATAAAGAGAAAAATGTTTTTTTTAACTTTCCTATGATTAACATTTGATACTTTAAAAATATTTCTATTATAGGAAGTTTGTAAAAAAAAATCATTATATATTATCTCAGAATAACTTTTGGAAGATTAACATATAACAGTAGAAAGTCTCAGTGTAGAAAGGCCCACCTTTTTATGGTTTCAGAAGTAAACCATATACATGTGAAAAACATGTAAGGCCACACATGCACATATACATTCGCACAAATAGTGAATTTTTCAAATTATACCAGACAAGTCACCTACCAGAAACAACTGTGACTACCACTCCTTCAAAACCTTCTAAATATGAAATTATAAAATCCATAATACATAAGTGATTCTTTACATTATTAGGGCCAGCTTAAGTGAGAAACATTTAGAGAGTTCACTTAGAATTATGTACACTACACCAGATTTCCACACCACATCTCAAATGCCCTCCAGTTCCAGTTGTCTTTCCCTATACTCTCTCCTCCATCCCAATTCACCCCCACTTGATCCCCTCACACCAGTCCCCAGCTGCCCCAAGTCCTCCTTCAACATGTAAAATCTATTTTATTTTCTCTCCCATGGAAAGGCACGCATTCCCCCTAGACCTCTCCTCTTTACCTAATCTCTCTGGGTCTATGGATTATAGCTTGGTTATCATTTATTTAACAGGTAATATCCACTTATATAAAAATGCATATCATAGGGCGGTGTTGGCGCACGCCTGGAGTCCCAGCACTCTGGGAGGCAGAGGCAGGCAGATTTCTGAGTTCAAGGCCAGCCTGGTCTACAGAGTGAGCTCGAGGACAGCCAGGGCTATACAGAGAAACCCTGTCTCGAAAAATCTAAATCCAAAAAACCAAAAAATAAGAAATAAAATTGTTTAAAAATGCATATCATATTCCTCTTTCTGGGTCTGGTTACCTCACTCTGAGTGATTTTTTTTCCTGTTTCATCCATTCGCCTGTAAATTTCAGTGTCATTTTTTTAACAGCTGAGTAATATTTCATGGGGTAAGTGTATGACATTTTCTTTATCCATTCTTCTGTTGAGGAACATCTAGGTTGTAACCAGTTTCTGGCTATTATGATTAGAGCTGCAACATGGTTGATTAAGTATCTTCGTGGTAGGATGGGAATATATCCAAGAGTACTATAGCTGGAACTTGAGGCAAATGAATTCCCAACTTTCCAAGGAACTGCTGTATTGATTTCAAAAGTGATTGTACTAGTTTGCACTCCTACCAGCAATGGATGGAGGAGTATTCCCTGCTCCACATCCTCACCTGAGTTGTCACTTGTATTATTGATCTTAATCATTCAGGCAGGTATAGTATAGGATCTCAAAGTCATTTCAATTTGCATTTCCCTGATGGCTAAGGATGCTGAACATTTATTTGTTTTTCAGTCATTTGAGATTCTTCTATTGAGAATTTTCTGTTTAGGTCCTTACTACATTTTTTTAATTGGATTTTTAAAATATATAGTTTGTTGCATTTTTTTTTATGTATTTTGGATATTAGTCCCCTACTGGATGTATAGTTTGTAAAAGATTCTTACCCATTTTCTAAGATGCTGCTTTGAATGTCAGTGCCATTTGCTGTCCAAAAGAGATTTTCAGTTTCATGAGGTCCCATTTATTGCTGATTTTAGTGCCTGAGCTATCAGTGTTCTGTTTAGAAAGTCATCTCCTGTGCCAAGTGCATTCAAGAGTATTCCCCACTTTCTCTTTTATAAGGTTTAGTATATGTGCTTTTATGTTGAGGTCTTTGATCCACTTGGACTTGAATTTTTGGTGAGGAGATAAGTATGGATCAATTTGCATTCTTCTACATGTAGACATCCAGTTTGATTAGGACCATTTGTTGAAGATTATGCTTTGTTTTGTTTTTCACTGTATATTTCTGGCTTCTTTATCAAGTCAGTTGTCCATATGTGTGTAGATTTCTGTCTGGGTCTTCGATTCCATTGATCAATGTGTCTGTTTTTATGCCAATATCATGTGGTTTTCATTACTACAGCTCTGTAGAACAACATGGAATTGGAAATAGTGAGACCTCCAGAAACAAAGTGCAGTGGAAAACTACCCATAATATATGAAAGTCATCCTAAGGAGGACATCCTATAGGAGCTACAGAGAATCTCACCTGGCCATCCCATATTTCCAGGTGATGCTTTGAATGGCAGGACTTGGTTAGATTCCATTAAGTTGTTGACCAAAAGAATCCCATGACATTCCCCAGATAACTCAAACTGTTGCTAAGACAAAGGGTTGCTCTCCCCAAATTGACAGTAGTGCCCTAGTGCCAAAGATAATATGCACACAAGTCATTGAACATGGATAAGTTGAGCTGGTACCTACATCTAATCTTCACTCCTACATTCTACTCTCATTGATAAATGAAGGTACTCTTCAGACTATGAAAAAAAACATGGATACCAACCCAGCCACAAAACCTTTGGCTAAATATCTGTCCTGTGGAAAACTATGCTCGGGCAATGGTAGCAAAGAACTTGTGGGAGTGACCAACCAATGTCTGATTTGACTCAATACAGACTTCTTGAGAAGAACCAACCAAGAACCAGAGACTAGCTAGCCAAGAGACCTAGGATAAGCCCAATGCTACTGTTCTTTAAAAAAATATATATATCAATAAAATGATGCCTATTGATAGATATTCTGCTATACTCATAGATTGCTGCCTTATACAGTGATCATCAGAGAGGCTTCCTTTGGCAGCAGATGAGAACATACAATTATGAGAGAGTGTAAATGGGAGGCTTCCATCAAATCCCTGCTCTCAGAGCCCAGGGAATTGTGTGGAAATTGTAAGAGACAGAGCGCATGGAGGACACCAGGAAAACAAGGCCCTCTGACAAAATTGAGCAAAGCTCATATGAGCTCAGAGAGACTGGAGCTGCAAGCACAGGGTTTACATGGGTCTGTACCAAGTGTTCTGAATATATAGTATAGCTATTAGCTTAGTATTTTTATTGGACCCCCCGACTGTGAGATCAAGTAGATCACTGACTATTGTGCCTTCTCTTTTGAGTCTTTTCTTCCTGTTGCCTTCCTGGGTTGCTATGTCCAACTTCATATGATAGTTCTTGCTTCATCTTAATATATTTTATTTTGTCATGTTTAAATGTTATTTCTTAGAAGTCTGTTCTTTTCTAGTCAGGGAAAGAAGAGTAGCAGATCCACGGGGAAATGGATGAGGAGGAACTCGGGAGAGTAGAGGGAGGGAAAACTATAATCAGGATATATTGTATGAGAAAAGAATCTATTTTTAATAAAAGAAAAATGGAAAAACATACATTATACATTTTATTTTAGTTATATTCTTTCTTGTCCTAGAAATGAGAAATTTTATATTTCATGATTAAAATAGTACATGCCCTTAAGAAAGTACTTTTCTTAACTGATAGCTATAAATTTCAAATTTGTTACTCCACAGTATAATTTGAAGTTCTGAGTTCTGATATCTCCAGAAATGCTTTTGTTTGCCCAGTGTTAGTGCTTTGTGTTCATTGAGGCTGTTCATAAATGTTGTTTTCCATGTTCCTCCATGAGTTTGTTAGTGGTGCTATTTTTTTTTTTTTTGGTGTGTGGCTTCTGTATACTATAATTAATAGTCATTGCTTCCAAGATGACTAACAACATAGACTCGTTTTCATATATCTTATGGCAATTTGTATATTTTCCTTTTAAAAGATTCAAAAATGTGAATAGGGTTTTAGTCACAAATTCCATATCTAGTCTTTTATTCTAGAACACAATCTAAAATGTATTTCTGGTTGCTTTTATTCATTTATTTCACATTTCTTTACAAACAAACAAACAAAAACAAAAAAACTCAGAAAACAAGTTGGAAATACAGTGCAGGAAATGGTTGCAGAAGACAAATATCTAAAACAGAATAATACACGCTACATATTTTTATTTTACTTATGTATGTTTCAGAGTACTTGTAGTATATATACTCACATATGTACAGATATGTGCACCATTCAAATGTGTGGAGGCCAGAGAATAACATGAAGTATCCTGTTCTACCACTCCTCCATTTTTCCTTTCCACTCAAAGTTTGACTGATGGCCTTCAACCCTCCTATTTTGCCTTCCTACTCCCAGAACTGCTGTTATATGTGTATTCATGACTTAGACTGTAGGGATTTTACCTCAGGCCCTTATACAAAAGCAAAAACTCCCACCCATTGCTCCATCTCCCCAAACCCTGTATACTATTTGTTTTTTTAAAAAAAAATCTTTGTAACAAAGAATATCTTCATAAACAAATGCTAAGCAACAAAACAGTAAGTACACAAATGTCTTTCAAAGGATAATGCATGCTCATGCTTGTGTGTGCTGTCGTGTGGGGTGTTGTGTGAATATACGATAACAAGCAAAGCCTAGAAGGACACATGTTAGTTGTGCAGGGCTCTAGATGTTTTGAATAACCAAATGCTGTTTAGCAAGAGTATTTATGTTCCCCAACAAAAAATGCAATGTTTAGTTAGTATTAGAAAGAAGTCAGCATAGAAGCAACAGTGATGAAATGAAAAATAGAAAAGGGAATATTCCCATCATGTGGGAATCTGGATCCAGGCAGCATAAATAGCTTCCTATTGTCTTCTGGACGGTTTTGTTGAATACATAAAAACTATTCTCACGCCTTGACATTTGTTTGCCTTGTTCTCCTTTCTTTTTCCATCTGTACTTTAACCAAAGAGATTTGAATATTCTGAATTATATTGTCTTCAGCACACAGAGTTTCTCTCAATTTTACCTCCTCTTCTTGTTGTAGATTTTCAAAAGGGACTGAATGTGTAGCATTTGTTTCATTCACAGAAAGGTAGGTCATAGGATAAACCTATCTCAATTGTTTCATAAATTATCACATTGACTATGTTCATTTGAATATAATTACAGTCTATATCTTAACTAGCACTTGCCATTTCTGGGCTTTTGTAAACTTGGGTATGATGTAACATCTCACTGTTATTTTGCCAAGCACTTTTACAACTTTCAGAACTATCAGAGCGACCCTGTAGGAAGACTACTAGTCTCAATTAACCTGCACCCCCGAGATTTCTCAGACACTGGATCAGCAGGCAGCATACACCAGCTGATATGAGGCCTCCAACACATATACAGCAGAGGAATGCGGGGTCTGGGTTTAGTCAAAGAATATGCACCTAACCCTCAAGAGACTGGAGGCCCCAGGGAGTTTAGAGGTTTGGTGGAGGCAGTGAGGAGGACACCCTCATAGAGACAAGGGGTGGGAAGGAGATATGGGTTGTGGAACAGTTGGAGGGTAGACCAGGAGAGATTGTAAAAGATGAAAAGAAGAGAAGAGAAAAGAAGAGGAGAGGAGAGGAAAGGAGAGGAGAGGAGAGGAGATAAACTAATTAATAAAAAATATCAATATTAAACTATCTTTCTAGGTTATTCTTCTACAGCATGACTTTGCAAATCTTTATGCATTTTTCTAATTCTTTACTAACTTAGAGGAATCTTTATCATTTTCTAGAACTTAGTTTTTCTTTAATTTTATTTATTTTTATGTATGTGAGTACACTGTAACTACATTAGAGCTCTCTTCAGACACACCCAAAGAGGGCATCATATCCCATTACAGATGGTTGTGACCCACTATGTGGTTGCTGGGAATTGAACTCAGGACCTCTAGAAGAGCAGTCAGTGATCTTAACTACTGAGCCATCTCTTCAGCCTCTAGAACTTTGTTTTTTTCACTTCATGTATTAAAGTATATAACAGCATTTCATCATAAATTACATTTTATTAATTAAAAACTTTTCCTTAAAAGCTTACTAATTTTGTGGAAGTATAATAATCAATTATTGTACTGAATTATCTTTTTCTCTTCAGTAATTATTTTAATCATATTAGCTAACTTACATATATTTTAAGAAAAATAATCAATTATTTATTTTTGCCCATGAATTATCAGGTATCACATATTTTTATGCCATTTAACATGATATAAACTGATGCAATTTGCTGATGTTTGCTAAAACTGTATTGTATATTCTGGGGCAATGCTCATTTACTGACTCAGTAAAATTTTTTTGCAATCCATTTTATTGACAATTAATGCTTTATGTACAGAGAACACACTAGCAAACAATATAAACATATGTTCTGATGTATGGAGCTAAGCATGCAAAAGGAAGCAAACAATAAATGGAGTAAATGTACAAAGTATATGAACTACTACAATCATATAAAAATTCACATGACAATAGTACTTCCGGTGGCAAGACTATCATAGATAATCATGCTTAAAAGCCTGGGACATTTCATCAACCCAAACTTTGGCAAGTGAAGAAAGCCTGAAACTTGAATCCAATCCTGTAGCCAATATTTTGATCAACATCAATTTCTGGACTTGAACTCTAGCTGAGCTTCTAGATTGGAAACACTGATAGCCTGAGAGGAGAAATGATCTCACAGAGAGGGCATGATAATTGTGTGCTTCCTCCTACTCCACCTTCACGCAAGCCCCAAGCTGCCTTGTGTCCCTTATTGGCTGTTCCTAATCTGTATCTTCTATACAAAAACTAAGATGCCAAATATGAGTTCTTTGAGCAAATCATCTCTCCTGAGAAAAGAGTTAGAGGAAACTCTGACTTGAAAACTCATCAGAAGTCCAAATGTATTCAACACCTGAAGTGGGGGAACCCCTAACACACAGGTCTCCGTTAACTTGGGGTCATTATTATGCTTAAGTGAAACACATAAGAGGCTATCAATTTTATTATCCAAGTCTTTCAATGTGATATTCACCTATCACCTAAAGTCAGTCTTAAATAAAATTTCAGAACCAATAAGGAAGAAAAAGAAATACTCCTATCTGTGGATATTAAGGACAAGTGGTTAAAATCATAGTAACTTTTACTGAAGTAAATTTCCCAAAGACCTTCTTCATAAATGTTTAAAGAGGAAACTCATGGGCGAGTTCTTCCTATAGCTAAGTAGAAAAGTGGCAAGTATCCAGTGGTCATGAATCGTGTGAGTGGTTAACTTGCATGTTTGAGAGCAAAATCCACCTTTTAAGTCATCACATTTCCTTTCTTATACATCCTCTGGTGTTTATGCATCTTGACCTCAATTTTTTCCAGACATCTCCAAAATGAAAACGTAGAGGTTTAGAAAGAAATATTGGGAAGATAAATTCATCTGTAAACAACATTTCCACAGACTGTTACACAGCTCAAATTAATATATAAGCAATGTTACTAGGTATTCTTGAAATCTGAAGATCATGCTTCTGATTTCAGAAGTTAGGGAGTTGTTTATAATAATCATGGCCCCCTTAGGCCCAAACCTTAGCATATGAATGTGTAAAAGCTAACAAAAAAATAAAACTAAATTCACCAGGACCAGCAAAACATTAATATACAATTCAAACATCTGAGTGTATCCTTTGAGCTCTTAAGCCACACCGACAGAAAACAACACTGAATGGTTAGAAGTTGGTTTTATGACAAAAGGAGGGATAATAGAAAATTAAGTCACTGTGATCCCTCTCTCTACTTCCTTGTAAGACACAATAGAGAAAGTGTTTTGCATTTAAAAGGAAAAAAACAGAAACTATAGTTATGCGTAAAGTTCTACATATAAAACTGCAAGAACAGATTTACACCTGCTGTCTATAAATCTCATTTGATGAAAATATCAAACAGATTGTAATTTCAGGGGATTCTGATTCTGTTATTCCATAAACTTCATTTACATTAAGAGCCTTTATTTCCGTCTAAGGCATAATCAGTGTTTTAGTTTCATATCCAAATGATGTTAGATTATTTTTAAAATAACACCCAAACTTTGGAACTTTAGTAAATTTTTCCCTCTGTTTTTGTTTTCAACTACTGTGTTAGTACCAAGCCATCGTAACTTCCTATTTATTATTACCTAGGCTAAAAGCTGTGACGCTCTGGGCATCTCCATTATGAAAACATATTACTTCATAGCCGTACTAAAAGTTTCCTTAGCCTAGATATTTCCAAAACCTCTTCTCATCCAAAACTGAATTCTTAACTGCCTAATCCACTCATTCACAGTTCTTGTTTGTTCCCTCACCATTACACTCTCTCCAAAAGCAGATGTCTTTCTACAAGCCATCTCTGACCATGAATTCATGAGTGACCATGCATAGATTAGTTTACAACTTGGAATTTTTCTTAATAATTGTGTATAATTTTCAAACTCCCTGATATTTATTTAAAGATGTATAATCCCCAGATATATATGTGAGGACTGATCCAGGGAAAAGTTTGAAATTAATTTCATAGTATAAATTTTACAGATAATAATAACCTACATGTTTAAAAATATTCAACAGAAGTTTACCTGAAAGTGCCAATCTTGGTTAGTTGCATCATCTAGATACAGAGTCCATGATACAAAGATTTTGTGCTTTATATATCATTAGAATAAATGTGAATTTAAAAGGCAAATGCTCGCAGCCAACCTTTGGACTGAGTACAAGGCCCCCAATGGAGGAGTCATAGAAAGAACTAAAGAAGCTGAAGGAGTTTGCAAACCCATAGGAAGAACAATATTAACCAACCAGACACCCCAGAGCTCCAAGGACTAAACCACCAACAAAAAAGAATAAATGGAGTGACCCAGGGCCCCTGCTACATATGTAGCAGAGGATGGCCTTGTTGGGCAAGAATGGGAGGAGAGGCCCTTGGTCCTGTGAAGGCTCAATGCCACAGTGTAGGGGAATGCCAGGGTGGAAAGGTTGGAGTAGGTGGTGGGAGGGGGAGCACCCTCATAGAACCAGGGGGAGGGGATGGAATAGGGGCTTTCCAGAGGGGATACCAGGAAAGAGAATAAGGTTAGAAATGTAAATAAATAAAATATCCAATAAAAAAAGATGATCAAAAAACTACACCAATTAGCTTTTAATCATCTAGATATCTAGTTGAAATTTTTAAAAGTTAAATATAACAACTTTTCCCTTTTCTTTCCACCATTCTCATGTTCCCTACCTCACTCCTTAAATTATTTGTTTGACATATGTTTATGTATGCATGTGCATTATGTCTGTATAACTATATCAATACCACTTGATGAGTCTTTGTGTTATTTATATATGCATGATTTCAGGGCTGGTAGTATTGGACAACCAGTTGAGCTCATCCCTGGAGAATATCAATTCTTCAGTAGCCTATAGATCTTTGTGCAAAGTGTTGCTTCCAAAACTCTGTTTAGAGTTTGTCTGCCTTGTATAAACTCTTTTATTCTGTTTAGATTATGGGAAAAAACTCACCCCCCCATCTCTCTTTCCACACAATGGCAGATAGTTTTGGCGGGTACTATAGTCTAGGTTGGCGTTTTCAGTATTTGAGAATTTGAGTGCATTGCTCCAAGCATATGAACTTCTTTCTTTGGTTGTATGTGGGATATGAGATCCTAACCTGTAGGAGGTTCATGACCACAGCCAGACCAGGAAAAGCTGATACATGAACTATTGATTGGATCTAGGCCAGAGGAGATAAACAGAGGTGCTCTTTTTGGTAAATGTGGCTCAGGAGCCAGAGGTCTGAAACTAGGCCAGGCAAACCATTTGACTTTTTAAAAAACATGATATAACCAATTTTAATAAATTGCTCTTATTTTGTTTATTTGGAGGAGTGAACATATATAAGAATTTGATATCTGTAATACTTTTAGAAGGAAAAATTAGATAATAGTGACAAGTAATAACATAAGTGCTAGATTTAAAAGAGCCTACTATATAAATTTAAATGCATGACACAAGTTTAAAATATTATATGCTGATAAAACAGGCAGTCATTATCAGTCTGTTTTCTTGTCTAATCTTCATACTTTAGTAAACATGTTGTTCTCCTTGCCTTTGTTTCACACACAAGGAATAGAAATGGCATCAGATGTGTTGCCTTTGACAAGCAGAAGTTGACCAGCAGAAATGAATCGACATTCAGAACTTTGCTCAAGTCTGAGACCCAAATTGTTGCTTCCACTGTTGTCACTCACACAATTTTTTTAGAGTAATCAATCCTGAAATATCAATTTAAGAAGAAATTGGATGAAAAACATTATGGAGAAAACTGAGATATATCATACATGTTGTGATCACAAAAAGAGAAAGAGGGTTAGAGAATGTGGTATATGGTGGTGTGGGGGAAAGGAGTGGCCCAGTGAGCCCATGTCGAGACATCCATTCCCCCAGGAACCAGACACACACCAGAATAGTGTAGAATAAATTTATTCAGGGCAGAGGATGGAAGTTAAGAAGGCAGTAGAGGCAGAGAAAGGCAGAGAGGGAGAGAGTAGAGAAGTGGAGAGAGAGAGGGAAGAGAGCCCAAGAGAGAGGCTGAGAGTGAGAAAGGAGTAAGAGGGGAGTAAGAGAGAGAAAGAGAGAGAGGAGGGGCTGAGAAGCCCTCTTTATAGTGGGCCAGGCCTGGCTGGCTGTTGCCAGGTAACTGTGAGGAGGGGCACACTTGGCTGTTGCCAGGTAAGTGTAGGGTAGAGTTTAGACAGAACCCTAACAATACAGGAACAATCAAAACAACCCTAACAATACAAGGAAATGTGCAATTCCTTGTTTGTCTTGCACTTTTAAAGATTATTTCCTTTACGGTTTATTTGACATTAGAATATAATTATGTCATTTTTCTTTTCCCTTTCCATCCTCCAAAACCCTCTTATGTACCTCTCCTTGCTCTCTTTTAAATTCATGACCTCTTTTCTATTAATTCTTTTTACACACACACACACACACACACACGTACACACACATACACACACAAACACACACACATACACACGTAGGTGCGAGTATATTCCTAAATGCATAAATATTACCTGTCCAGTCTGTGTATTGTAACTTGTATGTACACTTTCCAGAGTTGATCATTGATATTGGATAAGGGGACAGTTGGTGTGCTCTTCCCTGAAGAAAACTATTTCTCCCATTCCCATCATTCCTTAGTTGCCCACAGTTCTTTATGTAGAGTTGAGAGTTCCTGGGCCACCTCGCCACGTCTGTTGTTCTTGTCCTTACTCAGCTTATATGTAGGCTGTCATGTTGGTGAGACTTTGAACTTTTAAAATTACATCTTATAAGATCTTGGGTGTTTGATAATTATGTTGACATGTCAGTTTGAACCATGACCCTCCTATCCTACTGCCAAATTATTGCATCAACCTGAGATTTAAGTATCAATAAGAAAATGACTGAATGGTCAAGCTTATTGTGGATATTAGATAATTCATGAAAATGTCTGCAAGGGAATGTGTATTCGTCAATATGATTGTAGTGTGGCAGTGATAGAAGTTGTCATAGTCTTCCTATGTATTCTCTATTCTTTGCTCCTCATTGAAAATAAGACAATTAGACAGTACCTGGAATGGTCCAGTGACCTGGGACATGGAAAGACAAGAAACAAAAAAGAACATATATAAAGTCCCTCTGGCCAAGAGAACGATTAATACAATTTCTTATGAGACTATATAATCTCAGTGGTGGGAGGTGAAGGACCATAGTGCCACATAAGGCTAGACAGGTAGAGAGAGATCAGGTTAGAGAGGCCTCTCTGTCATTTGAAGGAATTCTGTCCTCATCTTAAGGACAATAGACATTATTGAATGGCTATTAAGCAAATTGATATATGTCTGAGCAGTCCAAATTTTTACCTGGCTGCAATGAAAATGAATATAAGACCAGCTTGGTTATGTACTAGTGATTTAGTGGATTCTACAGTCTCTAAACGACAACATTTGTCTCAATAGAAGATGGTTCTGTGGTAGACAAGGAAAAGCTTGGTGTAGCTCCTCACTGTACTTAAATATTACCATTTCAGGAAATGTGCCTTGCAAGCACTTCTGATTCATGTGCAGCCTCATATACACCTTGTAGCTAGTTCCCATCCACCATGAGTCTTGTTCTCATGAAAGGCATTTGTTAGATTTTGGCGAAGTACCGAGTTTCATTGGACTTAAGTCAAAACATCTTTACAAAGGGATCTTTGAAAGAGAGATTAAAACTAAATTATAGAATGAACAAAGAAAAGAGTCTCATGTCCAACTTTACTCACTACCATGTAAACAATTAGGAGCATTAAAAAATATATACTAAAGTGACCCTTTAAGCTCTTGATATATTTAAAAATTCTTCTAGAAATCTTATTCATTGTATAAATATTTGCTGAATTTGTTGAATGCCTACTCTATGCGGAGTTCTAAGACTGACTATGGAAGAGCTAACTCATATTTTATAACATAATGTAGGGTATACATAGCACTAAAATCATCATTTTGGCTGGGCTCCATTTCCTGCACCACAACTCTGCCTACATTTCTGGAAGCCTGCTGATATTAGGGACACCAGCCAAGACCCCTGCCCCAAGCCCTTGCTCACCAACTTCCCTGAAAATACATGCAAGAGCAATAAACTGCACTCGATACCCTGTGTTCCATTTCCTGCCACACTACCCTGTCTTTTCTCCTGGAGGTCACACAAGCACCAGGGACCACAGACCATGCTGGAAACAGACCAGAGCAACTTTAGGACACAAAACCCCAGAGTCCACACAGGCCACAAAACCCCCAATAGAGATACCCTACTGTTCTTAACGACTCCCTGGTCAGCAAAACCCCATGCTATTCAGATCAGAGGACTGAGAGGAAACAGAGACCAAGGGAAGAAAACATTCAAAGACTGCCTATCCAATCCAACCAAGATAAACTCAGAAATCAGCAGATGAACCTAAAAATAATCACAAAGCCACATGGTCAGAGGCCAACTTAAGAACACAATCAGTAACAGCCAGGATAACATGACATAACCAGAGTTCAGTTATGCTACTACAGCAGTGCTACACATTCTAAAACAGCTGAAGCATGAGAAAATGACCTTAAATCCAATCCTGTGGAGATGATAGGGCCTTTAAAGAGGAAATAATCCCTTTTAATAAATCCCTTAAGGAAACACAGGAAAACACAATCAAATAGGTGAAGGAAATGAATAAAACTGCTCAAGACCTGAAATGGAAATAAAAGCAATAAAGAAAACACAAACTGAGGGAAAAGGAACTGTAGATTCAAGCATCAACAACAGAATATAAGAGATGGGAAAAAGAATCTCAGGTGTAGAAGATATTATAGACGAAATCAATACATTGGTCAAAGCAATGTAAGAGCTAAAAAACTCCTGACACAAAATATTCAGAAAATCTGGGACATTGTGAAAGGACAAGATTTAAGAATAATAGGAAGAGAAAAAGAAGATTCCCAGATCAAAGGACAAGAAAATATTTTCAATAAAATCATAGAAGAAAATGTCCTCAACCTAATGAAAGAGGTGCCTATAAATATACAAGAAGCTTATAGAACAACAAATAGATTAGATATTCCTGCCATATAATAATAAAAATACTAAGTTTACAGAACAAAAATAAATAAAAAAAATTAACTACAAGGGAAAAGGCCAAGTAACATATAAAAGCAGACCTATTAGAATTATACCTAACTTCTCAACAGAGACTTGAAAAGCCAGAAGGTTCAGGGAAGATATCACCCATTCTCTAAGAGAACACAGATGCCAGCCCAGACTATTATATTGAGCAAAACTTTCAATCACTATAGATGAAGAAAACAAGATTCTCCATGACAAGACCAAATTAAACAATATCTATCTGCAAATCCAGCCCAATACTAGGAAAAAACTCTAACCCAAGGAGGTTAATGCACTCATGAAAACACAGGAAATAAACAATTCCACACCAGCAAAACCAAAAGAAGAGAAATACACACACACACACACACACACACACACACACACACACACACATACACACACCACTACCATTACCAACATTAAGACAACAGGAATTAGCAATCATTGGTCATTAATATCTCTCAAAATCGATGGACTCAATTCCCCAATAAAAAGACACAAGCTAACAGAATGGATGAGAAAACAGGATCCATCATTCTGGTACATACAAGAAACACACCTCAGCATCAAAAATAGCCATTATTTTAGCATAAAGGGCTGGAAAAGATTTTCCGAGCAAACAGACTCCAGAAGCAAACTGAAGTAGCCATTCTAATATCTAAGAAAAACAACCAAAATTAATCAAAAGAGATGGGGAAAGATATTTCTTACCCATCAAAGAAAAATTCCACCAAGATGACATCTCAATTCTAAGTACACCCTAAATGCAAGGTTACCCACATTTGTTAAAAAAAAAAAAATACCAAAGCTTAAATCACACTGCACACATTAATAGTGGGAGACTTCAACATCTCACTCTCACCAATGGACAGGTCATCAAGACAGAAACTAAGCAGAGAAATAATGAAATTGATAGGCATTATGAATCAAATGGACCTGATAGACATATACAGAACATTTCACTCAAACACAAAAGAATATACCTTCTTCTCACCAACTCATTCAGCCTTCTTCAAAATTGAGCATGTAATCAGTCACAAAGCAAGTCTCAACAGATATAAGAAAATTGTATTTTATCTGACTATCAGATTAAAACTGGACTTCAGCAAACAACAGAAACAACAGAAAGCCTACAAACTAATGGAAACTGAACAATTCTCTAATTAATGACCACTGGGTCGAGAAAGAAATAAAGAAATTAAAGAATTCAATGAAAATGAATACACACCATATCCAAATTTATGAGACACAGGAAAGCAGAGTGCAAAGAGGAAAGTTCATAGCACTAAGGGACTTCATGAAGAAATCAGAGAGATCTTATATTTTTGACATTACAGCACATATGAAAGCTCTAGAACAAAAAGACTCATACCCTTAGCCAAACGAAAAGGCAGAAAGTGAAAATATACAAATAACAAAATCAGAAATGAAAAGGAGAACCTAACAACAACAGACAAAGAGGAAATCCAAAGAATCATTAGGTCATACTTTTAAAACCTCTGATCCACAAAATTGGGAAATCTAAATGAAATGAACAATTTTCTTGATAGATATCATTTACCAAAGTTAAATCAAGATTAGGTAAACAATTTAAATAGACCTATAACCTTAAGAAAATATAAGCAGTCATTGAAAGTCTCCCAACTTAGAAAGAAAGAAAGAAAGAAAGAAAGAAAGAAAGAAAGAAAGAAAGAAAGAAAGAAAGAAAGAAAGAAAGAAAGAAAGAAAAGAGAAAAAAGCATAGGGCCAGGTGGTTTTAGAGCAAAATTTTACCAGACTTGCAAAAAACATCTAATGTCAATATTCCTTAAATTATTATACAAAATGGAAGCTGAAGGAACACTGCCAGATTCATTTTATAAGGTCAAAGTCACCCTGATACCTAAGTCACACAAAGACTCAATAAAGAATTTCAGACTAACTTCCCTAATGAAATCTTATGTAAAAATCCTCAATAAAATACTCAAAAACTGAATCCAAGAACACATAAAAAACATCATCTACCTTGATCAAGTAGGCTTCATCCCAGGGATGCAGGGATAGTTCAACATATGAAACTCCATCAAAAATCCAACATAAAAAACATGATCATTTCATTAGATGCTGAAATACCCACTGACTAAATTCAATATCCCTTCATGATAAAAGTCTTGGAGAGATTAGAGATATAAGGCACATACATAAATATAATAAAGGCAATATATGACAAGCCTATAGCCAATATCAAATTAAATGGAGAGAAACTTAAAGCAATTACACTAATGTTAGGGACAAGATAAGATTGTCCACTTTCTCAACATCATTCAATATAGTATTTGAAGTTTTAGAGCAATAAGACACCTAATAAAGATCAAGGAGATACAATTTAAATGGAAGAAGTCAAAGTATTGCCATTCATGGATGATATTGTCAGTATACATAAGTTTCCCCAAAAATTCTACCAGGGAACTCCAACAACTGGCAAACACCATCAGCAATGTATGGATACAAAATTAACTAAAAAAATTATTATCCCTCCTTTATACATATAATATGCAGGCTGAGAAATAAATTAGGGAAAAATGACCCTTCACAATAGCCACAGATAAAATATCATGGCATAGCTCTAAGCAAGTGAAAGATCTGTATGATGAGAACTTCAAATATATGATGAAAGAAATGAATGAGGCAAATGGGTGAAACTACAAAAGATCATCCCAAGTGAAGTAGCCCAGGCCCAAAAAAGGCATGCATGGAATGTACTCTCTTATAAGTGAATATTAGTTATAAAGTACAAGAAAACCATGCTACAATCCAGACCCCCCAAAAGCTAAGTAAAAAGGAGGATCCTAGAGGAGATACTTGGATCTCACTAAGAAGAGTAAATACAATAGACCTCAGTAGGAGATGTAGGAGGGGAAGAGGAGGAGGGGTAGATTGTGGAGAAGAGGAAGGTAGAGAGAACTGGAGGAGAAACTGACTGGGAGGGAGCATCTTTGGAACAAGTTATAAACCTAGAACAATAGAAAGTCCTAGAAATCTATGAGATTACCCTAGTAAGACTCCTCCTAGTAATAGGGAATATAGAACCTTTTTAATGACAATTTCTTTATTTGAACTTTATACATTTGTGGGTTTTTATTTTTTATTTTTAATAATTTTTATTTCAATATTCTTTGTTTACATTCAAAATGATTTTCCCTTTCCCAGTTCCCCCCTCCCCATAAGTTCCCTAAGCCCTCTTCCCCCCGCCCATTCTCCTATCATCCCCCTCCTACTTCTCTGTCCTGGTATTCCCCTATAATGCTGGAGCAAGCATTTTCAGGGCCAGGGACCTCTCTTTCCTCCTTCTTGGGAGTCACTTGATATGTGAATTGTGTCTTGGATATTCAGAGTTTCTGAGCTAATATCCACTTATCAGTGACTGTATTCCAAGTATGTTCTTTTGTGATTGGGTTATCTCACTTAGGATGATATTTTCCAGATCCAACCATTTGCCTAAGAATTTCATGAATTCATTGTTTTAATTGCTGAGTAGTATTCCATTGTGTAAATATACCACATTTTCTGTATCCATTCCTCCATTGAGGGACATCTGGGTTCTTTGCAGCTTCTGGCTATTATAAATAGGGCTGCTATGAACATAGTGGAGCATATGTCCTTATTGCATGCCGGGGAATCCTCTGGTTATATGCCCAGGAGTGGTATAGCAGGGTCCTCTGGAAGTGTTATGCACAGTTTTCTGAGGAACAGCCAGACTGATTTCCAGAGTGGTTGTACCAACTTGCATTCCCAACAGCAGTGGAGGAGTATTCCTCTTTCTCCACATCCTCGCCAACACCACTGTCTCCTGAATTTTTAATCTTACCCATTCTGACTGGTGTGAGGTGAAATCTCAAGGTTGTTTTGATTTGCATCTCCCTAATGGCTAATGATGTTGAGCACTTCTTAAGGTGCTTCTCGGCCATCTGAATTTCTTCAGGTGAAAATTCTCTGTTTAGCTCTTTACCCCATTTTTAATAGGGTTATTTGGTTCCCTGGGGTCTACCTTCTTGAGTTCTTTGTATATATTGGATATTATATCCCTCTGTCGGATGTAGAATTGATGAAGATCCTTTCCCAATTTGTTGGTTGCCATTTTGTCCGCTTGACCGTGTCCTTTGCCTTACAAAAACTTTGTAATTTTATGAGGTCCCATTTGTTGATTCTTGATCTTAGAGCATAAGCTATTGGATGATCTATTCAGGAACTTTTCCCCTGTGCCCATGTCCTCAAGGGTCTTCCCCAGTTTCTTTTCTATTAGTTTCAGTGTGTCTGGTTTTATGTGGAGGTTCTTGATCCACTTGGAGTTGAGCTTAGTGCAAGGAGATAAAAATGGATCAATTCATATTTTTCTGCAAGCTGACCTCCAGTTGAGCCAGCGCCATTCAGAACAACTTCAGCAAAGTGGCTGGTTATAAAATCAACTCAACCAAATCAGTAGCCTTCCTATACTCAATGGATTAGCAGGCTGAGAAATAAATTAGGGAAATGACACCCTTCACAATAGCCACAAACAATATAAAGTATCTTGGGGTGACACTAACCAAACAAGTGAAAGATCTGTATGAGAAGAACTTCAGGTCTCTGAAGAAGGAAATCAAAGACCTAAAAAAATGGAAAAATCTTCCATGCTCGTGGATCGGCAGGATTAATATAGTAAAAATGGCCATCTTACCAAAAGCAATCTACAGATTCAATGCAATCCCCATCAAAATCCCAACTCAGTTCTTCATAGAGTTAGAAAGAGCAATTCTCAAATTCATCTGAAATAACAAAAAACCCAGGATAGCTAAAACTATTCTCAACAGTAAAAGAACTTCCGGGGGAATCAGTATCCCGGACCTCAAGCAGTACTACAGAGCAATAGTGTTAAAAAAAAACTGCATGGTACTGGTACCATGACAGGGAGGTAGATAAGTGGAATAGTATTGAAGATCCAGAAATGAACCCACACACCTATGGTCACTCGGTCTTTGACAAAGGAGCTGAAACCATCCAGTGGAAAAAAATTAGCCTTTCAACATATGGGAATATAGAACCTTGTACAGCCATCTCCTACAACCAGACAAGACTTACAATGGAGGGATGGGGAACACCAACCTATCCACAAAACATTGGCCCATATTTTGTTCTGCCTACAAGATATGCAGGGATAAAGATGGAGCAGAGATTGAAGGAATGGCCAACCAGTGACTGGCCCAGCTTGAGACCCATGCCATAAGAGGAAGCCCACCTCTGACACTATTATTAATATTCTGCAATACTTGCCGACAGGAGCCTAGCATAACTGCCATTTGAGAGGATTATCCAGTGGCTGATGGAGGCAGATACAGACCCACAGCCAAACATTAGGGAGAACTGTGGGAATCCTGTAGAACAGGGAAGGAAGAATTGTAGGAGCCAAAGAGATTAAAGACACCACAAAAATACTTAAAGAATCAATTAACCTGGGCATATAGGGACTCAGAGACTGAGCCACCAACCAGAGAGCATGGATGAGATGGACCATGGCCCTCTGTACATATGTTAACAGATGTGCAGTTAGGTCATCACATGGGATCCCTAACAACAAGAACATGCACTGTCTGTGACTCTGCTGCCTGCGTTTGGATCCGTTTCCACTGACTGACTTACCTTGTGTAGCCTCATCCATATCCAGTCTAGGCTGATATCCATTGGAGACCTCCACTTTTCTGAAGAGAAGGAAAGGGTAAAATAAAGGGAAGATAGGGGAGAAGGAGAGACTGGAGAGAAAAGGGAAGGGAAGATTGAGATGTAAAGTCAACAAATAAATTAATGAAAATAGTAAAGCAAAACAAAACAAAAACAACCTTCTGTTTACCTAAGACAAACAGCATTACAAAATTAGAAACCAATAAAAATACAGAGAGATGATGGTTTGTGTGGTGCCCAGGTCTGGCTGATCCATTTACAAGACAACTTCTGCCCTGAAGGCTCAGGGCTCATCATGAAGAAAGAAAGGAAGGAATATAAGAACCTAGGGTGCTGTGAGATTGAATCACCTAGAAATGTGGTCAGCACTAATACCATGTACATAAAATAATACTGTACAAGGTAATCAGGTTGTATTTATATATTTAGGGATATATGTGAATGTATAAATGTAATTAAAAATGAATTTGAGAGATAACAAAAGAGTATGCAGCAGGGATTAAGATAAGTAGAGGGAAGGAGAAATAGTAAAATTATGATTTATTTGAAAAATATATTAATGTAAATTTTTAGTTTAAAATGTAGGGTAATGTATATAATACAGTCTAAAGTTACAAAAAAGAAAAGAAAAGAAATATTACATATGTATACTTTACTCTTTACTCACAGTGTTTGTATAGCCATCAGTCCTGTTTCAAATGTTCCCACTTCTTTGCAATGTCTTGCAGCTTCTTCACCATTGGCAGATCCTTGTAGGAATATATATTTATACTATTGATGTTTCTTATCTAGGCTCATTGCCATGTATTTAATATGTCTTGCTAGGATAGAGAATAAGTGCTATAGAATCATAAACCATAAACTTGTAAAATAAAAAATATCTGGAAATGCAAAACAACTTATCAAAATGTACATATTAAAAATGCTCAGAAATGTCTATGTCACCCATTCAACAATAAAGTGAACATACACAACAAATCATCATCATCTTCTTCATCATCATCATCATCATCATCATCATCATCTCGTCTTGCTAGGGACCATCCTGTGTATTTTATGAAACACTTGTTTTGAGTTATAGCAGGTGTCTTTTGTAAGTCAGCCTTTAAAAGTCATTTAGGGAGCTGTAGTTCACCTACCTAGAAATGAATGACGCTCACTTGGAATAATAAATACTGAGTAGATAATACATCATAAATGTTCAAGGTAGAGTTTAGCATAATAGGAATTAGAAACCAAATCCATATTTGGAAGCAACACTTCCTCTGTCTTCACTGGTGATCCTTGCGAGTACTCAGCCTGATACATCATTGGAGACAGGACTTACATATTTATTAGAAATGGTGAGAAATGTGGATGGAGTGAACAGTGCTTTTTAGTGGTGTGTCCCAAATGAGAGTCCATCCATGACTGGGGAAAAATGTGTATATAAATACATAACATTGAAAACTTATACATTTAAGATTTCCAGTGAACTTTCAATCGTTATAATCCCTTCAATCATTAGTCTGATCTCATATGAGACAGTTCTGAAATAAATATTTTTGGTGAAAAGCAAATTAATGGTAAAAAAAAGGGTCAATTTTTTACAGGAATGATAAGGATCCAAACAATAACACACTCTTAAAAATATGGTCCAGCTTCCCTGGCATTTAGAGTCAGGACTTTATGCTTGCAAAAGGGGCAAAGATGATTCAAATCCAGTAGATTCGTTTACTGTTAGCCAATTATAATGACTGTCACAGGAAGATTGTTTATACTGCTAAATGACCCACAGGCATCTGCACCCAGTTAATGTGCAAACCATGACCCAAATGATAGCTTTGCTAAATCCCCAGTGTTGTCAGATAGCAAAGTACACTGTCTCAGCCTGACTTCCTGGAATAACCTTTGATCTTCACATCAACAGTAAAAATAATTACTAACTTTGGCCAAGCCGGGTTTAGTCATTTCTTGTGAGAAGCTGCACAGCTGGGGCCAGACATGCAGATCTCCTTGCACAGAACCTCACTGACAGTCTTCCTGCCTGGATATCAGTTTGCCATTTGTTTATCAGGGGCCAAACATTTTTCTTTGTAAATGTGTGTAAAACAGTCTCAGAATTTCAAACAACAAAGCAGGGCAGAGCATACTTAGGGGCACAGAAAGGAAATGTCCCATCATGTACACCAAACAGTGGCATCAGCAGAAACATAAAGCTAAGAGCTGCCTACACACGCATATGTATGCCTTCTCAACAATTCGTCTGAGAAAAAAATAATAGTATTCAAGGAACATGCCCAATGTTTCAGCGAGAAGATGAGGGTGATCTCTATTATAGAGAAAAATTGGAAGTAGTTTGTAAAATGTTTTAGTTCACATTTTTGTTATTTTTCATGTTTATGTTTTAGTATTATTGTTCTTTTAGGAAAATAATATACACAACAAATATTACATATGAAATCTCATACTTTTAGTTGACATTTTAAATTATTTTTTAATCTAACTAGGAACTTTGGTTTGTTCAACTAATATTTAGGAAATCTGACTCTCTGTGCAGGTCTAGTATTGATGAGCAAGCATGGAGAACACAAGAGAATCCATGACTCTACCAGCCCAAGTGAAGACTGCTGGATGCTCCTGAGAAATGATGAAGTTCTTTTCGGGTGATGGTTACCACTAAGAAGACAAGAATGAACAAAGTAAGACTATTGAGGGTGACTGGCGTGAGCAGACTGTTAAGAAGATTTGGACAAGGAAGAAGGCCCTGGCATCAGTGCTACCAGACACAGCACTTCATGTTGAGTCAATCCATCATGAAGAAACCTTGAGCTGAAGCTGTCCCTGCAGACAAAGCATCAAGGACAATGGTCCTGGGTAACAATTAGCTGTTTTCTACCCCATAGAAGACAAGACAACAGGGGTACCTGGAGAAAAGAACCCAGGGAAACTGATCTTGATCTGTTTTTTCCTGGGCCTTGAAAGCTATATCAGCAGGTACATTTTCCTTAAATGCATGTCACATTTCAAGGCACGTTTTGGATTCTTTTCTGTAAGGTGTTCCAAACACAGAAATGCTTGATCTCCCTCAATAAGTAAATGAATACAAAAGAAATATTGGATAATCAGGCTTATACTTTTTGAAAATGAAAAATCCTTAACAGACTTCTTTTTAATATATTTATTATATATGGAATGTGTATATATATATATATGTAATATATAAAGTGAATATATAGTATGTGGGATATATATATATATATATATGGAATATATATGTGGAATATATAATATATGGAATGTGTGAGTGTGTATGTATATGTGTTAGTGGGTGCATATAAGTGTAAGCATGTGTGTATATGTGTGTGCTTGTGTGAGTATGTGTGTGCATGTGAGTATGAGTGTGTGAATGTGTACATGTGTGTGTGCATGTGAATATGAGTATCTGTGTGTCTGTGTGTGTGTGCGCGTGTGTGTGTGTATGTGTGTGTGTGTGTGTGTGTATGTATATTCTAGCCAATGTATGTAGGCAGACCACTCATAAACATTAGTTTTTTAAAAAAAAAAGTGAATATGATTAAAATATATTGTTTGAAATTCTTAAAGAATAAAATGTTGTTAGATATATAACAAGAGAAAAGTTTCAGTTTATAATTCACTGTTGCCAAGAGCCTCCTGAAGCCTCCTTCTGCATTTGGTTAAGTACATATTCTGGATGGTCTGCTTTTATTCAGGTATCACAGGAACAGATATGGCACCCAATGTCCCTGTTCCTGTTGCTATTAGAGCTTATCCCAGGTCTACATATTGGATAAATATCAACCAGGTGACTGGGCTGACTTAATTTTAAAAACTATGCAATAATTTCATCTCCACCTTCAAATTAATGATATTTTATTAAAGAATGTAGTGGAGAATTTTACCATTCTAAAATTGAATTAAAATCTATGTGATTTGTGAACATTAGAAAAATGAACCAAAACCCAGACACACATTAGCCCTATTAGCAAGGAAATACAACCAAATATTTATGATTGTTTTATAGATATTAAGCCTTTAAAATTCAGACTAGCTCCTCTTTTGTTATTTTTTCCCATTGTTTATCATGATACAAAACTAAAACCTATGAATTAATCATACATATCCTAAACCAATACTATACCCCATTTTACAAAAGCAAAAAAACCCCACAAAAGTCCCCTATGCAGGTCTTTTGATGTATGGTGTGCCACTTTAGACACAAGGGTTTCTAAGAAAGCAATTGTCTAGGTTACCACAGCTAATACAACCACTGGCGTCTTTATCAAGTTCATTTTTTTTCCTGCCAGTTAAAGAATTGAAAGACAGATGAGCAGTGGATTAAACTTGTGCTTAATCACAGCACCTGGGAGGAAGAGGCAGAGGGATCTCTGAGTTCGAAGCCACCTTGGTCTACAGAGCAAGTTCCAGGACAACCAGGGCTAAAACCCAGAGAAACCCAGTGTCAAAAACCACAACAAAAAAACAAGAGAGAGAGATTGAGAGAAAGAGAAGGGGAAGAGGGTAGAGAGGGGAGGAGAAGAGGAGTGAGAAGAGAGGGAGGGAGAGGAAGGAGACTCTTTTACATTACAGGAAAGAAACCAGCTCTCTTCTATATAATTTATAGCACAACCACTAATGCTCAAATAAGAAGCTTGAAGTGAAGCTCTGCTCCAGAATCTTCTCAATTCTTTGTTAAATGACTTTTCTTGAGATATAATGCTATTTCCTAAAAGTTTAGCCTTTAAAAATATTAAGTTAAATGACTTTGTATATTTAAAAATATATATCATGAAGTCAAAAACATTTTCATCAACTATCCCAAATGCCATATGTTTGCATGCCTTTGTGCTTTACACTATGACATTACAATTTACAAATATCATGGTTGGCTGATGGTAGGGAATGTCACTGAAAGAAGGTTAAATATTTATCTAATGCTTTTTACTTTTTCAGTTTGATAGTATGTATACACTTGTTTTTATTAAACTAAGTTTAAAATTAGATGTGCATTTTATTCACATTAAATATCTATTTCATAATTACAAAAAGTGATATTCCTCCAAACAAGTAAAAATGTGGCAACAACCAGGTAGATGAACTTGCCTGTGAGAGCATGGAATCATTCTTTAAAAAAAAATGGCAACCTTTCCTATAACCAGCAAATGTGTGTGTTACAAAAGACATCTGACTATGGACACTTGGAAACACAGTTACGTCATGTATTAGGGTTATCCAAAGGAATCAGCAGAAATATATATATATATATATATATATATATATATATATATGTATATATATATGTGTGTGTGTGTGTGTGTGTGTGTGTGTGTGTGTGTGTACTCAATATATTTTATTACTATTATATTAATATATGTGAATATTGTATTTGCATACATACATATATACATATATGTACATATACCAAATATACTGTTTAGTATTTCCAATAATTGTCTCACACTGGAGAATTAAAGAATCCAATATTTTCTCACTCCACAGGGCATGATGTCCCAGCAGTTCCATTCAGGCACTAGAGACCTGGAAGATTACTAGGGAGCTGCTATACCTTAGAACCTGAAGATGTTGTTTCTAATATTGGTGAAGAAAAATATGGCAACAACCAGGTAGATGAACTTGCCTGTGAGAGCATGGTTATAAATCAAAGATCTTTATAATACATCATTTCATCTGAGCCGCTGACAGAAGATTCCACCCTCATATTTAGATCATGTCTTCCTGCTTCAGATAATCTGATTAAGAAACTTCCTCACAGAGGTATCAGCAGCTCAGTTGATTCCAGGTGCAGTTGACAGTTAAAACAGAATCAGAATCAGAATAAGACAAAAATGGCCTTCAAGCTAAGAGAGATGTGTATAAAGGACACTGAAAAATCTTTTTTTTCTTATGTTTTTATTTGATATATTCTTTATTTACATTTCAAATGATTTCCCCTTTTCTGGCTCCCCACTCCCCAAAAGTCCCATAAGCCCTCATCCCTCCCCTGTTCCCCCATCTACCCCTTCCCACTTCCCTGTTCTGGTTTTCCCCTATACTGCTACACTGAGTCTTTCCAGAACCAGGGGCCACTCCTCCGTTCTTCTTGGACAGCATTTAATATGTGGATTATGTTTTGGGTATTCAAAGTTTCTAGACTAATATCCACTTATCAGTGAGTGCATACCATGACTGATCTTTTGAGACTGGCTTACCTCACTTAGTATGATGTTCTCCAGCTCCATCCATTTGTCTAAGAATTTCATGAATTCATTGTTTCTAATGGCTGAATAGTACTCCATTGTGTAAGGATACCACATTTTTTTTGTATCCATTCCTCTGTTGAAGGACACCTGGGTTCTTTCCAGCTTCTGGCTACTACAAATAGGGCTGCTATGAACATAGTAGAGCATGTGTCCTTATTGCATGCCGGGGAATCCTCTGGGTGTATGCCCAGGAGTTACCACTGCAAGGTCCTCCCGAAGCGGAAATCCGTCAATGTTATCTACTACATAAACAAACTCAAAGAAAAAAAAACACATGATCATTTCATTAGATGCTGAAAAAGCATTTGACAAAATTCAACATCCTTTCATGCTAAAAGTCTTGGAAAGGGCAGGAATTCAAGGCCCATATCTAAACATAGTTAAAGCAATATACAGCAAACCGGTAGCCAGCATCAAACTAAATGGAGAGAAACTTGAAGCAATCTCACTAAAATCAGGGACTAGACAAGGCTGCCCCCTCTCTTCATATCTTTTCAATATAGTACTTGAAGTCCTAGCTAGAGCAATTAGACAACGTAAGGAGGTCAAAGGGATACAAATCAGAAAGGAAGAAGTCAAGCTATCACTATTTGCAGATGATATGATAGTATACTTAAGCGACCCAAAAAACTCTACTAGAGAACTCCTACAGCTGATAAACAACTTCAGCAAAGTGGCTGGCTACAAAATCAACTCAAGCAAATCAGTATACTGCCTTTATATACTCAAAGGATAAACAGACTGAGAAAGAAATTAGGGAAATGACACCCTTCACAATAGCCACAAACAGTATAAAGTATCTTGGTGTGACTCTAACCAAACAAGTGAAAGACCTATATGACAAAAACTTCAGGTCTCTGAAGAAGGAAATCGAAGAAGATCTCAGAAAATGGAAAAATCTTCCATGCTCATGGATTGGCAGAATTAATATAGTTAAAAGGCCATCTTGCCAAAGGCAATCTACAGATTCAATGCAATCCCCATCAAAATCCCAACTCAGTTCTTCATAGAGCTAGAAAGAGCAATTCTCAAATTCATCTGGAATAACAAAAAACCCAGGATAGCTAAAACTATTCTTAACAGTAAAAGAACTTGCAATAGTGATAAAAACTGCATGGCATTGGTACAATGTCAGACAAGCAGATCGGTGGAATAGGATTGAAGACCCAGAAATGAACCCACACACCTATGGGCAATTCTTTATAGGTTATATGCTGGGGACAGCAAACAATGACAGGGACTGCCTGCAGTAGGCTGGGATGGACAAATCTTCAGTAGCCCGCAGCAGCTCTTTGTAACAACAGTTGTTCCCATTTTTCCTAACCTTAGCCCTTGACAATGGCTTTCATTTGTGTGTGACTGTTTTTCAGTTGGCCTTGGTATGCATAATTATTCTATTATATCTAACTTTCTTACTTCTTTCTCCTTCTGCTCTGGTGCGTTCTGTGAAACTAGATGTTCCCTGATGCAATGATTCTTAAACAATTAAAAATTGAGGCATGGGCCACAGCACAGCACAGTCCTGATGGCCCAGGTGCATGCTGGGTGTTCTCATCTTAGAAACAATGCAGTAACTGCACAATGGTAGTTCCAGATCAATGCTTGGCTTGCAAAGAAAGTTTAACAAAATTATTAGAAGATGAATTAGAGCCAACATTGGGACCCCCCCAAGAAAGAAAAAACTATTAAAGTTATGAAATAAGTTCTGCACATTTGAGAGTGGTTCCTGAATAAGCAAGTATAGAATATGTTAAATCTTAGATTAGTGAAAACTAAGTCAAAACACTGGGACTCTTAGAATAGTCATTGTGTGCAATGTGTAGAAGCAGAAAGCTAGAGGAACTATGGAGTTAACGATTAACTTGATTCTTTCTGACCACTGCCTGGCAGCTTTGCCCATGTCATTTATCATTAGAGCTTTACAAGAAACTGCAAGTAGCTGGCCTTGGAGCTCTGAGCTCTGAAGTATAATAGTTAAAGTTAAAGTTTAAATAATGATAAGTTTGCAATTATTATTATTATGGCTGTAGGCCTGGGAATAGGGAAGCTTGATACTTTGGGGAACAATTGTAATTCTTGATTTTTTGTGGGACTTGGTTATTTTTTTGAATTTAATTTGGCAACGATTATACAATGTCTTTTTTATCTGCTTTTGGAGAATCAATAAAAGACTGGGGCAAGAAGAAGGCAAGAGAGAATGCAGAGTGAATGTAGTGAGACCATAGAGAGCATACAGAGAGCATGCAGAGAGCATGCAGAGAGCATGTAGAGAGCATGTAGAGAGCATGTAGAGAGCATGTAGAGGGAATGTAGAGAGCACGTAGTGAGCACATGACGAGCAAGTGAGAGCACGAATGCAGAGAGCATGAGAAGAACTTGTGAAGAGTGAGTGAAGAGAGAACGTGAGGTGTGTGTGAAGAGTGGGTGTGTGCGTGAAAGGAGAGTGCATGTGGTATGTGTGTGAGAGACGTGTGTGAAGAGTGGGTGTGTGCGTGAAAGGAGAGTGCATGTGGTGTGTGTGTGAGACGTGTGTGAAGAGTGGTTGTGTGGGGGAAAGGGGAACACACAGAAGTGTGTATGAGTGAGAGTGCAAGAAAAGAAAAGCGCCCAGGAGAAAATCAGAGTGCGCAGGAGGATGCAGAGTGTGTGCAGCCTTGAGCTGCAAGAGAATGGGCGAGGGAGAAAGAGAGCAGAGAGTAAGAGAGAAGGGAAACTTTAAGCCTTGAAAAATTGCCTGTCAGCTTGTACCAAAAAAGTAGTCTGTGTATATTTATTATGTGCCTTCGGATATCCCTGCTTCCAGCTGAGAGCTCTGATCCTGTGTCGAGGCTGGACCCCAGAAGTTACAAGTTAGTTCCCTGTCAATGCATAGCTGGCAATATTTTTCTCCCCTTCTGTGATGTCTTTACTCTGCTGATTGTTTCCATTGCTGTAGAGAAGCTTTACAATCTCATGCAATCCTATTTGTCAATCATATTATAAATAAATCAAATCAAGAAAGCTAAAAAACTAAGCAATAAATAGATAAATGAATTAGTTCTCTAAAGAAGAGGTATTAATGGCCAATCAATACAAAGGAAGATGTTCAAAGTCCTTAGATATGTGGCCATTCTAAGTTAAACTGCAGTATAAGTCTATGTCAGTCAGTTAAATCAGATACCATCAAGAAATAAACCTCAACCAAAGCTACTGAGGAAGTGTGGGGAAAGAAAATGTATACACTATGGCTGGAAGTTTCAATAAGTGCAGCTGCTAAGAGAATCAGTCAAAAGGTTCCTCGAGAAACCAGCACTAGCAGTGTGTGTGATCCAGCTATTCAACTCCTGGGTTTATTCTCGAATGAAACCAAGTCAGCACACCAGACATCCTGGCAAGTTCTTATTTATTGTAACACTCTCCACAACAGCCCAAATTGGAACTAGTCTGTACGCCTACTACTACATAAATGAAGGAAGTCTCTCAGTGGGTAAAAGTATTGCTGTGCAGGCCTAATGACCTGAGTTTGATCCCTGTAACCTGAGATGGAGGGAGAGAACTGACTCCTGAGACTTGTCCTCTGACCTCCAGATGTGTGCTTCACACACATGCTACCTTCATACATCTCTCACACACACACACACACACACACACACATTGTACATACACTAATAATAAATAAAATTAGAAGCCAGAATGTGGCATATACACAGCCAATAGAGTTTACTCAACTACAAAGGACAAAATTTCATCACTTGCAAGAAAACAGAAAGAACTGGAAATTGTCATTTTATGCAAAATAACCCAGATGCTCTCTCCTCCATGTAGAATCAAGGTTGTATAAAAATGGCATGAACGAAGGATGATAATTTGCAAAGAGGAGCTGTGGGAGAGAAGGGCCAAGAGGGAGCTGAACATGACCACATCACTTGATGCATAGGTTTGAAAACGTCCCGATGAAACCTGCAATCTGTAAACAGAATGTATGTTACTAATGAGAAAGAATGCTAAAAGTGAATTTGTAAAACTTATTCTAGAAAATGTTTCATTTGTCAAAAAGAAAATTGTCGCCACTTATAAAGAACTTTAAACTTTTTCCAGAAAAACACAGTAAAGTAGATTTTTAACACAAAACTTAGTAAAATAGTCCAATATCAACAGCATGATAAACTGTCAGTATTTAGGAAGATGGAACCTTATGCCCAAATTTCAGCAAAAATGTAGAACTCATTAAATGTTGTTTCACGTATACTTATTCTTTTCATTAAAATTCTTACCAGTTTACAAATGTTTTAAGTTATGTCATCCATTTAAATATATTTACATATTTTATATATGTAATATGTTACATATATGGTATACATTGCATAATGTTTATGGTCTGCTATGTATTTGAATGTGCTATGTATATCATTTACAAATAAATAAAAGTACACATATTTTGTGATCATGCTATAAAACCAAAGAGCATGATTTTTAAAACATTGGGATAGCAGTGATCTAAAATAATATTTCTGTCATCACATGACATGTGGACTTTCCTTTCCTCGCTTTTAATGATACCTGTGACAAGAGGACCATCATAGCCATCAGGTTTATTCACAAGTATTAACTATCTACAACAATTGCCACAGAAATTTGTATCTGAATGTATTATAGCTGAGATATTTGGTTAGTTGGTTGGTTGGATGGTTTGGTTGGCTGGTTAGTTGGTTAGATTTCTTATTAGTGTACATTAATTATAAACTTACTAAATTCCTATTTACATTTCACACCTATGCATGCAGTTTCCTCTCCTTATTTCCTACGAACTTTCCAAAGTAATAGTCCAACAATCATGCTGGATTTGATGGTGTTGGGGCTGAGCTCAGTCAGCCATACCCTTCCCAGAGAGCTATTAGCTATTAATATATGTGTAGAGAAAGCAGAGTCATTATCTTCAGTGATATATACACTGGTGAGCCCACCAGCCTCCCCTGGACAATTCTACACCCATGGTCAACATACAGTCCTGGTTAAACTCAGTAGGCATAAGACAAAATTAAAAGACGTGACTGTGGGAAAGAAACTTCTGAAGGAAGGTGTTTGATGTGGGTAGAAGAGAGATGTAAGAAGGCGGGTGTTGAAGGTAAACAGAATGCACTGTATATGGACTTAAAAATAGTAATGAATAAATTGTACTAAAAATTATATAACAGTAAATTTTATAAATCAGCATTTCATATAACACATACACATATTAACAACTTACTGAAATGGTAATTTCAATATATGTAGTAATAATCTAGAAGTTTTTTGTTTCGATTAAGTTGCTAGAGAATTTCTATAACATGAAAATAAAATATTTGCTTTAAATTAGTCAACAGAACTTATAAATCTAAAACAACATTTTGATTGTATCCAGTTGCTATCATAATTCCCACCTTTGAACCTATGTATTAGATATTTCTGGAAAGAATCACCAATCCTGAAGAGATTCCCTCACAATTCTTCACTTTGGGCCTCCCATTTGAGCACAATTTTTTTCAACTTTAAATTTCATTTCTCACACTCTCTTTTCCTGAAAAAAAATATACTCAAAACAGGATTTTTTTTTATTATTGAAGTACTTCAAAATACTTCATTTAATTATAATTTCTAGTTGATAATATCAATACCAAACACAATTTCACACTCAGAAATTAGTTTCATTCTTTACATAGTAGCCATGGTAGTGTCGTTTCTAAATAAATTTACTAAAGTGTTAAACATTAGAAATAGTAACTAAAAGAGACTATTTTAGGTAAGGGTGTTGTGTCACACCTACAATTCCCATATTTTTGAGACTTAGAGATGGAGATTGACACAGATTGGGGACAGCCTGAGCAACATACCAAGCTCCAGTCAACCCTTGATACAAAGTAAGAACCAGTCTCAAAAAAGAAAAAAGGAAGGAAATGAGGAAAGAATGAAGGAAGTGGGAAGGGAGGAAGGAAGGAAGGAAAGAAGAAAGGAAAGAAGGAAGGAAGGAAGGAAAGAAGGAAGGAAAGGAGGGAGAAAGGAAGAAAAGCAAATGGATACATTTATTTACATAAAGCATATTTTAAGCAATTAAGATACTTAAATTTTAAACAAGGAATCTTATTCAAGAAATATCAATTAACTATATAGGTAAACAGAGTGAGTTGGAAAGATTCTTAGAAAGTCTGTGTGAATTAGAATTAGAGTTTTGGGGTTTCGAGGTTGACAGTATTTGATAGATTATTTTTTCATATGGATAAAACAATGAGTTGCTGCATTTACTCTCACACAGGTGATTTATAGGGAGAGGTGCTGGAATAAACAAAAACATGGAAGTATCAGGACCATAATGCTCTGTGACTCTACACCGTTGGCTGAGACAATCTAGAAACACTAATGTAGATTTTTGCAAATATTTAATCCATTCTAAGGAAAATTTCAACATGAACAAAAATAGCAGGCACAGTAGCCTTTGAGCCCTCTGTTTAGAAGTAAAAGTACTAAAGAAGAAATCCCTGATACAAAACAAAGAAACTGCCTTTCTTTCTTTCTTTCTTTCTTTCTTTCTTTCTTTCTTTCTTTCTTTCTTTCTTTCTTTCTTTCTAACATGACATTTTTTCTTATTACGTCCATGTAGCTTTCTTTCCTGTGTGTTAAAAACTAGTAACAACATACTTACATTACTAATATAGATAGAGATTCAAATTAAATAGGATATTAAACAAAGGTAAGTTTTTGTATAGCAAGAGAAAGGGATACATTTTTTTATAAAAGCTGAGAACTCTGATGTTACACACAAAGCTTAGCCCCACAAACTTATTAGCTCTAAATTCAGGAGTCTGGATTAGCTCAGCCAGCACCTCTGAGCTTCATAAAGCAACAAGGATGATGACGAGGAGGAGGAGGAAGAGCATGATTCATGTGACTTTCTGGTTCTTCTGTCTCCACCGCTTGATTTTAAGACTTCAAGTAATCACTTGGATCCGTCAAAAATGGTCCAGGTCGTCTCCCTGCCCTACAGTCTTCTGAGTAGCCATCCAAATTCCATCTTCAAGATCCCTCAGTGAGGCCTCCAGTAGTCTTTAAATGGGATTCTAGGAACCATGTCTTTAGAAATCTACTTAGAGCCATTGCACTAACAAAAAAACAAAACAAAACAAAAAATAAACAACAAACAAACAAACAAAAAATGTGAGCACTGCTGGGCAAACACGCGTCTGCTTTGCATTTCTTCTCTGCCAGTTTGCCCTGCTGGGCAAACAAAGTGCCGGTTTCCTTCTCTAGCTCTCTATCTAAACCCAACCCCCTAGTATAAAGGCCTGCAGGCAGATAGAGCTCTGCGAATAGTTGTGATAAATATCCATAACTGTTAATCGTTTGACTTGTCACACATTCTTTTCAGCTTTATTTTAATTATATTAATAAAAAGCCACTTAGTTTTACATTTAATCTTACATTAAAATACAAGTTAATACAGCATCCTTAAAGAAGACCGTTTAAAACACAAACTTTATGATTCATTTCATTATCCCCAGATGCCCATATCAAAACTGCTATATCCTGATTTTTTTTCATCTTTACTTAAATAGTACATTTTCATGCAGTTGTTCTGACATAGACTGTATCCATTGCTTAACTACCTAAGAAGAAAAGAATTTACCCAAACCACACTTCATCACCCTCTCCACTTCCTTACCCCCCTAATATATTGGTGACCTTGTCAGATTGTATTTTTTTTTTTCAGGATAGCTGCATTAAGCTATCCCATCCCTCATCAGACACAGCAAAACTCTCTTTCGAGTTGAGACGTGGAATATTTGTTCCTCCCCTGATTCTCACATGCATTGGGAAACAGCAGAACTGACGCTACTTGACTTCTAAGGGTCGGCAATAAAAGACAAAACAGCTTTCTCATGATCCTCTGGGGATGTTCTTTCCTGGAACGCAGCCATCCTGCTCTGAGGAAACCCAGAGCACAAGGAGAGGTCATGTGTCGATGTTCCAGCCAACAGACCCAGCTGAGGTCCTAGCTGACAGCCAGGATCCACTGCCAGACATCTGAGGAAGTCTCGGTGATGACTCCGGTGCCAGCCATTGTCTGCCTATAACCACAGGAGAGACCCAGAGTGAATTGCTGGCTGAGCCCAGCCATTTCTCAGAAGCAGGAGACAGAGCAAAGTTGTTGTTTAAGACCGCTAGGTTTAGGGCCAGCGGTATGAAACTGTTATAGCTGCGTTTTGTCTGTAGTCTTACATTTTATTATTTCAGCATCCTGTCTAAATTTAATTTATGTTTGTAAAAATAATTTAAGCAGTTTATTTTGAATCTTTTTTATCTTTTAACATCTTTAAGTTTCTAAATAAAGCATATTTTGTAAAAAAAAAAAAAAAAAATTCAAAACTCCCAGAAGGAGCATCAGAATTCTGCCTCCCTGTTTGACTGATGTCATGATCAAGTAATGTGAGTTTTATTTACTTGCTGGTTTGACAAAATTCTATATTTGCTTCGATGTTAATCATACTAACTCAGCTTTGCCTGAGTTTGATGGCTGGAAGAATTAACTGCCCCAAACAAACAGAAGAAGCAAAGTTGTTTAAAAAAAATTACATCTTTTCTACAATTATTGTTTTCAAAGTATATGTAGCCAAAAACCTTACAGGCAATAAACACCATACTGGGTGTGCCTAAGACAAGACAAAAATGAAGTAAATGCCCTGTTCTATTGCTTTGTACCTTTTCATATTGAATATTTTAACAAAAGTAGAATTTAGTGAATTGTGAATGTATAAATGAAACTTCACCACAAACTAAGAGACATTACTAAAATCCTAGTGTCTGTCACTAAATCTTGCAGAGCGGTAATGTTCCACACTACGGTACGATGCACCCTCACAAATGCCGGCTACCCCTGTTCTGATGTCTAAGGAACCCCTCTTGCTGATATTTTTTTATATTTATTCATTTATTGTGTGTGCATGCATGTGTTTGTGCACCTGTGTGTACAAATTTATGTGTGCATGTGCTACAGTACACCGTGGAGATCAAAGGACACCTTGCATGAATCGGTTTTCTCCCACATGGCAGATACCGGCGACCAACTCAAGTCATCCATCTGCCTCGGTGCTAAGCATCCAACCCTCTGAGCCATCTTGCTGGCCTGAGACCTCTCTGTGTAGTGCCTTTCCTTTTCATTGTTGTTAAGTTAACTGAGGATGCTAAGGAGGGAAATAGTCTAAATTGTGAAATTTTAAGGTTTTTATCTCATGCTCATTTTCTTGATCGTAGACCAGTATAGAATACCGGCGCTCATGTCATTTAGCATAAAATTGCTTGCTTGGTGGTGACTTGCTATGGATTATTATGAACCGATAACTACTTCTTATCCAGACAGCTACCACGCTTTCCGTAATGCCTTGCGAAACCACCTCTATTTTCCTACTCTCTGCAGCCGACTCCACGACTCTAATTCAGCTATGCTAAAGACCCAAATATGCTGTTGTCTTTCTGTTTGGCAACTCATGGTATCTCACCACAGTTTAGGGATATTCTCTTGTATCGCTTATTTGGTTTCCATAACCTCTTCCCTCTTCTCTGCTGTCAAATGTCTCAGGTCACCAGTAAGATCTGCCATTTTTTCCCTAATACTGTAATATTTGTCTTGATTTCTGCACTAGGAGGGAAGTCTTTGTTTCTTCATCATGTACCATTAGCTAGCCTTTTCACCCTGATCCATGAATTCCATTTGCAATATTTATCTCAACTTTTGGAGATGATATTTATTTCTTACTATTTATGTATTTATAGATAATTGGGGGGAGGAGTTATTTATGATCTGCTGTTAACTTCTTGATGTAAAATTCCCATCTATCTCATTGAATAAAGCCAGCATTTCTTACGATAATCTCCCCATGGGAAATACATGGGAGAATCTGGAAAGATTTTAACTTGTCAGGGTTCTAAGAAATGCTGTAGGATCTTGTGGGTAAAAGTGGTGAATGTTAACCAATATCCCATTGTAGGTGTCTTCAGAGAACAGACACCCACAAAACAAAAGTCAGCTGGGCCAAGGTTTGAGAAGCCCCAGAATAAACCTATTAGAAATATGGAAAGTTCCATTCATTCCTTGTTTCACACTTAAGATAGTGGGTATATTTTCATTATATCTTTAATATTATTTCTCTCCACCTCTGAGGGCATATTTAAGCAAAGTATATATAATTGACCCAGATATTTTCTGGTGTTGTAAAATAGTATATGTAGCATATGGAAATAAAAATTGAGAGGTTGGCCATGAATTATAAATTTGGAAGTTAAAAAGAATTCCCACAAATGTAAATACTAAATATTGAGCTCAGGTTGTTAGATACAATGGCATATATCCCAAAACATAAGGCTTTTTCCTTTACTTAATAAATTAAACAAATTAAAATGGGTTGTTGAATTTCCTTATTCTTTTACCTACTTATTTTTGATTAAGTGATGTTTATAAAATGTTGGCACCTGTCTAGATATAAACAATAGGGATAACAGTACCACATTCACAAATAACCTTTGCCTTTAAGAAATAGTACCACAGTGTGGTATGAATGTAGAGATATAAATATATAAAAATATATTCCATAGATATATTTAATATATCAAAAACAGTCACTAAGCTCTTTTACTTCTTTGAGCTAGGATCAATAAAAGCATAATTTGGCAATTAGAAAATTAAAGAGTACTTCACCTGCACTCTGTTGGTTAAATAGTCATCTTGAGATAGAAGAGCAAAACTCCCGGTCCAGCACACAAATGTCTTCCCACCATTAACGTTCACCTGACCACACACTGACTGTGCTTCCTTCCATCAGCTGTTTAAAATTAAGATTGTTTCTAATCTTTGCTGCATATAAAGTTGCCTGCTACTACTCAGCAGTGTAAAGGCTTAACCCACTCTCGACTATCGCACCTATTTATAAGTTTTGAATATATATGCACATACAAAATGAACACTGCAAGATGGGAATTAAAAAGGGTTTCATGAAGTCCCATTTGTCAATTGTTGATCTTAGAGCCTGAGCCATTGGTTTTCTGTTCAGGAAGTTTTCCTCTGTGCCCAAGTACTCAAGGCTCTTCCCCACTTTGTCTTCTATTAGATTCAATGTATCTGATTTTATGTGGAGGTCCTTGATTCACTTGGACTTGAGCTTTGTTCAGGGAGATAAGAATCGATCAATTTGCATTCTTCTATATGTAAACTGCCAGGTGAACCAGCACCATTTGTTGAAAATGCTGTCTTTATTTCCTCACTGGATGGTTTTGGCTTCTTTGTCAAAGACAAAGTGACCATTGGTGTGTGAATTTATTTCTGGGTCTTCAATTCTATTCCACTTGTCTGTCTCTGTACCAATACCATGCAGTTTTATCACTATTTCTCTGTAGTACAGCTTGAGGTCAGGGATGGTGATTCCCCAGACGTTCTTTTATTGTTTAGAATTGTTTTCACTATCCTGGGTTTTTGTTGTTCCAGATGAAGTTGAGAAGTGTTCTTTCTAACTCTGTAAAGAATTGATTTGGAATTTTTATGGGGGTTGCACTGAATCTATAGATTGCTTTGGGTAAGGTGGCCATTTTTACTATGTTAGTCCTACCGATCCATGAGCATGGGAGATCCTTCTATCTTCTGAAGTCTTCTTCAATTTCTTTCTTCAGAGACGTGAAGTTCTTGTAATACAGATATTTCAGTTTCTTGGTTAGAGTTACACCAAAATATTTTATATTATTTGTGACTATTGTGAAGGTTGTTATTTCCCTAATTTCTTTCTCAGCCTGTTCATTCTTTGTGTACATGAAGGCTACTGATTTTCTTTCGAGTTAATTTTATATCCAGCTACTTTGCTGTAGTTGTTTATCAGGTTTAGGAGTTCTCTGGTGGAATTTTGGAGACTGCTTGTGTATACTATCATATCATCCACAAGTAGTGATACCTTGCTTCCTCCTTTCAAATTTATATCCCTTCGACCCCCCTTTGTTGTCTAATTGTTCCGGCTAGAACTTCAGGTACTATATCAAATAAATAGGGAGAGAGTGGACAGCCTTGTTCCTGATTTTAGTGGAATTGCTTCTAGTTTCTCTCCATTTAATTTAATTTTGGCTATAGGTTTGCTACATATTGCTTTTATTATATTTTGGTATATGCCATGAATTCCTCATCTCTCCAGAACTTTGAACATAAAGGGGTGTTGTGTTTTGTTGAAGGTATTTTCATGGTCTAATGAGATGACCATGTGGTTTCTTTTTTCCTTTGAAGGTCAGTTGACCCTCAACTTACAGTCCTCCTGCCTCTGACTTTTACCTGTTGGACAATAGGTGCCAATTTATTGTTACTGAATTATTAAAGTCAACATAAATAATGCCTTATGAAATTATACAACAAAATTCATATATACTCATATTTAAAAGGAAGCACACTACTTACAGTTATAGTTTTTTCTAAAAAAAAAAACTTTGTTCAGATTTTATTTATACATGTCAGAGTCAAAAGAAAAGATAAATTGCTTCAATATAATCATATATTCTTGCCAAAACTGTTCATTAAGTTGCTGAATTTATGTTTTGAAGTTTGGTAAAACATTTACTTAAATGCAATATATATCATGGTTGTTCTATACACAACTACTAAATCATATTTGCTAACCAGGTACATTTGCCCTCTCCAACTGATCCTATTTTTTCCTGTTAGCCTATCAAATCTTGTGAGAAATTTGCTATAAGTATTTTACAGTGAAAGGGGTATATTCTATCTTTATTATTCTAAAACAGTTTCTTATTATTTAAAGTTTTTACTTTTAACTATGTGCCCATGTATTTGGGCACGGATTGTGTGTACGTGAGTGCAGTGCTCAAAGAGACCAGAAGAGGGAGGCAGATCCTCCTACAGCTGGGATTACACGAAGCAGCTACAAGCAGCCAATAGATCTATTGGATCTTTTGAAAGAGCAACATGTATTCTTAACCACTGAGCCATCTCTCCAGCTCCCAATTTTATAGTATTAGGCACATTAAAATTTTAAGAGTAGATGATGTTGAAAGCTCCGATGTGATAGCTCTCATTGCCTCTAATAAAGATTTTTTAATTTTAATGTAATTTATTTTATTACTATAATTACCCAGTTTCCTTTAGTGGATACCATTCTAACATTTGTGTGTCCCTTTGTGTTATCCTCATCTTTCCTGAAGTTTTAAATATTAGACATATTTCTTTTTAATAGCATGCCATGAGCATACTTATTGAAACAATTATTTAAAACCAACCAGGGCAGCAATGATCACTTTAGTCTGTATGCATTAAATGTTATATGATCTATCAGTGGGGAGGTGGGAGTGGTGTGGGTGGAGGAACACCCTCATAGAAGCAGAGGGAGGGGGACAGGATGGGGGTTTCCAGGAGGCGGGAAAACCTGGAAAGGGGATAACATTTGAAATGTAAATAAAGAAAATGTCCAATAATTAAAAAAAAGTTATATGATTATCTGGACCCCTTTCTGCTCTGCTTCTGTATGTCATAGACACATTTTATCCTTTCTTTTCCTATTGTATTTGTGTGAACTGATTGAATTTTATGACATTGTGAGTACCTCCCATGCTGATATAAAATGTCTATTAGAATAATTTAGCTCGAGACCAATGTCATCCATATCTTGTTTCTGCAAATGAAGTGCTATGCCACAGCTACCAAAGCCTATGTATATAACTACACTGTCGCTCTCTTCAGACACACCAGAAGAGGGCATCGGATCTCGTTACAGATAGTTGTGAACACAACCATGTGGTTGCTGGGAATTAAACTCACGACCTCTGGAAGAACAGTTACTGCTCTTAACCACTGAGCAATCTCTCCAGCTGCAGCACACCATTTATAGAAGAGAAAAGTCTGACTCTGGTTTAGATGGAACATATTAGTTTTCAGGTCCAGTTTTGTTTTTTTTTTTCAAGTTTTAATTTTTTTATTCTACTCCGAGTTTCAGTTTGAGAAAAATAACCATCTGAGTTACTATTTCTTTTTTTATCTTTTTTTTCTTTTTTTCTTTTTTTTTAATTTATTGATATATTTATTTACATTTCAAATGATTTCCCCTTTTCTGGACCCCCACTCCCGAAAGTCCCATCAGTCCCCTTCCCTCCCCCTGTTTTCCCACCCAACCCTTCCCACTTCCCTGTTCTGATTTTGCTCTATACTGCTTCACTGAGTCTTTTCAGAACAAGGGGCCACTCCTCCGTTCTTCTTGTACCTCATTTGATGTGTGGATTATGTTTTGGGTATTCCAGTTTTCTAGGTTAATATCCACTTATTAGTGAGTGCATACCATGATTCATCTTTTGAGTCTGGGTTACCTCACTTAGTATGATATTCTCCAGCTCCATCCATTTGCCTAAGAATTTCATGAATTCATTGTTTCTAATGGCTGAATAGTACTCCATTGTGTAGATATACCACATTTTTTGCATCCACTCTTCTGTTGAGGGATACCTGGGTTCTTTCCAACTTCTGGCAATTATAAATAGGGCTGCTATGAACATAGTAGAACATGTATCCTTATTACATACTGGGGAATCTTTTGGGTATATGCCCAGGAGTGGTATAGCAGGATCTTCTGGAAGTGAGGTGCCCAGTTTTCGGAGGAACCGCCAGACTGATTTCCAGAGTGGTTGTACCAATTTGCAACCCCACCAGCAGTGGAGGAGTGTTCCTCTTTCTCCACACCCTCTCCAACACCTGCTGTCTCCTGAATTTTTAATCTTAGCCATTCTGGCTGGTGTAAGGTGAAATCTCAGGGTTGTTTTGATTTGCATATCCCTAACGACTAATGAAGTTGAGCATTTTTTAAGGTGTTTCTCTGCCATCCGAAGTTCTTCAGGTGAGAATTCTTTGTTTAACTCTGTACCCCATTTTTTAATAGGGTTGTTTGGTTTTCTGGAGTCTAACTTCTTGAGTTCTTTATATATATTGGATATTAGCCCTCTATCTGATGTAGGATTGGTGAAGATATTTTCCCAATTTGTTGGTTGCCGATTTGTCCTTTTGATGGTGTCCTTTGCTGTACAGAAACTTTGTAATTTTATGAGGTCCCATTTGTCAATTCTTGATCTTAGAGCATATGCTATTGGTGTTCTGTTCAGAAACTTTCTCCCTATACCGATGTCCTCAAGGGTCTTCCCCAGTTTTAACAGGAAACTTCACTGTGAATTCTGAGGAGAAAACTGAGGATGTTTGTTTAGTTATCATTAGATAAAACTGTATTATCCACCATCTCAGGACAATGTCACCTTGTCACAAGCAAACAACAACAAATATCGTCTTCAATTACTAGCATCTCAGCATGTGTGTTTTATGCTGATAGTGCCGTTCATTCTATTTCAACTCGATTTCAAATACAATACAATCGTTCTTTCTTTTTGAGGTACATCTTTTAGCAAAGGTCTTGCTTTTAATCCTAAATTTTCTTTTAGCTTCCTGCTTTATTTGCCTTGAAATGTTTTTATATTGCCCAAGGTTTTAAAAGAAAATTTTTGGCTAAATTCATAATTCTAAATGACATTTTTTTCCTTAGCAAAATTTCAAAGACAGAAAGTATGTGTTGACTGATTTCCAATTTGAGTATCATGCTTTGATTGATGGGGCCAATCATTAGCCCAAAACTCACCTTTTGTTCCCCGAAATAAACACATGGCAGGGTGTCCTTTGATGCACACTAACTTTCAGCTACCCTGTAAACTGCCCTCTCTTCATCTATCTCTGTTGTCTTAGGGAAAATGTCTGCAGATCTAACTCACTAAACCAGCAAATCTAATGAAGTTTCTTTTTTTTTTTTCTTCTTGGATCTATCAGGCCACTGAAAAGATTTCATACTTAAGATTTTGGTCTCCTCAAAAAGCACATCACATCTACGTATTATCGAGGATATACTCAACAACTGGATAACCTCTCTGATTTGTGTGACCTTTGTTCTTTTGTTTAACCCTCTCAGTCCTTCCTGCAAACCACTCTGGCTATGAGCTTCATATGTTTTCAGCCCAGGGTCCTCAAGGCCCGGGATGGCACGGCAGTCCCCATACAACATCTCCCTGTTCTTTCTCCAGTGCATTTTCAGACTCACTAGAGGATCATGAAAATTCAATAGTGTGATTTCTGGTCACAGGTTCATATGAATATCCCAGAAGGCTTTTTTCCTCTCATCATGCAGAGACACAACAAATTTCTTTGCTAACTCATTTCTGCTTGATTTCTGGATTTACGGAGTAGTCTCTGATATGGTCCTTTTCACTTTATAGGTAGAAGCATTTGTCCCTGCCTATAAGGCTTGGTGACTGAAACCAAAGCTCCAGGCCACAGTGGACACTCCATTCTCTGGATTATATCAGCGTCTTATATCTGGCCTCCACGGATTTATTCCTTGCTTTTAACAATTTCTTTACTTTGTTTACAACCTTGCAATGCATTTAAAAGAATGTTTTATAGATCAGTGCCTTGTTTAGCCGTCATCAGATGGGAACAAATACAGAGATCCACAACCAGACATTGTACAGAGAATGAAAAACCTTGGAACACTCAACCCTAAAGGGGATGTCTCTCTCAAATCTCTCCCCTAAGAGCTCAGGGAATTGTGGGGAAGAGGATGTGGATAGAGTGTAAAAGCCAAAGGAGATGAAAGATACCAAAAAAACAAGGCCTTCTAAATCAACACAAGCAAAGTTCATTGGAACTCACAGAGACTGAAGCACCTTACAGGACCTGCACAAGTCTGCATAAGGTTCTCTGCTTATATGTTACCTGTTTCTTATGGGATTCCCTAGTATACTAATAAAATCTCTGATTCTTGTGCCTTCTCTTGGGTTCTTTTCCTTCTCTTGGTTTGTTTTATCTTATTATATTTTAAATAAATAAATGAATAAATAAATAAATAAATGCCTAGTCACTAGGAAAAAGGTTAACAACTAAACTGTCATTTATATCTGCTGGAAGAATAAAAGTCAATTTTCTCCAAAAACATGACACTGGATATTTCTACCACTCCAGGGCAGGCCTCATGTTCAGCAGGAATTGACCAACATACAATGGACCCCACAGTTTTGTGAGCCTGTGCTTTTTTTGATTACAGTTTGCTGTTTTGTTTTATTAGGGAGAGGACAGTCTTATTTTGTTTTCTTGGTTTTATTTTATTGGGTTTATGTTTGTTTGAGAAAGAACTTAAAGTTGGAGTGAGGGGAGGATCTGGAAGGATCAAAATATATTTAAATTTTAAAATTATTTTAAACAAAATAGATGTATAAAAAGAGTATTACACACACACATATATACATATACATATACATATACATATACATATACATATACATATACATATACATATACATATACATATACATATACATATACATATACATATACATATACATATACATATACATATACATATACATATACATATATACACACATGTGTCTGGAAGTGGGTATATCTTATTGCAAACAGAATAATGATTACTCTGAAACTTAAGCTACCTTACTGATCATGCAGCTCAAGTCTTAAAAATTGCTCTTTCTGGGATATTTTTCAGGAAAACAAATATAATCTAGGATTTAAGTTTTCTTTTACTGTATTTCACTATTCTTTAGTAGGCATGTAGCCAGAAAGGACAAAATATTACTCACAATCCCCTAAATCAGGTCAGCTTCTATTTCAGCACTGGCACTGCCTTGAAGCACCTAATGTAGTCTCGTGTGTGTGTGTGTGTGTGTGTGTGTGTGTGTCTGCTGTCTGTCTGTCTATCTCGTTATCTCACTCTCTCTCTGTCTCTCTCACACACACATACACACACACACAAACAATTAAATAATTTCCAGAACTGAAGGTATAGTTCAGTTGTGTATAAATATTGACTTTTCATTAAAAATTGAAGTCAAGGGGCAAAATTTAATTCAGAGATTTACTTTTCTGAAATTTTATGGTTTATAAAGCCTGTGGGTTCTGTTAATTTTCCTCTCTGAGAGCATTGCCTTTCAGATCAGTAACGAGTCACACAGGGCCTGATCTTCTGTGACAGCAGCACCTTTCTACCCAAGTCAGGGCAGCCTTGCCTTGTGCCTAAATGAGAGGAAATGTTGCCATTCCTCACAATTTTTCATACTTTCTCCTGTTTTCATCTTCTCCCACTTGATATAACACAGATGTAGACTTGGTGATGTGTCTGCTTTATCAGCTGCTGTATCTTCACTCTTCACTTCAAACTTTGCAGCCTGCCTCCCCTCACACAGGATGAATGAGAAAGCATACAAGAACATGTAACTCAAGACGGACTCTGAAAGACAGATCGAGCACTAGAATGAACAGCTAGGAGGTGGCTGCCTGTGTTTGGGAATGAGGATTTCTTCTGCCCCGCCTGAGCAGCACTGCAGTGTAAGCTAATTATTCATTGTAAATGTCTTGAGAGATCACAGTTGCCAGACTGTATAGTTGCCAGCAGGCTCTGGCTCAGATTCGATGACGATGAGACAGGGAATATGAAGTGATGGTTCTTCGGCTGAAAAATAATTTTGTTTTTTCAGTCTGTTTTCTTTAGCTCAATGTAGAATATTTTAGCCTTGGTTTCTTTTTTTTTTAAAAAAAATGAGTATTTATGATTTAATTCTCCAAAATGGATAAAACACTTTCACAAAGCAGAACACGTGTTAAATAGAAACATCTCCAAAGTACACAAAATACACCAGCACCCTATCTGTTTATAAAGACTTAAACCTATTAAAAACTAAATATTTGTCTCTAGTAAAAGCTAGAATATTACTAAAATAATATTACAAAATTAGGACAATTATTTGAGACCATCATGGGTACACACACATAATTATTGGGAGATGCAAAATCGGTGTCACCTAGAGTGTTTCCCTGTGTGTGTGCATGTGTTTCCCCATGTTTCAGGTGCACATGAGTGCACATACAGGTGGAGGCTTGAGATCAACTCGGGCATCCTTGCTGAGGAGACACCCACGCTGGTTTTTTAGACTGGATCTTTTACTGGGACCCAAGTCTCACCACCTGGGTAGGCTGGAAACTCCTGACGATTCTCCCTTTTCCCGGCTCTGAGATTACACGTGCACGCCACAGCGTGCAGCTGGTTCCGGGCATTAATGTCAGCTCCTCATGCTTCTGTGCAGCACTTCACTGAGCCATCTCCGCAGTCCCTATTATCACCCTCCATATTTCTTGTTCTATATGAACAAGAAAAGATGAGATACTTTCCCACTTTTAATTAGACTTGCTATTTTAACTATGTCTTTAAAGTTTAGACAATTTTTTTAAACAGCTATAAATCAGAGATTGCTGTTTTGTCCACTTATTAATGGGTTACCTTTGAGAAGTACGAAAGAGCATCATGAACTGAAAGCAATTAATGAGCTGTATAATTAAGAAACGTTTTACATCTCATAAATATTTTAGTCTAGGATGCATTTACATTTTATTTTTTTAATAAAGAACTGTGCCACACATATATATACACACAAACCACAACAGAGGTTGAAATCATGAGTTTAATATAGTTTAAATGTAAACATACATCCAAGTAGTACATTTAAAGAATAATATAATAGAATTCTATTTCTTAATCTCTAGTCTTATCCTCATTGATACACTATTAACTTATTAACTAAAAATATATTATTTAGTGCATCCCCCAATAGCATCCATACCATAGTTTCTATACTGTAAACTGTGTTTTTAAAACAACATTGTAAAAATATCTGAATTACAAACAAGGCACAATGTTTGGAAATTATTAACAATGGGTTCTTGCTTGAACGCTACATACAGTGAGTAGGAAATGGTGCTTCGTGAATATTTTCAGTTGATTGCTACAAGCCTCACCATGGAGCTCACAGAAAGTAGTAAGTGCTCAACTAGAGACCCACTCCTCAGTAAGGCAGTGTGGGCTGGAGAAAGGCCTTAGTAACCAGTCGCCATTCCAACAGAGATAAAATAAATAAACATCAGAGAGAAAAGCATGCGCGTGCACACGTGCGTGCATGCACACACACATGCACCCCCAGACACACACACACATGCACACGCACAGACACACACAGACACACACGCCCACGCACATGCACAAACACACACCCACTGACACACACACACACAGACAGATACACACACACATGCACCCACGGACACACACACATGCACATGCACGGACACACACACACAGACACGCACACACACATGCACACGCACGGACACACACACAGACACGCACACGCACATGCACACGCACAGACACACACACACGCACGGACACAGACACACGCACGCACACTCACCACACTTCACAGCATCCCAGAACCTTCCCTAGCATACTTATTCGTATGTATGGAGCTTGGAGAAAGTTTTCCAAAATCCCTTTGTAAAATTGGGGTTTTCACTGAGTTTATTCCACAAACTGTGAAAAATGGGATTTAGCTGTTGTAAAATGGTGATTCTGTCAAAGCCACTCTGTGATTTTTTTTTCAGTTTAATGTCAATGCTTTTACCCTGAATAAAATCTCTTATATCACAATCAGCTAGCAGTGTCTATTACAAAGGCAAGTGAGAGCAAGAGACCATGTTGTCGTGATGAGTTCCAGCACATTTATGCATGAAGTGACTCTTGTCTGTAAGGAATGAAATGGAGCACATATGATCATTTCTTTACTTTGGATTAAGTTTTAAACAAGAAAGAAAGAAAAAACTCACTGGAGCAGTAGTGTTATAGACAATGGTCAGGCTGATTTATTTGAGGTACTTTTTTGTGTAAGTTTGGAAGTGGGTGGACAGAGACTCCAGCCTGAATTTTTTACCTTCTTATAAAAACAAAACAAAAGGAAATAACAAAAAATAAAAATAAAAACAAAAGAAAAAAATCTCAGTCAGAAGCAAGAAGCAGCATGTTCCTAGAGTTCTGCCAGTTCCACTAAAGGGGAGGAGTTAGAAGAATTACACGCTCTTCCAGCTTCTGTGTCCTTCTGGCCTACTGTTCACTAATTCAAATCCGGTTCAACATTTTACTTTAGCCAAAAAAGCACAAATGATAAACAATGTGATTTTTTTTAATAATTTCAGTTGTTACTTACTTTATTTCTAGATATTCTATTTTAGTTTTTAGTTAGTGCAATATGTCAAATGTATTCATTTCCCTTCAACATTAAACTGTCGAAGCAGTTCTACTTAATATCAGAAAATCATTTATATTAGCCTTAAGGAAAATGTTGGCATAGAATTAAACTGGACTCATCACACCCCAACAAAAGTTAGAATAGGAATCTATTATATAATATGGGGATCTTTAACAAGTTTTACTGGTAAGGCACCCAAAGGAGACTATATAATTTTAAATAAATAGGAAGTGTATATACATGATATCATACATGGAGAGATGAAATAACCCAGATTGATTTTAGGAAATCCCCCCATTTCCCTGCTTTTTATTGGGGTCATAAACATAACACAGATCTGTTTGGTTATTATCCAGGTACTTCCATCTAGTGGCAGCCACACGAACGTACTACCATATTTCTGTACTTTTTCAAAATTACATTGGAGCTGTCATCAAAGTACAGGACTGAGATGGCATTTAGTTTGGTTGGAGCACAACAAGGCTTGGGAACATGGTCAGGAAACATCAGGTGTACCTGGCAAAGAAAGAAGAGGGGAAAAAATGAAAGAAAATGTGACTTTTAGAGAAAAGGGGTACACATCTCATTTACATCTTTAAGAATATGATGTTTATATCACAACTCTTTGATGAGGGAACCCCTGGCCTGACTCCTTTTAATACCCCTTAGATAACTGGGCTGGGGTCCGAATGACAGGACGTATTCTCAATCAACAGTCACTAAGAATCAAACCAACAGTTCTAAGTAAGTATGGGGGTGGGGCTTGAAATGCAGTCCATCAAATAAGGCAAGCTTAGTAAGGAATGTTCTGCAGAATTTTTCTGAGAGAAAAGCATATCATTTTGTATTGCCCTGCTTGTAATTGACCCAATATCGTCTACATACACTACCAGAGTAACACAGGCTATAGGCTCGAGTCAGTGAAGACACGCTTGGACTACAGAAAGGTCTAAGTCTGCAAAATACTGTAATAGAATAGTAAAATGATACATCACAGACCTTGTGCCAACTTTTCCTTTTCCATTGGAAAGATAAGCTAAAAACCACAATGAAAGAAAATCTATATTTGTTTTGCATGAACTCGAGACCCCTTTCCTCCTACTGGGTTGTCATAGCCAACCGTGATGTGAGGGTTTGTGCCCAGTCTTATTATATCTTGTTAGGCCACATTCACTGGATATCCTTGGGAGGCCTATTATTTTCCTCAGTCTTTCTCTCTTTTTTCTTTCTTTCTTTCTTTCTTTCTTTCTTTCTTTCTTTCTTTCTTTCTTTCTTTCTTCCTTCCTTCCTTTCTTTTTTCCTTTCTCGATTTTGTTCATTTGTTCTTTCTTTGTTCTTTTTTCCTTTGATTTTTAAGAGGATCTGGGGGAGAGGAGGTTAGAAAGAGGCTGTGAGGAGAGAAGGGAGGGGAACTGTAATGCCATGTAATGTATGAGAGAATAAGAATTTTTTAAAAATCTAGTCCCGGTTTTAGAGCAATGGTTTCAACTCTTTATTTTAGCAGACGGACTGGAGTTTAACATTATTTTCCTTTCCCTATACACTCTGCAGAAAACTGCCAAAAAGCAAGCTGAAACTGAAACGAGGGATTCAGATAGTTCACAAATTGAATATCCATTCTCCTTAAGAGATTGAAAACGTAGCCCTGTGGAAAAGTGAAATGCTTAAATAAAAGCTTGGGGCTCGTTTCGATCACACTGGAAGTTTGCCGGTAAGTTATAATAATTGAGCTAGAAGTCAGAATATGGCTCCCACCTACTCTGGCCCTTTCCCCAAAGGAGTTTATGGGAAGTCCCCAGAATGAGCCTTAAGGGATCTACAAAAGAGCAAACACAGCCTCTTAAAGCCTTGGCTTCCCAGTGTCCTGGCTGAAATGATCTAGGACACCTACGTGTGAGCAGAAACACAGGACAAATGAGTGATCCCACATGTCCTTGAAATTTCCTAGGACCTCACAAAACTGAAAGTTGGAGAGCTTCTCCGGATTTCAGATGCAGCTTGTATTCCTCATCCGCTTTGTCTCCTGAAACCACCGTGGCATGACTGATAAGCCCCAGGTTCCAGGGGCCTTGGCAGCCTCAGTAAGCAGCGGCTCCGAACGAAATGGAATGCTCGTGAATGATTCTCCGAATGTATCCGTCACTAACATGTTCTTCCTTAACGAAGAGCATGCCTGTCTTGCTGCTCCACATGTTTCGCAGAACAAACATGAAAACATTCACGATAGCAGAAATACTAAAGTCAAACTCATCCACAAACTTGAGTTTTGTAATGATGTGTCTAACATAACAGGGCAATAAGCGAGTCAGAGAACAGTCTTCCTACTTCACATCAAGATTTCTTTTGTTTTTCCTTTAATACCACTTCTAGACTATAGCCATAAAACGAAAAGACTTATATATTTATAAGAAAAATAAAGTAAATAAGGAAAGAGGATAATTTGATGAAAAATTTGTTATTAGTATTCATGCTTAGCCTGAGGGAACTTTAATATATTAAATATATGTCTAAAGAAGCAGATTTCTCTTTTCTTACTCAGGCATTATTATTTTACAAATGAAAACAAAAACAGACCAAGAATTTTTTTTGAAAAGTCAAGTAGCATTGTTTTATATGCTGTCTTGTTAGAGGTTCTATTGCTGCAAAAGTGCATTGTGACCAAAGGCAACTTGGAGAGAAAAGAGATTATTGCATTTTACAACCTGTAGTCCATCATCCAAGGAAGTCAGGGCAGGAATCTGGAGGCAAGAGCTGAGGTAGAGGCCGTAGAGATTTGCTGCCTTCTGGCTTACTCCATCTGCTATTCCTTAGCACCCCAAACCATCAGCCCAGAGGTGGCCCACCCACACTGAGATGAACCCTCCCATATCAATAATCAATCAAGAGAATGCACTCAGGGCTTCTCAATCATTGTCATAAGGCAATCTGATACAATTCTAGCTGTGTCGAGGTGACATAAAACTATTCAGGACATAGACTAAAAGCAGCTGTTCCTCTCTGTCACTACACACATAGTGGCCATGTTGTCCCTTCAAAGGATGAATCAGCAGCATGCCTCCCAATCTACCAGTAGAAATCTGAGTACAGCACCTCCGCAGAGCCTGCCCGCTCCCCATTGCTCAAGGATACTAACCCATATTAAGAAATATTTATGAGGAGAAGGCACATCTGACTTTAATTCTCCCCGGGGATTTACTTTATGCCTCACACACTATCATTAGGGTAACCTATCTCATGAAAAGGACATTTTATATGTGGCTATCGAAATACTTATTTGCTTTCTTTCTTTTCCTACCCCCTGATTTTATTTCTAAAAGTTTTAATCAAATCCATGCTTGCCCACCATAGACTAGCACTCCAGAACAGGCTAGTCTACAGTATCTTTTAAGTCAAGAGTGATCCCAGGAAATGAAAAGGATTTCCCAGGAAAATATACCACGGCCTCCCCTGAGGTCAGCTAACATGTACTGTGGGCCACCTGTGTAACACTTGTGAATGTAAAGGGATAGAAGGAAAGGTGACAAATCAAGGAGATGTAAAGGCACTGGGAGAGGCAGACATATCAGCTGTAGAGATGAGTGTGCTGTGATGAGCTCGCAGACTAGTGGATATGCTGAGCTCATGGGAAGGCAGAGTCGGAGGCTCAGTCCAATGTAAGGGTCAAGCAATGGAGGCCTAGGTCTAAAAGAGAGAACTGGCCTGACAGATGAGTGTGAGAGGGGTCAGGGAGATGGCTCAGTTGGGAAGATGCTTGTTCTGCAAGCATGCAGACCTGAGTTTGATCCCCCAGCACTCAAAAGAATCAAACAAGTAAACAAACTGGGCATGAAACTGGAGAGGTGGCTCAGTGGTTAAGAGTGCACACTCCTCTTGCTGGAGTTCAGTTCCCAGAATCCATGATGGGAGGCTCACAACCACTTGGAAGTCCAGCTCCAGGGATATTGTAGAATATCTTCCCTAAGTAAAAATGAATCTTCAAAATGAAAGTAATCCCAGGTAAGTATAAAGGTATTTAAGTACTTGGTATGTCTGTTTAAATATTATATCATATCATATCATATCATATTATATTTATATGAATCCTTATTTAGAAAATAGCTACTCTATCCATCAGCTTTTGAATTTAAATGGAGGAAGGGGAAAGGTAAAATTTTAAGGTCAAATGAAAATGCTGAGAGTTTGGAGCAGAGCAAAAGAACTTCTTCTTCTTCTTCTTCTTCTTCTTCTTCTTCTTCTTCTTCTTCTTCTTCTTCTTCTTCTTCTTCTTCTTCTTCTTCTCCTTCTTCTTCTTCTTCTTCTTCTTCTTCTTCTTCTCCGTAATACATAATCACAGTTTTCATATTAACCCAGACATTAAATGATCATTATAAACATAATCTGGTGCACCTCCTAAGACACTGCTGTCTTCTAGAGACCATCCCACTGACACGTCAGGATGCTTGGTGAGGCTGTGTATGTTTGATATATATACTGTAATCACAGGTCAATAGTCAACATGTTCCTATCTCATGCACAAGAATATGCCAAGGATAATAGAAATTCAATCCTTTCTAAATATCTAGACGTATGGAAGAAGAAAACAGGAAGATACTTTTCCTTTGAAAAATAACAGAAAAGAAGAGGAAGTGAGGATAAGGAAAAATCAATAGAAATTATCCTATTATGTATATACTATTTTCAGTGACTATAGTACAATAATAGTGTATTAAAAACTTGCCTTAAATAATTATATAAAAAGCTCTCAGATAAAGTTCATTCAACTGTTATGCAATGTTTCAGTAAAGAGTACTAGCGAATTTCTAGTTCAAAAACTCATCTGGCTAATTACCACATAGTAATAAAATCTATGCAGTGTCACAACATTATTTAATTACTTCAGTTTTCCCAGCTGAATTTGTACCAATCTGAGACCAGGATTATTGGTTTAAATCAATCTTAATTTCCTTCTATACCCATAATTGTTACTCCAGCTACAAGTTACAAAGGAATTTAAGAACTTGAGGTTGATAATTAAATTTTCTTTAAAGTAACTCTATACTGTGTTTGTATTATAAACCATCCTTTATCCCATAAGCATACAACATACCAGAGTCTGAACTATGGCATGGTTGGTGGCATTCATATGGGCATTAAGTGGAAAAGAACATTCTCCATCACAGTAAAATGCAGCATACCCTTCTGGTGCTATGATCCAGTCCTGAAATGTACAAAACCAAGAAAAATAATGTCATCTAAGTGACAGTAAAGACAGATAATTCTTAAGTATTACTCAAAGATATTCAACCTGAGTAAGTTCCCTTTCTTAGTCCAAAATTTATTCTAAAAGTTCTGCTTCTCCTACATCTTTTAATTTTTAGTTGAAAATTTTAACTAAAGTATAAATACTTCCACAAAAAAATGTCCTTTCTAATTTCTCCCGAGAGGTTACTATATAAAACTTAGTATACATTAATTATTCTGCATTTGAAAATAAAACTGTAATCACAAAATTGCATTCTAAATATTGTTTAAACTGGGAATGATTAATTCTAGGGCATTCATGTGAACCAGAAAATGCAAGAAGTAGATGAAGTCTTGATGGAATCTGTGTTACTGACATATGCACAGCCATGTCAAGGACCCCAGTGATTCATGGGAAAGGCCAGGACTTCCCTCAGATAGGCTAGAGGAATGACAAGATGTTCCTTGAGTCAAGCTTAGAGGAATAGTAAAATCTCCCCAAGTTGAAGTATGAATGTTGACAACTTGTGCAGAAAGTATCAATCACAGCTTCCTCCTCCAGGATGAATACAGGCTGAGACTGCTTCCCTCTACAGAACCCCCGCCCCCATCAAGATCAGTTAGCATACATTCATCTTGTTCACCTAGATAAAAGTACTGAGTTTCCTGGCTGCTGCTGGTATGTCTCCATCAAAGCACATGACCCACCCAATCCCAGCTTTTCTGTTTATAATTCTGTCACTTCTTAATTCCAAAGCCCTGCAGGCTGAAGCAAGTGATAGCCAGTGTGGGTCCTTGACTTCAGGGAGCACACATTGGACAGAGCAGGAAAAACTACAGAGGCAATGGCAGGTGCATAAAGAAAGAAGCTCTCTAAGTCAGGTGTGTAGCGTGGGATGAGGAGAATCCAGAGATAGACAGTTTGTTCTTTAAGGTGGATTTTAAGGAACTGTACATTATGTTGGCATTCACCCAACCTCCAGATAGACAAATGACCTGTATGAAACTATGGAAACTGGCAGCTGTCACCAGCCTTTTTAATATTACCAGTCAATTGCTGATCTCAGTGCACTCAGTGTGGATAAAGGAAGGCTGCAGCCATGACATTAGACAAGATTTGATATGTCTCACAGATTACCAATACATATGTGTGACAGCAGCTCTTATAATGAAAGCAAATATAATTGGTAATTAATTAAAACACACTTCCAGGGTGTTTGAACCCACAATAGCGGATATGACCCAATTACATTGGCATACCCTAGAAATCTAAAAGGCTTAGGGGCAAATTGTCCCCACTGCTAATATTACAAGAGCTATCTTTGATGAGCTTCAGGGTTTCAAGGGCTCTAACTTGTTAAAACTTTGCTTGTTAGGCAAAGTAGCTGTTTGTTCTTCCTTTCTGTCATTTTTACAGTCTAGTACTGAGCATTGCAACAAAACACATTGGGACTAAAAGTAAAGACACCCTGAACATCTAAGTAATAAGAAATGGGAAGACACGAGGGGCAAATGAAGTCCAGAGGGAATGTATATTACTATCATGAACATGGCCTTGTCAAAGACTCCAAGACCTCAGACTCATGGGAATGGCAAGACCTTCCATCAGTAAAGTACAGATGTTGACAGTGTGTACAGAAGCCATCAGCAGCAGTTTCCTCCTCAAGGATAACTGCCGCTGGACTCAGCTCCCCTACAGAGAACACACACACACACACACACACACACACACACACACACACACACGCACGCGCACACGCGCACACACACACACACACACACACACACAGAGAGAGAGAGAGAGAGAGAGAGAGAGAGAGAGAGAGAGACTAGATTAGCTAGCCCTGCCCTTCATTTATGTTTCATATAATAAATGTGTTGAGTCTCTGGACTACTGCTGGTGCATCTCCATCAGAGCACACAGTCAGCTGATTCCAGCTTTTGGTTAAGCTCATCTGTCATTTCTTCACTGTCATGTTGCCCTAGTCAGGTCAAATCCAAAAGCCATGCGGGCTTCAGCAGGAAAAGACATGGAGAACAGAACTGAGCTCCTTCCCATCCCTGCTCTAGAACTCACCCTACTGTGAACAGAACTGAGCTCCTTCCCATCCCTGCTCTAGAACTCACCCTACTATGAACAGAACTGAGCTCCTTTCCATCCCTGCTCTAGAACTCACCCTACTGTGAACAGAACTGAGCTCCTTTCCATCCCTGCTCTAGAACTCACCCTACTGTGAACAGAACTGAGCTCCTTCCCATCCCTGCTCTAGAACTCATCCTACTGTCAAGGGTCTTGCAAGCTGATGAAGTTTTACCATTTGTTTTATCTCCTGTTTTTCTTTTCATCCTTATTTTAATCTACAATCTTTTTAGAGAAAATGAATTAGAACAAATTTGTGAATACTGCACATGAAAAATTTTAGAAAATTAAAAATGATTTATCCAATGATTTCCCCATTCCCAGAGAAACAAATATAAATATAATTATTCCTAATGAAATTTTACTCATAAAATTTGACTTTCTAGGCAGCAGAGGACACGCCATTGAAGAGGCAAAGTACAGAATGGGAAAAAAGTCTTTATCAGCTATGTGCCTAATAGAGGGTTAATATTTAGATTGTATAAAGAATCACATTCAGAAAATAAACAACTCAAATTTAAAAGTGGAAAAAGAACTTTAGTTCTCAAAGCATAACATACAAATACTTAAGAAACTAATTTTTAACATTCAACATTCTTAGGACCAGAAAAAAATGAAAATTAAAACCTTTTTGAAATTTCACCTTATTTTAGTCAGAATTGCTAAAGTAAAAACAAGCATAAATGATAAATGCTGATATATCTGTGGAGAAAGAGGAACATTTATTCACTGCTGGTGAGAAAGAAACCAATATAGTCACTATAACTATCATCACTGAGATTCCCCAAAGAGCTTAAACTAGTTATAACACATGATTCAGCATAGAACTCTTGGGCATAAACCCCCCAAAAAAAACACAACTGTATTCTACTGTAGAGATGCCTACTCATCCATCTTCACTATTTATAATAACTAGAACATCAAACAGCCTAGATGCCCAATAACTGACAAATGGAAAATAAAATTGTAGTATATTTATATTATTGAATATCATTCTGCTGTGAAGACAAATGAAATTAACAGGTAAATGTATGAATCTGGGAACAATCATTATATATGAATGACATAACCCAAGCCAGAAAGACAGGTATCACATGTTTTCTCTTATTTATGAATGTTACCTTTGAATCTTCAGATATGTGTGTTTTATTTGAAATATCCATAGAAGTCTGGAAATTACAAGAACTCTTCAGGAAGTGACTCATCCCTAGCACTGGGTTTCTTTATTTGCTAGTGCGTCTTGTCTAGTAGGGGCATTGTTTAGGGTAACTACATTTTAAAACTTTCTTTGTATGTGTAACTACATATACATAGAGAGATTCTAAAGTGACATATTTCTATACGGCATTTAATAACAGGTCTTTAATGTTATCTACATCATCCTCTACTGTACAATCTCCCATTCCACTCAGATTTACCGCTCCTGTTCCATTAATCTTATTTAACACTTTATAGATGCATTGCATCTCATTTTTCTTAAAAGTGCCTCTCCTTGAGATTCTAAGGCACTCCAAACATTAGAAGCTATTCTCTATCAGTGCTCTGTGTTACCTTCTAGAACTTAACAATATGGCTCTGTTGGTGAGGATACCACACACTTGAGTCATAAAGCATTGAGAAATCTAGTGGAATCTACTGGGATGCTTCATTTCTGCTATCCAGTTTAATGCTAGAAGGTTTCATCCATATTAGTGAAGGATAAAAGCAATCATTCATCTTACCCAACTTTGAACTATATCAGATACAATGATGACTAGCCTGCCAAGACATGCCCACTGGTGCAATGGTGTAGTCCTAATGTCATAGGAGTAGCTAACCACATTCCAATTGGATATGCCACATTCTACAAGATGAAACTTACCTGGCTCCAGGGGAGAATCTACTGTTCTGACACTGCTCAATGGACACAGTATTAACCAACTCTTAATAACTTATTACACCCTTAGGCTGCTATACTTCATTCCTCATCCCAGAAGTTTGTATTGCAGTTGATAATGAATAACAGAGGTATCCATACTAGACAAGAGACTATGGAATGATCAGCCCTAAATGGAACATAGATACTACACCTACCTCTTTCAAAGTTCACACTGTGGAAGTAAGAGCAGAAAGATATTAAAAGTGGCTGTGGATGACTACAAACAGTGTCTTCTGGACACAATAGGGTAAAGGCACTGCTTGTAGTAGTTGTGACAACATGCACAAGACCCAAAGCCACACAAAATCTCAGCATGGAGAAAGGAATGGTATATATAATCACACTCATAAATAAGTTGCTATTAAAATATTTGAGCAGCACAAATTAGCTTTGATTTCTTTTTTAAGAAATCTAAAACTGGAAAAGTAAGGAAGTGTGCTGGATCTGTGAAGAGTTGAGGAAGGAGAGTGAATATGATGAAAATATGCTAGATGAAAATTTCAAGGAACTAATATTGAAAAATGAAAATGTGACTCTGGCACAGCACACCATACTCAAGTGACACAGGGAGGTACCTTATCCACCCAGGAGTGTGGAGAGAATGGCCTGCACAGGTACAACCAGACCCCTACCCCCACCCCCCACCCCACCACCAGTCTAGCTACTCAGAGGATCATGCCAGGAACCCTCTGGTATAAGCCCTCCGGTTTCTATCTCCGGTTTGGGTCCATCTTCTGTCACAGCACACCATACCCAAGTGGCTCAGGGAGGCATTTTGACCACCCAGGAATGCGGAGGAGTCTTCCTGCACAGGCAGAACCACCCCTGCCACTCAGACGATCATACCTATAACCCTCTGGTGGAAGTCCTCCAGTTTCTGTCTCTGGCTTGGGATCACCCTCTGCCACTGCACACAATATCCAAGTGACGCAAGGAGGTGGCTAACCACTCAGGAGTGCAGAGAGGCCAGAGAGCACAGGTAGGACTACCCCTGATGCTCAGAAAGGAAACAGTCAGAAACTCTGAGGACACAAGAGCCTAGAAGCAGCCTGGCCCAGGAGTCTTCCAATTTACGCCTGCACCCAGAGTTGATGAGAGACACAGAACTATATGCCCAAATACAACCACAAGAGAGCAGGTCACCCAGGAGTACCTACATACCAGTGTACACAGAGAGAACGGGTCTTCCTGGAGCATAGATACAGAGGCTTGCATGACAGATAAGCTACAGTCAGAAACAGCAACACCTGCTAACACCAGAGATAACCAGATAACAAAAGGCAAACACAAGAACATTACCAACAGAAACCAAGGCAACAGCCAGGCAGTGGTGGCACACACCTTTAATCCCAGCACTTGGGAGGCAGAGGCAGGCAAATTTCTGAGTTCTAGGCCAGCCTTGTCTACAGAGTGAGTTCCAGGACAGCCAGGGCTATACAGAGAAACCCTGTCTCAAAAAAACCAAAAAGAAAAAAAAAAAAGAAACCGAGGCAACATAGCACCATCTGAACCAAGTTCTCCCACAAAAGCAAGTCCAATACCCCAACACAACAGAAAAACAAGATCTGGATTTAAAATCACATCTCATGATGCTGATAGAAGATTTCAAGGAGGACATAAATAACTCCCTTAAAGAAATACAGGAGAACATGGGCCGACAGGTAGAAGCCCATGAAGAGGAAACACAAAAACCACTTAAAGAAATATAGGAGAGCATGGGTCAATAGGCCGAAATCCTTAAAGAGGAAACACACACACACACACACACACACACACACAAAATCCCATAAAGAATTACGGGAAAATACAAAAAAGTTAAGGAACTGAACAAAACCATCCAGGATCCAAAAACAAAAGTAGAAACAATTAAGAAATCACAAAGGGAGACAACTCTGGAGATAGAAATCCTTGGAAAGAAATCAGGAGTCATAGGTGCAAGCATCAAAAACAAAATGCAAGAGATAGAAGAAAGAATCTCAAGTGCTGAAGGTACCATAGAAAACATTGGCTCAACAGTCAAAGAAAATGCAAAATTCAAAAAGCTTATACCCCAAAAGATTCCAGGAAATCCAGGACACATGAGAAGACCAAACCTAAGGATTATAAGTATAGAAGGTGCCAGTAAATATCTTAAACAAACTTATAGAAGAAAACTTCCCTAACCTAAAGAGAGAGATACCTATGAACATACAAGAAGCCTAGAGAACTCCAAACAGACTGGACCAGAACAGAAATACCTCCTGTCACATAATAATCAAAATACCAAATGTATTAAAGAAAGAAAAATATTAAAAGCAGTAAGAGAAAAAAGCCAAGTAACACATAAAGGAAGACCTATCAGTATTACATCAGACTTCTCACCAGAGACCATGAAAGCAAGAAGATACTAGGCAGATATCACACAGACCCTAAGAGAACACTATACCCAGCAAAATTCTCAATCACCATAGATGGAAAAACCAAGATATTCCATTATAAAACCAAATTTACACAATACCTTTCCACAAATCCAGCCCTAAAAAGGATAGTAGATACAAAATGCCAACATAAGGAGAATAACTACACCCTGGAAAAAGCAAGATACTAATCTTCTTTCAACAAACCCAAAAGAACATAACAAACATACAAATAACATCAAAAGTAACAGGAAGCAACAATCACTATTCCTTAATATCTCTTAACATCAATGGACTCAATTCCCCAATAAAAAGGCATAGACTTACAGACTGGATACATAAACAGGACCCAGCATTTTGCTGCATACAGGAAATGCACCTCAGTTTCAAAGACAAACACTACCTCAGAGGAAAGGCTGGAAAACAATTTTCCAAGCAAATGTCCCCAGGAAGCAAGCTGAAGTAGCCATTCTAATATCCAATAAAATAGAATTTCAACCAAAAGTCATCAAAAGACACGGAAGGACACTTCATACTCATAAAAGGAAAAATCCTCCAAGAAGAACTCTTGCTCCAAATACAAGGGGCACCTTCATTTGTAAAAGAAACTTTCTAAAGGTCAAAGCACACATTGCACCTCACACAATAATTGTGGGTGACTTCAACACCCCAATCTCTTCAATGGGCTGACCGATCAGGGAAACACAAACTAAACAGAGACACAATGAAACTAATTGATGGTTTGGAACAAATGGATTATATAGAAAATTTCATCATAATGAAAGAATATACCTTCTCAGCACCTCATTGTATATTCTCCAAAATCGACCATATAATTGGTCACAAAAGAGACCTCAACAGATATAAGAAGATAGAACTAATCCTATACCTCTTATCAGATCACTATGGAGTAAGGGTGGTCTTCAATAGCAGCAAACTGGAAGCCCATATACACATGGAAGCTGAACAATGCTCTACTCAATGGTACCTTGGTCAAGGAAGAAATAAGGAAAAAATCAAAGACTTTTTAGAATTTAATGAAAATGAAGACACAACATACCCAGATTTATGGTATACAATGAAAGCAGGGGTAAGAGGAAAACACATAGCTCTGAGTGCCTCCAAAAAGAAGATAGAGCATACACTAGCAGCTTAACAACACACCTGAAAGTTCTAGAACAGAGAGAAGCTAATACACCGAAGAAGAGTAGGAGGCAGGAAATCATCAAACACATAGTTGAAATCAACCAAGTAGAAACAAAAAGAACCATACAAAGAATGAACGAATCCAGGAGCTGGTTCTTTGAGAAAATCAATAAGATAGATAAACCCTTAGCCAGACTAACCAGAGGGCACAGAGACAGTATCCAAATTAACAAAATCAGAAATGAAAAGAGAGATATAACAACAGAAACTGAGGAAATTAAAAATCTCATCAGATCCTATTACAAAAGCCTATATTCAGCACAACTGGAAAAATGGATGAAATGGACAATTTTCTAGACAGAAACCAAATACCAAAGTTAAATCAGGATCAGATAGACCTTCTAAACCATCCTATAACCCCTAAAGAAATAGAAGTGGTCATTGACAATCTCTCAAACAAAAAAAGAACAGGACCTGAGGGTTTTAGTGCAGAATTCTGTCAGACCTTCAAAGAAGACTAGCACCAATACTCTTCAAACTATTCCACAAAATGGAAACAGAAGGAACACTACCCAACTCATTCTATGAATCCACAATTACGCTGTTACCAAAACCACAAAAAGATCCAACAAAGAAAGAGAACTTCAGGCCAATTTGCCTGCCGAATATCAAGGCAAAAATACTCAGTAAAATTTTTGCCATCCAAATCCAAGAACAGATCAAAACAATCATTCACAACGATCAAGTAGGCTTCATCCCAGGGATGCAGGGATGGTTCAATATATCGAAATCCATCAATGTAATCCACCACATAAACAAACTCAAACAAACAAACAAACAAAAAAAAACCACATGGCCATTTCATTAAATGTTGAAAAAGCATTTTTGCTTTCAGCATCCTTTCATGTTAAGTCTTAGAAAGATCAGAAATTCAAGGCCCATACCTAAACATAATAAAAGCAATATACAGCAAACCAGTAGCCAACATCAAACTAAATGGAGAGAAACTTGAAGCATTCCCACTAAAATCAGGGACCAGACAAGGCTGTCCACTCTCTCCCTATCTATTCAATATAGTACTTGAAGTTCTAGCTAGAACAATTAGACAAAAAAAAGGAAGTCAAAGGGATACAAATTGGGAAGGAAGAAGTCAAATTATCACTATTTGCAGATGATATGATAGTATACTTAAAGGACCCAAAAAACTCCACCAGAGAACTCCTACAGCTGATAAACACCTTCAGCAAAGTGGTTAGATGTAAAATTAACTCAAACAAATTGGTAGCCTTTCTATACTCAAATGACAAAGACGCTGAGAAAGAAATTAGGGAAATGACACCCTTTACAATAGTCACAAATTATCTAAAAATACCTTGGTGTGACTCTAACCAAGCAAGAGAAAGATCTGTATGACAGGAATTTTAAGTCTCTGAAGAAATAAATTTAAGAAGATCTCAGAATATGGAAAGGTCTCCCATTTTCGAGGATTAGCAGGATTAATATAGTAAAAATGTCCATCTTGCCAAAAGCAATCTACAGATTCACTGCAATCCCTGTCAAAATTCCAACTCAGTTCTTCATAGAGTTAGAAAGAGCAATTCTCAAATTCATCTGAAATAACAAAAAAAAACAAGACTAGCAAAAACTATAATCAATTGTCAAAGAATTTCTGGGGCAATCAGAATCCCAGACCTCAATCAATACTACAAAGCAATAGTGTTAAATACTGCATGGTATTAGTACAGTGACAGGCAGGTAGATGAATGGAATAGAATTGAAGAAGCAGAAATAAACCACACACCTATGTTAACTTGATCTTTCACAAAGGAGCTAAAACCATCCAGTGGAAAAAAGATAGCCTTTTCAACAAATGGTGCTGGCTCAGCTGCCAGCTAGCATGCAGAGGAATGCAAATCAATCCATTCTTTATTTCCTTTTACTAAGCTCAAGTCCAAGTTGATCAAGGACCTACACATAAAACCAGACACACTGAAACTAATAGAAAAGAAACTGGGAAAAGCCTTGAACACCTGGGCACAGGGGAAAATATCCTGAACAGAACACCAATAGCCTATGCTCTAAGATCAAGAATTGACAAATGGGACCTCATAAAATTACAAAGTTTCTGTAAGGCAAAGGACACTGTCAATAGGACAAAATGGCAACCAACAAATTGGGAAAAGATCTTTACTAGCCCTACACCTGACAGAGGGCTAATATCTAATATATACAAAGAACTCAAGAAGATAGACTCCAGAAAACCAAACAACCTATTAAAAATGGGGTACAGAGCTAAACAAAGAATTTTCACTTGAGCAATGGCTGAGAAGCACCTAAATAAATATTCAACATCCTTAGTCATCAGGGAAATGCAAATCAAAACAACCCTGATATTTCACCTTACATCTGTCAGAGTGGCTAAGATCAAAAACTCAGAAGACATCAGGTGCTGGTGAGGATGTGAGAAAGAGGAACACTCCTCCACTGCTGATGGGATTGCAAACTGGTACAACAACTCTGGAAATCAGTTCGGTGGGTCCTCAGAAAACTGGGCATAAAAGTACTGGAGAACCCTGTTATACCACTCCTGGGCATGTAACCAGAGGATTCTCCAGTATGTAATAAGGACACATGCTCCACTATGTCCCTATTTATGATTGTCAGAAGCTGAAGGAACCCAGATATCCCACAACAGAGAAATGGATACAGAAAATATGGTATATTTATACTATGGAATACTACTCAGCTATTAAAAACAATGAATTCATGGAATTCTTAGACAAATGGATGGAACTGGAAAATATCACCCTGACTGAGGTGACCCAATCTCAAAAGAACACACATGGCATACACTCACTGATAAGTGGATATTAGCCCAGAAGCTTGGAATACCCAAGACTCATTTCACATATCAAATGATGCCCAAGAAGGAGGAAGAACAAAGTATGGATACTCTGGTCTTTTGTAGAAGGGGGAACAAAATGCCCACAGAAGGAGATAGAAAGGGTGGAGCAGAGTCTGAGGGAAAGACCATCTAGTGACTGCCCCACCTAGGGATCCATACTATATAGTTAAAAAACCCAGACACTATTATTGAGACCCACAAGTGCTTGCTGCCTGGAGCCAGATATAGCTGTCACCTGGGAGGCTCTGCTAGTGCATGACAAATAGAGGGGGACACTCTCAGCCAGCCATTGACCTGAGCACAGGGTCCCCAATGCGGGAGCTAGAGAAGGACCCAAGGAGCTGAAGGGGTTTGCAGTGCCATAGGAGGAACAACATTATAAGTTACCCAGTACTCCCAGAGCTCCCAGGGACAAAACCGTCAACCAAAGAGTGCACATGGAGTTACCCATGGCTCCAGACGCATAAACACCAGAGGATAGCCTTGTTGGGCATCAAAGGGAGGAAAGGCCCCCAGTCTTGGGTAGACTTAATGCTGTGGTGTTGGGGAATACCAGGACTGGGAAGCGGGAGAAGGTTGATTGGGGAACATGGGGAGGGGAGATGACTTATGGGATTTTCAAGGGGGGCAACCAGGAAAGGGGGACAACATTTGAAATGTAAATAAAGGATATATCTAATTTTAAAAAAAAGAAAAAAAGAACTCCGAGAGGTGGGACTGGGAGGGGTCAACATCTGGGATGTATATAAATAAAATAATTTTTAAAATCTAAAAAATGAAAATATTATAAAAACAAATATATACTTTCACCTTAATATTACCTTGTATTATTATTTTAATTTTGTGAATATAATACTATGAATGTGGTTCATATATTGAGAATTTGTTGTAATAGAATACCAAAAGAAATCCGAAAACTTCATATTTAATTGTTTTCAGAGTCATTAAAAATTATTTTTCTAAATTTCCTCTTTCCCTCATTTGTGGAGCATATTAAAAAATAATAAGAGTATCAAGTGAAAGAAAAGTATTCTTGCAAACTTGGTTTATGATTTAAACTTTATAATTGGAATTTCTATTTCCTAAACAGAACTGTGGTGGTAATAGAGCTAATGTAGGCATTTGTAATAATCCAAAAATGTATTTTATCTTCATAAAATTAAAAGTCCTAGAGATGCTGTGAATAAGACTCAGTATTTGAGAGTGTTGACTGAGAAAGCATGAGGACCTGAGTTTGGATACCCAGCACCCAGGTAAAAACCTGGGAGACAAGGAGGGACTCAGGGGATGGGGATTGTCTATCATATGTTGAGGATTTGATTTTGTGCTTACATGGAAGTTCACAGTCTGTGGCAGGTCCCTACCAACAGTTTTTTAACAGGTCAATAAAGACCCAGCATCCAATGGCTGGGCAGGCTGAGGTGGGATGTTTGGTATTCCTGGGAAAGAGATGCTGAGGGAGAAGGAGCAGGATCTCCATGATGAGGAAGCAGGGATCAGACTTGAGAGACCTCTGACAAGTAAGAATCCAGGAAAGTGGCTCCAGGGGCCACTTTCTCGATTTGGTCTGGAATAGCAGAGATGAAACGTAGATTTAACAATATCAACTCAGGAATATCAAAGGGGAGTATGTTAGCCACATGGAGATATAAGAGTGGCCCAGTCACTGAGCTAGTAAGGCATATTAAAAGTTACAATGCACACGTTCACAAATCCAGAGAACTCTGGGGGCTGGCAAGAAGCGTGATTAACCACCAGGAGCTCAGCGCAGTTTAACAATTTACCACTACAGTCGTGCTTGCTTGTAATCCCAGGATTTTCTACATTGGAATAGGAGAGACATAACAATCACTAGCCCTTTCTGGCAAACCCCATAGTTCCAAAGATAGTGAGGCCCAGACTCAGTTGAGAGATAACTATTTCAAAAAGTAAGGTGGAAAGTGAGGGAGCCAGGCACATGATGGTCTCTTCTAACCCACACACATGCTCACAGACAAGCACATGCATGTGTGTACATAAATAAACACATTAGTAAATATTTATTATATATTTACTAATATATAATATTTATATAATATTATATATTAAATATTATAAATATAAATACTTACTATATAATATTTATAGTAAATATTATAAATGCAGAGCATGGTGGTACGTGCCTAGAATCCTAGTACATGGGACACTGAAACAGAAGGAATCAAAGACATCTCGGGCTGCACAGTGAGTCTCTGACTCATGCAAAACAGAAGACTGGGGACAGTTAAAGGGCAGTATTGTTTTTAATCCATTCTTAGATGTTACATTTTAGAATGTTATATTTCCCTAGAGAGTTGTTAAACCCAACTCATTATGTTTCAATAAGGAAAAAGTAATAAGGAAATGAAAATGATGTGTGTGAACCACATACTGAATAGTCTTCAGAATGGTTATTATATTGGAACAATTATTAACGAAGACTAGACTTACGAAGGATTTTAGATAAAACAGAAAAGAGGCACCCAAATTGAGCCATCTTACCTGCCATCCCAGATCTCGGAAACTCACATAGAGTTCATGCTTCTTGCAGGCTTGTTTTTGTTCACTGGTATTATAATCTACAGATTAAAGAAAAACAAAATTCAGATTTAAACAAATGACTGCCTACTAGTACACTAGGTATTGCGGTATACAATTTCTGTTATGAGATTATATATAGATAAGGTTTCTAGAAGAGACTGTGTCTGAAGATATAAAACAGGAATTTGACACTTGACCAAGAATTTTGGCTGTTGATCAATTGTGATGTATAGAATGTAGATAATATCATTTGCTTTATAAAGTTCTGAAAAGATTTCTATTGCCACCTATTCATCAGGCATCAGCTGGTGCTGCCTTTCATTGACTTCTAACTTTAGCTGTGTAATAATTCATTAACTCAATCCTACTATAGTGGTGCTTTATGTAAATATATGCTGCATATTCATACAATACTTTCTGCATAGATACTTTCAGAGCAGATGCTAATGTCTTTAGAGATCTTACTTAAATAATAAGTGCCATCAATATAAGATTCAAATGAATATTCAATTTAGGCGTCTTCATCCATTGCTAATGGAAGTAGCCAGGCAAAAAATCAATCAGACAAATAGCTCAAGGAACTCACTCTCTTTTCTCTTCATTCTCATATCCAACCTGTCAGGAAGTCTCCTACACAACTTTCAAATAGATTTCAAACCCACTTTCTCACAGTCTCCACCATTGCTTCTGGATCAACACACCATAACACACACAACATAGTAAAAGCAATATACAGCAAACCGGTAGCCAGCATCAAACTAAATGGAGAGAAACTTGAAGCAATCACACTGAAATCAGGGACCAGACAAGGCTGCCCCCTTTCTCCTTATCTTTTCAATATTGTACTTGAGGTACTAGCTCGGGCAATTCGACAGCATAAGGAGGTCAAAGGGATACAAATTGGAAAGGAAGAAGTCAAACTATCATTATTTGCAGACGACATGATCGTCTACCTAAGTGACCCAAAGAACTCCACTAGAGAGCTCCTACAGCTGATAACTTCAGCAAAGTGGCAGGTTATAAAATCAACTCCAGCAAATCAGTAGCCTTCCTATACTCAAAGGATAAGCAGGCTGAGAAAGAAATTAGGGAAATGACCCCCTTCACAATAGCCACAAACAGTATAAAGTATCTTGGGGTGACTCTTACCAAACATGTGAAAGATCTGTATGACAAGAACTTCAAGACTCTGAAGAAGGAAATGGAAGAAGACCTCAAAAAATGGGAAAACCTCCCATGCTCATGGATCGGTAGAATCAATATAGTTAAAATGGCCATATTGCCTAAAGCACTATACAGATTCACTGCAATACCCATCAAAATCCCAACTCAATTCTTCACAGAGTTAGAAAGAGCAATTCTCAAATTCATCTGGAACAACAAAAAACCCAGGATAGCTAAAACGATTCTCAGCAAGAGAAGAAAATCTGGGGGAATCAGTATCCCTGACCTCAAGCGATACTACAGAGCAATAGTGTTAAAAAACTGCATGGTATTGGTACAGTGACAGGCAGGAGGATCAATGGAACAGGATTGAAGTTCCAGAAATGAACCCACACACCTATGGCCACTTGATCCTCGACAAAGAGGCTGAAAACATCCAATGGAAAAAAGATAGCCTTTTCAACAAATGGTGCTGGTTCAACTGGAGGTCAGCATGCAGAAGAATGCGAATTGATCCATCCTTGTCTCCTTGTACTAAGCTCAAATCCAAATGGATCAAGGACCTCCACATAAAGCCAGACACTCTGAAGCTAATAGAAAAGAAACTGGGAAAGACCCTTGAGGACATCGGTACAGGGAGAAAGTTTCTGAACAGAACACCAATAGCATATGCTCTAAGAGCAAGAATTGACAAATGGGACCTCATAAGGTTACAGAGTTTCTGTAAGGCAAAGGACACCATCAAGAGGACAGATCGGCAACCAACAAATTGGGAAAAGATCTTCACCAATCCTATATCAGATAGAGGGTTAATATCCAATATATATAAAGAACTCAAGAAGTTAGACTCCAGAAAACCAAACAACCCTATTAAAAAATGGGGTACAGAGTTAAACAAAGAATTCTCACCTGAAGAACTTCGGATGGCAGAGAAGCATCTTAAAAAATGCTCAACTTCATTAGTCATTAGGGAAATGCAAATCAAAACAACCCTAAGATTTCATCTTACACCAGTCAGAATGGCTAAGATTAAAAATTCAGGAGACAGCAGGTGTTGGAGAGGGTGTGGAGAAAGAGGAACACTCCTCCACTGCTGGTGGGGTTGCAAATTGGTACAACCACTCTGGAAATCAGTCTGGCGGTTCCTCCGAAAACTGGGCACCTCACTTCCAGAAGATCCTGCCATACCACTCCTGGGCATATATCCAGAGGATTCCCCACCATGTAATAAGGATACATGCTCTACTATGTTCATAGCAGCCCTATTTATAATTGCCAGATGCTGGAAAGAACCCAGGTATCCCTCAACAGAAGAGTGGATGCAAAAAATGTGGTATATCTACACAATGGAGTACTATTCAGCCATTAGAAACAATGAATTCATGAAATTCTTAGGCAAATGGATGGAGCTAGAGAACATCATACTAAGTGAGGTAACCCAGACTCAAAAGGTGAATCATGGTATGCACTCACTAATAAGTGGTTATTAACCTAGAAAACTGGAATACCCAAAACATAATCCACACATCAAATGAGATACAAGAAGAAAGGAGGAGTGGCCCCTGGTTCTGGAAAGACTCAGTGAAACAGTATTCGGCAAAACCAGAACGGGGAAGTGGGAAAGGGTGGGAGGGAGGACAGGGGAAGAGAAGGGGGCTTACGGGACTATCGGGGAGTGGGTGGGCTAGAAAAGGGGAAATCATTTGAAATGTAAATAAATTATATCGAATAAAAAAAAAGAACGATCATCCATCATGATCAAGTAGGCTTCATCCCAGGGATGCAGGGATGGTTCAATATAAGAAAATCCATCAATGCTATCCACTACATAAACAAACTCAAAGAAAAAAACCATATGAGCATCTCATTAGATGCAGAAAAAGCATTTGACAAAATTCAGCCTCCTTTCATGCTAAAAGTCTTGGAAGAACAGGAATTCAAGTCCCATACCTAAACATCGCTAAAGCAATATTCAGCAAACCGGTAGCTAACATCAAGCTAAACGGAGAGAAACCTGAAGCAATACCACTAAAATCAGGGACTAGACAAGGCTGTCCTCTCTCCATATCTTTTCAGTATAGTACTTGAAGTTCTAGCTAGAGCAATTAGACAACATAAGGAGGTCAAGGGGATACAAATTGGAAAGGAAGAAGTCAAATTATCACTATTTGCAGATGACATGATAGTCTACTTAAGTGACCTGAAAACCTCCACCAGAGAACTCCTACAGCTGATAAACAACTTCAGCAAAGTGGCTGGTTATAAAATCAACTCAAGCAAATCAGTTGCCTTCCTATACTCAAAGGATAAGCAGGCTGAGAAAGAAGTTAGGGAAACGACACCCTTCACAATAGCCACAAACAATATAAAGTATCTTGGTGAAACAAGTGAAAGATCTATACAAGAACTTCAGATCACTGAAGAAGGAAATTGAAGAAGACCTCAGAAAATGGAAAAATCTTCCATGCTCATGGATTGGCAGGATTAATATAGTTAAAATGGCCATCTTGCCAAAAGCGATCTATAGATTCAACACAATCCCCATCAAAATTTCAACTCAGTTCTTCACAGAGTTAGAAAAAGCAATTCTCAAATTCATCTGGAATAACAAAAAACCCAGGATAGCTAAAACTATTCTCAACAACAAAAGAAATTCTGGGGGAATCAGTATCCCTGACCTCATGCAATACTACAGAGCAATATTGTAAAAACTGCATGGTATTGGCACAGTGACAGACAAGTGGACAAATGGAATAGAATTGAAGATCCATAAATGAACCCACACACCTATGGTCACTTGATCTTTGACAAAGGAGCCAAAAACATCCAGTGGATAAAAGATAGCCTTTTCAACAAATGGTGCTGGTTCAATTGGAGGTCAGCATGCAGAAGAATGCGAATTGATCCATTCTTATCTCCATGTACTAAACTTCACTCCAAGTGGATCAAGGACCTCCATGTAAAACCAGACACACTGAAACTAATAGAAAAGATCCTGGGAAAGACCCTTGAGGACATGGGCACAGGGGAAAAGTTCCTGAATAGACCACCCACAGCTTATGCTCTAAGATCAAGAATTGACAAATGGGACCTCATAAAATTACAAAGTTTCTGTAAGGCAAAGGACACTGTTAAAAGGACAAAACGGCAACCATCAAATTGGGAAAAGATATTCATCAACCCTACATCTGATAGAGGGCTAATATCCAATATATACAAAGAACTCAAGAAGTTAGACCCCAGGGAACCAAATAACCCTATTTAAAAATGGGGTACAGATCTAAACAGAGAATTTTCACCTGAAGAAATTCAGATGGCCGAGAGGCAACTTAAGAAGTGCTCACATCATTAGGCATTAGGGAAATGCAAATCCAAACAACCCTGAGATTTTACCTTACACCAGTCAGAATGGCTAAGGTCAAAAACTCAGGAGACAGCAGGTGTTGGCGAGGATGTGGAGAAAGAGGAACACTCCTCCACTGCTGGTGGGGCTGTAAGATGGTACAACCACTTTGGAAATCAATCTGGCGGTTCCTCAGAAAACTGGACATGACACTTCCGGAGGATCCTGCTATATCTCTCCTGGGCATATACCCAAAGGATTCCCCGGCATGCAATAAAGACACATGCTCCATTATGTTCATAGCAGCCTTATTTATAATAGCCAGAAGCTGGAAAGAATCCAGATGCCCCTAAAGGAGGAATGGATACAGAAAATGTGGTATATTTACACAATGGAATACTACTCAGCAATTAGAAACAATGAATTCACAAAAATTTTAGGCAAATGATTTGATCTGGAAAATATCATCCTAAGTAAGGTAACCCAGTCACAAAAGAATACACATGGAATGCAATCTCTGATAAGTGGATATTAATTAGCCCAGAAGCCCTGAATACCCAAGGCACAAATTGCATAACAAATAACTCCCATGAAGAAGTATGGAGAAGGTCCTGATCCTGAAAAGGATTGATCTAGCATTGGAGGGGAATATAAGGACACAGAAAAAAAGGAGGGAGGTGATTGGAGAATGGATGGAGAGAAGAAAGTTTATGGGACATATGGGGAGGGGGGATCCGGGAAAGGGGAAATCATTTGGAATGTAAACAAAGAATATAGAAAATAAAAATATTTTAAAAAAGAGAAATAGATAACTTCCTTCAAAGAAATTTTGTGTCACTATTTCACCTTCCAACTTAATGACTGAATTGCGAATAAAGGAGTCTCAAACCATAAACCAAATGATGGCTCTGTTATCTTTATAATTATTTCAAAGGATTATTTGTTTGATATTGGTTTAGAAAATAAGCACCAATACTCTTCAAACTTTTCCACCAAATAGAAACAGAAGGAACACAACACAACTCCTTCTTCGAAGCCACTATTACACTGATACCAAAACCACACAAAGATCCAACTAAGAAAGAGAATTTCAGGCCAATTTCCCTTATGAATATCGATGCAAATATACTAAATAAAATTCTTGCCCACCGAATCCAAGAACACATCAAAACGATCATCCACCATGATCAAGTAGACTTCATCCCAGGGATGCAGGGATGGTTCAATATAAGGAAATCCATAAACAAACTCAAAGAAAAAAGCCACATGATCATTTCATTACATGCTGAAAAAGCATTTGACAAAATTCAGCATACTTTCATGCTAAAAGTCTTGGAAAGGACAGGAATTCAATGCCCATATCTAAACATAGTAAAAGCAATATACAGCAAACCGGTAGCCAACATCAAACTAAATGGAGAGAAATTTGAAGCAATCCCACTAAAATTAGGGACTAGACAAGGCTGCCCCCTCTCTCCATATCTTTTCAATATAGTTCTTGAAGTCCTAGCTAGAGCAATTAGACAACATAAGGAAGTCAAAGGGATACCAATTGGAAAGGAAGAAGTCAAGCTATCACTATTTGCAGATGATATGATAGTATACTTAAGAATTTCCTCCTTATGTAATAATTGGATAAATATATGTTAATAGTGAGAAATAAAGAAAATTTTGTTTCAGTTTCTGTCCTCTCATTTCAGGAAAACTTCTACCATAATCTGAATAATACAACAGTTTTAGTCAAGCAGTGAATGAGTATGTTTTTAGTCATAAATATAAAATGAATACATTAAATACACACATTTATAGATATATAGATAGATAGATGCTAAATAGACAGACAGACAGACAAATGAATACAATGATAAATATAAATTACATGTATGGTTATTAGAATCCCATGTTTATAAAAAAGAAAATGAATAAAATTTAAAAGTCCAAATATCTCATTTCATTAATACAATTTCATAAAGACTAAGTGATATATATTTATGTATACATATATATAATATTACATAAAGGTAATGAGCAATTAAATTTATAATAGATTCTTATTCCAAGAGACTGATGTCATGGAGTTATACCTGCACGCTTATTCTGTCAGAAATAAAAATTAATGGGCACTGAGTGAAGTAAATATTTTACCCAAATCAGCAAAATCTGCAGTTAGGTTTACTCTCAATAGTTGGCAGAGTAAGCGGCAGGAAGAAGGTCTAGGAAATGATGTTTATGGCTTTAAAAATATTGACTGGCAGCCCTTAGGAGATTAAATAAAATGATCGTAATTCTGCTGTTGATGTACAAGTACACAGATGAAGTCATGTGCCCAACCCCCGCATGCCCACAGATTGCCAAGAATCTTGACCTTCTCCTGGGGCTCCTTACCCCACTGTATGAATCACCAGACCCAGACTCTTCAGGCCAGGCCACATTGCATGAAGGCACACACAACATATCTGTGTTCCCCCTCACAACTTCTCTCAATTCTGATCACCATAAGCCATTTGTGCCAGATCCCTCCTCAGGCTCAGCCAGGCCCACACATCCTGTACACAGAGCAGGCCTGGTGAGTCTACTTGACCCTATCCTGCATGTACATTACTCAGTTTCAAGACCTACACCTGAACTCACAAGAAGAGCCTGGCCCAGCCAAAAATATATCTTTGCAAGACTCCAGGTTCAGACCAGGTGGCACATCCTATGCCCCAGCCTGGCCTGCTGTGTCCACATCAAATATACAAACAACAAAAGACCATATGCCTAGATCTCATATTAAAAATAATATGAAGGATAAAGACACCACAACCATACCTCCACAAATCCACCAATGCTGTAGAAATGTTCTCCAGTAAGAATTATAGATGAACCCCATGATACAGAATTTTAAAGAAAAGTCATAAACATTATCAAAAATGAGGAATTTAAGGAAGATACAAACAACTCAGTAAAATTATAAATAGACTCAAAGTGAGAAAGCACCTGAAGGATTTGCAAAACAACACAAACACAAGTCTGAATGAAATGACTGAACTCATTGAAGAGAGAGAAACCATTGTCAAGAACTCAAGCTGAAATGAAGTTGTAATTGAGAAACTAAATCTCTCAACTAGAAAAGTCAAGGGATTCCATCAGTAGAATGGGTCAAGTAGAAGACAGATTAAGCCTTGAAGCTAAGTAGAGGAACTAAAACAAACTAGCAGAGAATATTAATTTTTTAAGCACAGGAAAGGATCATGCTGGAAATATGAGACACCAACAAAAGGTCAAATTATAGATGAGGGAGAATAATCATAGGTCAATGGAAAAAGCTGATCTTCAACAAGATCATAGAAGAAAATGTCCATAAGCTAAGGAAAAGCATACTCACAGAGGTGCAAGAAGCACAGAGAGGACCCTATGGTAAATCAGTTATGTCACTAAAAACACAGAAAAAAAGAAAGATTCTTGAAAGTTGCAAAAGAAAGAACAGAAATCACAAATAGAGGGAAAACCCACTAGAAAAACACAGCTAATTCCTCAGTGGAAACTTTGAAACCCAGAAGAACCTGAAGCAATGTATTCCAAGATCTAAATATCACAACTGTCAGTCAAGATTACTGTGCCCAGAAAAACTATGTGCCAGAGTTGAAGGAAAAAGAAAAGCTTTCCATGATCCCAATGGGCTAAGATATTCATAACCATCAGGCAGCTCTAAGTAAAATATGGAAAGAGATACTTTGGACAGAAGAAAGGAGTAAGCAAAACCAAGAGACTTTAGAAATTCCCATAATTACTCAGACACAATGTGTGACTAAAACCAGCAAAAAAAAAAAAAATCAAACAAGATGACTACAATCAACACATAGCTTTCAACAATAACTTTAAATATTAGTGGCCTTAACTCTCCAATCAAAAGGCAATGGCTATTTGAATGGATTTTTAAAACTTTACCTTTCTGTTGTATCCAAGAAACTCAGTTTAAAGATAGATATCACCTGAAAGTGAAAGGATGGGAAGAAGAATTCCAATACAAAGGGAGCAGGAATCACACAAGTCCTGTTCTCCTAATGCCTGACAAACTAGACTACAAACGGAAATGTGCCAGAGTAGATAGACAAGGACAGTTCATTCTACGTAAGGAAACAATTAATCATGAAGATATTGCAATCCTAAATATATATGCACCAAACTCTGGAGAAAACAAATTCATTTACAGAATTTACTACTAGAATTAAATAAACAGGTTAACGTCAAACTATTAATAGTAGGTGACTTTAATATCCCACTTTCTCCAATAGATAGATATCTGGATGAAAAATAACAGAAACATCATCATTAAATGGCACACATTAGATGGAATTAACACATATCCACAGAATATTCCACCCTAAACCCAATAGTGAGTGTGGTGTGTGTGTGTGTGTGTGTGTGTGTGTGTGTGTGTGTGTTTATATGCATAAACATATTCAGCAGATCATGAAAGGTTCTCTAATAAAAAGTACATTCTGAGACAGAAAACAAATCTTTAAAAATTAAGAAAATTTGAAATAACTCCCTGTATCCTGTATTGACTATAATGTAATAAAACTTGAAGTGGACAGCAAGCAAAGCACAAACCCATGGAAATTAAAAACTCCATTTTGAATGATGACTAAGTCAAAAAAAGGAATCAAGTACAAAAGCAATCAAATAAATGCAAGTTAAAGCCACTTGAGATTGTATATCATCCCAGTCAGAATGTCAGGTAATGGATAGAATTAGAAAATAATTTGTACTGAATGAGGTAAGGCAGACTCAGAAGCACAAATGCTACATGTCTCTCATGTGAGGTTCCTGGCTCCGTAGTGTCATATGTCTGTTTGATAACCTGGATAAACCAAATAAACTTGGAGATAAAAAGGGTACCACAGAGGAAAGAAGAAGGATCACTAGAAACTGAAGCAGCAGGACATGGAGGATGCAAAGGACCTGAGAAAGGACTTATTTGGGAAGTGATAATGTGGTCAGTACAGAAGGAGGGGAAGAAAGAAGTTAAAAAAAAAAATCACACTGAAGATGTCTGGAAGAGCCATAAATGAACATATTGTTTTATTTATTTTTTATTTTTCCTAAATTGTGTACAATTGTATCTTTACATATAGTTGTTCATTTTAAATAGTTTAAGCCACTTGGGCCGACAATGCTCCTAAATAGTCTTAGTCTGTCTAATAAAAACCCCAATACCACTCATATGAAACCCTCTTTTGAGTTGTTGATCAGTCCAATTATGCCCTCAGTCACCTCCCAGAGGTTGAAGGTAGGTCCTTGATGCTGATAACACTACACGTGTAGGACAGGACTTGGAAGATACGAGTTGGATCTGACCATAGAGTCACCTCCCTGGAGACTAACTTTCATAGTCCAGGATAGTGGTAAGTAAGCTGCCAATGGAGGAAGTGCCAACAGTCACACCTAGCTGTCAAGCCCATAAATCACAACAACAAACTTCAAGGCAATTTATTCTCAAAGGTGCAATAGTGGCACTGATATAGAGCAGCAACCAATAGCTTTCAAATTGATAGCTGACTAATTGGACTTAAGGCCCATCCAACAAGAGAAACACCATGCCTGGTGTCAAAAACCTAGTTAAGGATTAGTGAAGTCATGGATATTAAGAGGAGACCCCCAAACCACAAGTTTACTAAACCAGCATGCTACCTAACTGCATTCAAAATACTTGCCTTATTCATACACACAAGAGTTACTCCTTTTGCAAAAGATAAAGAGCATTACAGAAAAATTATAATTTATCATAATGAACCACTGAACCTGGGAGTCCAACCTTACTGGATACATTTCCAACATCACTCCTACACTTCTGGAAGGCTCAGGTAACAATGCAAAAGAGAAGGCAAAAAGACTGCATGACCAGAAAAAAAAAAAAGACCAGTAAAACTACTGTGAGATTGTCTCCTAGAAATGAGAGGGAAGCTTCACCCAGGATATTTCAACTTATTTAGCTGACTATCCCAGACATGAACAAGCACAACAATAGACAGGCTAACACGGAGCAGGAAAACTCTCACAGGGCCTCCACCCCTAAACAAAGTATTCCAGGTAACTGAGGATACTGAAGGCAGTAGTATCTTCCCTTACTGATAAGACTCTAATAGAGATAAGGCTCCTAATTGCTTATCCAATACCAAATGACCATCCCTGATATCATGTGGATACAAACAACACTGAATGGAATTAGAGACTCTGTGTGTGTGTGTGTGTGTGTGTGTGTGTGTGTGTGTGTATTTGTGTGCATGTATAACAATAATAATTAAAGAACTGGAAGTTAGGAATTTGAGATGGGGTGGAAAGGAGATATGGGAGGATTACAAGGAAAGAAAAAGAACTTTTTCTCCATGAAAAGACATGATATGTTTATTTTTAATAAATAAAAATATATTAAAATTAAAAAGATGTCATGATAGAAATTACTAATAAGTTCTGGTTCCACAGCCAATACTACAAACAATATGCTAACTTACTTCAAACATAATGCAGGTGTTATATTTCCCCTGGTTTGGCTTTTAATGGTAGTAGCATTGGAAAAATAATGTCAAATGTTGAAAATATTAAGTATTTACACAAATATTATGACTAATTTCTAGAAAAATATGAATTTAATTTTTATTTAAAATATCATTCTATTTTTACCTAAAAATAATAAAAAGCACAATGAAATAGAAGTGGAGGAATAAAAACCCTGAGATCTATATAAACTTTCAATTTTCTGAGCATTGACTATTAAAACAGCAAATGAAGAGCTGCCATTGGAAGCCATGTTCTGACTGGGGCCGTGCTGATCTGGGAGTCCTGAACTGCCAGCTGAGGTCGTGAGCTGCCACTGAGGACCATGTCTGAGCCTATGGTTCTATTGCAGCTGGGGTCTGTGTTGATGTTTATGGTCTGTGTTACCACCAAAAGCCATGTGGATGTCCGTGGCCTCTGCAGTATGTGGCCGTGTTGACGCCCAGGAGCCATGCTGCCTGTAGGGACCACACTGACGTGAATGGCCTGTAAATCCATTTGAGGCCAAGCTGATGTCCGAGCTCCAAGCTGCCTCCAAGGGCCTTGCCTGGGTCCATGGTCCTAGCACATCTAGGGGCTATATCCATGGTCTGTGCTGAAGAGTAGCAGTCTAAAAAGGAACCCACCTTAAAGAACTTTTAGGAAGTGTGATAGGAATGCTGAAGTCGGCTCCCACAATTGGTGGCTTCTGGTGGGGATGTAGGAGAAAAAGGACTCAGTTTTACTTAGGGGGCAGGCCACTGAGAGTCTGACCATGTTCCAGTGAGTATGTGGATAATACATACTGGACTTGTTTTGGTTTTGTTGTTGTTTGTTTGTTTTTGTTTGTTTGTTTGTTTGCTTTTATTATTGTTATCTGTTTCTAATTTTTAATTTTTCGGGGGCTCACAAGGGAGGAGGACAACCATGGAAGGAATGGGAATGAGAATGATTAGGGTGTATGATGTGAAATTCCCAAATAATGAATGAAAATATATATATATAAGGCAAATGAAAATAGACATGGCTGAGTATATAAATGGAATGATAATCGACTAAATTAAGTAAAAACAAACAAACAAAACAAAAAACTTCCACATATGTATCAACAATGTTGCATTTAAGAGTTATCAACAATTATCCTTCTAGATGTTATGTAGTAGGTATTTGCTAGATATAGTTGATAGAGGAATGGTAAATAGATGCAGATATATATATATACATATTTTATATAGAGAGATTCAAAATAGAACAACATTTAAATGAAGTAATATGTTGAAACTTTTCTCTTTCAAAGCAAATGATATCTTTTAACTTTCTTCTTTTGTTTTCAAAAAAAGAAGTAAGCAAATAGAGAATTAGGACAAAAATTAATTTATTCACAGAAAATGATAAATGCAGCCTAATGAAGCACAAAATAGACTGTTCAATAAGATGAATTCCATATATTCTTCAAGGAAATTTTTGATAAACCTAAAAAAGACAGATAGGCCACACTAAGCGAATTACCAACTTGAATATGTACAGCCCAACCCAGATTGCTGTTTTTGTTTGTATATGGATAGATGTGCTTTGTGGGAGATAAACTTGTGACACAACACAGTAACTAATAAATTAACAGCTACCTGGAATGCTTCCTTAATTCTGTCTAGCCAAGCATCCCTGTAACCATACAAAGGGCATCTACACCTTTGAATAGCTATTCTTGAGCTGTGGTTCACAACCCCTTTGAGGATTCAATGACCCTTTCAGAGTAATTATTTATCAGATATATTGCATATTAGTGGATTCACAACAGTGGCAAATTAGTTATGAAGTAGCAATGAAATAAGATTTTGGATAAAGGGCTGCAGCATTAGGAAGGCTGAGAACCACTGCCTTATAGGCTACTGCCATCAAATTTTATCTACAAACTTTAGATTCCAGCTGTCTGCTAGACTTCTCTAGCCGAGAGCCTCCCAAATGTCTCCCATTCGCTGTTTGTACTTCTTGTCTCATTTTTGATTCCATACAAACTCTGAGTAAATAGGATCAACAGTTGCCTAGTGGTCATATCCAAAACTACACAACTAGTAGGTAATGCAGCCAGTATTAATGGATAGAAGAAGGAAAAAAAAATGTGCCAATAAAGAGATAGGGCTAGCACATGACATACTAGATATGCTAGAATAATTGCTTGGGAAAGGTTTCTAAAACCTTTCACAATTCACAGAATAATCAATCATTTTAAATGTTAATTTCTATACAGATCATCTAGATTAGAACCATTTTTAATGTATGTAACATTGCAGGGTTTTCCTTTTTTATAACTTTTCATTGGTTCTTTTCACATCACACACCCAAATCTCACTCATATCCTTCCTACCTCCTATCCACTCTCCACCCATAAAACCCTTCCCTCTACAGACCAAAAACTCCTTGTGGAAGCTGTGGTGTGCCACAGTGTGTCCCACAGTATGCCCTTTTGTCCATACTTCTTTGCTTGCAAATGTTCATTGCATTGACTCATTGGTCTGGCGTGAGGACTCTGGCTTCTGCTATTCTATCAATACTGGAACCTCACTGGAACTCCTCAGAGATATCCTGCTGTTATCCTATGTTATGGGATATCCTGTAGTTTTGAATCTGTAAGACCAGCCCTTTCATGCACTCTAGTAGTTTATCAATGGGGTAGATGTTGGGATGGGCCAATTCAAAGACCTGGATCTGGGCCTGAGAGTTATCTGAGCTGGTCAGCCTGCTGGTGCTCCCTCTCTCATGCCCTAGGGGCTGGCTCATCGCCATCCAGTTTCAGTTCTACTGTGCTGCCCAGGAGAGGTGCAGGGCCTGCTCTCCCAACTGCTGAGGCAGGTAAGGCTAGCTCTCCTGCTCTGATGTCTTTGGGGTCAGCTCTCCTCCGTGCCATTGGTAGCAAGGGACTGCTCTCCTTCACTCAAGTCACCAACCAGATGGTAGACAAGTGGCACACTCACACCCTCAAGGCTGTCTTACCCTCAATGTGGGATTTTCATTACAGTATTAATTTTAGAAACTTCATTCAGAAATAAGCAAAATGTTCATTTAAAATTATATGATTACACTAATTCTAGTTTTATTTAAAATGCTGTGACATTTTAAAAGACTCAGGTCATTTTGCTAGGAATATGACTAAATCGCATCTAAAATACATAAAATGTATCATTTATGATGTTTTACTGGTGATATATTATAAAGTATCTTAGATAATTTAATTGATTCTAGTCTCTTGTTTAGATTGATATGTTTCAGAAGGTAAGTTTCCAGTAGATACATTAGACAAGAAGCAATGCTTATTTGATTTGAGAATACATGCAGAATGTTTGAGTTAGGATTAACTGTGTGCGAGAACAACCCCAAACACTATCAAGGCTTTAGGCAGGACCGTCACATGACCAGATGCACTTTCAAGGACTCCTATTACTAAGCATGTGGTAAAGTGTTTTCCAGGGTTCTGGCGTGAGCTGAGATTTGGTGTATTTCCTGTTAGCTTTCACAGATCCTTCATATTCTGCTGTTTGGAGTACTTTGTGTAACTCTTGAAACAACATCATGGTCCATGGTTTCCTTGAAAACCTTATCAAGCTAAAGCCTTTGTATCCTCAAAAATGGCTGGCTTAAAACGTAGCTAATGTCTTTTCTTCTTTCCTCTAACATCCAGATTTTATAAGAAGAAATTCGTTGTGCATGTCAATATGACATTATCACTATCTTCTATAGGATCCTTGTTCAACCTTCTTGCCAAAGGACCTGAGACAAGCAATCTCTGAAAAATCTGAAAGCAATAATTCTACAAATATTCATTTGAATTCAGAAGTTGGTTTTCCAGGTGCGATCACAAGTATCTGGTGGACACGTACCTCATTTTAGCTTTTCTCCCAGGCTGTCCTGTAGGATTATGTGCAGGACAGGGAACACAGAAGTTCTAAGAAAGGGCTCTTTTCTCCTTTGCCCTCCTTCCCTTTTCTCCTTCCCTCCCTCCCTCTGTCCCTCCATGCCTTCTTTTTATCATCTCTCTTTGCTTCTCTCCTCCCTTCCCCCTCCCCCTTGTTTTTATGTTTTTACATAATCCCTAGAGAACTCAGGCTGGCTTGGAATTCTGAATTTCTAGCCTCAGTCTCCTAAGTAATGGGATTACACAAGTTCCTCATCATGTCCTATATAAGACTCTTTAAAATAGGACAAAAATAAACTAAAATAGTCAAAATGACCTGTCCTGGATTTTGATTCTCCTATGCTTAGTGCTTTTTCAAACTTCCAATATTTCATGAGATTTAACAAACTTCTATCATTACTTTCTGTAACCTGCCTCTACTGTGCATTAGTCAGGGAGCCTTTGTTCCCTGACTAATTCGTTCCATCATTTATTACCAAAGCCTGGTACTATTATGGCATCTATTATTTATATTTGGATAATTTTACATTTTCTCTGGTATTTCAAGCCCCCCAAGTATCAAGTGTTCTGTTTATATTACCATTCCCTCTATTTCAGCCCCACCTCTCAGCTCAAATCCTAAGAGGCTTTTCCAGTCTGCTTGATTATTACCTATTGAAAGGTTAAGTCTCACAGAAAACCAGCTACTTTCTTATTATCAAAATAGGAATGAGCTTCAAAACCATCTACCACATATTTTACAGAGATGCTCGCCAAGGACAAACTTTGCAAAAAAAGAAATATTAGTTTATTTTATAATAAGCGCATACACTAAATGTGTTGGGAAACTGGTGAAAGGGCTCCTGACTGCTGCTCCATATGTTTTATTCATCGATGGATATAGAAGGACATTTGTTACTTTGTGGTCAAGAAGAGAAGATAAATAGAGTTGGCCCACAGGGAAAAGGACTTTGATGATTCTGGTTGCTGGAACCTTCTGCCAGAGTAATTATAAGCTTGAATAATAAGAGCATAGCTGTCTTTTGTGCTTTCCAATTTCCTCAAAATTATTAACTATTCTACTCAGTTTTAGAAAACTCCTTTCCTGATTCACAGTGCTACATTAAGTTAAAAATATTTCAGTCAAATTCAGAAACTTTCTATCTGTGTATATATATATATATATATATATATATATATATATATATAATCTTTGGCAAGGTAGTATTTGCAAGGGAAGGGGGGCTTAAATTATTTTTCTCCATTTTCATATTTATAACCATAGTTTTTGCCAAGCTAAATATTTTGTGAGAATCTTTAACAAAATAGTATAAAACTACCATTCTTCTTAAATAGAACTCTCTTTGAAAGATTCATTTTATATACATAGCATTTAATTCAGCAAAATGTAGTACCATATATAATTATCTCCTATTGCTTCTGTTTCTAGACATAACAAATGAAATTCTGCCTACCATGATTAATCTGGCAACTACACTTTAGGAGGGTGAACGAATTCCACCTTTTGAGAATTTCTGGTTCTAGGAGATTGGTTACATTGAAGTAACCTCAAAAGAATGAAATTTTAAAAAAATATTAGTAAAATCTATTTGAAATTAGATTCCTAATTTGCTGAAATACTGTTGGTGAGAGTCATGACTATTCTATGCATCTGCTTATCTCGTGTGCCTTGGAAGGTACTATACATATACAGTGTCTGTAACGTAGAATGGAAATAGATCCTTTTAATAATGTAGACATCAGTTTCACCTTATATGAAACATGCTTGTCCTTCTTGACATAAAGTATGTAGTTAAGGCACAGGCAATTGCCTACATTCTAATCAGTGATGCTTTTATCTCCTCTTCCAACGAAATGGAGATTAAATTAAAATCAAAGTAGATTGATATCAGCTGCACATCTGTAATTTTTTGCTAAAAAGTTTCATGTATGCATGAGATTGGATAGTCCAGGTATCAACCCACCCAATAATAATGTACCTTCATGTGTTGAAAGACTACATTCAAACACATCCTGAAGGTCTGACAGTCTGCCCTGTTTCTGCTTCTAGAAAGAGCTATATGATTCACACCTCAACACTAAAGAAAGAACTGTGTGCTGTATTCACCTGGTTGACCATTCCTTGAGGAAGTCAGCCTGCAAACTGTGTCATTTCATTTTGGCTAGACTTTGTTGACTTAGCCATTTCATAACTTTATTACTGCCAGCTTGATTTTAATTTGAATGGAATCTTTCAACACATGAAGGCACATCATAGTTATTTCTAAATGAATTACTGAGTGATTCACTGGTGAAACATTTTGGAGATGCTAGAACCATCACTTAGATGATTTAATGTACCAAATGAAGGTATATGCAGCTGGCAAATTTATTGTGGCAACTTGACTTGTAACATATGACCCAATAATTCTCAGAGCACAACTGTCATGCCCATTCTATCTTACCTCCAGCACTGGGCATCCTGGAGGGGTCCTGATGAGAGCTGGATTTATTGCGGTTTTGATTTTTCCGTTTGCTGGCTGCTCTCACAGATCGAAGAAGTACCTCACTTGCCTTGAAGAAGGCCACCATGAACGGCTGTTTTGACTGAGGCCCATGTCTTCCCACAAGACCAGCAGATTTTACATTGATGCTGCGTCCTAAGACATAATATATAAACATGTGGTTTATGAGAAAGATAAAGTAGTGTAAATGAGCTCTGTAGTATTTTGAAAAGGAGAAAACAATTTAAGCATTATCAAAATGTTTTCTTTATAAACTGAGGGTTAGATTCTCATAAACCTTGATATTTATGATCAAATAAATATTTTGGTATATTTGTCTGTCTTGTCTGTTGACCACAGCATAGAACACATAGAGGCACACCATGTGACATCCCATGCAGGCTCTTGTTTACTGACACAATTTCAGAATTCAAGGAAAGTGATAGACTTGCTTATCCATCAGCCAAAAAATTTTCACATCAAATAGAGTTTCCAAAGTCAACCCTGGGTTTTTCTGCATTAAAGGCCCCATAATTTTTTCTCTAAATGATAAAGATTGAATGCCTGAGGGGATTTCTACTTCTCCCATCCAGTCTCAGCCTTTCTCTGGTAAGTCAGTACCACTGGTTTTCCCCCCTCACTTCTCGCCAGTATCAGGAAACTTCCCAAACTTGTTAACTCTACCATTAACATTCTGGGAGACTTCTCCTGAAAATACAGCCTGTTGTGAACTCCATTCTCATTGTAAAATGTTTTTTAACAGATGTGGATTTTTTTAACTTTTTATTGATTCTTCAATTATGCACCCCAATTTCACACATATCCCCATGGATTCATACCCACCATACACCTTTTTAACTTCACCACCAAAAGAAAACTAGATAGATAGATAGATAGATAGATAGATAGATAGATAGATAGATAGATAGATAGACATCTGCCTGTGGATGCTGTTGTGTGTCACTGTGAGTCACATAGTAGGCCCTTTATCCATACATCTTGCAAAGGTTCATTGCAATGATTTATTGGTTTGGTTCAATGCTTCTGACTTCTGCTACACCATCAATACTAAATCTTCACTAGGACTCCTCTTGAATATCCTATTGTGTCATGGAGATCCTGCAACTTTGGATCTGCAGGAGATGCCCCTTCACATGCTTCAGCAGCTCAGAGATGGGGCAGATGTTGGGATGGGCCAACTCAAAGCCCTGGGTCTAAGCCAAGGTGGTATCTGAGTTGTCAACCTGGCAGTTCTCCCACACCCACACCACAGGGGTGTGCTCTCCCACTTTGCACTGGTGAGGGATTGGACAGGCACTCAGGAGAGCAGTCCAGCATCTCACCTAGGCAGTGCTGGAGAGCTGGTTTCAGTAATGTGGAAATTTCCAAATTCCTCTCCCAGCGAGTTTCCATAAACTGAAAGTTGCCTGAGATTTCAGAAGACTCAAATGAAGTCTGGTGACTCTCAATACAGAGAAGGAAGTTCTACGTGAACTTATCAATGTTTGATTGATTTGTACTTAGTTTACATCTTAGAACCTTGTTAATTTGTACATGTGGCTGCACACCAGAGAAAGAGGGAGAAACTAGAGTGTATTAAAAGTCATGGTGTCAGCTGCACAGTGGTGGCACATGCCTTTAATCCCAGCACATGGGAGGCAGAGGCAGGCAGATTTCTGAGTTTGAGGCCAGCCTGGTCTACAGAGTGAGTTCCAGGACAGTCAGGGCTACACAGAGAAACCCTGTCTCAAAAAGAAAAAACAACAACAATAAAAAACAAAACAAAAAACAAGTCATGGTGTCCTAGGCTCTAGAAACTGAGGTTAATTAAACTGCCTTTTCCATGGAGTAACAAAAATATTTATAATTGTACCAGTATGTTTGGAGTACTTCCTCTGAATATACTATATAATTTTCTGGGTGCTTCCTATGCATTATTTAAATATGGTTTCACAAACACTATAGGAGTTAGTTACTATTATGCTCCCAACTTAAAATAATTGTCACTTTAAATTATATGTTTATATAATGTGTAACTGGATGATGTATATAATATATATGTAGTTAATATATATTCTATACCTATATACACAAAGAAAACCATTGATTGGATTCTAGTTCCATGGAAATAACCCAAAAAAGGCTGAACTATTTAGTTTTCTGCTGTAGCTTTACATGGAAATTACTCAGACTTACTGCAGTTACTAGTCTAGATATGAAGGTACTGATCCTGTAAGGGTAATATATAACATGGCTTGAAATATGTGCATGATTGACTCTGGCTTGCCCCTTGAGAAATGTTCATGGTTTTTTTTAAATATTTATTCAGCCAAGACTATGAAGCAACCTCCTCTACAAGGTCCACTACAAGACCAAACCAACCGTGGAATAAAGAAAAAGGAAGTAAATCCCTAAGATGGTATCAGTGTCCTTTGACCAAATAAGCCCTTATTTTTAACAGAGTATATTTTGGCCACATAAACAGGTTTTGTGTGTGTGTGTGTGTGTGTGTGTGTGTGTGTGTGTGTGTGTGTGTGTGTGTGTATGTGTGTGCACATGAATTGTACAGAGAAACTTTCTACCAGCAGAAAATAAGTGTGTGTTGTGAGAGTTTATGCAGCTGTTGTGAGGGACACAGAGGTCCCTCCCATGTTGTGATGCTAGTTCTTAAGAGAAAGTTTGCACCAATCCAGGCAACATGGGCATCATCAACAATTGTCCTGTAGCAGAGAAAAGTTGTCTCAAGCCCCTCTGCAGTCAGTTCTACCAGGAAAAGGCTTACAAATAACCCAAGCAGTAAACCTTAAACAAATAAGCATACAAGTTTTCCTTTCAAATGCAAACTTATGGTGGCTCTGTGCCAGAGTGTATACACTTCTTAGAAAAACTTTATCATTGGCATAAATGAAAGAGGCAGTTTGATTTGTGGTTAGAGTAGTTTCCATTTTACTTCCACTGTAACAAATGTATTAATTCAGCTCAGACTTCCTCCTTCTGGCAGCCCTTGTGCTGTAAAAAGAGAAATTAGAAGTTCCAGCCAAATACCATACCTTGAACTGACCCACTTCAATACATAAACACTTTTACAACGTGTTTATTCAGGTGTAGCCCTTGAAATCGGTTTAAGAGTTTCCAGCAACAGAGAGCTCGGCAAAAGAAAAAAAAAATGCAAACTGAGAAACTTGACTGCTGTGGAATAGAACTGGCAATCTGTTCTTCATTTTTTTTGTCCTGTTTTGAAATATAACATAAAAAAGTATTTGTTGAAATTTTTACTTTGATATTTTAACGAAGTGTTAATTTAACAGTAGCTAGACTTTACTTGTATATGTTGATGACTGCAGGAACCGTTTTTAATATATAGTCTTTCTGATTCTGAAACACGTTACTGTAAAGGACTTCACAGTGGGAAAAAATGGTTTTCTAGTCATTACAATATGCATTGACTTTTATAATTAAAAAAAAAGCACTTAAGTCCACATTCCAACTTTCCTTCAGTTTGCAACATTTCTTTTTTTTTTCTTAATTCCAAAGATTCTCAGTAATTTTGGTTTTAGCTATAGAGAAATAATAGTATTTTAAAGATTTATGTTCTGAAAATTGCAAAGATGTATGTTACAAATAACAGTTTTCTTGAGATTTGTAAGAAGATATTGTATATGAAGCCAAATGTTTCTTCCAATCAATGTAAATTCCCTTTAAAATAACTCTGATATTACCAAGTTTCTTCTTGATATCTTATTTACTTCAACAATGAAGTAACAATTAAGATTTTGTAAATTCATGCTTGCTCAGTCACTCTTGGTCTTGAACTGTATTACAAAGGCATTATCTATTTGCTCTATTCCTCTAGTTTAAATATACCTACATTGATTATGGTTTAAATATACCTACATTGATTATGGTTTAAATATACCTACATTGATTATGTTGGTTAAACCTTCTGAATGATTTGTCAGCTATTTTCATTAAAAATGCAGAAAGGATCATAGAATATATTACATGTGATAAAGATGGTGAAAATTTTAAAATATATTCCAGCATTTTTCATTTTATGATTAAATGTATAGTATATATTAAGTATTGGAAATATAAAATAGATGAAGCCTAAACCATTTTCAATTAGGAAAGCTGTTTTTTATATTATCAAAGCTCTTCAAAGCTGTCCTTGTTTGAGGTTATTTCCAAGTTAGAAAAAATAGACACAATGACTGAAAAACAGATTGAATATGTAATAGAAATTAAATTGGGATATAAAGCTAAATGACCATTAATATAGGGAAGGTGAGCCTGAACACATTAGGACTCATACATATCATGCAATAGCAAGAGCTTAACAGGTTCAATCAAACAGAGATATGTTTGAACAAAGCAACAACCTATAGAATAGGAAAAAATTTTACCAAGTACATATATGATAATGGAATAATATCCAAATTATATAAACAACTCACCAAACTATAAGAAATAAAATTAAATAGTTTTAGAAAGACTATTTAGAAAGAAATAAACAGTTTTTCTTACAAGTTTTATAAGAAAACAAATAAACCAGTTTTAAAAAATGGGATAAAGATCTAAACAGAACTCTAACTGAGGAAATTAAAATGGCTGAGAAACATTTTCAAAATGTTCAATATCCTTAGCCACCAGGATAATCTACTACTTAAGATTCTATCTTATACCTAACAGAATGGCTAAGTTGACCTGGTACCTATATAGAGCCTTCATGCCAGTGCTCTAGCTTCTTTGGACAGGAAGGTACTCTGCACACTACCAAAGGTAGAACATAAACATCAACCGTACTAAAAAAAAAAAAAAAAGAAGAAGAAAAAAAAAGAAAGAAAGAAAGAAACCTTTGATCTACAGTGGTCTCCTGCCTGGAAGATACATTAGTGAAATGATGGTGCAAAACTGTGGCAATAACAAGCCAATATCTGATTTAACTTAAGGCCCACTCAAATCCATACTCAACACTGCTTGGGTAACCAAGAACCTGAGACTGGATAACCCCGGAACCTAGATTAAAACCAAATGTCACTACTTAAAAAGTGGTTGGGGAGGATTCTTAATGACTTTCTGCTACAATTATAAATCAGTGTCTTATTCAGTCATCATCCTCCTGCAAGAGATGGGAACAAATGCGAAGACCCACAGCCACAGCAGAGAAAGAGACCTTGGAACACTCAACCCTAAACAGGGTGTCTCCATCAAATCCTTCCCTTTGGAGCACAGAGATTCCTACAGAACAGGAAACAAAAGAAGTGTAAGAGCCAGGAGGATGGAGAACTCCAAGGTAACAAGACTCTTGAAGTCAACATGACTGAATTACATATGAACTCACAGAGTCTGAGGCAGCATGCACAGGGCCTGCAGGGTTCTGCACCAGATGGGGTCCTAGCGATGAAAGAAGATGCAGGTCCCCATCCCTAACCCAGAAGCGATGTCCAATTGATAACCACTTGCAAATAAAAATTTTAGTTTCCTCCAAGGAAGACTCACTAGGGAGACAAACTACTCTTAGATGCAGGGTACATGCCCAGCCATTAGATAGCCGACAGAAAAGCAACTCAGAGGCATCTCTGGAAGTTTCTTTCTCCAAATGTCATAGTGTCTCATAATGTCATGTCAGAGCTTTTCCTGTTGAAAAGAATATGATTATCCTTATATAGTTTCTCTTATCTCATTTTTCACTGCAGTATTATTTGAATGTTTATTATGGCTTCCTGAGTGTGTCTCTGTTTCCCAGGCCTTCTCTTGGACTTTCTTACTTCTGGTTGTTTGTCTTGTCTCATTCCAATATGCTATTTTTTGTTTTATCTTATTTTAATTTATTTTATTAGTATCCCTTAGAAGCCCATTAGTTTTCTAATGAGAGACAGAAGGGGGTAGATCTGGACAGAAGGGGAAATGGGAAAAACTGGGAGTAGAAGAAGGGGAAACCATAATCAGGATATAGTGTGTGAGGAAAAAGCATTTTCTTTCAAGAGGATGGGGGAGGAATGAGCTATTTAGAGCAAGGTACTAAAGACTATAAAGAAGTGTCATTTGAGTCTGTAAGTCAGAGTTGTTTCTAGCTCTATTACAATTTATCTCTAATCCTAGAAACAAAGAGAAAATACAGCAAGTCTTTTAAATCTAAGTTTCTGTAAAACACTAGGAGCTAGTCCTACTTTGGGACTTAGTTAGCAGAGTGACAGAGTAGAGAAAATATATCCTCCCTGTGTGAGAGGGATGGCAGCAACACAATGAGGTCTAAAATGGTTTTCTGTATCAGAGTCAGAGTTAGCAGAGACTTCAAAGAATCCGAGGAGCTATCTAGGTTAACAGACCAGCAATCAGAAGACATTAGCAGTTCTGTACTAATGCAAGAGATAATGCTAAAGGAGAAAATAGCTCCCTTGTAAAATACAGTGTAGAAAAGCTATGTACTGGGCAGGCGTGGCAGAGATGCAATGAGAGGATGCCAGAAGGCAAAGAACTTGGTTACGAGGAGTTGTTCAAGTTTAGATACACGTGTGCCCTCCTACATGTAAGGAAGAGGGAGCGAGGGGTGAAGAGGGTTAAAGGCTTGCACAAGAATGTGGCAGCCTTCCAGTGCTCTACTAAAGGCTTCTTAGAAAAAGGGATACCATTTGTGAAGAATAAATTCAGATGACATTTAATAAAATACTTGGGTTATGAAGCATAGTAATTAATTTTTTTAAAGTACAGGAGCATAGAATTTTATGCTGGCACTGGTATTATCTTTTTGCCTATAATATAAAGAATGCCTAGTCAGTCTCTGTTCGCAAAAAGTCATCTATTTTTTTTTTAACCTTAAAATTGTTGTGCAGATCCAAGGTGATAAAAAAGAAAGGAGAAATTGTTTCCATATATGAGAGCATTTTTCATTGCTTTATTAATTACAGTGTGGGTAAAAAATAAATAAAATAGGATGAAGATGTCTACTAAAGAATGGATTATTGCCCTCAAATAGAAATCATTGGGAAAAAAGTGAGACTAAATTCCTCTCTACTAAATTTTGTTTTGTAATAGAGAATGGAGATTTAAGATTTCAGTTTCTACCACTCCAACTTTACTGGTTTGAATAAACACTGAGGACAGAGTGTTAGGGCAAATTCACCAAGAATCCAGCTGAGGCTATTTTAGATTTACTGTAGCAGAGAAGTTAGACCACTGTACTGTACCAAAGGCCTATCCTAAACTTCCTGCCTTGTATTTCTAGATGATTCCTTCTGAAAAATATATGAAGTCAAACATCTTTAATTCTTTCAAAACAGGGTTATTGAAGATATTCTGACAGAAAGCAGAGTTGAGCTGATACACTGCTAAGTGCTTCTAAATCAGTGCATTTTATTTCCTGGGAGGATACACAACCTGAAAAGCATTCATTTAAGAATGTATCAGAGTGTAAGTATTGATATCACTATAAAACATTAGGATAAATTCTTTAAACCTTCATGTAAACCTATTGCTGCTGACTGACTAACCCAGAATACCTGGATTGGAATATGAACAATTTAAGTTCCCTTTCTTTGAAGCAAGGCATATAACACCCATTACTGTCGACTACACAGAAAGCAAATCAATCCTCTGTTTTACATTGACATGTCTACTTGACCTCACTTATGTTCAGCCTGTGGTTAAGTTTGATTCTAGTACACATAAGTCATGGATGGGTTTAGTGACTCTAAAATATACTTGGATTCTGCTCATTTTGGAAACCGATTATTTTAAATGTATAGTGATTTCTGCCTACCATATATACTAAATCATGTTCATAATGCTTTTTAAGCACTTTAGTCAAGATATAATTTTATCTACTTGAATTCCATAAATACCTTAAGTCAGTGTGGCCTTAAATTATGAATTTTCCAACCTAGCTACAGATTTCAACTTTGATGAAAATATGCATAGCTTGGATTGTATAGCAGAAAGGCAAACCTAGTTCTAGATATAAGCAAACAAACGTCTAGTATTCCAAACACAATTTAACATGGCTGCTCAAGTTTTCACATGATTCACACTTACTCATAAATTCAAACACACACAAAAAGAAGGCTTAGATTTTAAACTATTTTGATGTTACTGGAACCTGGAAGGCAGGTGGTATTTTGAGAATTTTTTTTTGAACTTTAGATCACATGGTTAGATTTTTCTTTTAACAATTCTTCATATTTTGGTTACTATGTAAAGTATAAAAATAATGTCTTTCCTGAAATTTTGGGCTATCATCTTTAGAGTGACATTTAAAGGAGCAATTTTAAACTAAGCATTCTCCTTTACCTGTTATACATTTATAATTATGTGACATTTTTAAATATGTCAAAAACAAAAGATAGAATGAATGGGCTAATATACCAAACAGGTGTAGGACTCTGTGGCTGACAAATTAGGATAAAACAAACCTCTCAAGGGGCTGGAGAAACAGCTTAGTGGTTCAGATTTCTTTCTGTGTTACCATGAGGACCAGAGTTAGGAAACTCTCAGTACTTATTTAACAAGCAGAACATCTGAAAAATGTCTGTAACTCCACTCCTGAGGGGTCTGATTACCTCTTTTGTCATCTTTACATGTACATGAGGAGGCAACACACACATACACACATGCACATGTACACACACACGCATAGATACAGAAGTGCACTCACACATTTTCAAATATGCATTAAAAAGTTTCAAAAATATTGACAAGCATGTTCTGACACACCGCTATGTCCCAAGAGCTGGAAATTTTCTGTGATTAATAAATATGGATGTTGAGTGTAGTAGTGTGTGCCTTTAATCCCAGACTAAGTATGGAGATAAATAACTAACACTGAAGAACTTTGAAAATGGTGTATGGAAACCTATTACTATAGACAGGCCTTAAAAATTCACACACACATGTATACATATATCATGCACATATAGAGTATAAATGAAGTCATCATATTAACAGGGATCAATGCTTCCCCAAGACAAGACAGGAAACCAAATAAATCTCCTTATGCCAACTATATGTTACTTCTTTTCAGTTGTTTGTCAGTGAAGTCCCATAGACCATCTCTCCCAAAATTTACAAGCTATTGCTATTTCTCTTGATTAACTTCCAGAACTTGATGGCAAGACCCCATTATGAAGAAACTAAATAGTTTAGTCATGGGATATGAAGAAATCAGGCTGGTACTGACTGGAAACTCTATTCATTCCTCCTGGCAAACTTTTAATAAGCAGGAAAATACTATGTGTGTTACTAGCAGGGTCAGGTTATCAATAGTCTCATAAGCTTCTCATCCTGGGAACTACAACCATAAATAGTCTAGTAAACTATGCCCTCTTATGCAATAGTGGCATAAGACCTGCACAGTATCAAACAAGCCAAACTCCCAGCATGGATAGGGGCGGGACTCAAAATGGTCCACCTGTAGCTGAGGATCTATTGGCAACTGATGGGTGATGGGGTTAAGGGAAGTCAATTTTCTTCAAGGGCACAGTCCAAGCTTAACTGGATGGTCCTATACCCATACACACAGCACTAAGTGGGCTAAGTAGATTTATAAAAAATATAAAGTATATAAAATTGAGAGGAAAAGTACTGGGGATGAAAAGGCGGGAACTTGAGAGGAGAGAAAGGCTATGGATCAAAATGGATTGTATACAATTATTTGTAAACAATAAAAGAAAGAACAAAAATACATCTCTTATACATAAGATCTCTTACGCAATACCTATCAGAGAGAGACAGAGACACACACACACACACACACACACACACAGAGAGAGAGAGAGAGAGAGAGAATACTGGTGCTTGGTTGTAATCTCAGCATTTGGAAGGCTGAGGCAGAAGACTTGCTGAAAGACTCTCTTAACAGGTCTGAACATGGCAAACATGGCCCTGACAGGTCCCTTTACTCTTCTCCCCTTTGCTAAACTGGTAGATGACATTCCTAAAGGTAGCCCCAAGGTCCATTCCCTTGTTTGGCCACTGATTCATTCCTGAGACAAAACACCATGATCCAACAATCAAAATTCATTATTTGGCTAAGGTGTCCAACCAGGATTTACCAATTCACCCTAGCACAGACTACCCCTATTCTCCTAAACTTGATGCCACACAGAAGAGGGATGCTGCTGGGAGGTAAGGTGGGGATGGATGGGTTTGTGTGTGAGCACCCTCTCAGTGGTGGGGGAATGGGGTGAAGAACTTGGGTGGGGAACATGGGAGAGAGACAACTTTTGGAATATAAATAAATAAAATGTCTAATGAAGAAAAAAATCCACTCCTGAAAGAAAAAAAAACATGCTTCTTGCTGTATGCCTTTGCTGTGATCTGGAGGCCCTACAATGACTTGCCCCTCTGGGGTAATAAATCTCCCTTGTACTGAGAATTTGGTGTCTGGGTATGTCCTGTACTGACTCTGGGGCGCCAAACCAAGGCCCACATTACATTTGCTATTAGTTGAGGAAAACTGCATAGCTGGTATCATGCAAGCAAGTGCTACATAGCAAGCCCCTATCTCACACAACAACAAAAGTACTTATAAAATAGAGAAAGGGGACTCTTAAGGAAGGAGGTAGAGGGTATATACAAAGAATAAAGGAGGAGGGTTAAAATAAAGGTTAGTAGGAATACAAAGTGGTTTAGCCACTCTGGACACTGTATAAAGATTCCTCAAAAAAGCTGGAAATAAATCTACTGAATGACCTAGCTATGACACTACTTTGCATATACCCAAAGCCCTCACACATGCTAACCTGCTCACAATGTCAAGAAAATGGAAGCAACCTAAAATAAATGTCCTTCAACAGAAAAACATAGTATGAAAAGGTAATACAGATACACAACAGAATGCTATTCAGAAATAAATAAAAATGAAATCATGGCATTTTCAGACAAATGAATAGAACTAGAAAGGAGTCTTTTTTTCCCGTTATTCACTTTACATCCTGATCGCAGTTCCCCCTCTCCTGCCATAGCAGTCAGTGAGGTGGGAAGGAGCATGGGAGGAGCAGACTAGCGGTGAAACTAGGCAGATCTAGGTGATGGGCTGGAGAGCCAAACATGAAGAGGAGGGGCTTTAATCAGAGAGGGAGAAGGAGTCAATGCAGAAGGAGAGGAAGAGAGGAGGGACACAAAATCCTTAGGAAATCATTATTTTATATTTACCTAAAATTAATATATATACATAAAAATGTGTATTGTATTATATTAATTATATACATACATACAGATAGATAGATAGATAGATAGATAGATAGATATAGATATACCTTGCTTAATGAAGTTATGCCACATACTTGTGCTGATAATGTTCCACACAAGAACTATACTAACAACAACAACAAAAAAGTATCAGGCATGAGAAATTTCCTTTCAAGTTGATCGAGATAGTCTAAGAGACTCCAAAAATATACTCTATTTCCATTTCCCTTCGTTGCCTCCCAGAAGGTGAAGGTATGTTTCTATTGCTGGAGACGCCACTTAGGATGTAAGACTCAGAAGACTTGAAATGGATCTGAACTGAAAACTTCCTCCATGAGGTTTAGTTCTACCTTTTACAGTACCAGATGGCACTCTGCAAGCTACCAAGCTGCAAGCATTCAAAAGTCCTATCAATCATGATGCTTATGACCTACAATGATAACCAGACTACCATGGTATACTCAAAGGTACAATAGTGGCACTAATATCTTGGCAGTAACAACAGCTGTCTTATTGGACTTAAGGCCTGCTCAACAAGAGAGAAATTTTGCCTGGTAATGGAAACTTAGGTGACTACCCAAGGTTAATAAGATTATGGATCTTAGAGGAGACCCTGTTACTGCTCCTTTACTAAACCAGTATAGTTTCTAACTGTGCTCTAATTATCCTCATACTCTCAGGTAAGTGTAGCTCTTGCCTGTCACCAAAAAATCTTCTCTGTGCATTACACAGAGACCATTACAGAAATCCACAACTGGTAATAACACAGAGATCAACTGATTTGGTGGTGCCCAGGTAGATCAGTGGATCTACCAAACTATTTATACATCAGTGAATGTTGCAGAATAAAAGGTATGAAGATTGTAAGAGACAAAAGACCAGGAATTCATGGTAAGTTATTGAGTGTCTGCTAGAAATTATAGGAAAATTACATCTATTCCACAACAGTATAGTTGCCTAAGAAAGACCTAAACAAAGACAAAACTAATATACAATGCTATCACCAAAGGGGAGACCATAACCAGACCTGTCCTAAGCAAATAACTGCAAGCAACTAAAGACTCTGCAAGCAAGAAAATTAATCTTCCCCAGGAATTAGCACCCTAGCTGGTTCCCAGTGTCAACTGGTCAGCCCTGAAACTGTATACATACAAGCAACCCAAAACTAATCAAAGGGAAAGTGGTCTTGATTTTGAAAAGGAGATGGAAAATGACACAAGAAAGTTTGGAGTGAGGAACTGCCAAGACCTGCACACCTTTGGGATTGACCTGACAAAAAAGAACCAACAGAGGCATATACAAGAAAACTGGAATTGAGAGGATGTACACTCTAATAGAGATGCACCAGCTTCCAGAAACTTACCTCATTTCTAATGTACAGCTAGACGAGGAGTCAGGTTTATGACACACAGCTGTAGAGGGAGGTGATCTAGTAGTGGTCCTCCTTGGATGGATAGAACTCTTTGCATGTACTGGTTTTAGCCAAAAGGTAACCCTTCATCAGTATTCAGACTTGGATTGGGGAAGGCCTTGCCATTCTCTCCCCAACCCCTTACCCCAACCTGACCTGGGAGAAGTCTTGCCATTTCCAGGAGTCTGACTCATTGGTGGTCTTGCCATGTGCCAACAGTACTCATTCATACAGGGAAGAATATACCCAATCAGCATGGAGAGTTCGGCTCAAGGGGAGAAATGATATAATTATATTTTGATTTAATTTTTTAGTTAAAAAATAAATAGTTACAATTCCAAGTAGTATAAAGCTTTTGAAGAAACTCACTTTCCTCTGTGACTGGGCACATTCAGAGTAGATGAGAATAAAGGGGAAAGAGTTTTCACCAAAGCTTGTTTCTGTCTCTCAACACTTTGCATTAGAGTATCCGACACCTTCATTTGGAGATGTGATGGGGGCTGGAAAAAGACATTGGTGGGCATGAGCAGAAACACCAGCAAGGAACTGGGACGTGGCCAGAAACACAATTCTTGAGAACCAAAGCTCAGGAGACCATAGGAAAGAAAGACCCTGGGGAAAAGAAAGGCTGAGACACACAGAGGAGTAGAAACAGAGGTCTGTGTGCAGTGTGGATGCTTTTCAGCAAATTCAAATATTTTACAGTCTGGAGGGCAGGGCTAGGGTCATAGAAAAGCAAGTACGTCTGCTTCCACAGGCTCAGCCTGAAATGAGAGGGGCACAGCCTCCCGCATGGCAAGCCCACCAAACGCTTTTTCCTTGGTCCCAATTTTCATCAGAAGGAAATATGACTCTCAGACCAAAAATTGCAGTTTATCTTCCCAAAAGTTCTTGGTTTTTAATAGCTCTCATCTTTATATAGCCCCATTCCCCTAGGACCCTGTGAGCCTTACAGACATCATCTGTCTCATACCCAGAAAGACTGGCTAGAATTCTGTCTTATGGCCTTCATTTATTTTAAGAAAGCAGAAACATTCTTTTCACTAAACCCTAAGAAGAATGAATTATTTTTAGTCTTCTTTCCAATTACGTGACTTTTTAATACTTAAAAAAAAATGTATTACACTGAGAAGATTCTTTCCTTAAAAAGAATAGGAGATGTAGATAAAGCTGTGGTAAACCACAGACTAGCAGGAATCTACCAAAGGTCTCTAAACTCTTGATGAGTTTTGATATCCATACAGAAATGCTTTTAAAAATGAAATTTGTTTGTTTATTTATTTTCACAAGTATCAGCCATAAGATTTGCCTTATGCTTGCTGTTTGGTTTACACAGTGACAACGGTCTTGGAAAAGCACTCAGCACAGTGATGGTAAAGTTGTGAGTGTCTCAAGAAAGCATCGCCTTGTACTCGCTTAACCAGAACTCCTTTATCATGGAGAACATTGTACTTCATTAAAGATTTGACCTGATTTGGCCTTAATTTTACATTCTATACATGATCGTAAGCTGCTACTACTACTATGAAAATAGAAGTTCAATAAAATATTTTAACAAAGAGAAAATAAAATAAGTGAAAGGAACAGACATGAAATACCTAATTAATAGTGAGTGTCCACATTTAACTCCCTCCCCCGATATTGATTTAAGACACTTGGGGCCAGACATAGGGATGCATTCCTGTGATCTAGCTCTCAGGTTTGCACCAAAGCATGTGAGCTGTTTTCAGTTTGAGCCAGTCCAAACTATAGAGTAAGGTGTTTTCTCCAGCACAAATAAGTGAACAGAAATGTATTTAGAAGCCATTTCTTTCATTTCCTTCACACATATGAAGTAACAAGATAACAAGCATTCTCCTTAGAAAAAAAGATGCAAACTTTCATTGACAAATTTCCTATGCTCAGTCAACTTAACACTTCTGACACCATAACAAGAGCAACAACTGCCAGGGTTGAAGCTAGGTAACTCCTGCTGCTTAACAAGCATCTCCATATTTATTCCTCACAAGCAGTGGTTGTAGCTTTTTAAATTATTAAAATAAGACTCGAAGAGTGGTCAGATTTTAATAATATATATTTTATATAATTTATTCTTTGAAATTTTCATACATGTATGCAAGGTATCCTGATTATATCCACTTTGTTCTGCAGATGCCAACAACTACCCTTCAGACAAACTCATCACATCTCCCTTCTAATACCGTGTCCTCCTTCAAATTGGTCATTAGAAATTAATTGTTATAATTCACCTACTGAGTATGATTGATGCTAATGACATGTACATATCATCTACTTAGGCATGGACTTCCTACCAGCAGTCACACTCCAAAGATAAAATGACTGTCCCAGCCCCAGCAGCCATCCCTGTCAATAGCTGTGAATGAGGAACAGGGTCCTATTTTAAGAGCACTTTCAACCATACAGTAGTATTTTTTCCCCTCTTGGTGCTAGTAATTTATTATGGTTGAAGTATAAAAATACTTCCCACACTGTGAAGAACAAGAACAACTCTATCAATGGCACATGTAGTAAAGCTGTCAAAAACAACATTTTTAATTCATATATAGCCAGTCCTGGAAAGGCAGAATGCTTCCCCAAGTGTCTATTTCAGGCATCACTCTATAGAGAAAATAAAAGTCCTTTGCAGGGGGCCAGGGGAGAGTTATGTGTGAGTTTCCAATCACCATTCTCTGCACTCAATATTAATAATCATGCTCCTGACTTCTATTGTTGGCTTTTTGTTTGTCACTATTTTGAGAGTTTTCCCGCTTGACCTTGTGAACCTACAGCAGGCCGTAGGTTAAACTCAGCAGCACAGAACCCCTGAAAAGTCCCCTGACTTCTGGTGAACTTTTTCTTTCTTCTTCCCAGTATGCTGTCTGTAAAACAGGCAGATACCGGCACTGTCGTTTATCTATAATTTACTTTGGAAACTTAGGTATCATCGAGAAGTTAAACCCATATAAAGAATAGAGAAAACTCAGTTGTGTGTTATCTTGTATAACTATTTCACAGTATTTGTGATGAAGGAATTACTGTGAAAAATATTTTCCCCTCAAAACTTCAGTAGAGCCATAGTGAAGAGCCCAGAATGGGGCCATGAGACGCACAGGGAGATGTTCTTGGCATACTGTTTGTCGAGCACGTTGCTCCACAGCTACTTTGATGAGTTTATGGAAAATGAAATACAAAATAAAGATTTATCAGAATTCTTTCATATCAATTTTCATTAAATGAAAGCTTTAAAATGATGGATTGGCCTGGAGAGGCTTTTCAGTGCTTTAGAGTACCAATGCTCTTCCAGATGACTCATGTTCAATTTCTAGCACCCAATGTCACAAATATCTGTAACTACAGTCTAGGGGACCCAACAACCTCTTCTTGCCTCAATGGGCACAAGGAATACCTGTGGGGCAGGCATAAATGCAGGAAACACCTACACAATAAAATAAGCAAATTTTAATAGTGAATTGTACCTTTCAATAATTTTTTTAAAATCCATCACTTCTAAGTAACATTTATCTTTAAATTACTGCTTTTCAAACCTACTTCTATGTGTGTTCTTGAGTTGTAATGCTAAACTTTGGGTAAGTAAATGGGGTCATAATATAGCCCTCACTCAATTATAAATATATTATAAATTAAATTAAAACATAAGACTTTGCTTTTAAAAGCTAGTTGTTAAATTATATGACCATGATAAAATAGCTAGAGATGTTCCTTTTTTGGCTTGTTCAACTATTTTGTTTTTTTATATACTGTCTCATGTGGTCCAGCTGCCTCAATACATAAATGCAGATGAGACCAGTGAACATTATGAATGGGAAAAAACCTCAGAGAACTAAATCCTACCCAAGGAACTACAGTTGACTGAGGAAAGCTGGAATGGAAGGGGAGGTCATCATCCAGAGAAGAGCACACTAATTGGCTGCCCAGTGCCAAAGGGTCAGTCTTAGAAACACACATACAAGTAACATTGTATTAGCTGAGCAGATTCTATTTACAAATATGCATATATGTATACATAAATACATAAATATAAAGCTATGCATGCAATAGCAATTCATGAAAGAAGAGGCCATGAAGGAGACTGAAGAGGGATATATAGGAGGTTTGAAGGCAAGTAAAATGTAATTATAACCTCAAAATTTAAAAAGTAAGTTATTTCCTATTTAGAAATAATTATAACTATACATAAATAAAACAGACCACAAATACAGTATAGTTACAAGTATTGGGTAACAAAAGAATACATAGCAAAACCAAAGATTTTTTAAAAAATTAGAATCATGATTCTATTTAGTCATGCTTCAATATTCAATATTCAATATTCAATAGATATTGCTTCAATACAAAGTTTTCAAAACAGCAATTCCTCTTAGGGAATAAAAATATCCAAACATGCTGAACAAAAAAAAAATGTTTCAACATTTTTGGGGGAAACATTTTCTGATATGTTGCTTTCCCAAAAATAATTTTGGAAGCCAAGATCCCAAGACCAGGGACATCACTGTCCACCTCTTAGCTTGGGTGTTGGGAGAATGAAAAATGAAAGAAGGAACAGGGTAGATTCAAGGTTGACTTTTTGTGGAAAGATAATGAGTTTTAGAAACTGCATGTTGGATCACCTTCAGAGTGGACTTGCTTTCACTGGATGAACCACAATCTTGAGTATTCATTGACATGTTACATGAATGTGATGAAGAAAGGTTCACAAAATGAAAGAATTGATACACCGAACTTGATTAGGATAAAAATTCCTCTGCTGTCATGATAGACAACTTGCAGACATAAAGAAAATGGTAAAAGACAGAATTCATCCCTCAAAAGTCAACAGGAAAAGAATGTAAACCAGGAGTGAGCTATATACTGCAACCTAGTACTCTAAATGCAGAAACTGGAAGATTCCCAAGGTGAGCGACATTGCAAGGTGCATTCAGACTCTGTCTCAAAAAAGAAAAAAAAATGTGGGGCAGTGACTTAGCAGACACTGTATTAAAGATGGCATTCAGATGGCATGTGAAGACATGTTCACATCCAGTGCCATTGAGATATGGATAGACTTATTAGAAGAGCCAAAGTCAAAAGAAGAACACTTATGCTATATTTGTGGAAATAAAGAATTGTACAACCCCTTTGGAAAAAGTTTGGTAAATTCTTACAAAACATTTCATAGGTAATACGGATTGAACATAGGCCCTCAGACAATGCAAACATGCCAGCACTAAGCTATATTCGCAGCCACTTCATTTGTGTTTATTTTAGACAGGGCTTATCTGAGTTTTCCTAGTCAGTCTTGAGCTTTCTGTACAGTCCAGGCAATCCTTGAACTTACCATGGTAGTTCCTTAGCATCCTAAGTGGCTGTAATCACAGGCCTGTGCCACCAAGTGCATCTCAAAGCTAACCAGGCTTTTACTACATGATGCCTTAGCATAGAGTTAAAAATGTATGCTTGTACAATATATATATATATATATATATATATATATATATATATATATATATATATATATATATATATATATGGATACTGTATTAAATGTGCCAAGTTAAAGTTGGAAGCAACCATGATATGCTTCATTAGTGAGTGGATAAATAGGCTACAGTATATCCAGAATGGTAGAATAATATTCAATGATTACAGAGAAATGAGATATCAACCAATGAAAATACATAGTGAAAACATAAATACATAGTCCTATATAAAATAAGCTAAACTAAAAATATTATGTCCTGCATGATACTAATTGTGTTACATGCCCAAGAAGGTAGACAGTGGTGAAATTTAGAACTCAACAACTGTGAGGACTGTGGAATGCATGGGCAGAACATAGCCTCTGGAGTCAGAGTAAAATACTCTCTGACAATAAAATGACACTTTCAGATCATTATAAGATTTTCTCAAATCCATAGGTTACAAACTAAACATGAGACTTAATGTAATCTATGGGAAACTATTAATCATTCTAGGATCCTCAACAGTAATAAATGACCCAGGTTAGAAGGTATGTCTCAAAAGAAACAGTAAGATTATGGTGTTTTAGAAGAATGGTAAAAGTAGGTTCTCTTCTAGGTTATCTGTCATCTCCAGCCACTGGTAGTTGTCTGAGTTTATAATATCAGGCATGGATTCCCTCGCATCAGACAAGACTTAAATTCAACTAAACTACCATTGTTTTCCCCCAGGCAGATGTGCCGGTACTGCACCTTTGTGGAGATCTTCCCAGTCCACTCACTTCTATGATTTTCCTGGCCTTACATCTGGATGGACTATTGGCTGCTTTAGGTAAGTGTCTTATCCATACTTGTTCTATCTTCTGATGCTAAATACTCTGAGAACTAATTCTCAGGTTCCCAGGTCAGTTCCAGTTCTGTTCTTCTAAGATGTTTCTGAAGTGCATGGAGCCTTCAGCGATAAAGTCTTATCTGCAAGTTTTGGGAGACAACCAAAAGCCAATGGCAGTATCCTATATTGATTTGGAGGCCTCCTGATCCTCTTTTACAACAGATGGAGACTATGACAAATATCCTCAACTGGTGAAATGCGCCATGCAATGCCCAATTCCAAATGATACATCTACAATCCAACCCCTACACATAAGCCTCAGAGAAAATCTTGGTGTAAGGATAAGAAAGATTGTTAAAGCTAAAGAGCTTCCTGCTGCAAGATAGTATCTTAGATATAACTTGCATCCATGAGATCTTCACACCGTAGCTGTCTAAACTTGTCTTGACCTATGTGTAAACATTGGCAGAAATCATGGCAACAAAGAAAGGGCAAATTTAACAAAGCCCCAATCCTAGATGAGGCATTCAGTGGCTGCTAACAGGGAAAATCAGTTTTCTTCAACTATGTGCCCTGGTAAGTTACCCAATCCCAAGTAGTCATCCTATAGCCTTGTGTGTACCAGCAACACTAAACTGACTAAGTTGTGTGTTGTGAGTGTGAGTGTGTGTGTGTGTGTGTGTGTGTGTGTGTGTGTGTGTGATAATGAATAATTTGAAAGCCTGATGAGGGGAAGATTGTAGTAAGAAGAAGGAGGGGTGGAAACTATGTAAATGTAGCACTCATGCATGAAATTCTCAAAATATAAAACCTTTAAATTAAAAAAAAGAAAATAAATCAATCAAAAAGCATTATTCATCAGCACAGAAATGAGCAAAAGAGAGGCTCATATCAATTTCATAATAAGTTAAATTTGCCTTTATTTAATGTTGCAGTGAATGAGTGACAGAAGAAAAATATTTTTCTTCTAATTTATGAATTTAGAAAATCATGATGCTATAAGAAGTTGAAAGAAATATTGAAGTAGTTTAATTTTGAAAAAGAAAACATACCAGGAATGCTGTCACTGTGCAAGGGACGAATCATAATACCAGTGGAAAGTAGAACAACTCAGAGGACGTTTCTTGTAGAGAGCGTCTAAAGTTCATTACTCTCCTCTAATGTTTTTTTCAATATCATTATTTTGTTAGAAAATTAGAAAAGGTATGTTTTTTTTCAGTTTGTATTTTATACAAGAGAGCTATAAAGTACACAGCTGAATATGAAAGAAGCTAGCTCTGAAAATGGCTTTAATTAATGTGCAAGATTCTTTTTGTTCCTACAACTAAGTATCTTCATATGCAGAGGGAAATAATAAACGTGATTTTTATAAAACTGATTTTAGAAGCTCAACATAATGCTTACTATTAGTAAGCTCCTGGCTAAAGTTAAGTTTTTATGAGTATCAGCTAACCACCCCCATTTTCTTAAATATTTATTTTAGATGAATTAAGAGGCTGGTAAGACTCTCAATGGGTAAAAGTACTTGCTGCCAAAACTCGGGTCCACTCAGTGGAAGGAGAGAACAGATTCCTACAAGCTGCGTTGTGACTCCACACTCGCAATGTGGCAGACAGGCACACTACCCTGACACCCCACACACAAACAGGAGAAATAAATTGACACAATGGTTTTAAATGAACTAAAGGTACTCCTAGAAAGTAAAACCTTTATTTGCCTTGTAGGATTAAAAAATATGGAGTATTAGCACCAATGAACAATTGATGTCAGTATGAGCTATGCCCGGGATGAGAACATCAAGAAGCAGAGACATATAAAGAATGAAAACGTGATTTGCTAGAGCAAGCTCAAGAATAAAGCATGTATTGTTTATGAAAATCACAATGTATTGTTTGATTGGGCAATGCATAAATTTAACACTAATCATCATGTTTGTTTAAATAGTCATGAGAGGCAAAAGGCATACTCAGGTTTGGTTATTTTTTTGCAGTGGACAGAGGACATTAGAAAGAAAAACAAGAAATCTATATTCTCTGATAACCTCTAAGATGTTATTCCACTTACAAAACCCTGGGGTCTCAACTTACATAGCTTTAAAAGGCTAAAAAATACTGATTTAAAACCCTAGAGGAAATCTCAATCATATTTATTTTTTTGAGTAGAAATCTGGCCATTTTTACCACCAATGTATGTGGGTTTCTCTCATTGGATAATTTTACAGATATTAATATTAAAATGACCACTGTTTTGTGTTCTTTTCCTTTTAAATATCTAAGGCCATTACTCAAACAAAAGCCTAATTTTCAAAACTTAATACATTATGATAAACCACACTTTAATGCCTTTTAAATGACATAACAATATGATGCAAACAGAAACCACTCCGAAATATGAAAATTTTTACACTGAATTTAATGTTTTTCTTTGTTAGTGAATGCTCTCCTAGGAGCCTATGAAGAAAAAGAATATGAAGGTGGTGAATGCTAAAAGGTTTCTCTGGAAATGTTAGCAGCCTCAGACTTTCAATTATAAAATGTCTGTGCTGTCTCTTACATGACTACTTGAGACTGTGCATGTGCTTGGTATTTCTCCTCTACACATGCAAGAAAAGCTGAGTGACCTTTCTTTCTTCCTTTGTCTCCACCAATGTCTCCATCTCTGATTTATGCAAGAAAATATTTTGACTTGTGGGCACAATATGGCCTGTTTAAGATGATGGGTGTCTGTGCGTGGCATTCTTACTGAATACGGTATTTAAGCGTGTGTCGTGCCTGAAGGGTAAGCGTGTATCAGGTTACAGTTGACTTGTTGTTATCTGATGTGATCTTAGAAAGTTCCAGAGTGCTGAGCTTCTGTGATACAGAAATTTAAATTGCAACTAAAGGTCAACTAAATGGAAAGTGTTTCTGGTAACACATAGTTCATTGCATAACAGAACAACCCCATGGTCATTAGCCATCGTTTTTTCATATTTGGGCCCTAAAATCTGCTTGTTTCACACATTAATTTAATTTCTGGACTATAAAGAAAGCATTCTATTTATTAAAAGTATTTAAAGATAAACCTTCTTCAAATACCCTCTTCATTTATTCTTATAACTCACTCAAAACTCATGCTCTAATTATCCCCAACATTAAACAATAGACAGAGGGCATATTCATCTAGAACAAAACAGGGCCGTGTATGTTCCTTTTCCACATGGAACAGTAAGCAGGATGTGTGATTCACAGTTCTGAGATTTAGCGACTCACTATTTATTTATTTGAGACCAGCCATCATTTTTGTTACCATAAATTTACCAAGGAGGATAAGCTCCCAATGACTTAATTGCTTTCTAAGATAAGATTCAGATAATGGAAAGGAATGCTATTAAATCTTAAAATGTTTTCTAAAATTCTTCAGTGGATATAATTCAACCTTTTGAACTTTGATAACTAATAGTGAGATACTGCACTCAAAACAATAAGGTCAAAAGGAAGCCATCACCCTGGTCTATAATTTCTTCTGCTACTTATTTGTACTGTTAAAAGGTATTCAGATTAATCAGCCACATAGATCAACCCTTGAAATAGATCAATAGTCATTTGGCAACACAAAGTAATATATGGATGTCTTCACCTGAGGCTTCAATGACAGACCCACATATGCTAAGGATAATAGAAAAAATATTTATTAATCAGATAATTTAAAAGAATTTACTATTCTTTTAAAATTATTTTAAAAGAATAAATTCAGGAAAGAAAAAACAACAGATTCAATTTTCACTCACAAAAACTTGTTTACATTTTAGAATGGAAATTTGATAATTTGCACATGTAACCATTAGATGCTGTCGTGTATGTTTCTCATTATAAATAATCTATGGACCATAAGTCACCATGAAAATTTTGGAAAGTCTAATGTTAACAGAACACATTTAGAAAATATAGGACAATGTAGCATTGGGGAAGTAATTTATTGGTATGTTAAAATATCCTGCATATATTAAGGAAGAATAAAATATTTTTAAATCCCTCAAGGTTATAGAAAAAGGCAAATACTAGCCCTTATTAGCATCATTATAATAGTTGTGAAATTACAGAGATAAAAAATAAAAACTTTTTATTTTCTAAGTTAAGGACTAGAGAACAAGAAAAGAAAATCCTGGGAAATAAAAGTATTGAAATACTCCAACTTTATTGTTCAAAAAGCTAAAGACATTTTTTTAAATTTTCATAATAATCTTGGTGGGTAAACAAATTCTTTTTTACTATTAAGGTAAAATTTTAAAAATCTTTGTGAACCAATAAGCAGGAAAAGTGTTAACATCTGAGAAGAAGACAAATGTGTGTCTGTTATCAAATGTTACCAACACTACTGTTCCTCTAGGAACTGCTGTCCCTTGTAAATTTACCTAAGGAAAAAACACATTTGAATAATCTTTTTTACTGCTGTAATGAAAGAGCTCTTCCTATCATAAAGTTGTACCACTGAGAGTTAGCTCCACCTAAATGTAGAGCAAGGGACTTCTTTAGGATTACGGTGCCTGCTGCTTTCGTTGAATGTAGCTCCACGCTTCCTTCAGAGTGATCACTATTCTATTATTTCATTGTTGTCAAAGTTAATATTTTAATCTATTGTGCTGGCTAGTGTTTTTTTTTTCAACTTTGCACAAACTAGAGTCACTTAGGAATAGAAAATCTCAACTGAGAAAAATTTCCCACCAGATTAGCATGTAGACATTGGGGGCATTTTCTTGATCAATGATTGATATGGGAAGGCCCAGACCACTATGGAAGGTCCAAGCCCTGGACTGGTGATCCTGGGTGGAAAAACAAATGCAGCTGAGCAGGCCACAAGGAACACAGCAGCAAGCAGCGCTCCTTCGTGAGCTCTGGATCAATCAGCTCCTGCAGCATCCAAATCCCTCCACTGGCTTCCCCTCAGTGATGAACCGTAATGTGGAACATTAAGGTGAAATAAAAACCATTTCTGTTCACCACGGTGTTTTATCAGAACAGCAGAAACCTCAGCTAAGACAGAAATTGGTACCAAGATTGTGATATTCCTATGACAGGCCTGACCGTGTGTTTTGAGGGAGAATTATGGAATGACTTTCAAATTTAGGAGCTAGGAACGACACTGAGTGTTCAAAGTTTCATGAGTTCTTGTGGGAACTTAGCTCTGAGACTACTGCTGCTGATGGACCACTAACTGGTGAAGTTTCAGAGGGAGGTTTAAGCGTCCCTTAAAGACTCTCAGGGTCATTTATACGAATTTTCAATTCAGAAGTACTAAAGTGAAACCTTTGCATCGCTGGGGAAAATAATACTGGGCCACTGGGGCTGAGAATTAGCTGTGATTGAGAATAGACCAACGTAACTGAGAATAAATCTTCTTAGGCAGTGTTTCCTTGGGGTCAGCACACAACACAGAAGCTGTGGTCCACAGATTCCAAGGCTGTAGGCTGGGCTAGTAGCTTAACCTGGTAATGTGTAAGAGTCTCCCAAGGAGTATGCCTTTAAAGGCATAAAGGGTTCCTAGACAGCAGCTGAGGCTTAGAACTGCAAGAGGCCATTGTCGAACATGGGGTCTCACTTACAGTAAAATGACCCAGAATGGAAGAAGTTGGGGAAACTTGAGGATTGAAATTATGGGTCAGGGACCCTGAAGAGAATCCATGATAGGCTATCAGTGAAGTGCAGCAGACATACCAACATATTGGAGATGCCAGTACCATGGGATGACCTCCACGGACAGCAGCAGCCATGGAGTGAGGCCACCTTGAGCCTGTCAAAAAAGTCTGTGTGTACTGCAAAATGCAAAGCTGGAGAAATGGAGTCCTTTGGGAGCTCAGAGGGCTATGAATGAGTCCAGACCTCAACCCTGAAGTTTTTACACTATTAAGTAGGGTGTTGCTTTTATTTTGTTGTGACTGTACCTTTCCTCTTGAAATAAGAAAGTCTTCAGCTTGTTATTTTGCCACTTTGGAGTCTTTTAAAGAGACTTCAGTTTTCAGGGGTCATTGGCATTTTAGAGAGACTTTGTATATTTTGAAGGGTTTACATTTTAAAGAGTTTACATTTTTAAAGAGTTTACATTTTTGTGACTTAAAATTTGAGATGTTTTATATAGGAATATTAATACTATCATACCATCTTGAGGACCAGTGAGAAAGGAAAGTTGTAGTTGAATAGTTGTGTGTGTGTGTGTATGTGTGTGTGTGTGTGTGTGTGTGTGTGTGTGTGTGTGTGTTTGTGTGAAGCTGACAAGAGGTCAGTTGTGCCGGCTAGAATTTTGGCAATTTGACATAACCTAGAGTCATTTGGGGGAAAAAAAGAACCTCGATTAAGAAAAATTCCCCAGGACACTGGCAGGAAGCCAAGCCTGTTGGGCATTTTCTTGATTAATGATTGATGAAGGAGGCCCAGTCCACTCTGAGCGGTGCCAGCCCCGAGGCAGGTGGCCCTGGACTGCATAAGAGTGCAGGTTAACTGAGCTAGCCATGAGTAAGAAACCAGGAAGCAGTGCTCCTCCGTGACCTCTGCATCAGCTCCTGCATCCAGGTTCCTGCCCTGACATCCCCCAATAACAGACTATGATGTTGAACTATAAATTGAAATAAATCCTTTTCTCCCCACATTGCTTTTCGTCCCATGTTTATCACAGCGATAGAAACCCAAACTCCATCATCTATTTTCCTAATCTCTTCTTAGAGTCCCTATATATGCAGAGTAGTTATCCTGTTCAGTCAGTTTTCATCTTCTATAAATTAATTGTTAAAAGCTTAAATTGTATAAGCTCTAGCTAAATTTCTGTCTTTGACATGAATCAATTACAATGGAATTTAATTTTGATTAATACTTCAGTGGTCTTTTTTTTTTTTTTTTGAATAGGGATACAAAGTTTAGTGGTGTTTGTGAACCTCCTACTGTAAGCCCAAAATTTTACTTTGACAGAATGGATAATGACTTTCTTCATAAGCAAAAGGACTTTATAGGCTTATTTTTAAAAGCACTTTATATTATTTTGGGACATTAAACAGTACACTAACTAAGCAACATTTTGATGATTTGAATTCAAGTGAATCAGAAACATATGGGTTGGATTTTCCCTGACACACAAACAGGTTTGAAAAAAAGAGGAAAAAGTCACTGGCAAAATTCAACCTGAGTATTGCCAAATATAAAATGCCTAAAAACAGGGCTTTTAAACCAACATTCTAATGAACCCCAAAATACTATTTTTGTTTTTCCATCCTTAAATTATTCTATAAATTTGTGTTTTAAAAAGAAGGAATTAATTTACTTGGAAGATTTAAACACAAAGGACCAAACAATGGGAAATTACCATGTTGGGATGTTGGAGGGAGATGTAAGTCTTAAAGTGAGGCTAAAGTATTATCTAATTAACTATTTACATATGTATGTAAAAATATATATGTGTATGTTAGGAATGTTCATGAATACCTAGAAAGTCTGAGAATTCTATCTTTGCAATTTAGAATACTGAATATCTTTAGTAATAGAAGATCTAAGCCTGTTTACTAGTTTTTAAATAGTACCTATTTTTTTCTTTTTTTATTCAATATATTTTTTATTTACATTTAAAATGATTTCCCCTTTTCTAGACCCCCACTCCCCGAAAGTCCCATCAGCCCCCTTCCCTTCCCCTGTTTTCCCACCCAACCCTTCCCACTTCCCTGTTCTGGTTTTGCACTATACTGCTTCACTGAGTCTTTCCAGAACAAGGGGCCACTCCTCCGTTCTTCTTGTACCTCATTTGATGTGTGGATTATGTTTTGGGTATTCCAGTTTTCTAGGTTAATATCCACTTATTAGTGAGTGCATACCATGATTCATCTTTTGAGTCTGGGTTGCCTCACTTAGTATGATGTTCTCCAGCTCCATCCATTTGCCTAAAAATTTTATGAATTCATTGTTTCTAATGGCTGAATAGTACTCCATTGTGTAAATATACCACATTTTTTGCATCCACTCTTCTGTTGAGGGTTACCTGGGTTCTTTCCAGCTTCTGGCTATTATAAATAGGGCTGCTATGAACATAGTGGAACATGTATCCTTATTACATGGTGGGGAATCTTCTGGGTATATGCCCAGGAGTGGTATAGCAGGATCTTCTGGAAGTGAGGTGCCCAGTTTTCTGAGGAACCACCAGACTGATTTCCAGAGTGGTTGTACCAATTTGGAACCCCACCAGCAGTGGAGGAGTGTTCCTCTTTCTCCACATCCTTGCCAACATCTGCTGTCTCCTGAATTTTTAATCTTAGCCATTCTGACTGGTGTAAGGTGAAATCTCAGGGTTGTTTTGATTTGCATTTCCCTAATGACTAATGAAGTTGAGCATTTTTTAAGATGCTTCTCCGCCATCCAAAGTTCTTCAGGTGAAAATTCTTTGTTTAACTCTGTACTCCATTTTTAATAAGGTTATTTGGTTTTCTGGAGTCTAACTTCTTGAGTTCTTTATATATATTGGATATTAGCCCTCTATCTGATGTAGGGTTGGTGAAGATTTTTTCCCAATTTGTTGGTTGCCGATTTGCCCTTTTGATGGTGTCCTTTGCTTTACAGAAACTTTGTAATTTTATGAGGTCCCATTTGTCAATTCTTGATCTTAGAGCATAAGCTATTGGTGTTCTGTTCAGGAACTTTCCCCCTGTACCGATGTCCTCAAGGGTCTTCCCCAGTTTCTTTTCTATTAGCTTCAGAGTGTCTGGCTTTATGTGGAAAGCCAGACACTCTGAAGTACCTATTTTTATTATAGAAGCTAATAGCCATCATGAAAGAATGCTGGACAATTTTGAAAGTTATTTTGTACACTGCACAAAATAACTTATATGTAGCCTCAGGATTTTGCAAAGAAAAAGAAAGAGATGTTTGAAATGTTTGCTTTGTTTTGTAGAGACAAACAAATGGAGCTTAGAAAATCATAAATAAAGCATGAAAAAAATTCAGTAAAATATTCTTAAAGTCTCATGACTGATCCATTGCAGCTCATTTGTCAAATTTCTAAAAAGATGACTTCACAAACAGACACATTTCCCACAGGTTCTCTGAGTCACAATTCTGCTTTTGATTTCCAAGATATATTTACACCTGTTTTCCATTTTGCTTTACAGGAAAAGATAAATAAAATTTAATAATATATGTCTCTGTCTTTCTCCTCATTTTGTGATTGAAGTCATTTAACCACTGGACTGTGGTTTGTTCTTGTTGACATGTGGGATACAAAGGCCTTATTTAATTTTTGAGATAATATTTTAAGTATAGCTTATTACATTTTATTCACTTACTTTTGGGTGCATATGTATATGATGGTGGGAGGCTGTGCATACCATGACATGTTCATGGAATTTGGAGGACAGCTTACAAGAATTAGTTCATTCCTTCTGCATGGGGCCTTGGGGATTGAAGACAGGTCATCGGGTCTGGCATAAGGTCACTTTACCCACCAAATCACTTCACTATCCTTCAAGACAATTTTTGTTTTGTCTTGTTTTGTTTTGTTTTGTTTTGTTTTGTTTTAATACATATGTCCCTCACTGTGTCAACCATGGTAGATAAAACTGTAAATGAGAGATACACAATCCCTGACACCATGAAACTGACACTCAGTCAAGCATACAATCACAGATAGGTCCCTGCCATTGATTAAAGCAACAACTATAATTTCCTAGGACTTATGATCTAGTTGCAAAAGTATTCCATATTCAGATTCCATGTTCCTTCCACAATTCTGTTCATTTTCATAACAGTGCCTGCAGCCATTTTATACATTAAAGTTGTTCTTCCCAATTCTAGATGATGAATGTTCCCCAAACCACACCATCACTACCTCTCTCTTCATTTACTAACATCGTTTCTTTTCCTAGGAATAAATTACCTCTTCAGTTTCCATGGCTACTCCTTACATCCTCAAATTTCTCTCTCTCTCTCTCTCTCTCTCTCTCTCTCTCTCTCTCTCTCTCTCTCTCTCTCTCTCTCTCTCTCCCCCTCTCCCTCTACCTCTCCAAAGCCAAGAGTGTAGAAGCCAGCCAACGGTAGAGTGATAGAGTGATTATTTAGCATGAAAGAAAGCCTGAACTCTAACCCAACACCATATAGACCTGGAAGAGTGGCTCATTTCTGTAATCTCAACATACCAGAAGTGGAGGCAGGAGGATAAGATGATGAACATCTCATTGGGTACCTAATATATTGGAGGTCAGTGGGATACAAACGAAACATAGGATTTTGCTTAAAAAGTACGTTCACAGTCCAATGTTGAAAATAAAAAAAAAATGGTCTGTTGACTGTTTGAAGTAATATCCTGTTTTTCACTTTTCTCAGCAGGAGAGGATGGAAGAAATTTGATTAAGAACCCTGAGAACACACACCTTCATTGAGAATGAGCAAAAATGCGAAGAGCTGAAACATCTGGTTATTTCTGTTTATAAGAAAATAATGTCACATGTGTATTTGCTATAAGGGTGCAGTGACTAAAACTAAGGTACCTACAGGGTCCTCAGTCTCCCAAGGCCATGCATGCTTCATTTCTGGTTAAGATCAAATCTAGTCCAAACTATGAGGGATAGAATAGAAGCTACCAGAGAATTAATCCCTGCTAAGTCTGTGTGAATACTGATCAGACACAAGGAAGGAAGTTACTAGAACTAACATGAAGTCATTTTGGGCATGGTAACACTTACCTGCACTCTTAGCACTTGGAAAGTTGAAGCAGAATCATGTGTTTGAAAGCAACCTAGAATTCATTGGACAACCCTGTGTCAAACTAATAAAATGAATCAGTCGAGGGCTTGTGAAAACATGGTTCTTATGCAGATCAACCTACACTACCTGAATATGTTCTAAATTTGACATCTATTTATATTCTGTTTATGATATTTGCCTCAAACTATTTGCATATTTCTTTAAAGACCTATTTATTTTGGGGGTTTGTGTGTATATGTGTGTATGGTTAGTTTGCCCACATGTAAGTCCATGTACCACATGAATAAACTACACAAAATAGGGCATCAGATACTCGAAAACTAGAATTACAGACTTCTGTGAGCTGTCATGTGGGTAGTGGAAAATGAACTGCTGAGCTGTCTCTCAAGGTACCAGACACAGGCACATTTCAAAATTGGGTAGACATAATTAATCTGTATGGGCTTAAATATATGATCTAAATATAAAGAGGCCATTTTGCTCCCCTCTTTGGCTGTCATACTGTGTAAAAAATGGACAATGAGAAATGAGAATTTTTTTTAAAAAAAATTTCCAACTAAAGGAGAAAGAGCTGAAGTCAGAAAAGGAATTTTTCAGAGGAACTTGAAGTAGAGAATAACTTTAAAAAGGAGACTTGACTGTGAGACAGTGCTGGCCTGGTGACCATACTTGGTGGTACTGCTTCATCAAGTGTATCTCTTGTTTCCAAATTAAACCTTTTACTCATATCAAGATAGTGAAGATAGACTGAAATGGGCAGACAGGGGTCATTGGATGTCTTTGTCCCTCTTGCCACTGTGGTCACATTGAATCTTCTCTTTCTGGCTTTTATTATCTTAAAAAAATCTAGATTTCAAAAGTACTTGAGCACAAAAGGGAAGCTAGCCTGGCACACTTGACTATTTTAATATCTTCACAATTGACTACTATAGAAATTTTGAAAAGCACAAAAAGTAGGGCCCAAACCTAAACTTAAATTCTACAAATTTGAAGTATTTAAAAAGAACTTAATGTTAGTTTATTTTAGGCTTAAATGATAAATACTGTAATAGTTTTAAGACATAATTACCCATGAAATATACGAGAAATAAATCAGAGACTATGAGAAACTCAAAATATAAAGGTGAGAACCAGTCCCTGACACTATTGATACTCTTATGCTTGCAGACAGGAGCCTAACATAACTGACCTCTGCGAGCTCTATCCAGCAACCAATGAAAACAGATGCAGAGACTCACAGCCAAACACTAGATGGAACTAGGGAAGTCTTCTGGAAGAGTTGGAGGAAGGATTGGGAAACCTGAAAGGGATAGGGACTCCACAAGATGAGCAGAGTCAAACTAACCTTGACCCAAGGGGTCTCCCAGAGACTGAACCACCAACCAAGGAGCAAGCATGGGCTGGACTCCTGCACATATATAGCAGATATGTAGCTTGATCTTCATACAGGTCCCCCGACAGCTATAGGGGGGCTTTTCCTGAATCTGTTGTCTGTCTATGGATCCTGTTCCCCAAATGGACAGCCTTATCTGACCTCAGTGGGAAAGGATGTGCCTGGTTCTCCAGAGACTCAATGTGCCTGGGCCGGGTGATTCCAAGGGGAAGGTCTCCCCCTTCTCAGAGAAGAAGGGGGACATATGGAAAGGAGTATGGGGTTCTGGGAGGGGGGCTTCGGTCTGGATGTAAAATATATACATACATACATACATACATACATACATACATAGAGTTCTTGGACAGAAAAGAAATCTATAATAAAATGAAATTAAATTGTATAAATAGGGAAAGAAATAGGCAGTTGTGGGGAAAGGTGGTGGGGGAGAGCAAACCTTCAGAAAATGTGTGCGCAGTATGAGGAGGGGAAGGAATTAAAGGAAACAAACAGGCTGATCATGTTTCATAGATTCCTGATTTGTTTAGTTAGACATTTCAGGCGTGTCCCCTAGGAGAACACTGGGATAAGTACACACCACTAATTTAATTTCTTCTCCTTTTGGGCTACATACCAAGGAAGAAACAATTGACTCCACCCCCACAAAGCTGATCTCCCAGTCTGACCATAAGTGTACAGTGAGAATTATTGGAAACTCATTTAAATACATTTTCCCTCATTTTACATTTATGACACTTAAATGTGATGATTTTCAACAATAAATTCAAATCCAGAAGTAGGAAACATCCTACAATGCAACCCGGTTGATTTGCTTACCTCTTTTAATTCAGTGCCACAAATGAAAACATCTGTAGAAAATATTTTACTTGTAGGGCAGAAGAGTCCAAGACTTTATCTAAGAATACTTCCAATGAGAACTATTTTTTTTCGATCAAGATTTGGGGGCACATGAAACATTTACTCAATGAACCTTATGACATATTTAATTTGTGACTGCCCTCTCAGTCCTTGGAGTCACACATTGTTTATGGTGTCGCAGACAGGCTATGAAGCTAGTTATAGGAGAAACAGAACCATCAGGAAATCTTAGCATATGCAGCTGTTACTGCTGCTGAGAGACCCCAGACAGACACTAATTGGGTTTAAGTGTGCAGTCTATTATGACAAGAAAACACTACAGCAAGCAGAACTGAGTCACATTCTAAATACAATATCCTGTGCCTGATTCTTGGAAAAACAACGGGCAGTGAAGCTTTAATAAGGCTATCGTTGGCTCAACAGGCACTTTGAACCCCATGCTTTCTGAGTCTATGTGTAACACTAGAAGGATGTAGGGCTTGAGATAATAGATATCCACATAGGATGTTTTGAAATACTTAAAAAGTTCAAAACAAACTAATATACTATTGAATAATAATATTCTACCTTTCTATCATGACAAATATAATTTTGAGTGGCCTAAAAGTATAGGTTTAATTCATAGTGTTTGGATTCTATGTGATCAAGGCCTAACAAGGTTCTAAAAAAATGGCTTAGGCTTCCCTGGCCTTATTTGATTGTACCAGTGTTCTTTCTGTATAGTCTACAGATGCTGGTCCATTTGTCTGAAAAGTCCATCCCTACAACGTCTACCACTAATCATGTCTTCCTTGTCTTTTGGAGTACTGTTCAGTTCCACTCTTCTTCCCCCATATCACAGCAGACTCGGTAACATCACCATGTGGCCATCACCTTGGGTCTCACCCTTGGCAAATTTCAGGAAGCCATTTCTGCATTTGCTTACTGCCACTGTATCTCTGGCATCAAAACACAGCACATAGTAGGTCTTTGGTGAACACATGTGTGCAGAAAAATAGAATTTTATTTGAAGTTCCTAAAGTGACCCCTCCATGGTTGATACTAGAGCAATTATCTTTGACCAAATGTCACAGCATGTTAACTAGCCCCTGACAGTACACTGTGTGATTTTTTTCATGACCCTTGCTCCATCAGTATCCTCTCTCCTTCCTTGTATTATTTATTGCCAATTCGTCTATTTACTGGCCACATCCAATATATTCTTTTTAGACATATATTTGGATAAAAACAAGTGTGTGACTCCTAAAAACACAACCAAGCCGTAGGTCCACAGCACTTCTCATGATGTTATAGTGCAGTAGTGTTACTAGTTTCTATATGTGGCTTTAACACTGACTGAAAAATCTCCTGAGAGCACAAGTGGTACCTATGCTCCCCACCGCTGCTCAAAGCCAGGCAATTCATGCATATAAGATAAATACAACTCCATGTGCTGATTTATCGATATTTTGCATTATCCTGAGGGATGTGTTGTCTCCAACATAAGTAATAACACAAAAAGCCATGGGTTTAAGCAAAGTCCTATTAAAAACATTCAGGTAAGAACTTACCATCCCCCGTCTCTGCACAGAGCTGTAAGCCCAAATTGTTCTGTGGATTAATCACCCAATGATTGCTGGTCACAGTGATATCAAAGACAAGCCAACCCACATCTAAAGCTTGTGTCTTCCTTGTATCTAGCAGAAAAAGATCTGCATCCCTAAGGAGAGAGGAATGAAAAATAAATTAAAGGTTTGAACGAAGGTCATAATTTCTCATATGAAAGTGAAAATATTTTTAAAAGCACTTTTAAAGTAACATGAGTTAAATAAAGAACAAGGAAACAGGTGACTCCAATGGCGAGCTGTAAGACAACCATTGCCCACCGCTCAACCCAAACCCGGGACTTATTAAGACTATCTGACAGTCATTTTTGTCTTTCTATTTCTCATTGTCATTTCATGCTAACTTAATGGTCTTAATTTGGTCCCTGGTCATTAGGGCTCCCTCCAACAAACATCTGTAAGTATGTACTCCTTAACAAGAAAGAGCAAAGAGAAGGAAAAGAATTAAAATGAATTGAGACAGAAATGAAAGTAGCTGCTCCAGTTTGGATGAACACAGACTCCCGGAGGAGCGCAGGCAGGGGAGGTGTCAGCATCTGTTTAGGGATAATTGATCATGGAGTGTGCCACTCCATGAAGAGGCAAGTCTCGTGAGTGGAGGGGCTCAACCCATAGTGACAACGCGTGTCCTTCCCCTGTGGGTCTACATTCCCTTGGAATAATCATGGCAGTGAACAGGAATGCATGTACACTTGAACAATCTGAGTAACTTCATGATTATTAGCATTTGTGAATATATGTTGACTCTTAATTGTGCTATTAAATTTATGAGCATATGTCTGTTAAATTACAGAGAATAGTTACATATGGTCTTCTTCTACTACTGCAGTCTAAATGCTGCCCAGTCCTGCCATTTTATCTTTAAGGTGTCACTTTACATTAATGAGGCTGGGGCTCAAATTAAACATCATAAAATGCTGAAACTCTGCCAACATAAAAAAAATCACTAGATTCATTTTTAAGTGAACTTTCCTACTGTTTTGAATCCTTTTATTAAAGAGCATATTATAGAGAGAAAAGAAAAGCTGTGTTGTAACAAACTCCATAATGCCTCTTCAAAGATGTCTCAAAAATAGAGAAATTTTGAATAAGTCACACACAGATGTAGAAAGAACAAAAATCAAAGTATTTCTGACAAAAATGAAAGTGAAACTCTGAATCAATATTTTAGGCACTTCATGGTCGCTTGGCCAGTTTTACTTGGTTTATAGTACTCACTGAACAGTGAGAGAAATTAAAGTTAAGTGAATAAGACAATCAGATTGTCTAGTTACCACATACTGCACTATAAGTATTCATGGTTTTTAGCAGAGAAATGCTGCAGACATGCTGAAGTCTGACACAGTTTGTAGTTAGACATATCACAGACTTCTGAGGAACACGAAGTGCAAGGCAGGAAGAGTCACATCGTCCTTGAGATTTCCAGACCCATTTCTTTCATTCACACTCGACAACATCAATGATTCTTTTTCCTCTCCTAACTTGGGGAGGCCACCAAATATATAGAATAGGTAAAATATTAATAAAATTAGGATTCCTCATAGCTTTAAGGTATTTGATAATCATCTCTGAAGTTGAATTCTTTTTAACTAACCACCCTACTCACTTCTTAAAATCAAGTCACCGCATGTTGGAAAAGACTCAAAGGCTACACAGCTTTCAAGATTTGCTCCTTTTTGAAATATTATTAGTTTCCCAATCATTTCTTCAAAGATAGTGGCCCCAATCATTGAAGCACTTGAAAAACAATAGATTAAAAAGAGATGGCTTTGGATGTACAGTACATGTAAGTGTACATGTATGCATTTGGAGGCCAAAACTTCATATCAACTGCTTTCCTCAATCAGTCACTATGTTGTTTCCTGAGATGGGATCTCTCCTGAGCCTAGAGATCACTTATTTGAAGGGGCTGGCCTGGGTGACCCAGGGGCACTCCTGCATTTGACCCTCAGCTCGGGGATAGTTGCTGTGCATCACTTCACCCAGCTTTTTATTTTTATTTTTTGACATAGGAGTGAGGGTCCAAACGCAAGTCGTCAGGCTTAAATGGCAAACACTTTATCAATAATGATGTCTCCCCAGAGCCCTCAAAGGCGTCATTTTGATAGATTACATCAACAAAGTTCTATAGATCACCTTTTAGGTGATATTTTCTCTTATTTTAAAATGGTATTTCATCACCTTTCCATAAAGAAAAAAACACCTAAGACCAAGTCACAAATCATTCTAATTTGTCCATCATTGTTAATAACTATAGATTTAATGCATATGTGTAGGGGGAAAATCATGCCACAGGACTTGTTCAAGCTCTAAACATCTGCATTTTTTCAGTGACAAATTGCAAGACACCAAACAACAAATCCAAAAGGTTTGTTTCCAAAACCATGCATTCTAGCTCACCTCTGAACAGTTTGGATAGTCAACTGACTTCAGGTATCAACAAGTTTTCCTATTCTTGAACAAAACTATTTTATTTTGGTCACTTCTTTTGTTTCTCCTTTTTCTATTTACATAAAAACTTCCTCATTAGCTTCAGACAATAAAATTTGCTTTAGGGTAATAAACTATGCTGCCAATGGACACAATGACAGCCATTCTGTGACTTCATTCATGTAACTCCATTCACAATTGTAACAAAATAAACCCTTTCTATGTATACACAAAATTAGGCTAGGTGTGAATTCCTTTAAATTATAAAATCTCTCTACAAAAAAACTTTTATCACTAAGACTATTTTAAGAAGCCTTATCATTTCCCATGAATAGTATACAATAAACCTGTTATATTTGACTTTTTTCCCTGGGGATCGAACTTAGGATCGATCGCTAGTCAAGAGCTCCAGCACTGTGCCAGTACTTTGACTGGTAGAGAATAAATTCTTTTTGTTTCAAGGTAGTCCACACTTTTAGTAGTTTGCTATAGCAACTTCAAGGAATCCATATACTTATTGAAATGGAAGATTCCCCACGTGAAACAGAGAGTTCACTAATATCAAGTACTGAGGAAAGCACGTCTTAAGATCCTTGGGCAATGCGACTATCAGTGGATAATAGGAAACATTAATGGAGTTTTAGAAATCCAATTGCTGAGACGTGAATGAGAAAGTGACAGGATTGGAGTGTAATTGGGGGGGGGCTAAGGGACAATCAATTAGGAGAGGCTGTCCATTAAATGATAAATAATGTTGTTTGTATGGTACATTTAAATACATATTCATAAGATAAAGTGTCTACTATGTTAACCAAGATAAACTTGGGTAGAAGATATTGAATCTCCTTTAAAACCAGCATGTACTGTTATGTCTCCATAGCACTACATTCTTAGTTCAAATACAAAACTTCTTATTGAATCAAATCACTTGACAAGAGGCAGGGGATAAGCTAATATGCTTACTTTTGATCATAAACTAACAATTACAGTAACATTTGTACTGCTCTTATTTTATATTCTTTTGACCTTGCAATACACAGCATCTCCATTTGCATTTTTCTGCATAGTTCTATGAAAGGTGCTGTATGACATAATTATAGATAATGTATTTTCTTGCTTCCTTTTCAATGTGACTGACACACATTTCACATTGATATTTTCCCACTACGTAAAGCAGGACTGTAAGATTTTTGGATCCTCTGTGCCTTTGTTAGACTTTCCACTGCAGAGATAAAACACTGATCAAAAGAAACTTCCAGAATAAAGATTTCATATTCTAACAAAACAACTCTACCAGCTGGAAGACAAATCTTCAAACACATGATCCTATAAGTGACATTTTATATTAAAACAGAATGTAGCCAAGAAGAGCTTGGAGAAAGCCAGGACATTCACCATTCTCCTTCGTCTCTACAAGGTGTAGTCACATCTCCACACCTCCCAGCCATCCTCAAATTGAAACTCTTTAATCGTCTTTCATTGACTTTTTTTCTTTGAATAACTTATAATTTCTAGGAAAATAATTCATTTACATGATGTCCACATCATAATTTATGAGGGAAGGAAATTACTGGGGTCAGGAACTCAAAGTTGGTGACATAATCAGTTACCAAACAAAAAAATCCTCATCTGTCTCATTACATAAATATTGCCACCACACTCCTGAAGAATTAATCGAACACTGAGCTCACTAACTAAACATGTCACAATAATAAATCATAGTTTTTGAACTTTGTCTTAAAGTTTTCCCAGGCCCCAATGGATACATCTACCAGACACTCCAACACCAAAGACTCAGGGAATACAGCAGAAGAGTGGATACAGAGATTGTAAGAGGATCATGGAGTTTGCCATGAGATGCTGTAATGCCAGAGGCTACATCCACAAAGTCTCGTCAATTTAACTGCTTAAACCTGAGCCAAACAAGAATGGCAGAAATGGATGAACCAAAAAGAATGAGGAAAGCCCCAGAGGCCTCAACCCTACACAAAGAATGGGCAACTAGATAGGCAAAGAGTGGGAAAAAATAGTTTTCCTGGGGAAAAGCATCACAGTTGGTTGTCCAATACCAAATAGTCAACCCTGAAAGCACATGCACAGACAACATTAGACACACTGAGTAGGTTGTATACAGGAATAGATAGATAGATAGATAGATAGATAGATAGATAGATAGATAGATAGATTAATAGACTAATAGATAGATATGTTATATATAGATATCTATAGTAGGTTGTACTTAGAAATATTATATATATTATACATATATATAATTTTGCATACTTTTATATATTTAGATTTTATATTATAATAGATATAATATATTCCTAAATATAGCATATATATATATATATATAACAACAATGAAAAATGCCATGAACTTGAAACACAGCAGGAGGAAGATGTGGAAGGGCATGAAGAGAGGAAAGGCATGGGACAATGGTCTAATTATATTGTAATCTCAAAGATAAAAGAAAAATATGGAAAAAAGGTAAAGTTTAGATTGTATGCTGTTTTTAGATGTTTTTAGATGACCCTTACTATTTCTTACAAAACAAACACAGACTTCTAAAATTCTGAAAATCATAAGAGAATCAGTATTCCAGAATATCTAATTCTGTCTCATATTTTAAATATTGAGATTTTAAAAGTGAGCAATTGTAATCAGAATCTTTATTGTTGGTTAAAGGAGATGCCTGGGGTCTTAGTAGGTTTAGTAGGACACACTATACAAACTCAGCATAACCACATATCCAATGCCTATAGTATACACCCAGATCCCACATCATCCCTATCAATGTGAGAACGAAAAATACATTCAGACATTGACAAATGTCCCCTAGGGAGCTATGTGGCCCCAGTTGAGAACAGCTAATAGAAAAAAAAAAGCTTGATGCCTGTATACCAAGAAATATAAGCTGTGCCTGACTGCTATCCAGCACTAACAGAATCAACTCCATCTCCTTCAAGAGTCCGTCTCTGCTCTGCTATTCTCATGAGGCCAGGAAATCTTCCAGCGTAGAAACTGTCAACATACATTTATTTGAAGACTGTCCACAGAAGAATCCCAAGTCTTAAAGAAGCAAAAAGGGGGAGAGATGGTGTGGATGGGAAGCTGACTGTGGACTGAAATGCTGACAGCCAAGCTAAATACCCCAAGGAGTGAGGGCAACTAATGACATCGAGAAGTCTAGCCTAAATGTTTGTGCAATGGAGTACAGGAATGTATGCCCATAGAGCATTAGACTCCTAAAAGGCTCATTTGTGTGTGTATGTATGTGTGTGTGATTTTTAATTCAAATGTAGCACTTTTGTTACAGCACCAGACATATGTGTCTGCTAAATGTACATCACTACCTATGTTACTGTTAATCATTTTGTTTGTATAATACGATTTAATTAATAACTTATTTAGGCCTTTTAGCATTTTAATGTATATTTTAAAGTTAATATTCACCCCTTCATCCGCCTAAAGAAAGTTCCTATCCACCCTAAACAGTAAGCCCTGGAGCCCTCCTCTGAAGCCTGGCCCCCACCCACATGAAGAACTCATTTCCCTTCATTCACATTTCCACATCACTTAGTGCATACTTACATCATAGTTCTTAGCACATTGTATTATTGTTATTAAAGTCTGTGTGAGGCGAGCTGTCTACATCCAATGTCCCCCAGGCTATGAGCTTTTGAGATCTTATTTACTCTGCCTTAGGTCCTCTGTGCTTGCTCAACAAAAGCGTGCGTGTGGTGCTCAGCTGCATGATCTGGAAAATTTAATAGTGTGGAAACCTCATTTCTCAATAATGTCAATATATGAGGTGTGACTGAAGAGCGGTGCGTTCTATATGAGATTTGGAGTTGTTGGTTTTATATAAAACGATTAAAATAAATGAAATGATAGAAAAATGTGTTACCTCTTTAGCAGGAAAAATAAAGACTTGGATACCTATCAGAACACTTCTTTAAATTGCACACATTTAAATGTGCATGAGCATGAATCGGGAATGTAAGACATGGCAGGAATAAAATCTGTAATGTAAAGAGTTGTAAGTTCTATAGACGAAACAAGTAGGAAAGTAGATGACATTGTGGCTCTGAACACTTTTCAGTGATTCCTTAACTGATAGAGGATTCGCAAGCTAGCTGGCTAATAGATCAACTGAGGTCTCGAACCTAAAACATATCCAAACATTAGTCTAAGTGAAAGCAAAGTTTCATACACACACACACACACTCATACACACATGAAGGCAGGACCTTAGGTACAGTGAGCTCCCATATTAGATAATGCATACATTCTATCAAATGTACTGAACCAAAAGGTACAATCAATAAGAATCTCAACTGCTTCTGAGTTTTCCTGAAAATACTGCATTAAAAATGTACAATTCTGAGGCTGGAGAGATAGCTCACTGGTTAATAGCACTGGCTGCTCTTCCTGAGATCCTGAGTTCAATTCTCAGCAACCACATAGTAGCTCACAACCATCTGTAATGGGATCTAAAGCCCTCTTCTGATGTGTCTGAATATAATGACAGTGTACACACATACATAAAATAAATAAATCTTTTTTAAAAATTTCAGTTCTGGTGATAAAAGCTTTGAGAGGTGGTATACATTTTGAAAATATAAGAAATAACTATTTTCTTTTCCTACCTCTATTTTACTTATTTAAATATCAGCATGTATATATGCATATATGCATATGTATATATATATATATATAAAACAAGCTGCATACAATAAATGATTTTGAAGATTTATTTGAATCTTAAAATTACTTTTTGCATTGCAATTCTTTCTCTTTAAACTGGGATCATATACTGTGGAATGTAGGCTTTTACCTTGGTTTTTGTCTCACGAAATTAAAGTCAAATTAGCATGAAAAAATTCAATAAAATAAAAAAAGAGAAAATATAAGTTGTTGATTTTCATTGGGGAAAATTCCTTCCATTGCTTAAGAAATACAAGAGAAACTTATTTTTAAATCCTTATATTTTGGCATTAGTCTTTACTGAGGAGCAGTTGGGAATTCTACTTAGCATGTATAAAGTTATTTCTCTCTAACCCTCTCTCTTTCTTTCTCTTTCTCTTTCTCTTTCCCTTTCCCTTCCCCTTTCTCATTCTCTTTCACTTCTTTCTCTTTCTCTGCATGTGTATGTCCAAAACCCTCATAATCACACAGATTAATTGGCTTGTATTGGTTAGCTTTCCATTAATACAATGAAATATTTAAAATAATAAATATATAACTGCCATCTCATACACAAATTGGTACTGTAAAAGTGTAGGAGGAATTCTTAATAACTATTCACTCCTTTTCATTTTTAGACATATTTTTGACATTTTTACTCATGTCTATATGTATACATCTGCATATCAGGTGTCAGTAGAGGTCAGTCAGAAGAGAGATTCAGTTAGACTTAAAGGTGGTTATGGACTGCCTGACATGGTGCTAGGAGCCAAAATATGGTCCTCTACAAGATTGAGAGTTCTTGGTAGACCTATCAGAATTTCACCAGACTTTTCACCAGAGACTATGAAAGACAGAAGAGCCTGAGCAGATGTCATACAGACCCTAAGGGAACACAAATGACAACACAGACTGCTATATCCAACAAATCTCTCAATTACCATAAATTGAGAAACCAAGTTATTCCATGACAAAAACAAATTTACACAGTATCTTTCCACAAATCCAGCCCCTCAAAGGCTAATGAATGGAAAACACCAGCAAAAGGAGAGAAACTACACACTAGAAAAAGCAAGAAATTAATCTTATTTCAACAAATCAAAAAGAAGATAACCACACAAACATAAAAATTACATCAAAAATAGCAGGAAGCAACAATCACTATTCCTTAACATCAATGGACTCAATTCCCCAATAAAAAGACATAGACTAACAGAGTGGATACCTAAACAGGTCCCAATATTGTACTGCATACATGAAACACATCTCAGTGCCAAAGACAAATACTACCTCAGAGTAAAAGGATGGAAAACAGTTTTCCAAGCAAATGGTACCAGGAAACAAGCTGGATAGCCATTCCTTTTTTTTTTTTCCTTCTTTTATCATTTTATTTCCCTTTTGTTTCTTTTTTATTCAATATTTTTTATTTACATTTCAAATGATTTCCCCTTTCCTGGATCCCCACTCCCCGAAAGTCCCATAAGCCCTCTTCCCTCCCCCTGTTCCCCCATCCACCCCTTCCCACTTCCCTGTTCTGGTATTCCCCTATACTGCTGCACTGAGCCTTTCCAGGACGAGGGGCCAAGGAGTAGCCATTCTAATATCCAATAAAATAGACTTTCAACCAAAAGTCATCAAAAAAAGACACAGAAAGACACCTTATACTCATCAAAGGAAAATCTACCAAGACAAACTCTCAATTCTGAACATCTATGCTCCAAATACAAGGGCACCCTCATTCATAAAAGAAACTTTACTAAAGCTTAAAACACACATTGCATCTCACACAATAATTGTGGATGATTTCAACACCCTCCTCTCCTCAATGGACAGATCAGGGACACACAAACTAAAAAGAGTCACAGTGAAACTAGCAGAAGTTTTGTACCAAATGGATTTAATAGGTATCTATAGAACATTTCATGCTAAATCAAAAGAATATACCTTCTTTTTAGCATGTCATGGTTCTTTCTCCAAAATTGACCATATAATTGGTCACAAAAAGGCCTCAACAGATAATCAAACTAATCCCATGCCTCCCATCAGATCACTATGGACTAAGGGGAGTCTTCAATAGCAAAAAAAATTAAAAAATAAAAAACCCAGAAAGCCCACATATACAGATACATGGAAGCTGAACAGTGTTCTACTCAATGATACGTTGGTCAAGGAATAACCAAATAAGGAAAGAAATCAAAACCTTTTTAGAATTTAATGAAAATGAAGGCATAACATACCAAATTTATGGGACACAATGAAAGCAGTGCTAAGAGGAAAACTCATACCTCTGAGTGCCTCCAAAAAGAAGCTGGAGAGAGCATACACTAGCAGCTTAACAGCACACCTGAAAGCTTTAGAACAGAAAAAAGCTAATACACACAAGAGGAGTAGAAGGCAGAAAAATCATCAAACTCAGGGCTGAAATCAACCAAATTGAAACAAAAAGAGCTATACAAAGAATCAACAAAACTAAGAGCTGATTCTTTGAGAAAATCAACAAGATAGATAAACCTTTAGCCAGACTAACTAGAGGGCACAGAGACAATATTCAAATTAACAAAATCAGAAATGAAAAGGGAGATATAACAACAGAAATGGGAAATTCAAAAAATCATCAGATATTACTACAAAAGCCTATACTCAACACAATTGGAAAATCTCGATGAAATGGACAATTTCCTAAACAGATATCAAATACCAAAGTTAAATCAGAATCAGATAGACCATCTAAACCATCCCATAACCCCTAAAGAAATAAAAGTGGTTATTGACAGTCTCCCAACCAAAAAAAGCACAGGACCTGATGGTTTTAATGCAGAATTCTATCAGACCTTCCAAGAAGACCTAACACCAATACTCTTCAAACTATTCCACAAAACAGAAACAGAAGGAAAACTACTCAACTTGTTCTATGAAGCCACAATTTTGCTAATAATAAAACCACACAAAGATCCAACAAAGAAAGAGAACTTCAGACCAATTTCCCTTATGAATATCAATGCAAGAATACTCAATAAAATTCTTCCCACCAAATCCAAAAGCATATTAAAATGATCATTCACCATGATCAAGTAGGCTTCATCCCAGGGATGCAGGGATGGTTTTGATATATGGAAATCCATCAATGCAATCCACTACATAAACAAACTTAAAGAAAAAGAAACCACATGGTCATTTCATTAGATGCTGAAAAAGCATTTGACAAAATTCAGCATCCTTTCATGTTAAAAGTCTTGGAAAGAATGGGAATTCAAGGCCAATACCTAAACATAGTAAAAGCAATATTTAGCAAACCAGTAGCCAACATCAAACTAAATGAAGAGAAACTTGAAGCAATTCCACTGAAATCAGGAACTAGACAAGGCTGCACTTTCTCTCCATATTTACTCAATATAGTACTTGAAGTTCTAGCTAGAGCAATTAGACAACAAAAGGAGGCTAAAGGGATACAAATTAGAAAGGAAGAAATCAAATCATCACTATTTGCAGATGGTATGATAGTATACTTAAGCAACCCAAAAAAAAAAGCTCCACCAAAGAACTCCTACAGCTCCTAAACAACTTCAGCAAAGTGGCTGGATATAAAATTAACTCAAGCAAATCAGGAGCCTTCCTATACTCAAAGGATAAACAGGCTGAGAAAGAAATTAGGGAAATGACACCCTTCACAATAGCCACAAACAAAATAAAGTATCTTGGAGTGACTCGAACCAAACAAGTGAAAGATCTGTATGACAAGAATTTCAAGTCTCTGAAGAAAGAAATTGAAAAAGACCTCAGAAGATGGAAAAATCTTCTGTGCTCGTGAATTGGCAGGATTAATATATTAAAAACGGCCATTTTGCCAAAAGCAATCTACAAACTCAATGCAGTCTCCATCAAAATCCCATAGAGTTCTTCATAGAGTTAGAAAGAGCAATTCTCAAATTCATCTGGAATAACCAAAAACCCAGGATAGCTAAACTATTCTCAACAGTAGCAGAACCTCTGGGGAATCAGTATCCTAGACCTCAAGCAGTACTACAGAGCAATAGTGTTAAAAACTGCATGGTATTGCTACAGTGACAGGCAGGTAGATCAATCAAATAGAATTGAAGACCCAGAAATGAACTGACACACCTATGGTCACTTGATCTTTCACAAAGGAGCTACAACCATCCAGTGGAAAAATGATAGTCTTTTCAACAAATAGTGCTGGTTCTGGTTCAACTGGAGGCTAGTATGCAGAAGACTGCAAATCAGTTCCTTCTTATCTCCTTGTACTAAGCTCAAGTCCAAGTGTATCAAGGACCTCCACATAAAACTAGACACACTGAAACTAATAGAAAAGAAACTAGGGAAGAGCCTTGAGCATATGGGCACAGGGGAAATTTTCCTGAACAGAACACCAATAGCTTATGCTTTAAGATCAAGAATTGACAAATGGGACCTCATAAAATTACAAAGTTTCTGTAAGGCAAAGGATACTATCAATAGTTCAAAATGGTAACCAACAAATTAGGAAAATATCTTTACCAACTCTACATTCAACAGAGGGCTAATATCCCATATATACAAAGAACTCAAAAAGACTCCAGAGAGCTGAATAATCCTATTAAAAAATGGGGTACAGAACTAAACAAAAAATTTTCACCTGAGGAATATTGAATGGCTAAGAAGCACCTAAAGAAATGTTCAACATCCTTAGTCATCAGGGAAATGCAAATCAAAACAACCCTGAGATTTCACCTCACGCAAGTCAGAATGGATAAGATCAAAAACTAAGGAGACAGCAGGTGCTGGCGAGTATGTGAAGAAAGAGGAATGCTCCTCCACCCCTAATGGGATTGCAAGCTGGTACAACCACTCTGGAAATCAAATTGGCCTCAGAAAACTGGGCATGATACTACCGAAGGACCCCATTATATCAGTCCTGGTCATATACCCAGAGGATTCCCTGACATGCAATAAGGACACATGGTCCACTATGTTCATAGCAGCCCTATTTATAATATCCAGAAGCTGGAAAGAACCCAGATGTCCCTCAATGGAGAAATGGATATAGAAAATGTGGTATATTTGCACTGCGGAATACTACTCAGCAATTAAAAACAATGAATTCATGAAATTGTTAGGCAAATGGGTGGAAATGGAAAATATCATCCTAAATGAGGTAACCCAACAACAAAAGAACACACATGGAATGCACTCACTGATAAGTGGATGTTAGCCCAGAAGGTCGGAATACTCAAGACACAATTCACATACCAAATGATGCCTAAGAAGAAGGAAGGATATGCCCCTGCTCCTGGAAAGGCTTGATGCAGCAGTGTAAGGGAATACCAGGACAGGGAAGCAGGAGGGGTTAATTGGGGAACAGGAGAAGGGGAGAGGGCTTATGGTACTTTTGGGGAGGGGGGAACCAGGAAAGAGGAAATCATTTAAAATATAAATAAAGAATATATCTAATAAAAAAAGATTGAGAGTTCTTAAGTGCTGAACCATTTCCCCAGCTCCATATTCTTACTTTTCAATGTTCTTTACCTGGGTCAGAATCTCCCTTCACCCAAGAAAATATGTTGTAATTTACATAAACTATCAATAGCTTTTTAAACTAAAATCCAGTCCTTGTTAGGATAAATAGTCGATATAATGTTGGTACCTATTTGTGTATTCCTTGATGATCTGATATATGCTAATCTTAATTGTTTCATTTTCAAATCGGTGGTTGCCCTTGTCCTTATAAATCCGGAATTCAGCTGCTGTCACTGCTTCTCCATGTGGAATCTGGGTCAGATCAAACCGAAACTCTTTGTAATGCCTTCTCTGATGAGAAAAATCCTTGTCTCGTTCAACTGAAAAAAATTAAGGAATGAAGAAAAATGTTAGCTCCTTATAAAATATGGAAATCAATGATAAATTCTCCTTCTTTAAAAATGAAAACAAGCAGGATAGTATAAAACTAAGAAAACACTAAAACCACAGACTCATACATGTTTCCAGTTAAAGGAAATTCCACAAACCAATAGCCTTTTGGTTCAAATGCAATATAACCATCTGGTTTTATACAAATTCCTGGATCCTAAATGAAAAGACTATCCAAAGATGTTTTTTAAAGTGAAGGTTGTAAAGTGATTACCAATATGCATCAAGTACCAGGACATAGGTTTCATACAGGAGTAAACATGATACAGAAGCCTACAGAGCTTCGAGTGAAGTCAGAGGAAAGAGGGAGACACACAGCAAAGTGGGGGAGGACTACGGGTCCATAACACAGGACATCATGTGGCATTTTTGTAGGCAAGTAAATCTTTTTCTGATTTAAAACAAATTTATTTTTAGCTGATCCATAAAACAGAATTTACATTCATGTGGTGCTTCAACTGTGTAATTATGAAGTATACTCTGTTTAATGTTTCAATCGAGCTAAATACACGTCCTCTTATGGGGATCATTCCTTTACAGCAAAACTTAAAACTCCTTCTTCCAGCTTTATGAAGCACATAGTAAATAACACTCATTCTTCTGTGGGACAATGTACCAGAACAACAGTCTCTATCTGACTGCAACGTTTACCGCAAGAAAGATCACTTCTGAAGTGGGTCCCCAGATGAGAGCAAGTTATTATTTATTTATTATGTATGTATGTATTTATTTACATATTTATGAGAATGTAATAGCTTTCCTCTATCCTAAGGCTCTTTCATGGATGATTGCTCTGGTGAAGTGTAACATCTTCAGACCTCTGTCCTCAGAGTGAAGCGAGAACCCAGTTCTCCCCTTTTAACTACCTTCCACCAAATGAAATAAAAGATATAGCTCTCCTAAGAATAGTAAAAATAAAGGCTGAAGGATTTATAAAAATACATTTCAAATACATTGTAACATGATTTGACTTAGTGTGCTATCTGACAGCTTCCTCCTAGTGGCTACCACAGTGTCCCTAATGAGCTAGCTACATAAAGGATTCATTTAGGAGCATTCACTGTTATTTAATGACTTGGTTTCTCTGGTTTTTTGAGTTTTCAAAACCTTAATTACTTAGGATAATATGAGATATTGTTATGAAAAATTTGCTATAATACACAATATCAAAGGTTTTTTTATAAGTGTCATCAATAGTAATTTTAACATTTTACAATGACTTATTTCATTCCTAAAATTTTATTGCACAAAGGTTTAAAAAATGTATACAAACATACATACATACATACATACATACACACACACACATACATACATACATACATACATACATACATACAAGTGGTAGAATAGACTTATAAATTTAAAATAAATGTGTTAGGGTGCAAAAAGCCTCGTTGAATTAGTTGGCATGATTCTGATACTGTTTTAAGTATTCAGGATTTGGGGATCTAAGCTAAAGAAGAGATTACAATTGGTGAAAGGAGAGCCTGGCTATCCAGTTAGGACACTAAGGAACTGACACCTCAAAATGTTTGAGAACTTCAGACCAATTTCCCTTATGAACATCGATGCAAAAATACTCAATAAAATTCTTGCCAACCGAATCCAAGAACACATCAAAACGATCATCCACCATGATCAAGTAGGCTTTATCCCGGGAATGCAGGGTTGGTTCAATATACGGAAATCCATCAATACAATCCACTACATAAACAAACTCAAAGAACAAAACCACATGGTCATTTCATTAGATGCTGAAAAAGCATTTGACAAAATTCAGCATCCTTTCATGCTTAAAGTCTTGGAGAGAACAGGAACTCAAGGCCCATACCTAAACAAAGTAAAAGCAATATACAGCAAACCGGTAGCCAGCATCAAACTAAATGGAGAGAAATTTGAAGCAATCCAACTGAAATCAGGGACCAGACAAGGCTGCCCCCTTTCTCCTTATCCTTTAAATATTGTACTTGAGGTACTAGCTCGGGCAATTCGACAACATAAGGAGGTCAAAGGGATACAAATTGGAAAGGAAGAAGTCAAACTATCATTATTTGCAGACGACATGACAGTCTACCTAAGTGACCCAAAAAAACTCCACTAGAGAGCTCCTACAGCTGATAAACAACTTCAGCAAAGTGGCAGGTTATAAAATCAACTCAAGCAAATCAGTGGCCTTCCTATACTCAAAGGATAAGCAGGCTTAGAAAGAAATTAGGGAAATGACCCCCTTCACAATAGCCACAAACAGTATAAAGTATCTTGGGGTGACTCTTACCAAACATGTGAAAGATCTGTATGACAAGAACTTCAAGACTCTGAAGAAGGAAATGGAAGAAGACCTCAAAAAAATGGGAAAACCTCCCATGCTCATGGATCGGTAGAATCAATATAGTTAAAATGGCCATTTTGCCAAAAGCAATATACAGATTCAATGCAATACCCATCAAAATCCCAACTCAATTCTTCACAGAGTTAGAAAGAGCAATTATCAAATTCATCTGGAACAACAAAAAACCCAGGATAGCTAAAACTATTCTCAGCAACAAAAGAAAATCTGGGGGAATCAGTATCCCTGACCTCAAGCAATACTACAGAGCAATAGTGTTAAAAACTGCATGGTATTGGTACAGTGACAGGCAGGAGGATCAATGGAACAGGATTGAAGATCCAGAAATGAACCCACACACCTATGGCCACTTGATCCTCGACAAAGAGGCTGAAAACATCCAATGGAAAAAAGATAGCCTTTTCAACAAATGGTGCTGGTTCAACTGGAGGTCAGCATGCAGAAGAATGCGAATTGATCCATCCTTGTCTCCTTGTACTAAGCTCAAATCCAAATGGATCAAGGACCTCCACATAAAGCCAGACACTCTGAAACTAATAGAAAAGAAACTGGGGAAGACCCTTGAGGTCATCGGTACAGGGAGAAAGTTTCTGAACAGAACACCAATAGCGTATGCTCTAAGAGCAAGAATTGACAAATGGGACCTCATAAAATTACAAAGTTTCTGTAAGGCAAAGGACACCATCAAGAGGACAAATCGGCAACCAACAAATTGGGAAAAGATCTTCACCAATCCTACATCAGATAGAGGGCTAATATCCAATATATATAAAGAACTCAAAAAGTTAGACTCCAGAAAACCGAACAACCCTATTAAAAAATGGGGTACAGAGTTAAACAAAGAATTCTCACCTGAAGAAATTCGGATGGCGGAGAAGCATCTTAAAAAATGCTCAACTTCTTTAATCATTAGGGAAATGCAAATCAAAACAACCCTAAGATTTCATCTTACACCAGTCAGAATGGCTAAGATTAAAAATTCAGGAGACAGCAGGTGTTGGAGAGGGTGTGGAGAAAGAGGAACACTCCTCCACTGCTGGTGGGGTTGCAAATTGGTACAACCACTCTGGAAATCAGTCTGGCGGTTCCTCCGAAAACTGGGCACCTCACTTCCAGAAGATCCTGCTATACCACTCCTGGGCATATACCCAGAGAATTCCCCACCATGTAATAAGGATACATGCTCTACTATGTTCATAGCAGCCCTATTTGTAATTGCCAGATGCTGGAAAGAACCCAGGTATCCCTCAACAGAAGAGTGGATGCAAAAAATGTGGTATATCTACACAATGGAGTACTATTCAGCCATTAGAAACAATGAATTCATGAAATTCTTAGGCAAATGGATGGAGCTAGAGAACATCATACTAAGTGAGGTAACCCAGACTCAAAAGGTGAATCATGGTATGCACTCACTAATAAGTGGATATTAACCTAGAAAACTGGAATACCCAAAACATAATCCACACATCAAATGAGGTACAAGAAGAAAGGAGGAGTGGCCCCTTGTTCTGGAAAGACTCAGTGAAGCAGTATTCGGCAAAACCAGAAGGGAGAAGTGGGAAGGGGTGGGTGGGAGGACAGGGGAAGAGAACGGTGCTTACGGGACTTTCGGGGAGTGGGGGGCTAGAAAAGGGGAAATCATTTGAAATGTAAATAAATTATATCGAATAAAAAAATTTGTATCACATTAAAAAAAAAAATGTTTGTGCTCCAAAGCCAGATGAGAGACATTTCTGAAAAGTCATGACTAAACCACAGAGCATTCCTTGTCTTCATTATCCAAAAGAATCTCATGCTTATTTCCACCAAAATAGGTTATTTAGGGAATCAGGGGGCCTCTGCCTACCTACAGCTCAGGCACCATGATTAGCCTTCGAATATAAGATGATGAGACTTAGAGCCATCCTTATGTTATGGGGCTCACTGGAATGATGATTTTTTTGGCTATATGGCCCTCGCTAGCGCTGCTTAACATGATTTAGTGAAGTGTGTTCTCTTAAAAGTATCATTATATTATTCCTAATAAAGACCTAGGTTCAGAGGAAGTAGGAGCACTTTCTCTAAACGAGGCAAATGAGGCTATTTTAGAACGTTGTTTGTATTCAAACTTCCTCAAGTTTCTCTCTGTTTGGTTTGCTGTATATTGCTTTTACTATGTTTAGGTATGGGCCTTGAATTCCTGTTCTCTCCAAGACTTTAAGCATGAAAGGATGCTGAATTTTGTCAAATGCTTTTTCAGCATCTAATGAGATGATCATGTGGTTTTTTTCTTTGAGTTTGTTTATGTAGTGGATAGTATTGATAGATTTCCATATATTGAACCATCTCTGCATTCCTGAGATGAAGCCTACTTGATAATGGTGGATGATCGTTTTGATGTGCTCTTGGATTCGGTGGGCAAGAATTTTATTGAGTATTTTTGCATTGATATTCATAAGGGAAATTGGCCTGAAATTCTCTTTCTTAGTTGGATCTTTGTGTGGTTTTGGTATCAGCATAATTGTGCCTTCATAGAAGGAGTTGAGTAGTGTTCCTTCTGTTTCTATTTGGTGGAATAGTTTGAAGAGTATTGGCGTTAAGTCTTCTTTGAAGGTCTGATAGAATTCTGCACTAAACCATCTGGTCCTGTGATTATTTTGGTTGGAAGGCTATCTATGACCCCTTCTATTTCTTTAGGGGTTATGGGTCTGTTTAGATGATCTATTTGATCCTGATTTAATTTTGGTATTTGGTATCTGTCTAGGAAATTATCCATTTCCTCCAGATTCTCCCGTTGTGTTGAGTACAGGCTTTTCTAGTAGGATCTGATGATTTTTTAAATTTCCTCCATTTCTGTTGTAATATCTCCCTTTTCATTTCTAATTTTGTTAATTTGGATACTGTCTCTGTGCCCTTTGGTTAGTCTGGCTAAGGGTTTATCTATCTTGTTGATTTTTCAAAGAACCAGCTCCTGGTTTTGTTGATTCTTTGTATGGTTCTCTTAGTTTCTACTTGATTGATTTCAGCCCTGAGTTTGATGATTTCCTGTCTTCTTCTCCTCCTGGGTGAATTAGCTTCTTTTTGTTCCAGTGCTTTCAGTTGTTCTGTTAATCTTCTAGAATATACTCTCTCCAATTTCTTTTTGGAGGCACTCAAAGCTATGAGTTTTCCACTTAGCACTGCTTTTGTTGTGTCCCATAGATTTGGGTATGTTGTGCCTTCATTTTCGTTAAATTCTAAAAAATCTTTGATTTCTTTCTTTATTTCTTCCTTGACCAAGGTATCATTGAGTAGAGTATTGTTCAGTTTCCATGTGTATGTGGGCTTTCTGTTGTTTTTATTGTTATTAAAGACCACTTTCACTCCATAGTGATCTGATAGGAGGCATGGGATTATTTCAATCTTATATTTGTTGAGGTCTTTCTTGTGACCAACTATATGATCGATTTTGGAGAAGGTACCATGAGGTGCTGAGAAAAAGGTATATTCTTTTGCTTTGGGATGAAAAGTTATATATATGTTAAATCCAATTGGTCCAAAGCTTCAATTAGTTTCTTGTCTCCCTGTTTAGTTTCTGTTTTCCTGATCAGTCCAATGATGAGAGTGGAATGTTGAAGTCACCGACAATTATTGTGTTAGGGGCAATGTGTGCTTTGAGCTTTAGTAAAGTTTCTTTTATGAATGAGGGTGCCCTTGTATTTGGAGCATAGATATTCAGGATTGAGAGTTCTTCTTGTTGGATTTTTCCTTTGACCAGCAAGAAGTGTCCTTCCATGTCTCTTTTGATGACCTTAGGTTGAAAGTCAATTTTATTTGATATTAGAATGGCAACTCCAGTTTGTTTCCTGAGACCATTTCCTTGTAGAATTGTCATCCAGCCTTTTACTCTAAGGTAGTTTTTGTCTTTGACACTGAGGTGTGCTTCCTGTATGCAACAAAATGTAGGGTCCTGTTTACATAACCAGTCTGTTAGATTGTCTTTTTATTGGAGAGTTGAGTCCATTGATGTTAAGAGATATTAAGGAGTAGTAGTTATTGGTTCCTATCATTTTTGATGTTAATTTTATACTTGTATGGTTATCTTCTTTTGGGTTTGATGAAAGAAGTTTAATATCCTGCTTTTTCCAGGGTATAGTTTCCCTCGTTGTGATGGTGTTTTCCCCCTATTATCCTTTGTAGGGCTGGGTTTGTGCCAGAAATCAGATAAACAGAGTGTTCCCCACCTTCCTTCTGTCCATCCACTCCTGCCTGAGAACATGGCAGGTGTAATGACAGAAAACTCCAGTTAACTGGGTGGTTAATCACTGAAACTGCATTTCTGAACATTAAATTTGCCACAATTTATGTTTTAAAAGAACTAAATTAAGCTAGCTGAATTATTATCTTCTTGTATATAATTCAAATCAATGGATGGTGATACTGCACCTTGACAATAGTTAAATAGCACTTATCGGGCATAAACTAATACATTCTGCTGTGCCAAACCTCAACTCAGAGATGCTTTTTCTTGTTTTGAACATGGATTTCAATGGAGGAAGCAAAGAGTGACATGAAACTCAAATTTGGTCCATGGTTGCTAAATATCAGGACCAAAATGCTACTTCCACATATACACTATTACTTCTTCCTATTTTATTAGTATGGAAATAAAATCTTTTGGGGGGGGGTGGTTTTGGGGTTTTGTTGTTATTGTTGTTGTTGTTGTTGTTGTTGTTGTTGTTGTTTCAAGACAGGGTTTCTTTGTGTAGCCCTGGCTGTCCTGGAACTCACTCTGTAGACCAGGCTGACCTCGAACTCAGAAATCTGCCTCCCTCTGCCTCCCAAGTTCTGGAATTAAAGGTGTGCACCACCACCGCCCAGCTGGAAATAAAATCTTGAATTAACAACTCTAAGGAATTTGATAAAGATTTGTTTCAGCCTTATTTGGTGACTAAACTGGAAGTCAACTGATAGAAAATGACGTAAAGTCACTACCTGTCTTAGTTCATCTAAATTTTTATTGCTTTCTATAGAAATTTTGTGTATTTACCTAAGTAACCCCCTCCCAGGGCTGGAGAAATGGCTCAGAGGTTAGGAGCACTGACCGCTCTTCCAGAGATACTGAGTTCAATTCCCAGCAAACACATGGTGGCTCACAACCTTCTTAAACGAGATCTGGTGCCCTCTTCTGGTCTTCAGGAATGCATGCAGGAGACTGCTGTATACATAATAAATAAATAAATCTTTAAAAAAAAAAAAAAAAACCAAGTAACCCCCTCCCTCTAAGAAGTTCTGTACCTGATGACAAGTGCCTACAGTGCATTCACAAATATGTTTACTCCATTCTACAAAGAGGCAATATCTAGTATTCTAAGTTATAACAACCAGTAATCATATTTTCTTATTGAAATTTAGGTCAAAACTCATACCATAATCCTAGATATAAGAGCTGATATGTGACCTTCATAGAATCCATTTTAAAGTATACATTTCCAAACTGTAGATAATTTGTATTCATGTTAAATAAGCATCTACTGTTCTGGAGTCTCTCATCTGTTTAGCCCTCAAGAAGACAAACTTTCAGAGTTTAATAAAATTTGTATTAAAAGTATACCACACAGAATCAAGTTGCATTGCAAATCTTCCTATATTCTCTGATCAGAACAGCAATTGAAATTCCAGAGGACATTGAAGCTAGTGACCAAAAGACCTATTTATATGGACATCAACAACAAATGATACCCGTAAAACCCAACATGGTGATTTAGGTTCCTGCAAAGAGTAATTCTAGAAAGGTGGCAAATATTAATACCTCTAAATTGAAAATAAGAAATTGGATAGTGAAAACTAGGTGGTATCCAGCATCTGCCTTCCAAACATCACCCTACATCTTTCAGAAATCCAAGTAAAGACATCCAACACTACATGTGTGTTGCGTATTCATTTTGTTGGATAATTATATTTTAAATTGTAATTGTTTCCAATTTTAAAATAATGTCTAACTCTCCAGTTGAGTTGCTCTATACCTTTATTTTCTTTGTTAGATCACTTTGAAACATCAAAATTCCCAAAGTAGTTTTAAACAGAAGTATACATAAAATTAATATTCTCAAATATAAGCTTCTTAAAGGCAAACTCTTACTTCTTCATGTTGTGAGAGTTTAGTAAGTATTAAGTATTTTAATGGATCACAGTGCATTGTATGTTAAATGGCTTGGAAAACCTGAAAAAGAAAAAGTACTCAAGAGCTAAAATCAGAAATTTTTATTCTGTTGTTAGCTTTTATATTCGTATTATACTGAATGTTTTCTTTCATTTGCTACTTCCTGTGATTGCTGAATCAACTAAATGCAAGGTATTTCCTCAACATTTTTCCCTATCATTTTTAATAAAATCTGTTTCACGGAAACAAAAAGATCAAATCACTATAAAATCCATAATCCTATTTTGCTGAGGAAAAGGAGTTCTTTCATCTATATAATCCCCTCCAAAGCTCAGGAAATACTAAAGAAGGTGTGGAAAGAATATAAGATCACAACAAAGATAGAGACGGAGGGGGAGGGCATAGTGAGAGGGAGAAGCACCAACTTCTGCCATGTGCTTCTATTGGTGGTGAGTGTTAGCGGAAGCAGAAGCAACTGACTGAGGAAGAGCACACTTCCAAGGAGACATCGAGCAGGAGCTCGGAGGAAGTTTGGAATCTCCAAGGCCCAGCTCATACAATATTAGAACTTTTCAAGATCATTTGCATAGAAGTCTTAGCATATTCTATCTGTTCCATGCTGGCCCCTTGGCTAGGGTGCCAGCCTTCTTCTTTGCCAATAAGTATCTGCCATAGGCCAGTTTTAAACACTATGCCTTTCTGGACCTCATTCCCTGCCCACTCTTCTATCTCAATTCTAGCTTCCTGTACTTTACTGTATTGACAGTAACCACATAAAGGAACATAAGCATTTTTCTAGCACTTCCAGGACACCAGTGAATTGCAAGAATTAAATCACTGTGTTCTTTGGCTTCTTCAAGTCACTACAGAATACAGCTATGTATGGTGTGAAAATATTTTGCTCTTGACCACATGAAGATTCACACAAAACTGGGTACTTTGATGCCCTGTCATGGAATCTGGAGGTGTCATGGCACCCTACCACCAGAAAAACATTTCCTTCACTGGAGAGATACCTACGGTCCTGTAAACAAACTCTTACCTATAAGCTCCTTGCTCCTTTTGCAACCTCAATACCCTGATGAAACTCATTTGGTCATTAGGTAGGTGGGAGAAAGAAGGAAGACATGAAAGAGGGCTGAAGAGATGACTAAATGGTTTGGAGTGTTTGAGGGTTTTGTGGAGTTCGGTTCCTCCAACCATGTTGGGTAGCTCACAATCATCTTTAACTTCAGCTACAGGGCATCAAGCAATGTCTTCTTGCCTCTGCAGACACTATTTCCATGCACAAACTCTCACACAGACATATATATAATGTATATATATACATAATAAGTATAGATACATATGTAATTTATGTATTTTATACATATAAGTGTAAAGATAAAATAAAACTTTTATTAAAAGACATGAGTAGATAGAGAGACATGAGTGTTAGGAGGAAGGTGGAGGGCAGTCAAAATTGGAGGAGTAATTAGGAGAAAATGGGTTAAATATGACTGGTCGTGTATGTCAAGTACATGTACTAAAATGCCATACTGAAACCCATCATTATGTATAATAATACATGATGATAAAAGCATAAAAACTCTTAATTAATGACAATATACATAAAACATAACCACTAACATCAATGGATTTAGCTCATTGAAGCCAAACTCAGATTTGTCAAAGTGAATTGGAGAACACATAATACAACACTGTCCTCTAGTAGAGACCATTTCATTCCCCAAACTTATACATATTATTTCTTTTGTATGAAGCAAAATTGAAATTATTAGGAAAACTTATAACCATATTGAAGCCCATTGTATCAGTGTATTGAAATATAACTCTGCTCAAAGCCCATTGTAGCAATCAGCTCCCCTCTGATCATTTTATTTGAAAAAAGCACTGCAGCCTTTCTAAATGTCAAAAGTCAGCAGAGATCATTTGTCTAACAATCATACATGGGCTCTACTTGTGACACATTCTTCTCCTGTTATCTTACCATTTGTGTCACAGGAATGTTTCACATTGAAAAAAGCCCCTTGTATGGTGTAAATGGTGCTCCCTATGTGTTCCAACAGACAAGACCATGTAGGCAATTGCACACGGTAGCATGAGGAATCACCAATAAATCTATTAACATAGATTGGTTTATTTGAGCTCATGATTGTTAATTGATCTTTTAAAAATTCCAATTTGTTTTACTGAGCACACATATACAAAAAAATCTATCAAAAATGTGATAAAACATAACCTGTCAAAGCAGAATCATAGACCTAAGTCAGAATCAGAATCATTCAGCTTCTAGCTTTTATTATATATACTCCAAACATTTTTATCTATTTGAAACTCCAGACCACAAATCTGGGAAAAGCAACAGAAAGCTTAACTACATTAGTACACCAACACAAATAATATCTTACTCTATCTGGCTTTAAAGCCAAACATTTAAATTTGGATCAAGTGTATAGGAGGTAAAATATGAATCAATAGATTCATACTTCATGACATGAGCTTATATTACAAGATTGTTTTAAATTATTTTTGCATGTATTTATTGTATTTTATGTGTATGAATGTCTTATGTGCATGTATTCATATGTATCATGTACATGCCTGGTGCCAGCACAGAACAAAAGAAGTGGCTGAATCTCCCAGAACTAAAGTTATGGGTGATTGTGAGGCATCATGTGTATGGGAACCAAACCCAGTCTTGTAAGAGCAATTAGTCATCTTAATTACTGAGCCATTAGGTAGTAAAAAAAAAAAAGCAATAAAGGAAAAAAGGTTTTCTGACCTGGCTCAAGGGAGTCAGGAGACTCCACAGCCTTCTGTGATCAGTGGAGCAGCTGGGACTGAAGTCTTCCCGAAGCCTTTTGCACCAGGGAGCCGGGAAACTCCACAGTCTTCTGTGCACAGCCTACCAGGAGGGAGTGATCTCCCAGCAGTGCTTTCATTTTTGAGCTCAGAGGAGTAAGGACACAGGCTTACAGGCCCACAGGAGGAACAAACTCCAGCCAGAGACAAGAATACCAACTAGCACCAGATGGCAAAATGCAAGCACAAGAATCCGACCAATAGAAACCAAGACCACATGACAACATCAGAACCCAGTTCTCCCACCACAGCAAGTCCCAGATACCCCAACACACAAGAAAAGCAAGAGTTGGATTTAAAAATCGTATCTCATGATGCTGATAGAGGGCTTCAAGAAAGACTTGAATAACTCCCTTAAAGAAATACAGGAAAACATCAATCAACAGGTAAAAGCCCTTAAAGAAGAAACACAAAAATCCCTTAAAGAATTACAGGAAAATACAAACAATCAAGTGAAGGAAGTGAACAAAACCATCCAGGATCTAAAAGTGGAAGTAGAAACAATAAAGAAATCACAAAGTGAGACATCTCTGGAGATAGAAAACCTTGAAAGAATTCAAGAATCATAGATGCAAGCATCAACAATAGAATACAAGAGATAGAAGAAAGAACCTCAGGTGCTCAAGATACCATAGAAAACATTGGCTCAACAGTCAAAGAGAACGCAAAATGCATAAAGCTGGTAACTCAAAACCTCCAGTAACTCCAGGACACAATGAGAAGACCAAACCTAAGTATTATAGGTATAGACAAGAGCAAGAATTTATCTCTTAAAGGCCCAGTAAATATCTTCAACAAAATTGCAGAAGGAAACTTCCCTAACCTAAAGAAAAAGATGCCCATGAACATACAAGAAGCCATCAGAACTCCAAACAGACTGGACCAGAACAGAAAATCCTCCCGGCACATAATAATCAAAACACCAAATTCACTAAACAAAGAAAGAATATTAAAAGCAGTAAGGGAAAAGGGGCAAGTAACTTATAAAGGCAGACCTATCAGAATCACATCAGACTTCTCACCAGAGACAATGAACACTAGAAGATCCTGGGCAGCCTTTATATGGACCCTAAGAGAACACAAATGCCAGCCCAGGCTACTATACCCAGCAAAACTCTCAATCATCATAGATGGAGAAGCCAAGATATTCCATGATAAAACCAAATTTGCACAATATCTGTCCACAAATCCAGCCCTACAAAGAATAATTGATGGAAAATGCCAACACAAGGAGGGAAAGTACACCCTAGAAAAAGCAAGAAAGTAATCTTCTTCCAACAAACCCAAAAGAAGATACCCACACAAACATAAAAATAACATCAAAAATAACAGGAAGCAACAATCACTATTCCCTAATATCTCTTAACAACAATAGACTCAACTCCCTAATAAAAAGACATAGACTAATGAAAAAAAATTACTGAGCCATCTCTACAAATCCCACTACTGTCACTGTTCTCTTGAGACAAGGTTCACTGTATAGGCCTGGTTGGCCTCAGCTCACAGGGTTCTGCTTGGCATCTGCCTCTTGAGTGCTAGGATTAAGCTTCATACCAAACTGTAGCTTAAAATTGTGAATTGTCAGAATTCTGAAATAAATGCTAAGCTGCTTCTGCTCAAGATAGACATTCCAAAGACATTTATTGTTAAGATAAATGTATTCTCAAAATAGATACCTTGCCTAATGATTTCAACACTGATGGAAACTGGAAAAAAAAGTGACCTGGACTAAATATTTTTATGTCTATAATAACTGATGACTGAAGTTGATTGACAAGACATAACAATTTATTAATAATTTATGTGCAGTTTTAGAAAACTACATCCTTGAGCAGTCTGTCTTAATCTCATACTCATGAGCTACACCTGAGAAGACAGAAATATTCTGGTTAGCTGCAAGACCCAGACAACACTCTCCAAGAGGATGGCCAGATGTTGAAAGTATGGAAAAGAAATTGTAAAGCTGCTGTGTGAATGCTAATCTGCATGACTTTTCAAGAATCCTTTCCTTGGTCCACTGAGAAGCATAAACTGGGCCCTGCTCTATTTATCTCTTTGAGCAGCACCACTGTGTGCATATTTATCTATTGGTTTCAAAAAAAAATTGGTGTTGGATTTTGAAATCGTTCAAAGAATGACTTCTTTTTGTTAAATATTATGATATAATTAAATCATCTCTCCTTCCCCTTTCCGCATCCAAACTCATATATATATATATATACACTCATCCTTGCCTTTTAAAAAGTCATGTCCTTTTTTATTTTCTATATTCTTAGTTTATATTCCAAATGATTTCCCCTTGCCTAGTTCCCCCCCCATAAATCCCATAAGCCCTCTTCCCTCCACGCATTCTCCAATCAACCCCCTCCTACTTCTAGATTCAGATATTTAGATGACAGCTGAGAGAAAAAGAAAAAACAGGTCAGTGTTACTAGAATACACATAGATGCTTAACCTCTACCAACCAAACAAATGCCTGGGTCCTTCACAGATTGAAATCTTGTCACTCCTGAAACCGGTATCTATGGTCCAGACTATTTGGGACTTAGTTTCTGGTACTAAAGTCTTCTTTAGGGGGGCGATGGGTTCATCCCATGCCATCAAAAAAGAATCTGCAAGAATTCCCCAAGACTTGGGTGTACACATGTGCACATGCTTGCGTGCATGTGTGTGTGTGTGTGTGTGTGTGTGTGTGTGTGTGTGTGCACATAGTGTAAATTTCTGGGGTTTTTGGAGGTTCAGGTGTGTCATGTGATATATTTCTGAAGACTGTCTTATGATTGTATGTTTTGCTGAAGCAGACAAGTAGGTGGATCTTTTAGTGACAATAAACATGTTTTAATAAATAAAAAAATAAATAAATAAATAAATAAATAAATAAATAAACTGGGCCATGTAAAGACCTGTTTGTTGGTAAATGAATGCAAGTTTTATCCTAATGGACAATCATTCCAGAGGTGAGGCAAACTCCAAATTAGAGAGCCTTTGGAGCCTCTTAGCACCACTATGGTCTGTGACTACAAGTATTAGCTATCTTATTAAATGTTGCAAAGCACACTATGAGTTGGTATTCACAGTTCCTAATGCTTGTATTCCTAAGTGCTCATGACTACATGTACCCTTGGGCTTTTACACACACACACACACACAAATGTCTAGATCATAAGCTTTGGTTTATTCCCTGACTAGCTTATAACTTATATAACCCATGCAACTTCCTGAGTCCATGACAACTCTCCCACCTCTGACTATCTCCCAGAATTCCAATCTCTCTACAGGAATTCCCACCTTCTTCTTCCTGCCTTGTGCTAACAGGCCATCAGCCTTTTATTAATAGGCGATGCTTCCGCACAGTGCACAAGAGATTATCTCTGCAAATTTAGATAAATGTAATTTTGAAAAGTAACATTTAATTAATTGTCCAATATTTACCTAATATTTTGTTTTAAAACTTAATTTAGAAGCATGAGTGATTAATCTTAAGGAAGGAAAGTGTTGACAATGGCTGTGCTCTACAATAATTTAGAATAGTATGATTATAGGCTATAAACATCTCGTATTGCCTCAATAATTAATCATAAAAAATGAAAGCAATAAATAAACTGGTTATTGAATTAGTAAAATTAATATGATTCATATTTTGCTTCATCTCCCTTATGTGAACCAACAAGGTAGCATCTTCATTTTTCTTCCCATAATTTAGGTAAAATATGAACTTTCTTGATACTAAAATATTAGTTAATTTTAAACCAAAAAAGGGTCTCTAGGTCTTACAATTACTTCTTTGATATTCTTTACACCAAAGCTCCTAAAGGTGTGTTATTGTTTGCTTAGTTTTTGAGTTTCTGACATGATTGGCCTGAAACTTGTGATCTTCTTGCCCAAGGCTCCTGAGAACAGGGATTATATATGCAGGCTGTCCCATCCTGTCCACACAGTTTCATCTAATTATGATGACTAATTCTGACTTGCTATAAAATTTTCCAAGGCCAACATTTCTTCATGCTTACATCTTCATTTTTAGTCATGTTTCCCCTTTGCATTTAGCCTTTTCATATTCTTTGTATTAATTCTCAAGACACAACAAAGTCCTGGAAAGATTTTTATGTGAATAAAGTTGGGTTTATTGACTTTTTTCAATATGTGTAATGGGTAAATGATGCAGGAACAAGAATATTAGAAAGGACTCATGGTCGTATGACAGATTATTTGGGGCCAGATTCCAGGAGGTTGTTTGTTTTATTTTGTTACACTGTCTGGATAATGTAACCCAGGCTGACCTCAAGCTCATGGAGATCCTGGCTTAGCCTCCTGAGAGCTGACACTACATGTGTAATCCACTTTGCTCAACTCAATTACTACTTCCCTTCCAGAAGAACAGGCCATTTTACCATTTGGCATTATTCATCAGAGATGCAATAGAACTATAGTTGGTAAAGAAACAATCCCCGGTGCTGTCATCTACAATGGGATGTGATGGATAGTCATTGTGAGATATGATCAAAGCTCTTAACCTTAATCTGTGCTTAGATATAGTTATGCAGTGGTCTTGTTCTTGTCTTCCTCCATCATTGTCACAGAGGCCTTCTGTGCACTGCTGTTCTTCTGTAGTTCTATTTCCACTCACCTGAACTATGCCAGCGCCTCCCAGAAACTCCCATCTGAGCTGACAAATCAGGCTAAGTCCTGGCTCTACGGTGCTTCTTCCTCTTTCTCACTCTCCTTACTCATCTTGCTTATGGTAAAATAGCTACTGTGTCAATTTATGTATTCAGTTATAAAATAATCACTCCTGGCACATTCTAAAACAAACCTTAATAGTTAAGGGAACAGAAGAATCGGAAAAGAACCCAGAATGATCAAGAAGAATGGTCTTTTTTTCAAAGTGTTGTTATAAAGATAACATATCCATTTTTTTCATATAAAGTAGGAAGAAATGGGAAGAGAGATATAGAAGAACAAGGGAGAAGAGGAGAAGGAGGGAGGGAGGGAGAGAGGGAAGGACAGATGGAGAGAAGAATGGATATTTCTTTCTCACCAAAAGAAATCTCTTTCCCGTGCATTCTGATTATGTTGCTTTCATCTATCACATGAGTGATAAACCGCTTAAGAGACTTACCTGTGTTTTCCACATTTCTGTTATCTTGATATGCTTCTTGATTCACACAAATAGTAAATGGTCAATAAAATTTAACTATCCAAATATTGGTTACTTCGTGTAGAATAAAGTTTTGTTAACTAAGGAAAAATAACAATGTGGCTGTGTTTCTTTTATTTTGTTATTATACAGTTAAAAAAAACTCAGACTAGTAGAATTCTATGTGAGTAGACACAAAGTAATAATATTTAGTAGGCACCCTATCTCAATAAGTCATGGCTACAAGCCGGACTACAGAGTGTTACATGTTTTAGTTACCCCCATGGTGACCAGAAATATCAGTCCACTGAAACTCACTAACTCCCTAAAGGATATGCATTTCATTATTTTTCAGTGTAATCTAGTATATGGAAAATATTTTCTTCTTATATTGTGAAAACTTTATGAAGATAATTATTAATTAGAGATTAAAGACAAGTATTCATATCTATGGATTAAATATTCATATCACTACTAATATTAAAAGTAATATAGAATAATGAAAATAGACTTGATTAGCAAATTTTATATGATAAAAATGGTTTCATAATAATAAATGACTAAGTAAGGGACTGTGGTATTAACATGCAAAAAATACTTGAGAACAGCACAAAGGCACAGCTTTCTTATAGATAACTTTTAGCAAATGTTTAGAGCTTAGTTTTAGTCTCTCTGATAAAAAAAAATGGATCTTTTTATAAATTTCCTGCCTCTGGAGATCACCAATATGGTTCCATTGAATTCTACAGAATGACCTTGAGAAGTCTTAAAATACAACATTCCGTTTTTAACAAGCCAAGAATAATATGACTTATAGTAAGGTTCTGCAGAATAAAAACTTCTGTTTCACATCTCAAAAAAATGGTGACTTAGCAGTTTATCCATTGTGAATATTATTTGTGATTGTCTAACAAACACAGATAAAAGGTGTAGTGAGTTTTCTTCTTTTTTTATTTTTTTATTTTTTTATTTTTTTTATTTGATATACTTTTTATTTACATTTCAAATGATTTCCCCTTTTCTGCCCCCCCCCACTCCCCGAAAGTCCCATAAGCCCTCTTCCATCCCCCTGTTCTCCTGTCCACCCCTTCCCCCTTCCCGTTCTGGTTTTGCCTTATACTGCTACACTGAGTCTTTCCAGACCAAGGGGCCACTCCTCCGTTCTTCTTGTACCTCATTTGATGTTTGGATAATGTTTTAGGTATTCCAATTTTCTAGGCTAATATCCACTTATTAGTGAGTGCATACCATGATTCATCTTTTGAGTCTGTGTTACCTCCTCACTTAGTATGATGTTCTCCAGCTCCATCCATTTGTCTAAGAATTTCATGAATTCATTATTTCTAATGGCTGAATAGTACTCCATTGTGTAAATATACCACATTTTTTGCATCCATTCTTCCGTTGAGGGACACCTGGGTTCTTTCCAGCTTCTGGCTATTATAAATAGGGCTGCTATGAACATAGTGGAGCATGTATCCTTATGACATGCTGGGGAATCCTCTGAGTATATGCCCAGGAGTGGTATAGCAGGATCCTCTGGAAGTGACATGCCCAGTTTTCTGAGGAACCGCCAGACTGATTTCCAGAGTGGTTGTACCAGCTTGCAATCCCACCAGCAGTGGAGGAGTGTTCCTCTTTCTCCACATCCTCACTAACACCTGCTGTCTCCTGAGGCTGATACTGTAAAGACAGAGTGGGAGCCTCCTCTGGGTGAGGGATAGAGAAGCACCTGACTCGGCACTCAGGCTCCTTTACAAGACCAGAGGGTCATGAGTCACAAGACCTAGTGACTATGAAAAATTAGACATAAAATTCTCCCAGACAGTTCTCTCTCAGTCCTTAACTCCACTCTTACTTCTTTTGGTTACAATTCAGAGATGATGTGCTGGTCATCTCATATATGGTGTGCAAGTGAAGCTACACACTGCACCTCTGTCAGTGGTTCAGGTTTGTACACTTTATTTCTATAATAACAGACTTTCCACACCACACTTTCACTATATGCAGTACTCATTTAGGAAAAAATAGGAACTTTCTACTCATACTCTATGGAAAGAATCCTTGAAAAAATAAATAGTTCACAATTCTGTTAAACATGTTCAGAATCTCTCTATAGGGGATAAAGGAAGTAAAAGTGTAAGACAGTTTCAATAACTAAAGGGTATATTTCTTTTAGATAAGTAAATAAACGAATGCCATCCTCAAATTTGGTGCTTCAACTGTTAAAGCTGATAACACTCATGGAGTTTACTCAAGCTCAACTTTCAGTTCAGGCTGATATAACTTTAACGTATTCTTTGCATTTTCAGTAAAGCTGGGCACAGAGAAATGTGACTATTCTCTCTGACATCTAAAGTTCATGGTATAACATCCCTGTCAAGGGAAAGATATTCTAAAGAGATTAGCATGTACCCTACTTTTGGATAGTGTATAAGTAAAGCAAAGGATCCTAAAGATTAAAGAATTAAAGTTTCCTTCAGTATACCAAGCTAGGGGAGAGAACAGGGATGAACCCCTCATGTGAGCCAGAGGAGGAACTAGCTAGCCTTAGAGGGAAAGATTTCACATTTATGGTATTTACATATTTGTCTTGTGTCTCAATAAAACTGCTAAACTTCTACAGCAGTGGTTCTCATCCCATGGGTCACAACCCCTTTGAGAGGTCACATATTAGATAGCCTGCATATCAAATATTTACATTATGATTCATAACAATAGCAAAATTAGTTACAAAGTAGCAACAAAATAATTATGTGGGTGGGGGTCAGCACCACATAAGAAACTGTATTAAAAGGATTGCAGTGTTAGGAAGGTTGAGAACCACTGGTCTATGGCAAAGACAGAGAGAAACTAGGTTTCCCTCTTTACCAAATTGAAAATAAATCCAGTATCCTTAACCATTTATTTCCAATTTTCTTTCAAAAAGTTATAGGCTTATCAACCTGAGTACCTTATTGAACCTGAGTGACTTTAGAGACCTAATGACTTGTTTTTATGCTTTCTAAAGTAAGGAATCAAACTGTAGGGGTGAAGGATGCAGAGATGGCTCAGCAGACAAGATGACTCACAGCCATCTGCAATAACTCCAGTTCTTGGGGCTCTGTGACTTCTGTGGGCACCAGCCACATGTATGGTTGCACATATATACAAAAAATTAAAATTATAAAATTAAAATAAGTAAATCCCTAAGATCTATACACTATAAGAGCATATTAAGAATTAATGCTTTCAAATATAGGAGTGCTCACTACTTCTGTTTAGGCAAACATCACCAGTGGCTGCTAGTGGTAGTGTACCTGTGCTAACGCCCACCCCAGAGAGTGTAAGCCTGCACAGCACTTCTAACAGGCCCACTTGTGTGCCTTCAGCTCCTTCCTCAATCTCTGACTCACAATGACTGTTCTATGCATATGTATGGTCTAGAGTTGGGGTGTCTTTTCATGTAACGGTGGTGAATTCAGACAGAACTTTTCAATCACCTTTACTTAAGTCAGTGAAGCTCTTGACTCAGGAAATAGCATTATTCCAAATGGTGTATCCCTCCCCCTCCCCTTTCTTTTTTGGCAAATTTTCAAATAAACAATGGTAGCTTAGACCTTGTGTATATATATAATATATATATATATTATATATATAAACTGAATATATATATTATATATTCAGTTTAACACTATGTTGTTACTTAATAATACATAGTCTAGCCTGGTATAATCATTATGATTCCTTATGGGTTTATTATATTTGGAGAGAAGGGAAAGCTAATTGAAAGAATGTGTTTTAGAATAATTAAAAAAATTCTAAATAATTTACAGAATAGTTTATAGAAGATGATATTTTGAAAATAATCTATGCCTTATGTTCTTGTTAACTGTCCTTTATACATACATAAAATACTTTAGTTAATTTTTTCATGAAATATGTGATATATTCAAATTTTTCTTTATTGTAACTTTTAAGTGTCCTTTTAAATTATTGAAAATTGTTTACTAAAACATGTGGGAGGTTTTCACACAGCTGTAATTGGGATGTCTCTATCAAACCCTTCCCCTCAGAGCTCAGGGAACTGCACAAAAGAGGAGGCAGAAGAGTGCAGGAGCAAGAGGGAACAGAGGAAGCCAGGAGAGCAAAGCCTTGGAAGCAACAGGGCAAAGCTCACATGAACTCTCAGAAACTGAGGCAGAAAGCACAGAGCCTCCAAGGGTCTTTATCAGGTCTTCTGCGTGTATATCACAGCTTGCAGCCTAGTGATTTAGTAATTGTTTATACTCCTGAGTGCATACACAGTTGGGTCTTTTATTCATATGCCTGCTCTCAGGGCTCTTTTCCTTCTGCGGATTGCCTTGTCCAGCCTCAATGTGAAGGTTTTTGTTTTATCTTATTATATTTTATTTTTTCATATTGGGTTTCTTTCTCTTAAAGACCTGCTTGCTCTTTTCTAATAAAAAACAGAAGGGGATGCATGCAGAGGGGAGAGAAGGAGGGCCAAGAACAGGGGACTGTGATTGGAACATAGTATTTAAGAAAACAACATGTTTTCTTTTTTATTTTCTATATTCTTTGTTTACATTTCAAATGGTTTTCCCTTCCCTGTTTCCCCCCTCCCCATAAGTCCCATAAGCCCTCTTCCCTCCGCCCATTCCCCAATCCACCCTTTCCCACTTCTCTGTCCTGGTAATCCCCTACAATGCTGCATCAAGCCTTTCCAGGACTAGGGCCCTTTCCTTCCTTCTTCTTGGGAATGATTTGATATGTGAGTTGTGTCTTGTGTATTCAGAGCTTCTGGGCTAATATCCACTTATCAGTGACTGCATTTCATGTGTGGTTTTTTGTGAATGAGTTACCTCACATAGGATGATATTTTCCAGTTCCAACCATTTGCCTAAGAATTTCATGAATTCATTGTTTTTAATTACTGAGTAGTATTCCATTGTGTAAATATACCACATTTTCTTTATCCATTCCTTCATTGAGGGACATCTGGGTTCTTTCCAGCTTCTGGCTATTATAAATAAGGCTGCTATGAGCATAGTGGAGCATGTGTCCTTATTGCATGCCAGGGAATTCTCTGGGTATATACCCAGGAGTGGTATAGAAGGGTCCTCCGGAAGTGTCATGCCCAGTTTTCTAAGGAATCATCAGACTGATTTCCAGAGTGGTTTTACCAGCTTGCAATCTCATCAGCAGTGAAGGAGTATTCCTCTTTCTCTGCATCCTCACCAACACCTGCTATCTCCTGAGTTTTAATCTTAGCCATTCTGACTGGTGTAAGGTGAAAGCTCAGGGTTGTTTAGATTTGCATTTCCCTAATGACCAATAATGTTGAATATTTCTTAAGGTGCTTCTCAGCCATTTGAAGTTCTCCAGGTGAAAATTCTTTGTTTAGCTCTGTACCCCATTTTTAATAGGGTTATTTGGCTCTCTGGAGTCTAATTTCTTGAGTTCTTTGTATATATTTGATATTAGCCCTCTCTCAGATGTAGGGTTAGTGAAGCTCTTTTCCCAATTTGTTGGTTGCCATTTTTTCTGATTGACAGTGTTCTTTGCCTAAAAGTATGGTTTTGTGGCTTGTTTGACTATTCTCAATTGTCTTAAGTTGAGAGTGAGCATTTCTTGTTTCAGTCCTTATATTTAAAAATGGAAACTGGGATGCATAATATATGACATGGTTAACAGTTATTGGTGGCATATTAAAAAAATATGAGTGAAATGAATCATTGCATCAATATTAAAGGATTTTTCTATAATTCAAGACCAACTTCAAAACAGTTTAATAAAAATACATCAGGTGTCAGAATCAGTTAAAAAACACCCATGTGATTGCCTTACATCTTATCAAATGAAACTATACAGTAGAGAGGGGGGAGGAATCCTCACTGGTTGATCTGGTTACCTCTTCCCAGGTACTTCTATGCTGGGATTTAAGATTAAACAGAAAATATAAAGTTCATTTGCACATGCTCTCCCTGTGTATTCAAATTTAATAACTTCTTGAATCTCTGATCCAACTCCATATTTATTATCATAAAATACATTTTCTGACACTGTTGTTGAAGTTACACATATTCCTTATGTTATTTAACATTAATCCAACTAGTGTATATGTATTATTACATAGACACTTCAGTTCAGTAGCATAATTGATGAGTATCTTTCATGTGTTAAGAAAGCCTATTGTATTCATAACACAAATGAGGAAAGGAGAGAAGGAGATGAAGGAAGAGGAGGAGAGAGGGATGATGGAGGGAGGAAGGGACGGAAGGAAAAGGGAGAGAGGGAGGGAAGGAGGGAGGGAGGGGAAGGAAGGAAGGAAGGAAGGAAGGAAGGAAGGAAGGAAGGAAGGAAGGAAGGAAGGGGAGACAATGTAGAGGAGGAAGGGAAAAGGGTGGAGGGACAGGAAAGAAGTAAAGGGTCGGGGAGGGCACCAAGGAGGGAGAGAGGACAAAATTGATCTCGTGGGAATAAAGAAGAATATAATGACTGTCAAACTCAGTTAGAAACACAGAATTTTTTTCAGTAAAAGAAATAGAATAGAGTGGGTCCAAATGGGGGAAAAATGGGGAAGAACTGGGAGGAATAGAGGAGGGGAAGTGTACTGAGATTATATTGTATGAGAAAAGAATCTCCATTTAATAAAAGGGGGGAAAGAAATAAAATAGTCACAAAAGAAGAAAATGGGAAAGGGTGATTTAAAGAAAGGGGAAATGGTGTTCCAACTTCACCCAGATAGTAATGTCTCTACAATAAGTAATGAAGAAGAAAGAAAAGAATTGAATCACTTATTTGAAATAATGAATTTCATAAGTAAATATGTCTGTTGCCTGCTTAGCCTACAGGACACACAGTCTGAAAATTCAGAATCCCGGAGGCAAACCAAAGATTCCACAAGCTTCTAGAAATCAAAATGAAAAACAAACGCATTGGCAAGGAGAAAAAGTCAAAATGCTTTTATGCTAAAATTGGATATTCAACCATATTGCCAAATGTTACGTAAAACAAAAGTGCATCATTACATGGATATATAAAATTCATAAAACCTTTTTCAATAATTTCCTGGCAAATTAGCTTCACCAGGACCAGAGAACAAAACAGCAGGAGATGCTGTAACATTTTCTTTAGTTGGAAACCCAGGTTCAATCATGAGATCTCAGTGAATGCATTAAGCATATTCATTGAGATAACCAAAAACATTCAGAAAATTATAAAAATATTTTTAAAAGTTATAAAAATCATGAGTGGCATTCAGGAGATATTATGCAAAACATTTACAATTTCATCTTACATTGTATATTTAATGGATGAAAGAGAACCTCATTTTTAGGAATACTTTTCACAATTAATTTTATGGAAGTTAAGACCCTGTCTCAAATTTTCATCAAATTCAGAACAAAGAAGAAATAGATGCCTAAAAGTTCCTTAAAAACTTATAGACAATTGAATATTGTGGATGGAAGAAATGGCTATTGTGAGTGAACAGACAGAATCTCTTTGATTTCCAGTGTGCGTGTGAAAAGCTTAGCGGGTAAAGCTAGCGTATCTTCCACTCTGCACATCAACATGGAAATAACTAAATGATTTAATTCATGCTGACTGACCACCTATTATGTGTAGAATGTTCACACTGAAGCCAGGAGAGAACAGCATGTATTGTCAAGAATTCAATCTATAGACACTATTTTTGGTCTACATGCTAAGCCACATTGTTTAGGGCTCATGGGAGACATGGTTCTATTTTTCCATCCCTCTTTCTCTCTCTCTGAGGCTTGGATTCTGTCCAGTTTCCACCAACCCATTTTTTCCCTTCTAGAATGCCAATTATAGCTTTTATTTTGTTCAAGGGGAAAGCAACAGATAAAGGAAATTTGCAACACTTGAAAATCCCATCAATGGCAAGGGACTACGAAAGGAATTTTCTGTCAGAAACAATTTAGAGGAAGGAGTTACAAACACTTTTCAATTTGAATATAAAGCTAGAGTGGGAGATGAACTTGAAGTTGAACAGCCCTACTTTAGAGGTCTGAAAAACAGGCATATAATCAATACCACCATGGGTATGGTTTCAATATGTTTTGATTTGGCATAATGAAGTATTGACTTTCTTCTTTCTTAAATATCAAATGAAATTATGAGCATATAAATGTGTATCTAAGCATGAACTGCAGGACTTAATTTCTCCAAACAAAGCAACATAATTAACAAGTCAGTGAAGTGAAAATACATAAAGCATTAAAACGTCCGAAAAATGAACAAATAATTTAATTGTAGGTAGTATCCACCAAAAGTACAAAAAATGCCATACCATAAATTAAAAACTGCAAATGCATCATTTTAATAAATACTATACTTTTTAAAACTCAATTGGCACAATTCAGAATAATCTCAAAAGCCACAGTTACCTCATTTCTATAATAGCAGAGTTTTCCCTAAGTACTAAGAGTGAATCGAACAGTATTACATTGATTTTAAATGCTTATTGCTTATCTATGTGTGTACAAATATTTTAAGAACAAAGATCAGTTTAAAAAGTAAAGTTTAATAAAGAAAAAATATTCCATCACTTTAGAGAAACTTACTTGGAAGTAAACTCTGTCTATCATCCAGAAGCATCATGGGATTTGATTGAATTATAGACGGATCAGTAGTAAGATTGTCAGCTTTGATTACTGACTTTGTAAATTGCCGGTTGACATTTTCTAAGCTGTGAAGCACTTAACACCTGACCTTCGTCAAATGCACATTAATAAAAATAAATGTAAAGTAGATTTCATTGACAAACTGCCCAGCGTATGGTGAAAACCCTCCCAGCCACTAGAATATTCTTGAATATTGAAATAGTCTTGAATATTTTAAAGTTTTAAAATGAGCATTTATGCCTTCATAAACTACAACTAATTGAGCAAAGAAAACAGAAGCATAGACAGGCTTGATTTTATTCGAAATCATCTGTCTTTTAATGTTATTTCATTAAATATTGTTTTAAAAACTTCTGGGAGCATTTTTCAGACCTGGAGCCTCTCCAAGCCATTTATATCTTTTGAAACATCCTTTTGGACCCATTATTACCCTAGAGAAATGTCACTACAATCAGTGTCATAGGGGTGCGTAAGCCACACCTGTGTAGCACATTAAAGCAAACATTAAACAATAAAATCCATATCTCTTCTCATTGTGTTTGTTTTATAATTTCACCAAATCTCAAGAAAAAAAGCTCTAACAAAGAGTATATAAATAAACATAAAATATATTTAAACAATATATTTAGTAATTGATTATATTATTATGGTGGTTTAAATAGGCTTGGCCCAGGGACGGGCACTATTTGAAGGTGTGATCTTGTTGGTGTAGGTGTGGCCTTGTTGGAGGAAGTGTGTCACCATGGGCATGGGCGATAAGACCCTCATCCTAACTGCCTGGAAGCCAGTCTTCTCCTAGGGGCCTTCAGTTGAAGATGTAGAACTCTCAACTCTTTCTGCTCCATGATTGCCTGATCACTGCCGTGCTCCTGCCTTGATGATAATGGACAGAACCTCTGAATCCATAAGCCTGGCCTGATTAAAGATTGTCTTTATAAGAGTTGCCTTGGTTATGGTGTTTGTTCACAGCAGTTAAACTAAGACAATTCTTCATCTCAGTTAGATTGTGGTTGTGTTGGACTGTTTAGGCAGAGAAAATTCAAAAGAGTAGAAAAACAACCCAACAGAAGCTATTGTTCATATGATTCACACAAAACAGAAAAAACAGCAAACACTCCAAACTCAACCATATACATACACATAGATACACAGGCAGGCTCCTGTAACATAACCAAACTGTATGCCTTCTTTGAATTGCTGTGAGGCACTTACAGATTCTAAAAGACACCCACATTTAAATAACACATACATTAAATACATGCTGGCATATTTATCTATGCCAAAGTATGTTGCTTTCAGGATTGTAAAGAGAAGTGAGGAATATGTTGCTCAAATTCATATGCTGAAGCTTTTTAGTAGAGCTTTTTCTTAATGAGACAAATGACTTGGAGAAGGTCAAGATCTGAAAAATACTCAGAAGTGTTTAAATCAATATGTAATGAAATAGCATCTAAAGAGAGATGATCTAAAAATCAAGCCTGTCTATGCTTCCATCTTCCTAAATGTAGAAAAAACAGTGTTAATCATATAATTTGATGAATTTGAACAAATCAATGCAATCACAATAGGGAAACACCAGTGAAGACAGAATTTGCCACTGCTCAGCAGTGTTTTGGAAATGCAGTCCTGTTCATACACTCAAGTCTATTCATCCTTTCTTGGTGATCTTACTCAATTTCATTTTGTGGATACATTAAACACATTAGAGCTGTTTATACCCATTGATAGACCTGTACTCATATAAAACTGGAAGCTGAGATGGATTAACCTATGAAAATGTTGCTTGTATTTCCTCAAATAAGATGAAAGCCATACCCAAGAAGTACCACAACTTGAGCTGAGCCCAGAGTATTTCTTTCTCGGTTGTAACTATCACTAGGCCTAGAACTGGAATATTCTAGCCTCTATACAATCTAATATACCCAGATGACTGATTCAATCAAGCTCCTCTTGGCTTCTGACTGATTTGCTCTGCTTGGCATCATACTAATTTTTTGGCAAGTTCTAATCTTCTGGCCCCTTCTCTTTCTCTGGTTCTTTCTGTTTTCACTTGTGTCTAGTTCATTCTCTCTGTAACCTGTCTCTGTAAAACTATCTTGGTAAAAACTAACACACACACACACACAGACACACACACACCAAACCACATAGCTTTCTCTCTTGATGCTCTTAAGTAGCCTCTCTTTCCTGTGCTGTTCTCGTGAGAGTTGCATGTATTCTATCTCTGATTCATTCTATCAAATCTTTCTCTGATTCATCACTTTATCTGCCCCTCAATTAGACATCACTCTCAAAAAATGACTGCTTTCTTCTACAAACTAACCATACCTTCATTGTTATGGATTAAAGATGTATACTAAGGATGTGTCTGCATTCTGGCCTACAAGGTCTTTAGATCGTGATCACTTTCCAGAGCAGACATATTGCTGGATTAAAATTCCTCTACAGATCTATGATATACATTCTAGCTGAAATCGTTTTGTAATCATAAGCTATTTGTATCGCTTGAATGATGCCTGAGTTGAATGAATTTCTAATAGGCACATATTTAATTTGGGGGGAGGATATTAAACAGTGTTCCAAAACATGAAAACCGTGTTATAGTCCTGCTAGCAATCAGCAAGAGTTCTGGTCATGGGGCAAACATTGATGCTGTCATTCTAGTTAGAATTTGCTATTCTAATCTATGTAATTATAATTTTCACTCCCTCCATTGAATATTAAATATTTGCTCGTTTGTCAATCATATAACTTTTGAAGTAACAGTTCAACTTTTATTTCTATATTGTTGGACATGCTTATCAGGTTATTTTGGGACTCTGTGCTACATCATTTGTTTTTAATCTTTATGCCTTGTATTTCTTCAGATTTATTTAGGATTACCAGTGCAATGTTAAGATGACAGTGTCCATGGAATGCAATCTCTAATAAGTGGATATTAATTAGCCCAGAAGCCCTGAATACCCAAGGCACAAATTGCATAACAAATGACTCCCATGAAGAAGTATGGAGAGGGACCTGATCCTGGAAAGGATTGATCTAGCATTGGAAGGGAATATAAGGACAGAGAAAAAGGAGGGAGGTGATTGGAGAAGGGATGGAGAGAAAAAGTTTTATGGGACATATGGGGAGGGGGATCCGGGAAAGGGGAAATCATTTGGAATGTAAACAAAGAATATAGAAAATAAAATATTAAATAAAAAAAGATGACAGTGTAGTTTGCCTCATTTAATCTCTCATCTTAATTTCTTCTTGCTTAATCTTCTAGTATAATGTATCTATGGATTGTATGTAGACATTCTTGTGATACTGGAATGTTTATTCAATATACAAAAATTTTAAATTTATTGCTTTTACTTCTCTCTCTCTCTCTCCCTCTCTCTCTCTCTCTCTCTCTCTCTCTCTCTCTCTCTCTCTCTCTCTGTGTGTGTGTGTGTGTGTGTGTGTGTGTGTGTGTGTGTGTGTGTGTGTGTGTGTGATAAGTATAGGTTCCATGGAGGTCAAAGAGTTGAATCACCTGGAACTGGAGTTACAAGATGATATGAGCAGCCTGGCAGAGGTACTTCAACTGTGTTGTCTGCAAGATCCACATGCTCTCTTAATCACTGAGCCATCTCTCCATACCCCACACTCAAGTATCTTATCTTTGCCTACATTTACTGTTTATATTTTCTTATTTGAAGAATCTCAGTTTTCACTCATACAAAATAAATGTTTATTCTAACCACATTTTGATATTGAAATGCTGATTTGACTCAATGCATTATTTTAGAGATTCTATTCATTTGTCATCTGTTTTTTCATCTCATGGAACAAGAAATCAGTCACCTCTCAAAGCACTCTTTTACTGACTGTAGTGTGCATCTATTTTCCTCTGGCTGCTTTCAATAATCTTTTTTTTTTTTTTTTTTTTTTTTTGGTTTTTTCGAGACAGGGTTTCTCTGTGTAGTCCTGGCTGTTCTGGAACTCACTCTGTAGACCAGGCTGGCCTCGAACTCAGAAATCCGCCTGCCTCTGCCTCCCAAGTGCTGGGATTAAAGATGTGTGCCACCACTGCCCGGCTGCTTTCAATAATCTTTACCTGTGGCTTTTAACAACTTTAGGTGTGTGAAGGCAAGGCATCATTGAGTTAATTTCTATTGATTTGGTAATGATTATGCTGCATTTTCTCTCATTTATTTAGACATTGTGAGAGAGTCTGTATGCTCTGGTTCTTTAAAGGATGTTGAATTTTGTTCTAGTTGAGAATTAAATGTCTATGATTCCTCTCAATTATCTCAGAATGTTTTTATAATTATAATCTCTTAGGATGAATTAGTTCATTAGTTCTAGGGCACGATTCTAGCTTAGTCATTCTTTCTCCTAAAGACACCACCTCAGTCGGTCTGTTTGTTATTTTGTTTGATTATGGAATAGGGTCTTGTGCATCACATACTCTCTTAGAACTTGGTATGCAACTGAGAAGGACCTTGGACTTCTGATCCTCCTCCTCCATCAGCTATAAACCATCACACTAGTTGACGTGATGCTGAGGATGAAAGTCAGAACCTTGTGCAAGCCGGATAAGCATACAACTGGCTGAACTACATCCTCAGCCCAAGCTAAATTATGTTTAGGTAAATAATTAAATTTTAAAGTAAACAGGCTATCTTAGTATGCTTCTTGGAAGAAGCATAAAAAATTTTTCAAACAGTTTCCTTTAAATATTTAAGCTTTATAGAACTAGATAAACTAAATTAAGTTTTAAGTCAGTAAACTTAACCAACTAAACACTAACAGTTTATTCTGTCAATGGAGCAAAATTCCTGCATATTGCATCGATCATTTGATTTTACTCGGAATTTTCTTTTTGCTCCAATCCAGAGCTACATTGTTTTTTGAATTAATTTAATTCTTAAAGACTGATTTCACAAGGATTAGGCTGCCTTCATTGCTAAAAAGTTAGATGATTAGTAAGCACGAACATTCAGGAAAAGACTGAATTAAGCTAAGGTCTATAATAAATCAAGCTGTTATCTAAAGATACTTAGGAAAAACCTGTTTAGATGGTTTCAGGTTTTAGTTCTTCAATGTTAAGTCAAAGTTAGACATAAACTGTCATCTAATTTCTAGATTGTAGATGTTGAAGTCTTAAAATATCTTAACAATTGGGCAATTTATAAAGTAAAGTTTTGTGGAATTGTTTCATTAAGTGTTATAGAACCCCCATTCTCACTGCACAGTGGATCTGCCTTTGACCAGGAATACTCATCTGAAGTGACAGAAACATTTTATCTGGTATATTATCCTTTCGGATACAACCTTTGATGGCCAGTATTCCCTTAACAAGTACATAGCAAATAGAATAAATTTTTAAATAAAAAAAAAGAAAAGAAAAAGAAAAAGGCTTTTCGAAGTTCTCAAGCTGAGAGTCAAATGCAGGGCTGCCTGGCTCCAAAAAAATGAATATATGCATTCGCTACACCTCCTTGCAAGACAAAACAGAACCAGACGGAATGATGAGTTCTCTATGTAATTTTAAATTTTAAATGGAGCAGTTTTATTTAATTAAAAGGAAATTTTCCTAAATTATAATTTGTTATCAATCATGGTTTCTTATGATAAGTCAGACTTGGCTGCGTACATGTTTGTGAAGAGCTCATGCACTGTAGGAATGGCTGCCAGTAACTTTCTTTAAATCTGCCTTTACATTCTGGAGGCGTTCCTTCAAATTCAACGTGCTTTCTGCCCTCCCTCTAAATAAAACTTCAGATGATGTATCTTAACGCAGCATGGGCATATGAGCTGATTATTCTGCCTCCTGGATTAAGTCATTTCTCCCATTAAAAGAATTTTAGACTCCTAAACAGGAATCTGAGTTTGGAGATAGCCCACTCATGACTGCTCTCCTCTCCTAACTGTGTGACTACCATCAGACTCCATCAATCCCAATCTAAATTCATTAATCAGATGGAAATAATGCCAACATTCGTTTCCTGAAACATCAAGAAAATAAAATTAAGGAAAATGTTATTTTTACAAGAAAGATGGCTTATCATAAAAGTACACAGTTTTATAATTAGGCTATGGATCTTTGATACATTTTAAGGGCATGTACATAAGCTAGAATTGATTTCAGTTTTTAAAGGACTCTTTACTTGAGCTGGACCTCATGAGTTTCATAAATCATCAATGTATACAAGTATTATCCAAACTTGAGACTCCAAAACAGGTCATAGACAATCATTAAAATTCAATGTGTATTAATAAATAGAAAGCCAATACCTTTGCCTGTTTTCAGTATACATTCTGAAAATTACCTTTCTTGTTCCTTGAAATCTGGTATCTTTAACTTTTGCCACAGTTTTCTTGAATGCCCACAAAAATAGTCATTAAGACTTTACATAAATGAAATAGAAAAACTTATGTAGACAAAGAGTATTAATGGTAATCAACACCAACCAAATATGTTCTAAAGGACTTAAATGTTTATCTAAAATGTACACTTTGAAATATTGACTTTGTCACATTTAATCTGAGTTTATTTCAAAGGCAAAAGAATGACACCTTGTATATATATCACATAGCTTCAGTTTAATTCACCATGTACATGACTGTCGGTTGTATTTATTATTTCCTATACACATGAAAGCCCATAAACAAATTCTATTCTGCAAGTTATTTGCAGCATAGTAAAATTTTAAATCCCCCAGAGGACATTCACCAAATTTTATGGCTAATATCTTTACACTGCACATGCACATAATAAGAAACAGAGCTGTCATATTTAGTTCAACGGACTTTTATAATGAGATTTATACTTTTGCCAAGAAGTCTGAATTTCACCACAGATATTGCTGAGACAATAGAAGACAAACACAAAACTTTCTGTATGTTCCAAGGTAAGATTTTACAATATGATTTACTTGTTATTTCCAAGTATGTGGAAAAACTCTATAGAAAATTCACCTAACTTTAAAATGAGTCTATGGAGCAACTCTTAAAAGATACTTATGCTGTTTGGTGTGATGATGTCATCAGAATGTAGCTTGTATTAATGAATTGGATTCTGTCAGTTAGTTTCCATTTGTTCACTTACTGTGAAATGTCTACCTCTACTTTATTGTAGTTTTTATTACTATGCAAATTCTTGAGCAATAGCAACTATTTCTTTTAACAGACCTTACAAAGCCACTGATGTTCATTCATCTTGGTTAAATATGAAGTCAACAGACTACCATTAAAAGTATTACAGGGGTCCCTCCCAGGAAACAGAGAAGCAAGAGTTGATTCATGAAAGGGACAAGATTGTGGTGCTCTGGCCCTCTGTGACATGGAAGTATACTCGGCTCCTCTGAACTCAGTTTAACAAATTTACCCAGTCATTTTTGGAGAAGATACTAAACCATTAGGTGGCTGTTTTAACTCTTCATTTGTATAGTGATGTAGAATATGGTGCCTGGGACACGGACACCAAACCCAATGTCTCCCTGACATTCACCCCAACCTGACATCTCTTGCTAAGAAAATCAGAGGTTGTAGTGCTGTCCTGTAAAACAGTTTCAAAATTCATGGAGGATTGGAATGCTATGAGGAAAGCAAGGGATATTTTGAAATATAAGTCTCTTGCAGTGAAGAATTGCCATGGGCCCTAGGCTGTCTTTGAGTGTCTCAGCAGATTAAACCCCATACCTACAAGTTGCTCATCCTTTAACATTCAATAGCAATAAAGATATTTTACAGGAGCTGACCTGGAAGCTTAATGAGAAAAGAAATACCAAAGTGGAGCTAAATCATTGTCTTATGATTTTTTAGCTATGATCTCCTCCCTGTGTTCAATGAACAATTTAAATATTGTATGCAGACAATAATTAACTTAGAAAGGGATGTTCAACTGATGGTTTTGTAGTTCTTACTTGCTGCTGGTTTATTTTTATAGATACATGATCATGGTTGCAAATGGTCCTTATTATATCATTATAAAGAAAATGTGACTGAAAGCAGTTTAGATGAGGTGGCAGCCTGGGGGGGTTGTGAGGGCATTATATACACCCTCACTTCAGACACTAATCGTTACCCATCTCTTCCCTTCAGTAGCAGACCATTTCCCTGTCATTTATCTCTTTCTTCATTAAACTTGCACTCTACACACTAATTGCTACCCTCTTCCTGGGTCCATGTGTAGCTGAACCAGTTTCTGCTTATTTATTTTCCTCTCAATTTACATATTCAATTATTTGTGACCGTCTGCTCTATTTTTAAATACATATGTTAAATACATGATAATTATGCATATTTTTGAAGCATAGTGAGATGCTTCATTTTTAAATACATGATAATTATGCATATTTTGAAGCATAGGGAAGTGTGTGAGACGTGGGTACCATGTAACACTAAACAGGATATCTCACATGATTTTCCCTTTGTGATAAGAATAGGAGACAAAAGCTTATCACACAGCATAGACACACACACAGACACACAGAAACACAGACACATACACACACACACACACACACACACACACACCCTGACCTTCGTGGAAGTCAGGAATGCCCGAAGACAGGTCTGTTTCCTGTTTCTTCTTTCCTTATTATCTGACTGAGAACTTCTGCGTTAGAGGCCAGACATGAGGACTGTAATTTCGAGGTGGCCCCTAGACACCTGATTAGCTCAATGGTGTCATGCACTCATCCCCTTCCCACTCCCTCACCTCAGTTTCAGGCCTAAACTCTTTAACAGTCTCCCAGACCTACAGTTCCTTGGTTCCGTGTTTCCTGGGACCCCTGCCTGCAGGAACTCTCTTTGCCCTCTCCCTTCCTCCTAAGATTCCACCTATGAATCCATAATAAACTTCTCCCTAACGTTCTACCCACTGTGGTCTGAGAATTTGTTTCTTCAGTCTGTGAGACAACAGCTCCAAAGCCACTGGCTAGGGTTGGCTTTGGTAATCTTGAGTTTCCTGGGTCCTAGCTCCCAGAAATGAGGAAGGCTCTGTCTTTCTCAATCCTGTTCCAATATTCCCATGTCACTCAGACATTTAGATGTTAATGTGAGATGATTTCTTGTATCAACTGTTTTTACACAGTTTCTATGTTTTAAGTTTTTTTTTTTCATTTTGTGAATTAAATTAGTGTGTGTAGGCAAGGGAGTGGGGGGGGGGTGTCTGAGTGTGTGTGTGTGTACTCATGAACAGGCATGTTTATGCACATGCATGTGGATATGTGTGCCAGACACATGGAATTCAGAAGATAACTTTCTGTTATCTTCTGTGGAATCGGTTCTGTCCTTCCACTGTGTGGGTCCCAGGGACGAATCTTATAACCCCTATGTGCTGAGCCACCTTACCAATACTATAGTACTTTTCTAGGGAGGTAAATATTGCTACTACAATAGTAGTATCCTAAAAGTGGACATCATTTCAGACTTTCCCAAGGTAAATCACAGGTCTTCTGTGTTTTTTATCTGAACCAGAGCACTCTCAGAGAGTGCTCTGTTAATTATATTCCAGTTAATTGTAGGTAAGAATTATAAATGTTTCTAACATAGATATTAGGACTTTTATGAAACTACTTTTTAAAACTTTATAAGAACTCTTATTTACTTTGGCAAAACCACTGGTATGTTTACATTTCCTTGCACGAGGTCCAAGTTTTTACTTAATCCAGAACCTTCTTTGTGTATACTTCCGTAGCATTGCCATAAAATGCTGTTTGTTGCCTTGCTTCCTGGAAGACCACCCGAACTCAAGAATAAACACCTTGCAAACATCTGGCTGACTCCTAGTTTCTGGCTGACCAACTGCGGTGGCTTTGTTATAATCTCTCAATCACCGAAAGAATGCAAATTTGTAAACAAAACAAAAACACCGCAACCCAGCTACTGCAGTTCATTTCCTGTTTTCACTTAGCAGCAGCACACACATGGGTTAGTTGAGTGGCACACCGCTCATAATTCAATATATTCATACCGCTCATAAATCAAATCAGATTCAGCTACCGGAGAGTAAATGGCATCACAATGGGAAGAGGGGTACTTTGTAATTTGGTTTGCTTCTGTGACATCCGTATTGAAAACTGATGTCCTCTGAGGCACTCACATTTAAGACTAACTAAGCAGCTTAAGCTGGATTCTCAGCCCAGTAAGCTTTTCTCAGTTCAGCACTGGTGGTGCATACTTTTATTTTTAGTAGTAGTAGTATTTACTTGCTTTATTTACATTTCAAATGGTATCTATCCTCTTTCTACATTACCCCTCCAAAAAAAACCGTATCCCATCCCCCCTTCTCCTGCTCACTCGCCCTCTAAATTTCCTGACTTGCATTCCCCTATTCTGGGGAATAGAGCCTTCACAGGCTGGCCTCTCCTCTCACTAATGTCTGAAATGATCATCTTCTGCTATATATGTAGCTGGAGCCGTGGGTCCATTCATGTGTACTCTTTGGTTGGTGGTTTAGTCCCTGGGAGCTCTGGAGGGTACTGGTTTGTACATATTATTGTTCCTCCTGCAGGGCTGCAAACCTCTTCAGCTCCTTGTGTTCTCTCTCTAGCTGCTCCACTGGGGACCCTATGCTCATTCTAATGGTTGGCCTTGAGCCATGAGTGTTTTGATCCACTTTCCAATAAGGATCAAAGTATCCACACTTTGGTCTTCCTTCATCTTGAGCTTCATGTGGTCTGTGAGTTACTTGGTTCTCTGGAGTCTAACTTCTTGAGTTCTTTGTATATATTGGATATTAGCCCTCTACTGGATGTAGGATTGATAAAGATCTTTTCCCAATCTGTTGTCCTATTGACAGTGTCCTTTGCCATACAGAAACTTTGCAATTTTATGAAGTCCCATTTGTCAGTTCATGATCTTAGAGCATAAGCTATTGGTGTTCTGTTCAGGAAGTTTCCCCGTGTGCCCATGTGTTTGAGGCTCTTGCCCACTTTTTCTTCTATTAGTTTCAATGTATCTGGTTTTATGTGGAGGTCCTTGATCCACGTGGAATTGAGCTTTGTACAGGGAGATAAGAATGGATCAATTGCATCTTTCTACATATTGACTGCCAGTTAACCCAGAACCACTTGTTGAAAATGCTATATTTTTTCCACTGGATGAGTTTAGCTCCTTTGTCAAAGATCAAGCGACCATAGATGGTTCATTTCTGAGTCTTCAATTCTATTCTGATTCCACCAGAAGTTCTTTTATTGTTGAGAATAGTTTTTGTTATTCTGGGTTTTTTGTTATTCCAGATAAATTTGGAAATTGCTCTTTCTAACTCTAAGAAGAATTGAGTTGGAATTTTGATGGGGATTGCATTGAATCTGTAGATTGCTTAAGGCAAGACAACCATTTTTACTATATTAGCCCTGCCAATCCATGAGCATGGGAGATCTTTCCATCTTCTGAGATCTTCAATTTCTTTCTTCAGAGACTTGAAGTTCTTGTCATACAGATCTTTCACTTGCTTGGTTAGAATCATGCCAAGGTATTTTATATTATTTGTGGCCTATTATGAAGAGTGTCATTTTCCTAATTTCTTTCTCAGCCTCTTTGTCCTTTGAGTATAGGAAGGCTACTGATTTGTTTGAATTAATTTTATATCCAGCCACTTTGCTGAAGTTATCATGTTTAGGAGTTCTCTGGTGGAATTGTTGGGGTCATTTAAATGTACTATATCATCTGCAAATAGTGATACTTTGACTATCCAATTTGTATCCCTTTGACCTTCTTTTGTTGTCTAATTTCTCTGGCTAGGACTTCCAGTACTATATTGAACAAGTAGGGAGAGAGTAGACAGCCTTGTCTAGTTCCTGATTTCAGTGGGATTGCTTCAAGTTTCCCTCCATTTAGTTTGATGTTGGCTACTGGTTTGCATACTTTTAATCTAAGCACTCAAGAGGAAGAAGGAAGCAGGTCTCTTGAGTTTGAGGCTATCAACATCTACATAACAAGTTTCAGGATAATTAGTGCTATAATGACACTCATACACCATTAGCAGACCAAGACTCTGTGACTAGACCAGATCATAGGCCCTAGGGAAGAACTTACAACTAATATTCTGGTAAATGGACATATTATGAGACTGATTCCTAATGATGTATCTTTATACCCACAGGTTAATACATCTCTCAACCCACCCAAGGGAAGCTTCCTTTTCAGTAGATGGGGATTAATAAAGAGACTCCAGTTGGTCAACAAGTAAAGAAGAAGAGATTGTAAAAGGCCAGACCTAAATGAGATATCTATATCACATCCCCTACTCTAAAGCTTGGGAATTTTTGCAGAATAGGGAAAGGAAAGAGTGTAAAGCAGTAGATAGCAGTAAAGGAATCAGCACACAACAGAACAGCTGCACATGGGAACTCACAGCAGTTGCAACAGCATGGACAGGCACCTTGAAAGCTAGAGTCAGACCAAGTCTCAGCATGTGAGAGCAGTTGCGGAGACCAACCCCTAATAGGAGAGCTAGTAGAATCTCACTACTGGTCAAAGAGCTATTGGCAGATAGTGGAAAGAGAGTAAGTTTTCTCTAAGAATATAGCCATTTGTATATTGACCATGGGCCAGTAGAAAGCCACACATTCAAGAATAAATGAACAACACAAATTTGACTTGGAGGGGGGGAGAGGGAGAAAGAGAGAACAAACATGGTTATGTGAGTATAGAAGGAGATGTGGAAATGGAAAGAGTTGGGGAGGGATAAATATGACTAAACAACTGTGCAAAATTATAAAAGAACTAATGCACACACACACACATACACACACGCTGTTGTATTCCTTTTCTTTCCAATCATTAAACAAAAACACACATGATTAGATCATCCTTTAAGTTCATATAGACCAACTGTTGGTCCCTTTAAATTGTACCCCAAAAATCAGTAACTGCTTGAAGGAGTCAGTTGAAGAGTGAAAATCACCTGTGTATTCATTTCACCTCAAACCCAAATGATACTGTCAGTAACCTGACAGTATTCTGAAGAATGCCCAGCTGCACATCCATACAATAACAAATCAAATATTTTGATACAGCAATTATCACTCCTACATTTTCCCTTTTCTAAGTTAAAAGGTAAATTATTTATCCATTCGATATTTATCTATCATGAACCTTACTGAGTGTAAGGCACAGTTTTGGGGATTGGGAACACAGCAGTGAATTACCATTACAGAAATCATAGTCTCCTGTAGAAAACTACAGTTACAGCAGTGAATAGGGAATGAACATACATACTGCATGTTGGTTGGTGCCCTCCTCTGTACATGTACACACGTATACACATACAGAGCTGTAAAAAGGCATAGAGTGATGTGAGTGCTGTTTCAGGTAAGGTGATGAAGCAGCATCTCTCTGACGTAATGGTGGTCTAATCAAGTGAGAGGAGACTACACTTCTTAGGCAATGAGAACTGCAAGCACATAGGTTCCAAGGAAGGAGAGTGTTTGGCTTCCTGAAGAATATGTCAGTGAGCACACTTGGAGCTGTGACCCATCAACAGAGTAAGGACAAAAGACAAGAGTGCTGCCTAGGGTCTTGGTCACTCGTTCAACCTAGTAAGGAGCTTGAATGTATGTTTCTAATGATGGAAAACCTTTGAAAGGCTTCCATCAAGTGCTCCTAAACCAATTAAATGATTTGGAACAGATTCACAATCTGCATTCATTCGGTCCCTATTAACTTACTTTCTCTACACATACTTTAAATCATGGGAACTAAAAGCAAGTGGAAATAATTTCAGATCTTTCTTTGAACCCAGGAAAACAGAACTATTTCCATCTACTCTTGATAATCTACACATTGACAAAGCCTGAAACTTAAGTTACATTTCTGGCAAAATATATCTCTTCTTGAATGTGCAGTCAAACATTTAACCTTCTGCATACACTACTTTTCAAGGACTGTTAGGGCTATTTTTTATCTTGAACTGGAGTAGAACTTTGTATTTATCTTTAAAAAGCATTTATTCTTTCTGATTCAAAATGATTGGGATTCAAATGCCAGGTATCATCTGCTAGCCTAGAAATCTCTTCATCAAATATGTATTCATTCTCTCTCTATCTCTTTCTCTCTCTCTCTCTCTCTCTCTGTGTGTGTGTGTGTGTGTGTGTCTCTGTCTCTCTCTCTCTGAGAAAAATACTCTGATAGAATACAATTGTATATTATATGTTATATGAGTATATTATATCTTGAATGTTATATTAATATTTAATTTGACAAATATAATACTCAATGAATAGCTTTCATCCCACTATTGTATAATACTGATTTGTCCAAACTGCAAGTTTCTCATGGTCAAATTACATTACAGGGCTTCCCATGGTGTATACACACACACACACACACACACACACACACATATATGTATGTGTGTGTATGTATGTATATATATATGTATACACACACATACACACACACATATATGTATGTGTGTGTATGTATATATATGTATATATATATCCCACACATTAAATATGTATCTAATCTGAAAATTCATAGTTATATCCAAATTTGTTTTAACTTTATGATAAAAGATGTACTTCTCAGAAGAAATTCCCTGTCCCTTCTTTCTGTACAAAATGATGGAAATGTAAAGTACAAACTTTACAGCCAGGGTACCATGTCATGCAATTTTACTACTGTGTTTTGCTTACTTTCTTTGTTATTTCAATGGAATAAGGAAAGGGAACGTTGTTTTGTTGCTGTTGTTTGTTTGTTTTGTTGTTTTTGTCTTGATTTTTTTCTTAATTTTCCTTTCCCCCATCCTAAGCATCCAAACAGGTCTTTGTGCTGTTTCTTTTGGGGGATGTTTATCTTTTATAACAGATACTACTTATAAAAATAAAACAAGGCAAAAATCAAACAAAAAAGCTTCTAGCATGTCTTAGGACAGACATACACCAGATAGATAGATAGATAGATAGATAGATAGATAGATAGATAGATATAGAGATGTGTATATATAGATATATAGATATATAGATTTATAGATATATGTGGGGACAGGGGAGAGTTGGTTAAATGTTGTAAGCAAGAGGCCGGAAGGAGCAGTAGGCAGAGCTGGCGGCCCAGTAGGGTCATTTTCTTCACGGGGGGGGGGGGGGGGGGGGGGCAGGTCAGGAAGTGGTGCACAGGGAAATGTCAGCACAGATGCCACCTCAGCATCACTGGAAAGAAGAGCAGCAGGGCCACTGGACTACTCTAGGGAATGCCGGGGCCTTAAAAAACAGAGAAGCCTGCAGTGTTTCCTACAGAAGTCAGAAGAATGGACAGCCTTCTAAAACTTTAGGCTTTAGGAAGTACATTTCATTACAAAGATATCTTGTATGCATGAATCTATAATGCAGTTAAATAATTCATAGTAATTTTACTGATTATTGAAACTCAAAGATTAGTTGTAACTCAACTTTGAATGCCTGTCACTAATGTCATAAACAAACCAAAAAAGCTATGCATTCTTATGTATCAATTATTTAACAGTTTGACAGTTTCAAAACTTGTTTTCATTTATACTTTTAGCTACCTTCACTATATAGAAATAACTCCAACTCAGAAAGCATGCTGTGTGCTTGGTAAAAAGAAAACAGAATTGTAAAAAGAAAGCATGCAAAAACATGTAGAACTTACATAATACCAAAAATAAAGAAATCACTGGACTTGATTCTTTTCCCTTTAACATTCAAAGCCCAAAATTATAAGATTGAGCCACCAAACATAACTAAAAGTATCCTCCACATATTTTTAATCAAATCAGTACTTGGCCTTGGCCTTTTAATGTTTCCTTTTTCTTGGGGAAAAAATTGTTTAGTAATGATCTAGTCCAATCTAACCTACTAATAAAACTTTACCATTTCTGTTTACAACCCATACTTACCCTAGTGAACATTCTAAAACAAACATGATTCATTTTAATATTAATTAAATACTTAATTACCGTTAGTTGTAAGCATGACGTATTGCACAGTAGTTACTGTATGTGCTAGTATTTCTTTCCTGACCACCCTGCTTCATGAATACCCTGTTATACCCAACACCTACACAGCATATGCTGCAATGGCATTGTAAGACTATAGTTTTACAGAAGTCTGCATTAAGATTTGTATTGAGATTAATAAATGCCATCTTCTTCCAGCTATGAATTTTATTCTAATTTCAAAATAAATGTTTTATCAGACACACTCTTATTATTAAAATGTCTGTTATTGTTATAGTTAGGAACATATATACATATTCTTGTATGGGCATGCGATAGCAATTAGCAACAACAGCAATGACCAAAAAAGGCCTTGAACTTGAAGAAGAACAGGAAGGGGAACAATGGAGGGTTTAGAGAGAAAAAAGGGAAAGGAGAAATGTTCCAATCAAATTACAATCTCAAAGATTAAAGATAAATAAATACCACTGCTAATTTATGGTATCTCATCTCCCCCTCCCCCACCTCCTAATCAATTTTAAGTTTTACTGAATGCCATTATGTTTCTACTAAGATCATTATAGGTAGAGGTTAGCCTAGGAGCCACTCTCGGTCCAGGAAAGAGGTCTGTTTTCTGTTGAGAATTTAAAAACAAGAATACAAGCAATTATATTCACTCTGCTTTTACCATTATCATGCCTCAAAAACTCTGGACAATGTCAGTGATAAAACATCTCTTCCAGTAAAAACAAATGTGTTGATACAAGTTCAAAAATTGCCAGTTGGTACATTTTTATCATTTTTCTTCTAATGAACATTGGATTCTGTGGAAGCTCACAATACAGCATGGTGACACAATGTGTAAGCTCACAATACACCATAATGACAATGTGTAAGCTCACAATACACCATAATGACACAATGCGTAAGCTCACAGTACAGCACAGTAGTACAATGTGAAAGCTCATAATACACCACAGTGACACAGTATGGAAGCTCACAATACACCACAGTGACACAATGGATACTAAAAATTTTAAGTGCAGTCATACCTTTTTTTGTAATAAGCATTATATTAGTCATTTATACCAAATCAACCAGTAATATGAATAAGTCACAAAATTCTAAATAATTATGAAATTATAATCAAAAATAAAAATTATCATTATAAATTTTTTAGAGAAGTTGGAAGTAGGAAGGGGTAGATGGAGGAACAGGGGGAGGGAAGAGGGCTTATAGGACTTATGGGGAGTGGGGACCCAGAAAAGGATAAATCATTTGAAATGTAAATAAAAAATATACCAATAAAAAAATAAATTTTTTAGAGAAGTTATTTTAATGGCATATTTTCAAATGTTAAAAACTTGAATGATTCTAGAAGCAATTTAAGGAAAAAAACCAGGGACCAGAGAGATGGCACCACTGTATATGCTAATGAAAAGAAACTTGAGGTAATCCCATGAAAACCAATGGAATAGAATTGAAGACCCAGAAACGAACCCACACACCTATGGTCACTTGATCTTTGACAAAGGAGCTAAAACCTCCAGTGGGGAAAAAAGACAGTATTTTCAACAAATGGTGCTGGTTCAACTGGAGGTCAGCATGTAGAAGAGTACAAGTGGACCCATTCTAATCTCCTTGTACAAAGCTCAAGTCCAAGTGGACCAAGGGCCTCCACATAAAACCAGATACACTGAAACTTATAGAAAAAAAGGTGTGGAGGAGTCTTGAACACATGGACATAGGGGAAAATTTACTGAATAGAATATCAATGGCTTATGCTCTGAGATCAAGAGTCAACAAATGGGACCTTATAAAATGGCAAAGCTTCTGTAAGGCAAAGAACACTGTCAATAGGACAAAACGGCAACCAACAAATTGGGGAAAATTATTTACCAATCCTACATCCAATAGAGGACTAATATCCAATATATACAAAGAACTTAAGAAGTTAGACTCTAGATAATCAAATAACCCTATTAAAAATGGGGTACAGAGCTAAACAAAGAATTCTCAACTGAGGAATACCAAATGGCTGAGAAGCACCTAAAGAAATGTTCAGCATCCTAAGTCATCAGGGCAATGTAAATCAAAACAGCCCTGAGATTCCACCTTACAACAGTCAGAATGGCTAAGATCAAAAACTCAGGGGACAGGAGATGCTAGTGAGGATGTGAAAAAAGAGGAACATTCCTCCACTGTTGGTGGGATTGCAAACTAGTACAACCACTTTGGAAATCAGTTTGTCAGTTCCTCAGAAAATTGGACATAGTACTACCCTGAGGACCCAGCTACACCACTCCTGGGCATATACCCAGAAGATGCTCCAACATATAACAAGGACACATCCTCCATTATCTTTGTACCTGCCTTATTTATAATAGCCATAAGGTGGAAAGAACCCAGATGGCTTTCAACAAAGGAATGGATACAGAAAATATGGTACATTTGCACAATGGAGTACTACTCAGCTATTAAAACAATGGATTCATGAAATTCTTAGGCAAATGGATGGAACTAGAAAATATCCTGAGTGAGGTAACCCAATCATAAAATAATGCACATGGTTTGTACTCACTGATAAGTGGATATTAGCCCAAATGCTAGGACTACCCAAGATACAATTCACAGACCACATGTAGCTCAAGAAGGAAGACCAGAGTGTGGGTGCTTTGGTCCTTCTTAGAAAGGGGAACAAAATACTCACAGAAGCAAATACAGAGACAAAGTATGAATCAGAGACTGAAGGAAAGGCCATCCAAAGACTGTCCTACCTGGGAATACATCCCATATACAATCACCAAACCCAGACACTATTGTAGATACCAAGAAGTGCATGCTGACAGGAGCTTGATATAGCTGTCTCTTGAGAGGCTCTGTCAGAGCCTGACAAATGCAGAGGTGAGTGCTCACAGCCAACCATTGGACTGAGCACAGGGTTCCCAATGGTGTCCCCAATGGAGGAGTTAGAGAAAGCACTGAAGGAGCTGAAGGGGTTTGCAACCCCATAGAAAGAACAATAATATCAACCAACCAGACCCCCCAGAGCTCCCAAGGACTAAACCAGTAACCAAGGAGTACACATGGAGGAACCCATGGCTCCAGCTGCATATGTAGCAGAGGATAGCCTTATCAGACATCGATGGAAGGAGAGGCCCTAGGTCCTGTGAGCCCCAGTGCAGGGGAATTTGAGGGCGGGGAAACAGAAGTGGGTGGTAGGTAGGGAAATACCCTCATAGAAGCAAGGGAGGTAGGATGAGATAGAGAGTTTGCAGGGGACCAGGAAAGGGGATAATATTTGAAATGCAAATAAAGAAAATATCCAATAAAAAAATAAAAAGAGAGAGAGAGAAAGGTACATGCTATTTTTGCTGAAGTCCTGAGTTCGGTTCCCAGCACCCATAACATATCAAAAATAGCCATCCTACCTAAATAAATGTATATATTCAGTGCAATCCTCATCAAAATTCCAGCACAATTTTTCATAGGTCATGAAAGGACAATTTTTTGCATAATCTGCAAACTAAATACCCAGGAGAGCTAAAACAATTCTCAATAGTCAAAGAACTGTCAGAGGTATCACTATTCCAGATTTCAAGTTATACTTCAGAGATATAGTAATAATAACAGCATGACACTGGCACAAAAACAGATATATTAATCAATCAAATCAAATTGAAAATCCAGACATAAATCCTATATAAATACCTATTTTTAAATAAGGATGCTATAAAAAATATTCCAACAAATAATTCAGGTCAAGCTGGATGACTTCACCTATAAAAATGAAAATAGACCCATACTTTTAATCCTATACAAAAGTCAAGTCCAAGTGGATCAAAGGCTTCAACATAAAACCAGATACACTGAACGTGGTAGAAGAGAAAGTGAAAAATAGCTTTGAATTTATTGGCACAGGACGACTTTCTGAACAAAATACCTTTAGCACAGGCGCTAAGATCAACAATTAATAAATGAGACCTCATGAAACTGACAATCTGTTGCACACCAAAGGGCACTGTCATTCAGTCAAAGCAGCAACCTACAGAATGGGGAAAGACTTTATCAACTACACATCTGATAAAGGGCTAATATGCCAACGATATAAAGAACTCCAGAAACTAGATAATAAGAAAACAAATAATCCTATTACATCGTGGGGTTCAAATATAAACAAAGACTTCTCAAAAGAGGAAACTCAGATGACTGAGAAACACTTACATGCTCAACATCCTGAGTCATCAGAGAAATGCAAATCGAAACTCCTTTTGAGATTTTCATCTCACACCCATCAGAATGGCAAAGATTGATTTAAAAAAAAATGACAGACAGCTCATGCTTGTGAGGAGAAGGACGCGAAATAAAGGGAACACTCATCCATTGCTGGTGAGCGTGAAAACCTGTACAGAAACCATGGAAATCAATGTGATGTTTCCTCGGGATGATGGGAATAGCTCTATCCAAGATCTAGCTATACCACTCTTGGTCACATTCCCAAAAAAATGCCTTATCTTAGCACAGAGACACTACTCAGCCATGCACGTTGTTTCTAAATTCATAATAGCTAGAAACTGGAAACAACTTAGATGTCCCTCAGCAGAACAATAGATAAAGAAAGTATAGTATATTTACACAATGCAGTGTTACCCAGGCATTAAAATAATGAAATTCACAGGCAAATGGATGGAACTAGAAAAAAATCATCCTGAGTAAGGCAACCCAGAAATACAAACATGTTATGTATCCACTTATAAGTAGATATTAGCTGTGAAGTTTATGATAACCACGCTAAATTACATAGAACTACAGAGGTTAGGTATAGAATAAGGGACTGAGAGTGGGGAAGACAGATAGATCTCCCAAAGAAAGGAAAATAGAATTCATAGTTATGGATGGATGTGGGAAGGGGGTTGGAATGGGAGGATCAAGTAGAGAGGGGAAGAGAAGAGGGGAAGCAAGGAGGGAATACAGGAGGAGACAAAACTAAGGGCCACTTGAGGGGTTGAGGGGTTGTACAGTAGAAGCTCCTTAAAATATACATAAATGAAGAGATCTAAATGAAGTCACCAAATAATGTGGAAGACACAGGCCAAACTGAACATTTCTTGTCACCAAATGAAGCTTCCAGTACTGAGACTGGGTTACATCTGATTGAATTGTTGGCCAAAGGGAACCCCTAAACAACCCATGCTGTTGCCAGTACTACAGGTTGCTCTTCACAGACAACAAGACCGCATTGCCGGAGACAGTACTTACACAACTCATTGAACATGGAGAAGTTGGCCTGGAGCCTACATAGAGCCTTCACCTCTGTAAGTTACCATCTTTGGTACAATATGCAGAAAGTGAAAGACCTTGGAACACTCAGCCCTAAATAGGATGTCTCCATCAAATCTCTCCCCTCGAGGCTCAGAGATTCCTGAAGAAAAAGGAAGCAGGAAGAGTGAAAGACCTCCAGAGAGAATGGAGGATACCATCCGCTATGCCAACATGATCCATGCATATAAGAACTCACAGAGACTGAGGCATAATGCACAGGCCCTGCATGGGTCTGTACCAGTTGTGATCCTAGAGCTGAAGGAAGGAGACGCATGCCTTCATCTCCAACCCAGAAGCTATCTACAATTGATAGTCACTTGCAGAGAAAAACAGTTTCCTACAAGGGAGTCTCAATGAGGAAACAAACTACTCTTAAAGGTAGGCTGCATGCCCAGCAATAGATGACCAGCAAACGCACTCAGCAAGAGCATCCTTGGCAATTCCTTGTCTCATACCGCCATGCCATGGCGCTTATTTTTCAATTTATCTTATCTTTTATTTCTATTTTTATTTTATTTATATTTTTCTTTCCTTTTGTACCCTCACGGGTCCTCTGCATATATATTATGGCTTCCATAATCTTTATCGGATCCCTGAACATGTGAATTAGAAGGTCTGCTTCTTGTACCTTCACTTGAGCTCTTTTCTTCCTGTTTGCTTTGTCCTAGTCTGATGTTTTGAGTTGTGCTTTTTTATTTTATTTTATTTTATCTTATTTTGTTATTTAAAAAAGAATTTCAAAGAATCAAAGCTTCTTTGACAAGGGATGGGAGCTACACTGCTGTGATGGTGTACAGATGACATTTAGGATGTAGCTAGGGATTATACTGTTTAGTAAAGTGATCACAGGCTCTCCACCAAAATTCTCCTGGCATACATTTAAAAGAAGAGATTATTCATCTAGTTCTCAGACATTTAGTTAAAAGTTGATCATTTTTTAAAATGTTGATGAATTAACAACTACACCTCACATTTTGTATTCCCCCTTCTTGCTAATTAGAATTAAGGGCAAATGAGTAAATTCTCTTTATTCTAGCACTTTGTTTGGGAAAATATTTTTTTACATATATATAGGTTGTTTTATTTGTTTACATTTCAAGTGTTATACCTCCTCCCAGTTTCTACTCCGCAAAACACCCATCACATCACCCCTCCCCCGTTCCTCTATGTGGGTACCCCTCCAACCAACTACCCATTCCCACCTTGTTGCCCTAGCATCTTCCTATATTGGGAGCCTCCACAGGACCAAGAATCTCCCCAGATAAGGCAATCCTCTGTTACACATATACCTGGAGCATGGGTCCCTCCATTAATACTCTTTGGTAGGTAGTTTAGTCCCTCGGAGCACTTGGGGAGGGGGGAGTTCAGTTAGTTGATATTGTTCTTACTACGGGTTGCAATCTCCTTCAGCTCCTTCAGTCCTTTCTCTAACTCTACCTGTTGGGGTCCCTATTGGGGTCCCTGGGCTCAGTCCAATGTTTGGCTAGGATTATATCCCTCTGTATTGGTCAGGAGCTAGCAGAGGCTCTCAGGGGACAGCTCTGTCAGGCTCCTGTCAGCAAGCACTTTTTGACAACAGCAATAGTATCTGGGTTTGGTGTCGCAGATTGGATGGATTCTTAGGTGGGGAGGTCTATAGATGTCTTTCCATCAGTCTCTGCTCTACTCTTTGTCCCTGAATTTCCTTTAAATAGTAACAATTCTGGGTTAAAATTTTTGAGATTGGTGGGTGGTCCCATCCCTCATCTTGGGGTAATGCCTATCTACTGGATATGGTCTCTATCTACATGTTCTTTCTCCCCTTTGTTGGGTATTTCGGCTAATGTTATCTCCTTTGGATTCTGGGAATCTCTTGGATCTCTAGCATCTGGGACTTTCTAGTGGCTACCCCCAGTTCCCCATCCTCCAAGGAGACCCTATATATGTGTCTCCTGTCTCTTCACATACCTAATCCTGTCCCCTCTGTGGTTCTCTCCCTTCCAGATCTCTCTCCCTCTCTACTTCCCATGATTATTTTGTGCCCCCTTCTAAGTAAGATCGAAACATCCATACTTTCGTCTTCCTTCTTCTTAAGCTTCATATGGTCTGGGAATTATATCATGAGTATTGTGAGCTTTTGGGCTAATGTCTACTTATCAGTGAGTACATACCATGTGTATTATTTTGTGACTGGGTTATGTCACTTGGGATAATATTTTTTAGTTCCATCCATTTGCCAGCAATTTTGATGAAGTCATTGTTTTTAAAAACTGAGTTGTACTCCATTGTATAAATGTACCACAATTTCTGTATCCATTCTTCCATTGGGGGACATCTGGGTTGTTTCTAGCTATTATAAATAAGACTTCTATGAACATACTGGAGCATATGTCCTTAATACATATTGAAACATCTTTTGGGTATATGCCCAGGAATAGTATTGTTCCATTTTGAGATAGAAATATCTCCAGTTTTGTGAGGAACTGCCAGATTGATTTTTCAGAGTGGTTGTGTCAGCTTGCAATGCTACCAGCAATGGAGGAATGTTCTTCTTTCTCTAAATCTTGCCTTATGCCTCTGACTTGTGTGAGGTGGAATCTCAGGGTGGTTTTTATTTGCATTTCCCTAATGACTAAGGATGTTGAACATTTCTTTAGGTGCTTCTCAGACATTTGAGATTCCTCAGTTGAAAATTCTTTGTTTAGCTCTGTATCCCACTTTTTAATAAGGTTATTTGGTTCACTGAGTTCTTGGTTCTTCTTGAGTTCTTCATATATATTGGATATTAGCCCTCTATTAGATGTAGGCTTGGTAAAGATCTTTTCCCAATCTGTATGTTGCTTTTTTGTCCTATTGACAGTGTCCTTTGCCTTACAGAAGCTTTTTAAGTTTATGAGGTCCCATTTGTCAACAGTTGATCTTAGAGCCTGAGCCACTTGTGTTCTCTTCTGGAAATTTTCCCCTGTGCTGATGTGTTTGAGGCTTTTTTCCAATTTTTCTTCTATTAGAGTCAGCATATCTGGTTTTATGTGGAGGTCATTTATCTACTTGGACTTGAGCTTTGTACAAGGAGATAAGAGTGGATAAATTTGGATTCTTCTACAAGGTGACTGCCACATGAGTCAGTACCATTTGTTGAATATGCTGTCTTTTTTTCACTGGATGGTTTGGGCTTCTGTGTCAAAGATCAGGTGACCATAACTGAATGTATTTATGTCTGGATCTTCAATTCTATTGGTTTACCTGTCTGTCTCTGTACAAACACCATATAGTTTTTATCACCATTGCCCTGTTGTACAGTTGCAGGTCAAGAAAGGTGATTCCCCCAGAATTTCTCTTATTGTTGAGAATAGTTTTCACTATGGTGAATTTTTTGTTATTCCAAATGAATGTACAAATTGCTCTTTCTGTGTGAAGAACTGAGTTGGAATTTTGATAGGGGATTTCTTTTTTTTTTTTAATTGAGTATCTTCTTCATTTACATTGCCAATGGTAAAACCTTTCCCAATTTCCCCCTCCCAAAAGACCCCTCCCCAACGATTCCCTACCCCTCCTCCCTCTCCCTGCCTCCATGTATATGCCCCTCTACCCAACACAGTCTCATCTCTCCCCCCCCCAACTTCCCCCCCATCTGTTTCCCTTTGTTGTGGCCTCTATTGAGCCTTTACCTGACCAAAGACCACTCCTCCCACTGATGCCCAACAAGGCATTCCTCTGCCACATTTTTGGCTGGAACAATGTATACCCCTTGGTTGATGATTCAGTCCCTGGGAGTCTTGGGTGTCTGGGTGTCCGAAGTCATTGTTTTTCCCATGGGGCTATATGCCCCTTCAGCTCCTCCAGACAACCCTCCAGATCCTCCATTGGGGATTTCATTGAATCTGTTAATTGTTTTTGGTAAGATGGCCATTTTTACTAATTTTATGCCACCAATCCATGAGCATGGGAGATCTTTGCATCTTCTGAGGCCTTCTTTGATTTCTTTCTTCAGAGACTTAAAGTTCATGTAGTACAGATCTTTCACTTGCTTGATTAGAGTCACACCAAGATATTTTATATCATTTGTGACTATTTTGGAGGGTGTAATTTCCCTATTTTCCATTTTTATTAATCCAAATAATTGTTTATTAATTCAGACAACTGAACTTTCACAAAAAATAAATTTGTTTATTTTATTTTTTGGAATGTATTTTTATGTCTGAAATATTTTCTTTAGGAAATAAATTAACTACCCTAAATCTCAGCCTTTAGTTAACAAAATATGTGAGGGACAGGAAAAGACAATGAACTTAGTATTTATACAGCACAGAGATAATAAACTAGCTGAGTTAACCCACTCCACTCTGTGTATTAATGGCATTCACTCTATAACAACAACAAATCAAGAGCTATGTAGCAAGTGTAGAGTTGTCAGTGTTATGCGGAACACAGAGTTCCAGCCACAACTAGTGCGTGAGACCAAGCCTGTCTGTTTCTATACAAACAGTAATTTCCTAATTTATAGACAGCCTTTGTCATACATCCCTCAGCTTCCCCTCCAACAGGTTTCCCATGGGATTCACCAGTCAGTCTGGATCAGAGAAGCTGAAATACCATAGGGATCTTTAGCTGCAGAGCAGCTCTTCCTGTGTGGCCTTCTGTACCAGTCAACTCAGTGGGACCCTTCCAGCTTCTAACTGATTTATTCCGTCCTTACAATCTCCAGCCAGCCCTTCAAGGCCGATTTACTGTTTGCAACTCTGACATCCTAGCTGTTTCCTGTTTTGCCAAATGTTACTCCTTGTTCACGCCAGGTTTGTCTCTTAAATGTCAGAATCAACACCACAGATAACTCATAGTTCCACTCTTTGTAACTGGCAAGTTGTAGAGCATGGCACAAAGACTGGTACCCTTGGTGGCTACAGAGTGCTTACTTTATTCTGCCTCGTGACCAGCTGCTTCCTTCAGGAGGGTATAGCCACATCATCCCTTACTCAAACTTCTGTAAGAGATATACTTCAAGAAGACCAGTAAATTCATTATTAAAGACATTTTGTTCTAAAACATTTTACATTGTATTTTAATGTTTTATGTCCTCTATTTATGTGTTGACAACATTCCATATCCAATAAACAATACCATTGGAAAACACATGGAATGTCACAGAGGTAAAGCAATATGCCTATAACAGCCATTCCAATAGCATTAACATAGGCAGTGAACAGTAGGAGCTCTCAGTCTAGCAGGTCCTATTATAACGTATGATCTGCAACAAATGACTTAACACTTCAAATTCTCACCATCAGTCTTGTAGCTCAAGGCAAGGAACACATGCTATGTCTTGAAGACACTGATAGAGCAGAAACTGTTAAAAATCTTAAGTTCTACTTCTGTCATTTCACTTTGATAGTCTGGTATTTTGTAGTGTGAATTATTGTGTCAAAACCATACAATTTGAGGCATGATATGGCTAAATATATAAACCTTTGCTACTAAGTGTGATTATATGAGTCTGGCTCCCAGGTCCCACTTGAGGAAAAAGAAAATACACACACACAAACACATGGATAAATAAATATATATATGTACATATTAAAATAATAACACTTAAAGTAATTTGCTCTATTTTGTTCCTCAATAACATTCAACATTCTGGTAGTAAAAAGTAGGACAGTCACAGAATACTAGTCAGCTTTTTTCAACTATTAACTAGTAAGTACTGTCCAATGTCCAATAGCATGACCATATTCAAGAGAGTACAAGGAAGAGATCCTCAAATCTAATCTTGGAATTGCCTTTTTTTTAACAAGTTCTGAAATGTATTTCTACTGACTCATTATAAACTGAAACTGTATCACATTCATGGTAAAAAGCAACAAAACCAACAATGATCATAATTTAGTTAACAATAAAAAGTAGGTTTTAAAAAAGCTTAATCAAATATGACTAAACAAGAAACAAAGAAACAAAGGTCAAGACATAAACATCTCCATTTTGAAAAGACCAATGTTCTTTTGAGTATCTGAACTGTACGTCTCTGGAATGTACAGTTAGCATCCACCGTGAGATGTAAATCTGCTTTAGCATGGACCAAACCTCCAGAGTACTACAGTGCTGGAGCTGCACAGCTCTCTGATAGTGCCATAAACTCTGCTGCAGCATGGTGCCTCCACTGCTTCCTGCTCTTTGCACTAAAGGCTTCTTTGGGTTTAGTTCAAGGTAACGTACTTATATAGTCAGTAACATTACTTATATAGTAATATTTTGAAAAATATTTTCTTTATGTACAAGAGGTTAAAAAACACTCTTTTACAGGTTTGCTGGTATGTTTTGTTTTACTTAATGATGGATTTATTTAAGCATTTAATGTGGAAGAGAAAAAAATTATCTGTAAGTTGAATATATAGTCTTACTCTGTATTTTTAAGAAATGTATTAAAAGCCAGGAATGGTTATTTTTAGTTGTCTCTTGGATTTTTATCAAATCTATATTTTCTCCCTGAATGTACTAAAAAAATATTGAGAATCAATATAAATATTATGATCTAAGTTATATCTACTGCATGATTAGCCTTTGGGATAATTTGGAATCAAGCTCATAAATTCTCAACCTGTTTTAAATATTATACTAGTTATTGTAACTTAAACAAAATACCAAAGACTTAGCTGTTATCTAGGGGGAGAAATTAGTCCAAACAAATAATTTAACAAAGTCACAAAATTTATTGCTGAATTCTAAACAGAGCAAATTTGCATTAAGGATACAATTGGCACTGAGAATCATCTGAATGAGAAAGTAGAAATTCAAACTTATTCTGAATTACAGGCAACACAAAACCCTCCAGGGTTTCATGATTATTTGAGCACAGTGGCTTTCCTTCTTGAAAGTCAAGAGTCTGTTCCCTCAAAATCTCATCATAAGATTAAAAACTCAAGATCAAAAACAAATTGGCTTAGGAAAACATACATTAAAAACTGCCAATGTTTCCCTTCTTCAAAGGACCATTTGCAGAATGTCTATTTTCCTTCAGTCATGAAAATGTATAGCTTTGGCTCTCTTTCCCTTACTTCATAATCTCTGCGCTAAAACTACAATCATACGATAGCCCCATGAATCTGACAAGTGTAATGTGAAAAGCACCTATCAGAAGTTTATCATAGAACCCATGTCTGTTGGCCTCAAAAGGGAATGCACAGTAGGTCTCCTGAAGGAGTTTGAGGCTGACTTCATCAGCCATGCTTCCAGAGCACAGGGGTGCTGTTGGTTAGTCTTAAATTATTGTACCCAAGCACGTTGTCAGAAACAGTGAATGAGAAGAAGGCTTATCTTGATTCTTGATTTGAGTGACAGTTGTTCAATCATGGTAAGGACAGCATGAGAGCAGGTGGCTTCCTGGTTGCAGAGTGGCAGAAGTGGCAACTTCTTCTGTAGCCCCAATTAGGAAGCTGAGAGTCTTTGTTGACAAATGACTGGAATAATCATCTTCCCTCATCCATCTTCATCAAGACTCTTCCTCCAGTCAATCCCATCTGAACTATCCACACCCCCAAAACAGAACCAGCTGCTGGGGAGCCCATGCTCAAACACATGGGCCGATGTCTACACTGCACACCAAGCCCTCACAGTTCAAGACGAAGGCCATCAATGAAACCTGAGGCTTCGTTTTTGGTTTTATCTGAATACAGGAAAAGTTACGTACATCTTTCACATTGTTCCTGACGCATCAACTCACCAAAGCCTAATGGACTGTGAATCTCTGTTAACCTTAGATGCCTTAAAATCTGTTCCAGTAGGAGCAGCAGTAGAGAATATTCACTGACTACCTCACGTAGGTTCACAGTCCTGGGGCAGTACTTAATTAAGTCCAAGTTGCAATTTCTCCTATGATCTCTACTTTAAAAGGTTAAAGTAAAACAGTCATAATAAAATGAAATGGTGTGCTCAAAGATATGCAGTTTTCAGAGACAAAGCTGGTAGACTAAGAATCTCTGCAAGGTCATCACACTTAAAAGGGGATGAAGTAGTCCCTCCTCCCTCAGCTCAGAGTGCACGAAGGAGTGTTGACCCACGTAATGAGCACGTTTTCCTTTCTGCCTACTTGTATCCAGTATATTGACACAGTTATTTGCATTAAAGTTCAAGTTGAACTGTCCATTGCTGCACACTTAATAATGAAAGAAAAATATAAAATTTGGGCATGGGCAGATAGATGGCTCAGTGTTTAAAAGCATTTGTTGCCCCTGCATAAGTCCCAGGCTTAGTTCCCGGCCCCCACATGGAAGCTAAAGATCATCTGGAATTCCAGTTGCAGAGTTTCTGACTCTGTCTAATGGTTTCCTGGGGCACCCCACGCACAAAGTACACAGACACACAAAACACACATAAAATACAATAAAAGTAAATGTGTCTTTTTTTAAGAAACAAAATATAAAAATTTAAGAGGTAAAATAATAATACCTAATAAATTTGAAGGCAAACCTGAACTACTGGGAGTGAGCATTCTAGTGAGTATTTCCTCACGATTGAAGAAGAGGAAGGTGGTTTTGGCCTCAAGCCTCAGGGGTTGGTTATTTATGAGACACAAATAACTGAAATTCCTGCTGTTCTACTAAATTCTGCTTCTGTGACTCAGAAAAATTCTACCTAGGGAGAACAGAGGTAGCAAGCAAGAAAGACAATAATCCCAATTTACCTTACCATAACATTATGTTTTCTTGCAACATTAATTGTGGAATGTGAATGTTGCATGTGAGAATATTATATGATTGCACTCAGAATCCAAACACTAATGTGCAGACATGAATCATTTTAAAATAGCAGCTTAAGGTAAATCTTTAAAGGAAACCATGATGTTCTCCATCCTTTTACCGCCCCCCCCACCCCAACTGCTGGCTCTCTGGTGTGCTCCCTGCTCAAGCTGCTGCCTAGGTACCAAAGGCTCTTTCTAACGTTGCTATTTCTCTTTCTTTAGCAGTTTTTGGGTGATTCTCTGTGTTTGTTTCATCCTTTTTAAGAACTCAGTTTGTTCTGCCATAGCTTTAATGCTGAAATCGGCAGACTATATACAATTTACAGATCTTATTTCCTCCCGCCCCTCCGCATGGGATGGTTGCTTTCACCAGTTTGTTTTCAACTCCTGAAATAATTTTCTCTCAAGAAAAAAATATGATCCTCCCTTTAAATTCTATACTAATAAAAAATTCAACAAGTGTGTGAGTAACTTATACTAAAAGTAGAGTATTTCTAGAAGCTGACGGACCAAGCAAGCGTCCAATTCTTTGTTCATTCGTTTATGTCCAACATCTCTAGTTTGTACCTCAAGAGTGGTTCTTTTCCACGATTTCCAGCTCTTCCCTCTGCATCACAAGGATTTCAGCGGCTGCCAATGGGTTCTATGACTCTCGCTGAGGAGCATAGATGGGAAACATGGCCAAAAACCCAGTCTAAGAATTCATTGTTTGCTTTTCTTCCCTGCTGAACATCTGAGGGTTGGCTAGGTGGCATCTGGTTGCCAAGGCTACAATTCTTTTCAAGGTCCCTTTCCCATATATCTATCCTGAGAGATTCTGGTAACAATTTTTATCTCGTGCCTAAGGGTAATGAAAAGCCCTCCACTATGCTGGGCTACTGAACTGTCACCTACATTTTGTTGAGGCAATCTGACTACAACAATATAAATATTAATCACATTTTCCTCAAAAATGATTCAGCTTACGAGTGTTTCCTCTTTCCTCTGGGACTCTGGACAAATACTGGGGTAAGACAGGGATAGATAGGGTGTGGTTCTTACTGCTAACACTGGTAAATAAATGCCACATTCAGAGCCAGTGTACTGAGGGTAGAGAAGATAGGCCCAAAACTAGTAGGACCTTGTCTTTTGTCTCATCTTTCTCTGGCACCATCTTTGAATTGCTAGGCATTTTTAGCCCAGGCTTTGTTTGGATGGTTGGTTTGCTTATTGGTTTTGCTTGGTTTCATTTTTAACTTTTTATTGATTCTGTGAATTTCATATCATGCTCTCCAGTCCCACTCGTCTCCCTATCCCCTCGTATTCACCCTCCACCCTTTTAACTTCCCCCCAAGAGACAATAAAAGACAAAAAAATAAATAAATAAACAAAAAATAGAAAACATCTCGGTGTGGAAGCTGCAGTATGTCACAGTGTGTCCCACAGTATACAGTCTGTTGACGCATCTTCACTCACAAATATTCATTGGAATGAGTCACTGATCTCTTTTGAGATCTCTGACTTCTGTGACACCGTCAAATCCTGGATCCTCACCAGGACTCCTCCTGTTTTTCCTGTTGTTGTCCTGTGTCATGGAGATCCTGCAGCTTTGGATCAGCAAAACTGGCCCTTTCACAGAAAAGCCCCAATAGTTCACAGACGATGTAGGTTTTGGGGTGGACAAACTGGATCTGGGCCTGGGATGTAGCTAAGCTGCTCAGCCCACCAGCTCTCCCACATCTGCCCCCCCCCACCAGGGCAAACTCTGGCTAAGACACTTAATCCTGCCATCTGCAGGAGGCAGGGTCACCTCTCCTGCCCTCATGCCCTCTGGCCTGCACCCACACCTCCAGAGCCAGCTCCATTATGCTGCTGTCAAGGCAGGGTCCACTCCCCCAAGTGCAGAAACTGGCAACAGGTTGGACCAGCTCTCCTGCTCTCCCATCACTGAGGCTGTCTCACCTGTGCCTTCACCTTCCAGGTGTAGGGCCCACTCTCCCAAGTGCTACAACCAGTAGGGTCAGGTCAACCAGTTATCCCAATCTCATGACCTCTGGGCCATCTCTCCAGACTACTGTGGGTGGGAAGGGGTGAGGTTGGGGAGAGCATTACCCCTGCAAAGGGCTCACAGTTTTATCCCACACTGGTATTCACAGATATTGTAGCCACTTTTATAAATATGCTATAAATGCTGAACACAAATGCAACCCAAATAACAATCCCAGATGCTTTTCCATGCCTTAATGTCTTTTAAACACTGTACTTGAAGCTATATACACAGTAATTCATTTCATTCTTTGACAGCCTGTGACAGGAACAGAGCCACAGAGAACTCAACCAACTTGTACAAGGTTACACTGCCTGCCAGTTTAAACACTGGATTCCGGATGAAGTAGTCTAGCTTCCTCAAAGCCATGTATGTACCTCCATGATGGAATCATAGTAAAGACAGCAGTTAACTTTAATTCACAAATGAACCTTAAGAACAGCAACCTGCCATTGATAGCTATTCTGAAAGAACCGTGTGTCCTATACAGAACGGCTAAGGACAGAGTCACAACCGCCAAATAAACCTGTGCACACCAAATGACCGACACTGAAATTCTCTTAAAATAACACCAGTGTTCATGACTGAATGATTTTATAAAAGTTACAAAATGTAATGTTCTTCTTGTTCGGAGACATCCAAATAGAACCCAAATATGGTACAGAACTTGATCATGAATTTCTTAAGGTATACATTCACTTATGTATATATAATACTTGTTTATTTGGGTGTGTATAGGTGTTAGTTTGTGCATGTGTGCCACAGCATGTGGTGGTCAGGGGACAAATTAAAGTAGTCATTTCTCCCTTTCTCCCATGTGGATTTCAGGGATGGAACTCAGCTTGTCAGACTTGGTGGCAACTGCCAAAATGGTGTGTGTGTGTGTGTGTGTGTGTGTGTGTGTGTGTGTGTGTAACTCTAGAATGTCTATTCTACATTAAGAAGTTAACACTCAGTTCTAGTAACTAAATAAACATAATATCTAAGATATACTTTAATTATATTCATTCGTTTCTAAAACACAGAATTATTTCCTGCATTAAGAGGACTTTAATATCACACTGCTTATAAAATGAAAGATGAAAGGACATATCCTGAAGACATGGGCACTGATGCCTTAGAAATTACAGAATTGCAGGTTCTTACATTAACTGCCGTAGTACTGTTGTAAATCCCACATGACTTTGTCATCTAAGCATCACATACTATTTATTATTTAGCTATGTGTCTACAGAGCAGAGAATAATGCAGTCTCCTTGGAGATAGTGTCATTGTTCAGTTCTTTTCTTCCAAAAGTACTAAACATCACTCTTATTAATCTACAAATATCTTTCCCTAACATTTTAAACACTTTATACACCAACATATTTTCTTTCTTTTTTTAATCCATCCACCACTGTTTGAATATACAAACACACAAATTACAAAGAATATTTGTTTATGTGGATGATTTAAACATTTCTGGGGTGGGGAGGTAGATTAAAAATAGCCATCATTTTTATCTTGCTGTCAAGCTTTGTGAGCTGAACCTTAAACTTCCCAATGTCAGAACAAAATGAAAACAAGCCCCTTTCCCCTCCAAATGGATGAGCTGGCTGACAAGGCTAGCTGGTGTCCTTAAAGGATATCTTAGTCACGGGTATTATTTTAAGAGATGAGCAAAGGGGGAAACCCCTGCAGCCTAGCTTGTAAAATATGAACTGAAGGTGCAAAGGAGACCTCATAAATACTACTTAGAACAAGGGGTTCATTGTTTCCCTCCAGTCCTGTGAGTGGCTCTGAGATCTCAGCCCCTGTCTGTTAGGGAAGCCTCTTCCTTTGACCTGTGGCTTGGTTTTTTTGTTGTTGTTTTTTTTCTTTTTTTTTTTAAGCCAAGCTACTACATTATTTATGACTGCACATAGTAGCTGATCTGTGCGTTCCTTGGGCACGTATACAGAGACATATACTTTTCTTTTCCCCAAGTCAGTATTTTAATGCAGAAGGATGAAAGGACTTTTTGCTAGAGCTAATGTGGTTGGGATGCTAAATCAGCTGCTGTGCCAGCGTGAGGCAGACGGAGGATTTCCCAGCACATTTTCCACCTGTACATCTCAAAGACCAGCTTTGAATAATTACTCATTCACTGTCTTTTTTTGGTACTTTTCTAAAAGCATTTTCTTTATCAGCCTTATCTACATCGCCTTAATCTAGCTCATTATCACCTCTTGAGAATTTAATAAAGGAATTTTTTTTTAATATTAGTGGCATTAGTCTTAAATAAGGATAATATAAAGAAAAGTTGTATGGGAATTGAATACTGAACTAGTTTTCTTCAGTACTGTAGTCTTTCCAACCTTTTGCTTCCTTTTAATTCTTTTCCTTTAAAATTTTAATTATCTTTAAGAATAGTAAGGTCCAAAACACCAATTAAGTCTTGTCAAAGGGAGCTTCAAATAGAGTAGAAAAGGAGGCGGGGAGGGGTGGGGTGTGGGAAAAACCATTGCAGGGGACAGCAAAAGTCAGGATTCTAATGCCCTGGGGTGCTCTCCCCCTGTGGGTGGAGGCTGTGACCAACACATCATTACCTTTTCCTTCTCAACTACTGAGAAAACAGGAGGCCATACCTAGACTCTCAAACTGGAACTAATTGATTTTCAACTAATCTAAGCCTTTACTTACAAAGAAAGTAGGACCAAAGGCAAATCACAGGAAGGGTGGGAGCAGTAAAGACTGCATGCCAAGAGAGCCTCGGGGCTCCAGAACTAGAGAACTAAAAAAGGGGAGAGTTAAGTGTTGGAGCTGGGGTAGGGGAGAGGAAAGGGTGTGTAATTATAGACAGGGAGAGAGCAAGGAGCTAGAGGTAGTGCTTGGAGCTTTTCCAACCCCTCCTGTCTATATGACCATTCCTTCCTAAGTCCACAGTAACTTGTCATTAAACTTTTGAAACTGACTATTTGGTAGGCGACCATTAAGATATAATTTTTTTTTATTAAACTATGTTCATAGTAATCTCCCTCCAGCAGCTGCACCAGTCATCCAGCAATCAAGTAGCTTTAAGAACCATAATCTAGTCATCTTGGTTATAAATGAGAATGATCATTGGTGAACAGGGAAATGGTTTTGTCTTTAGCAATAATTATTTCCTTTAAACAGAGAAAACAATTTAAAGAATGGTGTTTGGCCCAATATTGATATCTCTTGCTTCAGATATAATCCATAGATAAGCACTACATTGGTTTCAAATCATCTTTTCTCTCGACCCATCGTTTACATTAAAATCTTTTGTAGGTTTATGGATGTGTTTACACTACACCTGTTAATAACTCTGTTGCAGAGACCCCGTGCCTTAGATAGCACCTTTATATATGTTTCTGTATAAGTTCCCCTCCACTGAGCACTTGAACTAGCTAAAAGCAGAAATAATGTAAATGGGACATAAGCATATTTTTCAGATCAGGACAGTTTCTTGATTTTACTAAGGGAGCCTTAAGTTATTGCTCCCTGTACTTTTCCTTTCATATCTAACATGCTAAACATGTTGTAAATCATGAAAATATTACACCTATATGCTTTATATTAACACATTAGTATATATTCTTAAAATATAAAAGCAATTGAAATCAATGCATCAGTGAGCCAAAAACAACTAATAAACACAACTAACAAACTAATAAATACTTTCAGAAAAATATGTGTAGGCAATAAATAACACAAGCTTCCCATTTTTGTGGTTTGCTCTGAAATATTTAGTGTTGTATCATTTAGTATCATTAAATAATTCGTTAAAATGTTGTTTTATAATTTTTATATCCTACAGCCATATCTTTGTGACTGGAATTGCACTAAAATATTAAGTGCACAATCTATTCATTTGCTTAAGTGCTTCATACATAAACCAAGTAAACATTTAGAAAAAAAGAGATATAAAAAGCAAAAAAATTACCAGAAAGATAATATTTTGTTCCTCAAATTCAACAAAAAGTTTGACTGATATTCAACAATTTGAGAGTAGGGGATTAGCTTATAAGTCTCTTACTTTAACAAAAAAAAAATGTGATCAAACCATTTAGATTTGTTTCTATAAAGTGAACAAGTTACTAAAATAATTTAAAGGTAAAACTAACAAGTTTGCTTTAGATGTAGATGCCTACACAGCCCAAGTCCTGTTACTTGCCTTTCGTTTTTGTCTTCTCCTAGATTATAATATTTTTCACTGTTGAACACAAAACTAATTCACAAGAATATTTAAAACTGAATATTCTGTTAGGTATTATTCTGAATCTGGATTAAGTTAAATGAACTATGAGACATGTTACAGATGCTGTCCACATACTTACACACCCAGGTGCCATCCTCCAAACACACCCCTACCACTCCTCATTGCACTCATTTGGCCTTGGTCTCCATAACATAGACATTTTTTGAGATATTAAAAAAAAAAGAATTGCTCTTGAGCTCCACAACAGTGTGAGACACAGTTGCAGGTAACATGTGCTAGCTAATGTTAGTACATGGGAAGCAGGAGAGGGTTTGTTGAGTTTACAGTGATATTACACATTTACCTTTCCAAGTGTGCTTTGTCATATGCATGGAAGAAACACAGAAGTGAGTTCTATACTAAGCAGTGATTGGCTGTAACGTTTGGTTATTTGAGTAGCCAGGGTCTAAGAGTGATAAAGTTGTAGCTCTCAGTTTTCCTTCAACACAACTACAAGAAACTCATTCAGGATCGGAATTCACTTTGTAGTAATGTCTCAGGAGATCTTTAGCTAGGGATTACTAATAAGGAAAAAACATATGATTTCTTATTGAGGAAAACATCACTAACCACCTGTTTGAGCAGGATCAAAATAAGGAAAGTTTCTGAAATTTAAATCTAATATTATTTCCCAAGAATAAAATAAATAATCATATGTAGATAAAAGTAATGAGCTTGTAAAGAGCTGTGTCATCATATTATTACAAACAGAAGTAAGTGTCAGTAATTTAAAAGAAGAAATATTACTTAATGGTAAAGCAGGGTTCTAGAAATCATTGGATAAATTCTTTTCTGTTTGTTTTCTTACTTTATCTATATTTATAGAAAATAATGGCATGCAACTTCAAGAAACTAATAATTTTTTAAATAAAAAATAACTATTACAAATAAACAAAAGAATCGGTTTAATGGAATACATTATTAAGATAGATAAATGTCTGAGCTGTTATTTCTTTAGTCATAAATTCTCTTTTGTCACATTTTAGATGACATAAACTCATAAGTAAAGTTGGTCTAACCTTTTAGATTTGTTTCTCTAAAGTGAGCAAATCACTAAACTAATTTAAAGGTAAAACAATGGATTTTGCTTTCTATTTAGATGCTCACATGGTCTAAGTCCATGTAAGATGTTTACATCTAAACATAGTGTTTTTTTTGTGCTTTGCATTTAGTTATGCTGAATGAAGGCTGTTCTCCTGACATTCATGTGCTTGACTGAAAAAAAGATACAGAGTAAAATGTACTGTGAGGAATATTCTTGTGCCCCTTACACTAAGAAGAAACAATCAAACCAATTTAAAACTAAGTTTTATTTGAAAGCTCTCACAAAGCCTGCTAATTATATATACAAAAGGAAATGTCATGCGGAAGACCTGCAGAGCACCTGATGTGCAGTAGACAATGACTTTCTAAACTCAGTGCTAAGAGTTTTGTCCCTGGTAACACAAAGCATATGATTTAGTAAGCCCCTTCCTTCTCCTGTGTTCAGGGTTCCCGAGAGTAAATGACCACAGCATATTAAGAAATATACATTACAAACCTGACCACATGTCACCAAGACTGGCTGCTATCTGACTTCTCAAAAAGTATTTCCTTTGAGATAGTATGCAAGGATATTTTGCTAGGCATAGAGTAAAATATCTTAAAGTCAACCCAGATTGCATTTCCAACAAAAATTTTTAAAGGTTTTACTTTTTAAAGTTCTTGATTCTTTAAAGTTTATTGAAATTGTTGGTTAAATTTTAAGTCTTAAAACTAAATCATGTTTAATGTTACTTTCATTAAACATCTAAAGATAGTCAATTCATCTTTAGTTTATACTAAAGTGCTTTAAGTTAAAAAACAGCCCTTGTAAAATCATTTTTAAGTAGATAAGCTATTTAATATTCTTGTGAGAGGGAATACTGGGTAGGGATCTTCAATTTGAGATTGACGGTGTTTAAAAATTACCATAAAACACCAGTACTGAATGAAATACAATTTTAAGGCTTATTCCCCATTATCTTTGTTGATATTTTTAGGAATTATAAACTAATTTTTTATCTCAAAGGAGAATTTGGTATAGATAAATAATACCATCAAATCAAGTTTTATATTTATCTTGCCTATGTCAAACATCAATTAGATATGATTATATTTTAATCATTACACTTAAGGAATGTGAGACTGAAACTTCTTTTCTAAACTATTTTTTTCACTGAAGTTCCTTGATGGTTAATATTTTACAATTCATTTGATCTTGGTTAATTTCATTTAGAGATTTTTTCCCCTAGATGAGAATTTTTAAGTAGCATATAAATATGTATTCATATGCTCTTTAAATCAGTAACAAAAAAATGGTTTGGAAAGTTAGTTTTATTTTGCCACACATAAACACTGTTTCTTGCTTTTTTTCGTTTCTTTCTTTTTTCCCTTTTGCCCAAAGCATTGCTATTTTCCCTTTTTACAGGATTGCCTTTTATGCCCATCTTTAAATTAAATTTTAATAAGCTCTCAAAGGACCAAATTCTATCCAAATTGTGACTGTTTAATTTTAGCTTTCCATGTTAAATATATGTGACTCTGTAGCATAAAACAAAATCATATATCTATGTGAAAAATTAAACAGAAGCTATGAAAGGGAATTTTATAGAATGAATATATAAACATGGCCACCTACCAAGAGACTACTTTAACATTAGAAAAACTTCCTTTTTATAATAACACAGATGAACAAATAAAGGAGCAACATACCTAAGTTGACAAAACTCATGACCATGTCAGCATCATTCAGAAAGTTGGTATCATGTAGGCTGGCAAGAGGTGGGCTCTGGGTAGTCAGAGGAATCCTTGGAGGTAGGTGTAGACGATGCGCATACCCATTGGGAGAGGCTGGGTATCCCTTTCTCGTCTCTCTGGCCTCCCCAGCCAGGGATACCCTCACCAAATATTCCGACTCCTCAGGATTTTCTTCGCTAGCCATGGCATTGTACAGATCCAGCATAAAGAGGGGTGCAGAAGACGCCTGCTTCCCTGGTGAGAAGGGCCTCGGTCTGTGAGGCAAACCCAAAATAGAGAGAATTTCCCTCTGTATTTCCCGTCTTTCATGGTTCCGTAGTCTTCTATAAATAAAACTGGAGTGAACATGATTGTCTCCCAAGCCTCCTTTTGCATAACCCACTTGAACCCAGCCGCTCCAGAGGAAGCCCACAATACCCCTAAGTAAAAATACAGTCCAATGCATTTTGGTACAAAAGCAAAAGTCGGTATTTTAAATCCTTCTTGTCCACTTGGAAAAAATAATAATAATCCAGGATCCTTGGAGGTACACTTCGCCAGTAGCTGTAAAAACAAATTTACCTATTCTTCATGACAGTGATATTTCTGAACACAGCACCCTCAGTCCATTTTCTTCTGCTTTAAATATTTTAGAACACGTCAAGAGTAGTTATTTCTAAGAAAGCTGAAATTCAGATTTCTAATTATCCACAGTTGTTAAGAACTTTTGCGGTGTTGATGTAGCAAAAGCTGGCCAAAATTATTTGATCAAATAACCTATGCATTCCTATGTGAATTTATGATAATCAGGCCTTTGGTATTTGAACTGACGAAAGCTGGTCTTCTGATAGACTGTAGCTCCCAAGTTCTCTTCACTTGTTCTGACTTCTTCTCAACGCTTGAACTCTTTCCAAAACAAATCCTGAGGTCTGAATCACAGATCTACGCTGATCTGCTACTTGGTGTTAGAATTATATTTGTCCGGCAGTCTAGTGATAACTTGAACATCTTTTGTATGGTCTTAGTGTAAAACAAGACCCAAGGTTATACTGTTCAAGTAAATGTGTTTCCCTGAATTTACTTGAAATCCTTCCTGTAAATCCATTCAATCTCTTCCTCCTTCTTACAGTTAATTCCACCTCCAGCAGGCACAAATATACCAGCCCTCTTCAAGAGAGATCTAAAGAGAAATGTAAGCACAGCCCTGCTGGGGAAGAAGAGGCTTCTCATTGTAATTTGAAACTGGTAAAGCAAAAAGAAGTTAACCCTTTTGCTACCAGAAAAGCCTCCATTTTCGCAATTTTATAGCCATGTATGTAACATACAACAGTGATATATGGGGTGTATGAGTTCCAGCGAGGATAAAAGCCAGTTTTCAAATAACAGGCTGAAAATGTTGCCACCCAGCCATACAGAAATGTTTGAGGTCTTTTTGGTGGAATGCATTTAATACACTTCTATATTAAGTCTCAGGTTGTAGCAAATTAACTTGGTATGACTCAGTTCCATACTTGAGATTATTTCTAGCTTTTGAAAGTCATTAAAATTTACTTCTTAAAAACTGAAAAGACAGTTTTAAAATTGGAATAAATTTATTGATTCTTAACAACAAATGGCTCTTTTAAAGTAAGAAAAAGTAGACAACGCATCATTAGTGGATATATTCTACTCCAAAGAAAGAGCAGTTATAATTCAGGGATGAGAATTAGACAGCTCCAACTTAATTGTCTGTAGAAAAGATTTAAACAGAAGTATATATATTTATCTCTGATTAAATCAATAGCTGAAATAGAAATATCTTATATATAGTATTATCATTCTTAACTTTTACTCCATTACCACCGAAATGTAGACATGCTTACTACAAGATATTTATTACCAAGTGCACTCAGTACTCTGATTTAAGTTGTGCAAATAAACACCAGTTGTGCTAAAGATCAAGTACCCTGCATGACTACGCACTGATTGGAAGTGGAATTCCTGAACTTTGATGGGTAGGAATAGAGAAAGTGTGCACCTTTCTAAAACGCCATACCTAATCTGAGGAAATGAGCAAAGGATGTGTTTATCCTTAATGGTTAAAGCCTTTAAAATTTGGAAGTCTGCAATGTTTCTCTGCCTGCTATAATTTTCCTCTCAGGCACGCATTTAACCTTAGCGTTTACAGTGCTTTCATTGTCTGGGACAGCATTCCGATAGCAAGGTAAATTTATCCAGTGAATTCTAGAACTGTGGTGAAATTCTAATGTTTTTTTTTTTCTTTGCCGAGAAGTGTCTCGTTTCTTGTTTAATTTCTTTTAACGTACTTCCTCTGAGCGAATAAAACTGTCATATTTCTCATGGTCTTCAGTTCATCAGTGAATGCAAGACACTGAAGGGGCTTCCGATTCTGAAGGAATACGTCACCTCTCTTGTACAGATCACTAGGAAAACTTGAGAATGCAGTTGAACAATTTCCCTCACTGAAAATTCTGCATCATTGCAGAAGGCCACCGCAGTCAGAACAGCAGCCCTTGAAGGTTTGCAGTGACCAGATACCACTACAATAAACATCAGTTTGAACTTCTAAAATCCCCGAGATTTTTTTACTTAGCATCCAAACCAAACTTCAAATTTTGGCCATCAGTACAGATTCAGATCAATTACTCTTTTGTGTTTATAAAATGTATCAAGTAGGCTATGGAAAACCTCTGTATTTTAAAATACATTTTGCAAGCTGAGAATTTGCTTTATGTCTCAAGAGCCCAAGGGGGTTACAAAGCAGAATCAGCTTCACCAAAGGAAGAAGCAGTCCTTACCACATATGGATCTATTTTTTCTAACATACTTGAAAAATAAAAATAAGATTGGACATCATGTCACAAAAACTGTTTTCCTGAACTGTAATTTATAATACCATTCAGTACAATTGTAATTTAATTGCTTACCCAGACATATATAGCCTTCCATTGTATTGGCAATAAGTTGCTAACAGGCTTGGTCAGATTTCAGGATCTACTCTACCCCTAATACAGACTAAATTTAGCCCACATTGGTTTTTCAAAAGATTAATGAGGAGAAAATTTTTTTTTAAAATCCTAAGACTAAACAGGAAATGCTAGCTACTATATGAAAAGTTAGAATCGCTTTCAATTAAGAGTAAATTACTTTACCACATCTCAATTCCTGGATAGATTTCTACCTAAGTGTTTGAGAGCAACTTGAAAGATAGGGTAGATTTTGTACCTACAAATTAGGAAAAACGCACATTTCTGAGTATGTATTATACACGGGATGGAACGTGCTGCAGCCTCACACACTGGGAAGAGAGGGCAAGGTTAGAAGAAAGACCTGGCTCATCAAGAGAATTATTCTTAAAGATCACCAAGAGGCACTTCCCCAAAAACCCACGCCTTTCCTTGTTGCTTTAAAAAAAGTTCCACAGTTCGCTATTCTTGTAAAGTTTCTTTTCTCATTGAAATCTGATGCCTTTCTCTCTTGGATCTTTGGTGCAACCATACCTCATTTGCCAATTTCAGTTTTCCCAAATTTTCAAAGGAAACTTGTTCAATAGACAGTTGAGGCATTTGTAACACTTTTTGTATAGAACTTCTTTCTTGTCCCTCTTGAGCTGTGGTTATTGCTGGGTTTTGATGTAGAAACAACATATCTGGAAGAGATAAAGTCAGTATGCATCTATAAGACCATTTAGGTGGCCAGACATGCTGGCAGCAGAGAGAATTCTGGGAAGGCAGCTACAGAGTCAGCTATGTCCAGAGGAAGACAGAGCAATACTGCTAAATCAATTTCTGACAGGTTGTTTGTTTTGATTGGTTGGTTGGTTGGTTTAGTTTGGTTTGGTTTCTTACAGTAACCTGAAAGGCACTGTGGTCATGGGTGGTCTACATTTTATCTGCTCATCAGCTACTAAATGAAATCTAGAAAATTGATAATGATAATAGATATGAACAAGTTTTTGAGATGTTTGTAATTATTAAATAGCCAGGATTATGTAAATAGGATTTTTCAATATGCTTTACATCATGTTTCTAAGATTGTTTTATATGAGTTCAAGAGTATATATTAATTATAATAGTTATTTCTTGACAGAATAAACCAACAATTAGCCATTAAAAAGTAGTCATTCTTAGTAGATCATCAGTCTCATGATTCAGTAATTATTAAATTCCAATTCTGTCAGATAATTGCCATGACTCAGCAGGAAAAGAGCTGTGTAATGGGTTTCATTCATTCATAAAACCCTCTGTTATATTATTACAGTGAAATTCTATTAAAGTTGATAACCTTGATAGATATGGTTAATATTTGTTCCTTTCAACAAATACCTCGATCCTTTGAATGGCAGTGGTTTGTTTTATTTGTGTAATGGTTAATCTTGGTTGCCACCTTGACAGAATCTGGGAGCTAAGAGATATGCTTCCCTGTGAGTCTGGATCACCAACTGAAGGGGAAGGAGCTACCCTGGAGTGAGCAATACCTTCGATTGGCATGCTAGCTATTAAGTCCTGTTTCCTATGCTTGACTTCGTTTCCTTTTTGCTGTTGCTGCTGTTACCATCCTTTCTGACAACCAGAACCCAGTTCTTTGGTCTTTCAATGTGGACTGAAGACCAGCCACAACCTCGGAATCCTCGAACCTATTGTATCTAATGGAAACTGCAGAACAATACATATCGTGGACTGAGTAAGCCCTGGGTTGTGCATCTCACCAAAGCATAGGCAGCCATTGTTGGATACCCCACCCATATCATATAATCATCTAATTAATACCCATTTGCAATAAATGTTTATTCCACTGATACTGCTCCTGTGCAGAACTCTGATTAGTACAATGTTTTGCCCCAGTGCTATTATTATGCCCGGGATTGCAGTGCAGGAGCCTGAAAATGATGACAGTTTGTTAGATTTCAGCAATAATAAAAAAATGCTTGCAAAGTCTCAGCAGAGTGGAGATGCATAGAAGACACTAGGATAAAGTGGAGCACAGAGAAAAGCATCAAACGAGGTGTGGAAGTGAGTGCAAAGTCACTGTTCTTAAACCCACATTTCACACTCCAAAGATGGCTGACTCTAACCAACACATGGAACAATTCAAAATTTGTAGAAGTGTGACAGTTCAATGACAGACATGGCTGCCAGTTTACCCTAGTAATTCCCATTAACAGCAAGATAACCCTCAGAAGAAAATAAAATTTATAAGCATCACTATTGATAGTCAAAATGATCCAATTTGAAAATATTTTAAGATTATAATAACACAAAACGGCTTTAAATACATGGCTATAATTTTTCACAGTATCTTTTGTTAAAGTGAATGTTTTGCTGAGGGGCTAGACAGATGGCCCAGTGGTTAAGAGCATGTACTGCTCTTGCAGAGAAAACCTGGGTTTGGTTCCCCAACATTCATGTGGTAGCTAGATCCATTCAGGGAATACAATTCCCTCTTCTGGCTTCTGTGGGCACCAGAAACATACATGGTGCACTTGCACACATGCAGGCAAAACACTCTTACATATAAAAATGAATAAATACTAAAAGAACTTTATAGAACTTTCTTCAGAAGCTTTAAGATAAATACTTAAGAAAGTACCCTCAAATATGTCACAGAAAGTCTCCATTAACAATTTTAAAAATCATATATACATATACACATACACATATACATATGCATAATCACCCAAAAATCCTCTGGAAATTAAGAGAGTGTGGGCTTTGCTTTGTAGTGTGCAATATCTTAGGAAATATAATACCGCATAATATGTATAATAATTAATATTTGAACTGTATCATATAAAAATATCTCTGATAAGGTTGAATAATTATCACTTGTAGACAAGGATGTAGATTAAGAAATGCTAATGATGAGTTATGCAAAACCCAAGGAAGTCACAATTCTTGATAGGGACTCAAATATTAATACCATTAAATGATTGATGTATAATCAAAGTTGAGAACCCCAAGAAATATTCTGAGACAAATATAAATGATTGCACATTAAAAGGAGTGTGTTTCTGAGTCATGACAAAGGTTTCTAAATAAGAGTCAGATTTTTTAATTTTTCATTAATTGTTAATAAGATTCAATGATTTTTAGTAAATGTTTAATTATTTAAGTAAATACACGTTTATTCCAGAAAACTATTTACATTATCCATATTCTAAATATTAGCTTATTGTAGACCTTTTGTAAAAATAAATATTCTGTGCTTTTTCTACAGGTCAGTTGCTTCTAAAAAGATTTGCTCAGGTACTAAAGCTTAAATTCAGAGTCAAAAAGTCTGTACTATGGCATAATACAGATATCAGTCTATCTTTTTCATAAGGGCACTATGTGCGACACAATTTTCTTTTATTGGTTTATAGTTCTTTCTTGAGCTACTGTGTGCATCATAAAGCCTCCTCCATTATATTACACAATTCATTTGGACATCCATTCATCTGACCTCACCAAAGTAACCTTTGTGCCTGTACTGGATATGCCCAGTTTAGGAGTGTTTGGACTCCTGGTGTTTGGAGAGGCGTGTCCGACCGTGTCTGTTTCTGACACAGGGTGAGGAGTTTTTTCTCTCTTTTCCACTCACCTTGGATCTCTTCCCCATCTTCTCATTCAAGTCACTTTCTATATTTAAATCCTATTATTTCTCTTCTTATGCTTTTCATTTTCTCCTTTTGATCTGTTCCTCTGTTTACAATAAACTTTATCTCTGTGTCCTAATTTTAAAAACCTTATCAGCCCCCACCCTCCCACTGCTGCCCCCACCTACCCCTCCCAGTTCTTATCTAGAACTCTTTCTCAAGTGTCAGTGTTTCCTTTATCTCTCGCCTTTCGCCAGCCCTCTTCCCAGAGAGCAGGATTCCACTCTCTGCCTTCCTTCTTCTTCCTTGCAGAATTGTTGAATCCTTTTATCTTCTACAGCCCACATTCCTCAGCACCGCACTGATGTTACTAAGTTGCAATCTGATAGCAGATTTGCCCCAGACTTTTAAGATGCTTCTCTGCAAATAGATTGAAACACTGGTGACTTGTTTTAGCTACAGATATAATCCTTTAGAAAAATAACTGTTGAAATTATAACAATAATAAAGCCAATAACATCATAACAGTAAAAAATAGTAAAACCCAGGGAAATAATTTAAGTTATTTATTATAACTGAAGTTTCAGCCAATAAAGACTATAGTTGGAATAAAGAATAATTATCACTGGACTGAAGTATAGCATCTTACTTTCCATGTGTTTAATCCTAATTTGTGACACATTTGTATCAATACAGGACTAATTAAAAACACAATATAATTTCTTATTATGTCACATCAACACATTTTATGTCTTTTGAATATCTTTCTAGAAAGCTTCTGTAGGTGTAATGTTTATTAATAGTATGTTACCCTCCAGTCATTTTTAGGGAAACAAAATTAAGTTACATTGTTTATAGTTTCTACTGTCATCCCGGAATTTCTCATATAGAGATATGCTGCTTATTTGCACAATTTTTTATTGTTGGCATCTACCATTATATGCTGGATATCAAACAGATAATTGTTTTAACATCAACAAATTTCACATATGATTTGATAAGATTAAACCAAGTCTATGGTTTCATAATTACCGACAACAGAATTTTCTAAAAGAAACTATTTGCAATCCTATTCATAAGCTCAACCGTGAGCCTTGAGCATATTTTTAAATGTGCTTTTTTAATCCGTGAAAAAGACTTCCTCAAACAAAGATTCATATGAAAATATTCAGTAAACAGACAGGAACAACTGACAACTGAACAGGTCCTGCTTCGGGACTCCTCTAGGTAGTCTGGAGCACAGCCAGTAGTCTCAACCTTCTTTAATCAAAATCTTCTGATGGCAACCACATTTGGCTCCACAACTGTGTGTATAAGAACATGTTAAGATAACTCCCTCGCCAAATTGATGTCTAGATCATTTACATGCCTTGATATCAGAATCATTTAGATGAGTAAACCAGTAACTACAGAGCATGATCTCCAAACTCATTGTCTATAATAATGGATGTGATTGTCTTTACAATTCACTAAATTCTGCCAGAATCTTCCTGCCAAGTAACTATCTTTTTTTTAAAGATTTATTTATTTCATGTATGTGGGCATATGGTCACTGTCTTCAGACACACCAGAAAGTGGCATCAGATGCCCATTGCAGATGGTTGTGAGCCACCATGTGGCTGCTGGGAATTGAACTCAGAACCTCTGGAAGAGCAGTCAGTACTGGATGAGCCATCTCTCAGGCCAGTAACTATCATTTTTAACGTGTGCTTAAAGAATGTCATAAAATCCTTTCGTTCTTTTACTTATTTTTCCACACCCATGAGTTGTGCAAGGGACTTGTAAAAGGTATAGTGTTTAACAAAGAATTCGATTGATGTTTACAATCAGGAAACTAAACTGATATCTTACTCTCCGAATGACGCTGGAATCAGGCAACCAGAGGGTAATCAGAAACAGTAATTTAGCTGAATCAGTTTCTTCACGGATAAAAGGAGAGAAAAATCTCTTACTGTGAAGTATTGAATGCATTAAGTAAGAGGATGTATGGAAATATGTTTCATCCGTGTCAGTGTTTCATAGCTTACTGCCAGGAGTTCATGGCTCAGTAAAATTGAAATTCTTTTTTATTTTGTTATACAGAGGACTAACAAACTAAGAGATGGTATTTATATTCTTTAATTGGTTAATCAGTTAATCGGAGAAAGAGAACATACCAGTCTCTGAAATAACATTATTGTGTCTATGGATATGAAAAGACAGGAATTTTATTGTGTTATCTTTCTGCACCATCTGCTCACCTTTAGAAAGACACACCGTCGTTTGTGACGTTCTCTCCCGTGCTTATCAGCCCATCTCGAATCTGTTCCACCGGAATCCTAGTGCTGTGGCAAAGGCAAAGGAGAAAAGAGTTTTCAAAAACTTAATATCTGATCATTTAATAAGTGTGCACTTGTCCTGATATTCTGCATTCTTGATGATGGATGTAGTCAGTTTAGGAAGACTGTGAGTATTTTCTTGGCTTTGAGTCAAGTCAGCAATATACAACCAACTCTGGGCTGGAAAAGGAGGCATCTTTAGAAGATTATTGTGATTCTCAATGACAAAGTAAGAGGATATTCTTTTATAACTATAGAGTAATCATAACCGTGTTATTCAGAAGATTCCCATGACAGGTGTTTAATTTTCATACCTTCACTGAAATTATAAAGAATATTTAGCGTGCTACTGTGCATTTACAGGAAGCAAAACTATTAGTGACATTGAAATATAGTATGCAACATTTTCCCAGCAAAATTTACCATGAAGCAATTTATTTAAGTAGCTGGTTACTGTCATGAGAAACACATTCTTAGACCAATCCTTCCCAAGAATGGTTTAAGGGAGAATCAATCTGTCTTAATATAATTGGAAAGACAAAATAATATGGTGATTCAGTATATTGTGAGTAAAGAAATAATTGAAATGCTGGTCCTGTGTTTCACAGCTTTGTAATCTAATATTGCCTGCATTTCTTGATCTTTAGATAAAGATAATGATATCTGATATGTCCTATCATATAGGATTTTATAAAGTGTAAAATGAAATAATGAAAATCAATAATAAGTGAAATAATAGGTGTAAGAAAAATTTTAGCTGGGAGTGAGTGTAGAAAAAGGATAGCAAAATATTTAGCATGGGAATTGACCCTGGTTAAATAATAATGCCAGATTCCATTAGATTTCACACCCATCTATGGAATTCTTGAAGTATTATTACACTGTGACATCCAGAAGCCTTGTGTTTAAAAAAAGAGAAAAAGCTCCTATCTATAGCTATCAGTCAAAACATTTATCTCCTCAAGAACATTTTCTTCTGCCGACATGACCACTATCCAGGGTTTATCAAATACACTGAGGGAGCTATAACAGAATATGTAATCCTTGTCAACTGAAAAAATGGTCTCACCTTTTTTTAATTAAATAAATTCTTTAGGAAATACTACACATGGGCAGGTGAATCTAGCATGAGTCCAATGTATAGAGCCAATTCCTGACTTTGAATTTTTCTATCTATCACTGACAAACCAAAAAGACACTTTGTCACTTGGGTTCTTTCCTTTGAGAGGCAAGGAGTAGAAGGAAGATTAAATTAAATCTAGCCTACCCTGTGCTGTCTTAGAAATGCTGGTTATGTTCTGTGGTTAAAGGACTTTAAACTAAAAATATCACTCAAAAAAATCTTTGTCACCAGTACATATAACTTAAAAAATTAATGCATTTGAATCTTTTTCACAAAATTGCTTATTAAAAATCATCTTGACCCACCAACTAAAAATAACTATCATTCCAGCACATGGTAACCTTATTTAAGGTTTACTGAGAGTTGAAAATGTTGTATAGAGTTCAGTGACTCCATTGTCTAGTATTTCCAAATACAACTATTCCATCCCATTTATATATAGTAGAGAGAAGTAGAAAAATCACAAGTTCAAAATTGCAATCACAATAAACAAGATTGTTGACTATGTCTCATGTATGTGAGACTGGAGATGAAAGCCCTTGGATGTCTAGACAAATTCAAACCTGAACTCCTTGTACTGCTGTTGAACAATGATGCCAAGCTTCAGTTAAGTCGGTGACAATCCACAGCACTGTGTCAAGACTGACAAACATTGGCAGGCTCTGACTATTAAGGCTTGCAAAATAAAGTTTGCTTCAGGTAAACTTTGCCTCAGCATTTGTCTAAGATTTTGGAAGAAATTTAGAAACTGGGATAGAATTATTTGTTTAAGTCATTTCCTTTGGTTGTTTTCATTATAATACTAAGATTTTGATATATATATATACTACAAAAGAAGTAACTCATTCCTGGCATCCTGGCATGTCCTGGAAGGTCACAGTTACCCTCTTGTAGAATAATTTCATTTTTAGTTATTTTTATATACATATGTGTGTAGTATGTGCGTGCGTGTGTGTGTGTGTGTGTGTGTGTGTGTGTGTGTGTGTGTGTGTGTGTAAGAGTCTATAGAAGTAGGTTTACATAGCATTTTTCTAAATAGCTTTGGTGTTACTTCTCCAGTGAAGTTTCATAGACCCCCCAAATATTACAGGCTATTGCCATTGTTCATGGTTACCCTCCAGAAGTTGACAGTAAGACCCTACTGCTGAAAATACCACAATTTTAATTCATAGAATATAAAGTGATCGTGCTGCAACAATCCAAAAAGCTTCATCCAAACTGGCTAGCTTTCATAGACACTACGCAGGCTCCTGGGAGGAAGAAAAGTGAGCATCAGTCATGCCCTGCTGTGAACTCTACACACTACAATAATGACCAGCCTGACTAGACTCGCCCACTGACATAACAGTACTTCAAGTGTCATAAGAGCAACCAACCACTTTCTGACTGGGTATCTCTCCTACTCCATAAGATGAAACCCATACCAGTCACTGTTATTGGACCAAAGCTAAACAGGTCATAGGCTCTAAGAGAGAGCATAAAGCTATTACACTGCTAAATGAACATAGTCCAAAACTGACTTCGAATGACTCCTTGTCATAACCATGACTCTCTCAATCAGCCCCTGATAACCTTCTGTTTGCAATAGATGATGATTACCACAGGAATCCACGCTGGACCACGTGCCGATGCTGCAGAATGCTTAGCCTTAATGGAAGAGATATATACCATATGCCTTCCTCCCGTGGCTGAAGCATCGCTTAAGAAAAAGGGGTGGAAAGAGTGTACAAGCCAGAAACAGCTGCTGACTACAAGGAAACGATGTTTTCCGAGCACAGCAGGACAGCTGCACGTGCAAAGTCACATTGATTGTGACAGCGCACACAAGGCCAGTGGAAGCTCAGACAAGATTTTGGTCTACCAAATCCATGCATGGAGAGAGATGTGAATACAAAGTCCTAACCCTACCTGAGGAACCATGGCAACTGTTACAGCTGGGAGAGGGAGTTTTCTCTAAGAATGTAGCCATTGGCAGGTCAGCCACATTCCAGTGGAACATGCAAGAAGATATGGGCAGCACACATTTGTATTGATGGGAGGTGGGTAGGAAGAAGAACACAACTTTGGGTGGGAATGGAGAGAGGGTGGACCTGGAAAGGCTAGGGGAGGGGAGAGAATCTGATCAAAACATTTATGAAATGTCCAAAGAATTAATAAAAGTATTTTCTAAGAAGAATGTTTGCATAGGCTTTCCTTCTGTGCATCGTTGTTTGTGAGTATTTATTATTTGCTTCTTGGGGGGAAAAGAAAACATCTTCTAAAGTGAGCACAGCAGTGGGAAAACATTGTCTGACAGGAACACAAAGTCTGTATTGCTCCTGTCATTAACTAATCTTACAAAAAAAAAAAAAATCACTGCTCACATACTGTTACAACGAACTGATTTGCATGGAAGACTGAGTAGAAGCCCAGAAAGATAAACAGTAGCAAACTATGTAGAAAGTGTAAAGGCCGTATGTTGACTGGCTAATGGTTTGTAAATGTCTCTCTGTCTACCCATCCTCCCTCTATCTAACCCTATCTCTCTCAGTCTCCTTACATGTGTTGTTTCTGTCTTTGTGCTGTACAAAGAGACTTCAAATCATTCTATGCAAAATGTGTATAAAACTGTCCTTGTGAAAAGCATCCCAGATGTTATAATTATCATCTGATATATGTGATACCGATGATACTGCCTACAATTTCTTTAAAAGCCCATTACAGGCAGAAAACTTTCGAAAATTTCACCTCTAGAAAAATGAGGCTTAAACAGAAACCCAGGAGGACACTGCCACCTTTTGGCCACATGAATTTTAAAACGTTGAAAGGTACCACTGCCTTTCGAAAGGAAATGTTTAGGCAATCCACTTTTACAAATTATAATCTTATCATTGATCATAATCCTATCACTGATCATAATCCTATTATTGGTAGTCTGGAAATATATACCTTGAAATTTTGTTTCTCCATTATAGTACTTTTTTTAACTATTAGAGTTCTCATTTTGCTAGGTTCATCTAAAACCTTTTTAATTTAATGCATGAGAATGGTTATTCTCATTTATTCTGTTTTTTTTTTTTTGAATGGTTAGCCTAGTAATGAAAATCACAGAGGCACTTTCACATCCCAGAACCCACCCAGGAACTGTCCGTGCTGCTTCTCACTGCACACCCTGGCCAACCTCGAGGGACAAAGCTGCAGCACCACACTCGAGATCCCCAAAGCACAGACTGTACTTCTTACAACTTTTCAGCCTGCAGATGTTCCCTGTATGTAGTTATAGTATAAAAATGACACAAGAGGTGTCTCAACACGTCTAGAGGCTATGAAGTGAGTGAAAAAGAAAAGGGGCTAATGATAATAGCAATAAATTTTCATTTGGGGCAGATATATCAAATGATGACAAAGTTGAATTTTAATTTCAGGCAGAACTTGAAATTAGAGAGTTATTTCAAATGGTGACAAAGTATCTTGTCTGCATTCATCCTTCACCCTTCATCTTCTTAACTTTTCTCTGACCCTAAAGTTTTCACCATTTTTCCTTCTTTCTAACGTCTCAATATAAAATGTCAGTCACAACAGCCTTAAGCTCATGACTTGAATTAACAACCTGTTGAAACTTAGTCACAAGTAATTAGCTTTACTTGTAGCTTATTTTGCAATTTCAAGTACTCAGAATATCATTGCTTGTTGGATATTTAAAATGATATCAACCAACAGCACCTTCATCTCAAAACTTTCAATAGGAAGTGCATTCGTTTCCTGGCTTCCTATAATACTGTACATAGTATATATTACATGCAGTATTAAGAATTCTGAGTTTATAGTGACATTATTGGTTTTAGTGATGTGACATGCTTCCCATTCTTAGAAAATGATATTGCCTTTTAGAGAACATGACATAACTATTTAGTGTGTTTGGTGGACTCAAGCCCAAATTTCTATGGGTCTTCCTAAGAAACTTCAGATCCTCAGAGGAGAGCATTGAAAGAATTGTAGCTAAGCAGCACTCTTGTTCAAGTTTTCTTTTTTAACTTCCCTTTTGGTTCCATGGAGCAACATAACAGAAACCTGTGTATACATTATTTCCACTAGGACTTTTCAAAACTGAAAGGCCTTGACATGCAAGAAAGAAACAAAGATAGCAGGACCAAGAAACCAATCTGGAGGCGTGGATTGACGACAAACAGATCAGATTGATGACAAACAGATCAGAAGCTCACCAGCTGGGCTTTGTGTGAAGGTAATATTTTAGCAGGATCAAGATAAGGCCAAACAATTGTATTTTTTCTAGTTTTTCCCCCGTTTAAACTTTGACACTGACTTAGAATTGAACTAACCCATCCTCCATATGAAGTAAACAAAGATTAACAATAGAGTATAAATTGCTTGTGGACATGGGAAAGTTCTTTCCAGCAAATCTTGGGCAACACAGTGGACTATTTTTATATGCTTACCCCTTTCAAGCTCTTCCTATGATTGCAGGGACTGCAACTGGGATGTGCTTCTTTCGATGCCCTGATGCTACCTTTATTTCTTACATCTGCCTCATACAATCAAAGATCTCCTTCAGACCAAGAAATTTGCTTTCCTATCATTGAAACTTCAGTGCCAGACAAACAAATACAGCTAGTCAATAAATGTTGGTAAATGATTTAACTAATGGGAATTGTTTAACTAAATGTTGGCTAGTCAATACCTTAAGAAAATGTCTTGAAAGCTATCAAAACTTCTGAAAATGTATTGTAATTTATTCATACTGCAATTTAAATATATTTTAATTTCTAAAAATTAGACCATGTGTTTAAGCTTTACACTCAGGCAGATAAAAAATAAAACATTTTTCTAAAAGACAGTGCTTCATTCCCAATCTCCATTATCAAATGTCAGCCAACTCCACTGAAAATAACAAGCTTTCTTTCTTCTAGGATTTCTTTCCACAGAGCATTTAATTCTTCATTTTAGGAGGACAACTTCTATGCGTCTGTCTTGTTTGGTGTGCACCAAAATTCAGAATCAAATATAGCTTCTGGGATTCTGACGGTTAGCTGCCTGAACAGCATTCCAGTTCACAAAGAAAGTAGATAAATGACTAAGAGCAATTGGAGTGGAGTCCGTTTGAGAAGCTTGTCATTAAAGTGCCCCCTTGTGACAAGCTATGGGTAGTGCAGCATAAAAGTCCATAACTAGTTTTTAAAGGCTGAATAGTACTCCATTGTGTAAATGAACCATATTTCTGTATCCATTCTTCGATTGAGGGACATATCAGTTGTTTCCAGCTTCTGGCTATTACAAATACCAGGGTAGAGGATGTGTGGTATAGTAGGACATCTTTTGGGTATATGCCTAGGAGTGGTATAGCTGGATCTTCAGGTAGAACTATTTCCAGTTTTCTGAGGAACTGCCAGATTGATTTCCAGGGTGGTTGTACCAGTTTGCAATCCCACCAGCAGTGGAGATGCATCCCTCTGTCTCCACACCCTCGCCAGTATCTGCTGTCACCTGAGATTTTGGTCTTAGCCATTCTGGTTGGGGTGAGGTGGAATCTCAGGGCTGTTTTTTGCATTTCTCTGATGACTAAGGACTTTGAACATTTCTTTAGGTGTTTCTAAGCCATTGAGAATTTTCTGTTTAGCTCTGTACCCCATTTTTAAGTTGGGTTATTTGGGGTTTTGTAAGTTAACTTCTTGAGTTCTTTATATAGTTTGGGTATTAGCCCTCAATCAGATGTAGGGTTAGTAAAGATTTTTCCTAATCTGTAGGTGGCCAATTTGTTCTATTAACAGTGTCTTTTGTCTTACAGAAACTTTTCAGTTTCATGAGGTCCCATTTATCAATTGACAAACCTAAAGCCTGAGCCGTTGGTGTTCTGTTCAGGAATTTTTCACCTGTGCCAATGAGTTTGAGGCTCTTTCCCACTTTCTCTTCTACTAAATTCAGTGTATATAGCTTTATCTTGAGGTCCTTGATCCACTTGGACTTGAGTTTTGTACAAGGTGATAAATATAGATCTATTTTCAATCCCCTACATACAGACTGCCAGTAAGACAAGCACCATTTACTGAAGATACTTTCCTTTTTTCCATTGTATAGTTTCGGCTTCTTTGTCAAAGATCAAATGTCCATGTGTATGGGTTTCTTCTGGGTCTTCAATTCTATTCCATTGATCAACCTGACTATCTCTGTACAATACCTTGCAGTTTTTAACACTATTGCTTTGTAGTACAGCTTGAGGTCAGGGATGGTGATTCCCTCAGAGGTTCTTTTGTTGTTGAGAATTGTTTGGGCTTTCCTGGGTTTTTTTTGGTTGGTTGGTTGGTTGGTTTTCCATATGAATTTGAGAATTGCTCTTTCTAACTCTATTGAGTTGGAATTTTTATGGGGATTGCATTGAGTCAATAGATTGCTTTAGGCAAGATGACTATTTTTACTACATTAACCCTGCCAATCCATGAGCATGGGAGATCTTTCTTCTGAGATCTTCTTCAATTTCTTTCTTCAGAGATTTGAAGTTCTTGTCATACAGATCTTTCACTTGTTTGGTTAGGGTCACACCAAGATATTTCTGATCTCTCAAGTACTTTGAACATGAAAGTGTTGTATTTTGTCAAGGCATTTTCAGCATCTAATGAGATGATCCTGTGTTTTTTTTCCTTTGAGTTTGTTTATATAGTGTATTACATTGATGGATTTTCATATATTGAACCATCCCTGAATCCCTGAGATGAAGCCTACTTGATGGTGGTGAATAATGGTTTTGATGTGTTCTTGGATTCAGTTTGTGAGAATTTTACTAGGCCTGACACTACTAGTTGCTATGATGTGCTTACAGACCGGAGCCTGGCATGTCCATTGAGAAGCACTTCCAGCAGCTGACTGAGACAGAACCAGATATTTACACCCAACCACTGAACTGAAGTCGGGGACCCCTATGGTTGAATTAGGGGAAGGATTGAAGAAGCTGAAAGAGAGAATAATCTCATAGGAAGACCATCAGGTTCAACTAACCCAGAGCCCAGGGTGCTCCCAGAGACTGAGCCGCCAACCAGGAGCACACATGGACTGGTCCGAGGTCCCTGGCACATATGTAGCAGAGATCTACCTGGTCTGGCCTCAGTGGGAAAAGATGCACTTAATCCTCCAGAGACTTGAGGCCCCAGGGAAGAGGGAGGCCTGGTGGGGTGGGGGGAAGCAGCCTCTCAGAGGCAAGAGGGAGGAAGAATGGGATGAGGAACTGTGGGAGGGGGGACTGAGGAGGGCAACAACTGGAATGTAAATAAATAATTTTTTTTTTTACAAAAGTCCATAACTCCAGCACAGAGCAAGCAGACAAGAGGTGTACTGTGGCTCAGTGGCTGCCAGTCTGTCTGGAAAACACTTCACATCTATGCAGGTGCAAAGGCACACCCACAATAGGCACACAGGCATGCACAACACACACACACATCTGCACTCGCAACACAGACACTCACACACACACATGCATTCACAATAAACACATGAATTCAAACACACACAAAAACACACATTCACATACACACACACATGCACTCACAACACACACTCATATACACTCACACATACACATGTACTCACACATATGCACTCAAAAACACTCACACACACACTCACAAACAAACTCATACACATTTACAAACGCATACACACCATTAAAAACGATGGATGGAACGAGGAGAATACAAATGCAGAATAAAATATCAGACTGAACAGCTGTGAACAGAAAGAAACATCAGTTCATGTGAAAGCAGTTGGATTTTTTTTTTAATAGCTGATCAGATAGGAAAGAAACGGGTCGTCCAGATAGTACTCAGCCTGAAGATAGAAACATAGGTGGAGAAAAGTTCAAAGGGGTGGAAGTTTTTCCATTACAAAATATATCAAAGAGGCCACCCAAGATAAGGAATAAAAATTATCTACACCGTTAAGCTACCAAGAAACCATGAAAGACCTCTGTTCAAAAGTGTCTGGTGAGGTCGCCTAAATAGAAACCAGATTTTAGACCGCATTGAAAGCAAAATCCATTTAGATACAATGACAGCTGTTTTCCAAAACATCTTATGACTAAAAGGAAGGAGAAAGATTCGTTTGGGACCAAAAGGACAGCTAGACCGGTGGTCTGCTGCGAACAGGAGCGTGCGTGTCTCACTAGTCGGTACGTTAGCGTTCAGAGGATTTGGCTCGCACGTTTCTCGTCACCTAATGCACACGTACGTAAACGTCGGTAGTTGTTCTGTGATTCTCTTCCCCCCAGCCATTTGCACATTTGTCCCATTATCTTCTTGATTCTCCGGTCAAGGCTCCTTTAAACTACACTGCTCTCTGCAGCTCCGGTAAGCCATCTGTAACGAGCATTTAGCAACTTACTAAACTGCTGTTTTAGCTCCCACATCTTCGGTGTTTTCAGTTCTTTACCATTATCATGACGTGAGTTTACAGACAGAGAATGGGAACTTCACAGCCACTACTCCCCTCAAATAGTTAAACTTCATTCTTCCGTGAATTATCACTACTCTGCTCGTCCCTTTAGATGTCTGCAGATAACATTCTGCCTGTTTCCATCCAAACCCTGCTCGCCATCTGCAACTCAGTCCAGATGTCATCTCAACGGGGACATTTGCTTTGATGTCCTTAGGTAGAAAAACATAAGATTCCCTTTCTACCAAGTAGTCTGACAGGCTGGAGTCTTCATAGCTTTGCTCACATTTTTCATAAGCACTAGGCAGTGAACTTATCGATGTGTTTAAAAGTTTCCTAAAAAACAGTAAATAGCCTGGAAATAGAAAACACATCTCCCGTATCTTGAGATACATTATCACAAAGCTTTGCTCAATAGACCGCTAATAATACCAGAAATCTGTGAATCTATTTGTTAGCTACATAAAAGGAAGAAAAACGAAGAGAAAATTGGACCCAAGAGAATGCCACAGGATTGTGGTACTATTTATTCAGTAAGAAAGCCATTCAAATCTCTCCATAGTTATTATTTTGAATTTTCAAAGATTGTATACCAAAATGCTTCTTAATACATCTTCTGTGGTAGCAATGGTGCTTACAGTAGATTCACCAGAACACACTGAAAATGAATGAATCTGGATTTGGCTTTGCAATGGGGGGGGGGGGCGGTATATACTGGACAGAGTTAAGAAGATAAAGGGTCCTAATTTCTCATTATCTCAAAAGAGGACTATATTAAGATTAGATTTATTGAGTCCATGGAAATCGTTTGTACGAATAATTCTGTTTTGATTAAGGAAGCAAATCTGGAGTATATTTCAGACCCAAAACATTTTGTGTTACTTAGCACAGTGTAATAATAGGACACTCTGCAATTTCTCAAGAATCTTAGAGTCTAGTGGGAAAAACAGGAAAATGTATAAAACTTATGATGACCACTTTCTTGTATAGGTAAGCCTAAGACTTAGCGTGCCTACAGAATCATGCCTACTGCGCTACCATAGTCCGAACTGGCTACCTTTTCACACGGTCAAAACAGGAGAGGCTTACGGATGAAAACCAGGATCCCCCTGTGAGAAAGTCCACACAGTCCAGCTTTGGCTCCCAGCCTGCACACCTCAGCTCTGACAGATCTGGTGGCTGCAGAACAGAAGAGAAGAGAGTCCAGGATGCTTCCCTTTCTCCTCCTCTATCCTGAGAACATCCAGGTTCCTCCACCCTTTCCATGCTGGACTCAAATTCTTTACGATGGATTTACCTCAGATCAGAGTCTTCTACCAGAAATAATAATTCCACTCAGAGTGGGACACATGAAATTTTAAAGTTTTCCTACTGCTTATTAAGTAGAATCAGGGTAATCAATTAGGTATTCTTTTAACTCTACATATCCAACATATTAGCATTTCAAAGTGCTAACAAACATTAATGAACTACTTTTTTTTTTTAAATTTTTATGCTGTCTTTGAAATTTGGTATTGCATTTCATGTTCAACACACATTCAGTTCATGCTGGTCACCTGTCAAGTGCTAAATAGTGGCTTCCATAATGTGACTACATATATGTGTGTGCAACTGTAAACAGGGATGCACAGTGTATACTCCCCTCTGTGTATCTGTCATATATGGGGAGACTGAGGCACTTGATACTCATGGGGATGGTCAATGCATTGCAGTTAGGCATTAGTGTGTGTCTTAGTTGGAGTTTTACTGCTCTGAACAGACACCATGACCAGGCAACTTTTATAAAGGACAACATTTAATTGGGACTGGCTTACAAGTTCAGAAGGTCAGTCCATTATCATGAAAGTGGGAGCATGGCAGCATCCAGGCAGGCACAGGGATGGAAGAGCAGAGAGTTCTACCTCTTGTTCTAAAAGCAGCTAGAAGACTGGCTTCGAAACAGCTAGGATGAAGGTCTTAAAGCCCATGCCCTTAGTGACACCCCTACCCCAACAAGGCCACATCCCCTAACAGGGCCACTTCCTGAGCCAAGAATATACAAAACCACCACAGTGTGTCTCACCTATCCTACCCTCAGTTACCAACTTTGGGAGAGGGTCTGTGAGTTTCTTTGGATCTGTTCAGTAGAAATCATTGTGTATACTTAGTTTTATATTATTTTTGTCTTTATACCTTTGGGAAAAGGGCTCACTATGTTATCTTAGCTGTCCTGGAAGTTATTGTGCAAAACAGGCTGACCTAGAACTTGTGGCAATGCCCCTGTGTGTTTCTTGGGTTACATCATAGGAATGTACCATCACCTGCTACACTTACTTTTAGAAACTAGAGATCCAAAACAATACTAAACAGTGATATGTAGTAAGCTTTTAGCCCTGATTCAAAAATAAGTAGATCCAGCATTATTCCATTAAGTATAATATTTGCCTAGAATGTCAGCATGCATATTTTATGTTCATTATTCTTGAGGCTATTTTTTTATTCCTAAATAACTTATGTGCTTTTATTGCATAAAGAATATAGGTTTTGCTCTTTTTTAATCTCCTAGCAAATTCATATGTTTTCTAGTAGGAAAGCTAGCTGAAATCTGGAATATAAGAATTTCAAATTATGTTTTTAACATTTCTTCAATTCATTTTAGCAATACTTGAGTAGATTTCTGGCAGTTCCCTTCATAAACAGATTGATTTGAAACATAATTCATTCACTTTGTCTAGTTTTAATATCAAGATTGTTTTAGCATTGTAAAAAGAGGGGGTCATTTTTTTGGATTTTTTTTTCTGACTGGAAATTTCCATGTAACAGAAATAATCCATTTCTTTAAAGGTATGTAGGATTTATCTCTTAACTTGCCTAGATCTGATACTTCCTTTGTGGAAGATTAACCAATGATTGAAGTTTTTAGCATTATTGAACTACTACTGTTAATGTAAAATAAGTAGTCATAAACAAGATAGAGACAAAGGAAACTGAACTATTACAGACAAAAGTACTATAGAAATTTTTCAAAAAGTAAAAACTGACAAGGAGAAATGTGTAAGAAGTTTGGTGACCTGAACAAACTTTTGAAAGATCAGGAAAAAATACATTTTTGACATTCAAATATATTTGCATGATATTCCTCTCACCTTTTCTCTCTCCAACCTTCCCCAGGAAACTCCCAGTGCTTACTCCTCAAACTTGTAGTTTTTTTTTTCCTCTTTAATTCTTTTTAGTATAATTTTAATAGAGGAGACTTGGGAATAGGGTTCAATAGGCATTAGAAATTTTGAGCAAAATTCCAAAAGCGTCAGTCTGCATAATGGCTATGAAAGAGCAGGTTGTCTGGTCTTTTGTGCTATACAGAAAAATAAGGAAGATGTACTGGTTGGTTTTGAGTGTCAACTTGGCACAAGCTGGTGTTATCACAGAAAAAGGAGCCTCCCTTGAGGAAATGCCTCCATGAGATCCAGCTGTAAGGTGATTTTTTCAATTCGTGATCAAGGGGGGAGGGCCCTTTGTGGGTGGTGCCATCCCTGGGCTGGTAGTCTTGGGTTCTATATGAAAGCAAGCTGAGCAAGCCAGGGGAAGCAAGCCAGTAAGTAACATCCCTCCATAGCCTCTGCATCAGCTCCTGCTTCCTGACCTGCTCGAGTTCCAGCCTTGACTTCCTTTGGTGATGTGGAAGTATAAGCTGAATAAACCCTTTCTCCCTAACTTGTTTCTTCCTCATTATGTTTGTACAGGAATAGAAACCCTGACTAAGACAGAGGGTGTACTCAATTCAGTACCCAGTATTTAGGCCTGACCTTGAAGGGTATATGGAGATTGTCAAAGTGTTAGACCCACTCACTGCCTTAGAGCTGGTTTTCCCAGGTTAGAGCAGACTAGCTCATTATAGTTTACAGTGAGTTTTACTTTCTTGCATACTTTTCTCAAAATAGTCTAAGTTCTCAGTTGCTCCTGGCCTAAGAAAGGTTGCATACTGAAATACATAGCTAATCCCTGAAGAATGTCTTGAGCACCTTTGCTTTTAAAATATTTGAAATTATAGAATCTGATTTGCAGTAGTTATACCCTCATTTCCTAAATGAATTTATGAATTTTAGCCCAGATGAAATATAGTGGGGGGAAAATAAGAAATTAAGGAGGAGCTGTTTTAAACACAAATATATAAATTAATTTTTTTTTAATTTTACCATGACTTGATTTTTTTCAAGCCAATTTAATGCTTGACAATACTATAAAAGATTGTGATATGTGAGGAGTATGGCATTGGTTCTGGCCTAAGAACTCTGCAGTTTTATAACTTCTGAAAGAAGGCCAGCACCTATATATATACTGATTACTAGTATGCTTTAAGCACTAAGTTAAGTGCTTTATACATATAATCTAAATTTCTCTGCTTGGTAACTCAGTGATTTCTGATTAATAATGTAATTCAGATAGTGAAATTCATATGAAATCATGAACAGTCTATAATTTTATATGTATATATTCTTATATAATAAATATACATTTGTATATATTACATATATATTACATAAAATAATGTTTAATACTTTAGAAAGCTTACGCATATATTACTGGGCAGATGTAGAATTGAGCACAGGTCTCTATCAATGAGAAATATTGGGAGGAAGCTGTGCCTGCAAAGAATAACTGACTGATGGAACTGCAGTGATGTGGAGAGTTGGAATGCTGCTGATCCGGAGACTACTTTATCAGGACTAGCATTAGCTCCTTGAATATCCATTTCTTGTCCACCTCTGTGTGAGAACTAACATCCTATGACTAATAGATAAAGCACCTTTTGAAATCTAATAATTTATGAACCAACCAGTTTTTACCAAGCTAAAAGCTAAGAATGCATCAGACAGCATATGAAGCTTATAGAAAAGTTTCCCCCATTTTGCCATAACCACCTTTCTAGATGTACCCACCAATGTTATTCAAGCGTGCCTTGACTTACAACTTTCTTCGTTCTGTTAAACTATAAACTTCATTAAACCGCTCCCATGTTAGAATTTGAAATAACCCAAATCTGTACTCAAATAACTTATCTCTTCTTCCCTCTAAAATGAGAGCTGTGACTTTGTTTTGAGGGTTGTTTTGTTTTGTTTTGTTTTGTTTTGTTTTGCTTTGCTTTGCTTTGTTTTGTTTTTGCATTGACAAATCTGAAGGCCGTTCTCAGAACATGCTTTCTGGACTGCAACACGGTTCACAAATACAGCGCTGACTAAAATAAAGAGATGGTTGTTCCTTAATCGCACCTTCTGATTTAATTATGTAAATGCCTTAGTTCAGCACTAGGCACATAAAAAAATCAAAGTGACCACAAATCCTAATGTAACAATTAGTAAGTTACATTACTTAATAAGTATCAAGTTATATTATATATTATATGATGAATAATATGTATTAAATTAATAAGTAATGTTAATAAGTAAGATAAGCCTAGACAAAATATTGAGCAGCCCGATATCCACTACAGATGTTGAATTATCGTGTTGGAATCACCAATTCACCACATATTCATCTCTCTTGGAATAAAAGTGTTCAGGGGAGAAGTTTCCTTGTGAGATGGATGTGGGGTTCCATGTTTTCTGCAGAGACAGAAAACAGGAGGAGAGAACCGAGTCACTCTTAGAAGGAAAGGGGTGTGTATAGTGTTTGCTTTCCTTTCTCTGGGACAGCTCAGATTTCCAGAGTCCTAAAACATGAGCAGAAGAATAAATAAATAAAGAGCTGTACGGTGAGGATAAATGTGACTCGTCTGTTCAGAGGGCAAGGTCCAGTTGCAGAGACAATGGAGAAGGAGCCTGGGGAGCTGAGGAGGAGCAGCTTCCTTTTGTTCTAGGAAAACTCATGTCTCTTGGGCAAGAGCATTCTGACAGCAGAAAGAACTCATAACTCAAAAAATAACTAAAAACTGGTCAGGAAACCTGTGGGGACCCAAGCAACAGGTAGCATTGCTGTCCAAGGAACTGACAGCCAAACAAGAGTATTCACTGCTCTAGAAAATACTACCCAGGTGAAGGCTTTAAAAGTGTGTGTGTTTGGAATGCAATCTCTGATAAGTGGATATTAATTAGCCCAGAAGCCCTAAATACCCAAGGCACAAATTGCATAACAAATGACTCCCATGAAGAAGTATGGAGAAGGTCCTGATCCTGGAAAGGATTGATCTAGCATTGGAGGGGAATATAAGGACAGAGAAAAAAAGGAGGGAGGTGATTGGAGAAGGGATGGAGAGAAGAAGGTTTATGGGACATATGGGGAGGGGAGATTTGGGAAAGGGGAAATCATTTGGAATGTAAACAAAGAATATAGAAAATAAAAATATTAAAAAAATAAAATAAAATAAAAAAGTGTGTGTGTCCGTGTGCGCACACACACAGACACACCCAGACACACACAAACAGCACTTACGATAAACATCCTTGTGGTTTTATTAAAAAACAAAGACATACAAAGGAGTAAAGCAAAGCTCTCTCCTGGAGTGCTCTGGGTCTATCTCCAGAAGAACAGCAGATAGGAAAAGAACCATTGTTTATCACTTGGTCATAAAGAAGGAGACACTTTGTGCTGTCTGCAGGAATTCAGATGCACCTGCAGATTGTCATATCAAGTGAATTAAATCAGACTAATGAGCCAAATGCCATACATTCATCCATGGCTCCTAGATTTCATACTGCTGTATAAAACCATGTATATAAGTATGTGTATGAATATATATGTGTAATATATAAGTATGTGTATGAATATATAATATATATAAGTATGTATATGAATGTATGCAATATATAATTATATTATGCTATATAATAATTATATATAAACCATGTGTATAAGTATGTGTACAAATATATATGTATAACATATAAGTATGTGTATGAATACATAATATATATAAGTATGTGTATGAATGTATGTGATATATAATTATATTATAATATATAATAATTATATATATAAACCATGTATATAAGTATGTGTATGGATATATAATATATATAAGTATGTGTATGAATGTATGTGATATATAATTATATTATAATATATAATAATTATATATATAAACCATGTATATAAGTATGTGTATGAATATATATATATATGGCATAAAGAAGCCGTCTGCTGTCTATGATGACAGGGCTAATGGGAGGGAGGGATGATAAAGATAAAAGGTTTAGGAGGTCTGTAAGGTGTGGATCTGCTCAAATCATATCACATACTTGTGTGAAATGTCTTTGAAACCTAGAACCATGTGGCAGGTGATCTTGAGGACATCTGGAAGGTTTGCATGTCTTCATTTTAATGTTAACTTTGAAGAAAAATATTTAAATTAACCAGTGCATTCATACCCTGTAAGTTTATGTATATATGTAATTTTCCAATTTAAAAAAAGCAGACAAAACAAACAAAATGACACATTATGATCTGGAGCATAAACCTAGAGAAATTGCTAATAAAAACTGCTTACTACAGAAAATGTGATATATATACACAATGGAGTACTATTCATCAATTAAAAACAATGAATTCATGAATTTTTTAGGCAAATGGATGGAACTGGAAAATATCATCCTAAGCGAGGTAACGCAATCACAAAAGAATACACATGGAATGCAATCATTGATAAGTGGATATTAATTAGCCCTGAAGCTCTGAATACTGAAGATACAATTAGCATATCAAATGATTCCCATGAAGAAGGAAGAAGAGGGCCCTGATCCTGGAAAGGCTTGATCCAGCATTGTAGAGGAGTACCAGGACAGAGAAAAGGGAGGGGGGATGATGGGAGAATGGATGGAGAGGAGTTATGGGACATATGGGGGGGGGGACTGGGAAAGGGGAAAGCTTTTAGAATGTAAGCAGAGAATATAGAAAATAAATAAAAAGAAAAAATAAAAAAAATGAAGCTTTTAGGAGGTGGGTCCTACTTGGCAGATGCTGCTCAGTGGAGGCCTTTGGTGTCAGTCTCATGCTTTGCTTCCTGGTTTGCCATGATGTGGCAAACCACATCTATTGGCAAACCATATCATTCTATTGCCATGAATACCACTGTGCCTTCCTCACCATGATGAATGAAAATCCTCTAGATCTGTGAGCCAAAATAAATATTTCTTCGCAAAATAAAATAAAATAAAAGATAAAAACTGCTTACAGCAGTTGCCAGCCTACACAGGCAATGAAACCTAGTACTTAGAGGCTGAAGTAGAATTGCATGGGTTTGAAGCTGGCTATGTGGTGAAAGAGAGAGAGAGAGAGAGAGAGAATATCGCTTATTGCTTATTGCTTAGCAGAAAAATATAAGAAAGTAATCAAACAAGACTTGGAAGGTGGAGTAAAACTTTTCACTAAACTGGAGTTCCGGGGAAATATAAAGGAAGAGAAAGACAGACAGGAGAGGAAAGGTATTAGTCAGGACCATGTGTATGCATATAAATCATTGAAGAACGTGTTATATATTATACACATAAAATTACAAGTTTATGTTTATTAGATGAGTAGCTTGCAAATAAGAGACTGGCAGTCCAACCATGGCTGTCCTCACTCTAGCTAATGGAAAAGTGCCACAGTTGCTCAGGACAAAGGAAACAAAAAGGAGCCTGTAATGGTTGTCTCCTGAGGGGCCCTGCCAGAGCCTTGAAGATACAGAGGCAGATGCTAGCAGTCAACCATTGGACAGAGTGTGGGGTTCCCAATGGAGGAGTTGGAGGGAGGACTCGAGGAGCTGAAGGGGTTTGCAGCCTCATGGGAAGAATGATGATGTCCCAACCAGAACCCCCAGGGCTCCCAGGGACTAAGCTTTCAAATAAGGGTACACAAGGTTCCAGACACAACTGTGGTGAAGGAATGCCTTGTCGGGCACCGGTGGGAGGAGAGGTCCTTAGTCCTGTGAAGGCTAGATAGATGCCCCAGCATGGGGAAATCCAGGGAGGGTAGGTGGGAGTGGGTTGGGCAGAGGGGCATCTTCTTGAAGGCGGGGATTGGGGGAAGGATGGGTTAGGGGTTTTCTGGGAGGGGAGGAAACCGGGAAAGGTATAACATTTGAAATGTAAATGAAGAATATATTCAATAAAAAAAAGAAAAAGAAAAGGGAAAACAAACAAAAAAGAAGAAAAGAGAAGAGAAGAGAGAAGAGGAGAGGAAAGAAGAAAAGAAGAGAAGAGGAGAGGAGAGGAGAGGAGAGGAGAGGAGAGGAGAGGAGAGAAGAGAAGAGAAGAGAAGAGAAGAGAAGAGAAGAGAAGAGAAAAGAAAAGAAAAGAAAAGAAAAGAAAAGAAAAGAAAAGAAAAGAAAAGAAAAGAAAAGAAAGTACTAGAACAGCCCCAGTGAAGGTGACCGTCCTGAAGCTCCCTGGGGAGTTAACCTGTCAGTCTGCACTAAAAGGTTGCTTAGGACTGGTGATGGCAGCAACTGTAGGTGGACTCCTCAGGAGGAACTCAGCTAGCACACTCTGGTCGCCTTCCTCTTCACTCTTACGCCTTCCAGGCTCTACACTGTATCCTTCCTTCCAGATTCAAGATCTGTTCTATAAAAGATACCATGACCAAGGCAACTGTAGAAGAAAGATTTTTTTTTCTTTTTTTTTTTAATTTTTTTTTATTCGATATAATTTATTTACATTTCAAATGATTTCCCCTATTCTAGCTCCCCCACTCCCTGAAAGTCCCGTAAGCCCCCTTCTCTTCCCCTGTCCTCCCTCCCATTAATTAGAGGTTTGCTTACAATTCCAATGGTTTAATCCATTATCATCATGGTGGGTTGTGTGGCAGGCTGCAGACAGGCATGATACTGAAGGAGTAGCTAAGAGCTCACAGCTGAAGGCTAAGAGAGACCAGGTCTCTGGTTTTAAAGCTAATCTAAGAAATATTTTCTTATAATTTTATGTATACAGTATACAATACATTGAATTATGATTTATATGCGCATACATAGCCCTGACTAATACGTTTCCTTTCTTCTTTCTTCTACTCTTTCTTGATATCTTCCTGGAACCTTCCAATTGAGAACTCAGTACCCACCTCTATGGCACACCAAACAATCCCAATAACTGGGAACCAAACATCTGAATATATGAGCCTATGAGAGACCATTCATTCAAACCCTCGTGCTGTCTTTTCTTCTCAGTTGCTGTTCTACATGCCAGTCATATTTGAAAAGTTGCTGTGGGAGCCCCTAGATATGTGTTTTACTTAGCTCCTAGATTCCTCAAATCCAATCAAATTGACAATCAGGATTAACTATTACAGGAAACAATACTGGGGGGAAAATTCCAAAAGAGTGAAAGCAAAGAATTTTCAAAACAACTTGTAAAGAAGATTAAATGTGAGGAAATGGTATGTACTGTTAAAAACTGCATGATCAAAAATAAAATAAATTAAAACAGATTAAAAGGAAATAAATGATCACCTCCAAAGAGATGATAACCAAGGAACAGAGAGATGGTTCAGTGGGTAAAGTGCTTACCACACAAGCCTAACTGTGTTTGATCCTCAGAAACCTTATAAAAGTGGAAGGAAAGAACTGAGTTCGCAAAGTTGTTCTCTATCCTACACACACATACACACGTGCACGCCACGTAGATAGATAGATAGATAGATAGATAGATAGATAGATAGATAGATAGATAGATAAACCTTTTAAAATGATAACAAAATTCTCAACTAAAATGTTAAATAGCAACATTAAAAAATAAGATAGTGGCCTTCTTTTTCCGAACAGGGCAAGCATACTTGTATCTTAGCATTTTGGTGAGGGGGGAAATGTGTTTACTTCAAAACCATCTCTCCAGTATAATGAGAAAATTTTGAACATGGGAATGGTTTCATGAAAAGAAATTCTTATAGATGTGACACAAAATAAAGAAAATAAATCAAAGGGATAGCTTGAGATGCAGGAAGGAGAAAATGACAGTCATGTTAATATGTATAAATATGCCTCATATCTAAAGATTAAAATTACAAGAAGCAGTTGAATTAACACTATATAATAATAGTATTTTTGCCATGAATCTGCTGAAGACAATAAAGTCAGTAAGTAAAGGGCAATAAACTGACTCATTTAAGAACTAACCAAGGTTAGGTTCCATGTATGGCACTTATGCCATATCAGGTTAAGTAAATAACATTAAATTAGCATTCTTTAAACATAAACTAGAATTGAAAAAAAACACATTCATTGGGAGCAGTGGGTCTCAACATTTCTAATGCTGAGACCATTTAATATAGATTTCATGTGGTGAGCCCCAACCATAAAATTATTACTTCACAACCATAACATTGCTACTGTTATTAATCATAATGCAAATATCTGTGTTGCCGTTGGTCTGAGGTGACCCCTATGAAAGAATCATTTGACCCAACACAACCCAACAGTTCAGAACTACTGATCTAAAGGAAACCAAGAGAAGGTAAACTGTGGGAAGATCACTATTAAGAGCCAGGCCAATCCAAGGCTTTCTCAGAGGCTCCAATGAGAGAAGGACAGATGGAACCTAATTCTGTGTCCTTGCCCAGGGGCAGAGTTGGCAAGGTCTTGTCTGAGGCTAAGGCTGGGACTGACCCCTTTAAGGGGACAAGGTTTTCATTCCTGAGAATGTGGCTTTTCCCCCTGAAGAGACTGGAATTATCAGTCCCAGAAACACCATATGCTTGGTCTATGACCCATCTCAGGTATCTTGTGATCCCCTGGAGTAGCATTGCTTCATTAGCTTCCTGCTGACTTCATCCTATTACATGATAGCTTCCCACTGGCTCTGGCCCATTTTTCTCCTGCAAATAGTATATAACATGCAGTACTTCTTCATAAACTTGCATGGCATAAGATACAGCTTGTGCCAGACCTCCTGACCCAAGCTTTTCAATCTTCCTTATGTTCTCATCCCTGATAATTCCCCTTAGGACCCTGTCACTGGAGAATGAACTGCTGCTCCCAGTCAAATACAAATTGCACAGTAGAAATAAATTGAAATACATGAGTAACTATATTTAGGTGGATCTATTCACAAGTAGAAAAAGCTACCATATTGACTAGGTAAAAATATAAAGTTATATATCATTCTAGCGATGTGATAAAGTTCAATGAGTCTGAAGATAAAAAGAAAAGGACTGGGAGATAAAATTATATAAATGTTAGATACCTCCCCCCTAAAGCTATTGACTCTAATATTCACAAAACTTAAAAACTGAAAGCATGATTTGGCATGGAGGTATTTACCACACAATATATGACTTACATAAAAAACATCAATATCTCCATAACTTCATGTACTTAAGAAAATAGATCAACAAAGTTAACAAAATAGATAAACAAAGTTGAGAAATCACAAAAAGAAATGAACATATTACCAAAAAACCAACACTATAGGAGTTCTTATATAGTAATAAAGTAATTAAATTAGAAATCACATGGAAGATTTAACAGACTTCATATAATGAGAGCATGAATAATTTGAACTGGCAATTAAGTAACATACATCTTACCAAATTAAGCATAAATAATTAATCATGTAATTGTCCATAAACTAGTCTCAAAAAATTTCAACATATTAGCTTAATTTTCAAAAGTTCTCACACCAGAATGCAATAGATCAGAATTCCTCATTAATGAAATAAAATGTCTTATGCTAGTATTTTTTATAGTAAGCATCTTGGGGCTGGGACATGGCTCAGTGGATAAAATGCTTGGTTCACAAGTGTGAGGACTGCAGTGCTTGGTGGGCATAGCAGCCAGAGGAAGAGAGTTAGACGTAGAGCATGATCTCCAAGATAAAGTGAGAGGCCCTGCCTTGATATATAAGGTGGAAATGATCAGGTAAGGCACCAGATGTCAACTTCGTGTCTCCACAAGTGGACACACATGCCCATAATATGGATATGCACATATCACACACACATATACATCTAAAAATAAAAATAACTCATGTTAATAGAGATTATAATGAGGGCTACAGAGATAACTCAACAGTTAAGCACACAGACTGCTCTTCTGAGGATTGGGGTTCAATTCCCAGCACCCACATGGCAGCTCACAACCATCTGTATCTCCAGTTCCAGGGATCTGGACACTCTCCCTCCTCTGACCTCCATGCATGCCAGACATGCATGTGGCGCACAAACACACATGCTGACAAAACATGCATATTCACAGAATCAAATTTAATTTTTAGTTATAAAAATAACTATCTAAACCTGACATATAATACAAGTAACTATATATCTAAAACTGACATATAATGCAAATATTATATATAAAACAAATAGAATTGAGAGATAAATATATAGCATAAATGTTTAAATTATAAAGAAAATAAACTGCTAACTGAGACACTAATTATGCAATTTTAGGAATTAGATACGATATTAGAGTCAAACTGAAAAATTTTAAAAATAAATTACAGATTTAATACATCCAAAATGTTATTTATAAGACCTTTTGTACCGGGTGGTGGTGGCGCATGCCTATAATGCCAGCACTCTGGGAGGTAGAGGCAGGCAGATTTCTAAGTTTGAGGCCAATCTGGTCTACAGAGTGAGTTCCAGGACAGCCAGGGCTATACAGAGAAGCCCTGTCTCAAAAAAACCAAATCCAAAACAAAAAAAACAAAAACAAAAACAAGATCTTTTGTACTTTGTGTTCAAAATGTTAGGAGGTTAAACAGACAAGCACAGGTTTGGAGGCCATTAAAAATGCACCACTCCCTTAGGATACACACACATATCTATATGTTTATGTATATGTGTATGTGTATGTGTATGAGTATGTATATGTGTATGTATATGTGTATGTGTGTATGATATATATGAATAAGTATGTATGCACACACATATGGAAGGAGAAGGTACCAGAGCTTTGCTGGGGCCCATTAAAGGAAAGCTGTCTCCTTCTCATCCAAGTAGCAGAATCTGATTTCTCACCCTGGCCCTGTGTTGTGAAAGGACATTCTAAGTGCCCCAACTATTACATACTATTATCTCTTTTTTAAGAGTTAATCCAACTATGTCTATCAGATACCTGCACACCTGAGACCACCTATCAGGAAAGCCAGTTCACCTGGAGACATGCTGAAGGATAGAAAGAATCATAAGCCCCTTAACTGAGTGACCTCATGTACTCCAGAGCCCATCCCTCAATGCAATTTCACACACATTTCTGCAACTACACCTGCCTGCCTTCCTAAGATGTAACTCAAAATGTATTACTTTTCTCCTCCACCCCTTTCTATCCAGTATGTGTGTGTGTGTGTGTGTATGCATGTATATATGTATGTATATGTGTGTACGTATGTATGTAGGTACATATCAGCTGAACTACTAAGCACACTTGCTCTCCCACTTTGGACACCCTGGGTCTTTCTCTAAAGAACCCCGCCCAGTTGCTTGCCTTTCTCCACTGCTGAGACTGCCCACAATTTTAGATCCTATCTCTAAATTCATCGCTTCATTTCTTCATTTCATTTCCCACCATCGAAAACTGAACTACCAAGAAAGAGATATACAGACAGCTTACCCTATTGGTTATCTTTCAAACATTAAAGAAAATAGTGTTGGGACTTTGTTCTGAGCCTGTGTTTAAATCTTTTTAGCAACAAAACTAAGACCTCATAGATGAGAACCCTGATTCTCAAGTAACAAAAGTTATTAGACTTTCTCTGTTGTTGATTTAATTTAATGTTAGTAAGATAGAAAAATGAATAATTTTACAAGATAAGAATTTAATGTTTTTAAGTTTTCTATTAATTGTGTCAGGCTTGTTAACAAAGTCAAGGGTTTTTTTTTTTTTTGCTAATATTTATTACTGCAAAAATCACTCAACTCAAATATTTCTCATATTAAAAAATTCAGAAGCATCACCCTGGGAGGGGAAGGGGAAGAGGGTGCTCACTGATAGAGTATAAAAGATGACATCAATAAAATCTGTTCATGTAAAATCTCCTAAGTGACCACTCACAAGCAACTATTTTAAAATGATTTGTTACACTTAATGCCCTGTTTATCTAAGGCTAGAAATATTGTAGCTGGGTCCCTGAGTTTCATATATTATTTTTTTATTTTCTATATTCTTTTTTTAATTCAATATATTTTTATTTGCATTTCAAATGATTTCCAATTTTCAGCCGCCCCCCCCCACTCCCTGAAAGTCACATAAGTCCCCTTCCCTCCCGCTGTTCTCCCATCCATCCCTTCCCACTTCCCTGTTCTGGTTTTGCCCTATACTGCTACACTGAGTCTTTCCAGAACCAGGGGCCACTCCTCCGTTCTTCTTGTACCTTATTTGATGTGTGGATTATGTTTTGGGTATTCCAATTTTCTAGGCTAATATCCACTTATTAGTGAGTGCATACCATGATTCATCTTTTGAGACTGGGGTACTTCACTTAGTATGATGTTCTCCAACTCTATCCATTTGTCTAAGAATTTCATGTATTCATTGTTTCTAATGTCTCTATTGTGTGTATATACCACATTTTTTGCATCCATTCTTCTGTTGAGGGATACCTGGGTTCTTTCCAGCTTCTGGCTATTATAAATAGGGCTGCTCATACCTAAACATCGTTAAAGCAATATACAGCAAACCGGTAGCCAACATCAAACTAAACAGAGAGAAACTTGAAGCAATCCCACTAAAAACAGGGACTAGACAAGGCTGTCCTCTCTCTCCATATCTTTTCAATATAGTACTTGAAGTTCTAGCTAGAGCAATTAGACAACATAAGGAGGTCAAGGGGATACAAATTGGAAAGGAAGAAGTCAAATTATCACTATTTGCAGATGACATGATAGTCTACTTAAGTGACCCGAAAACCTCCACCAGAGAACTCCTACAGCTGATAAACAACTTCAGCAAAGTGGCTGGTTATAAAATCAACTCAAGCAAATCAGTTGCCTTCCTATACTCAAAGGATAAGCAGGCTGAGAAAGAAGTTAGGGAAATGTCACCCTTCACAATAGCCACAAACAATATAAAGTATCTTGGTGTGACTCTGACCAAACAAGTGAAAGATCTATACAACAAGAACTTCAGGTCTCTGAAGAAGGAAATTGAAGAAGACCTCAGAAAATGAAAAAATCTGCCATGCTCGTGGATTGGCAGGATTAATATAGTTAAAATGGCCATCTTGCCAAAAGCGATCTACAGATTCAATGCAATTCCCATCAAAATCCCAACTCAGTTCTTCACAGAGTTAGAAAAAGCAATTCTCAAATTCATCTGGAATAACAAAAACCCCAGGGTAGCTAAAACTATCCTCAACAACAAAAGAATTTCTGGGGGAATCAGTATCCCTGACTTCAAGCAATACTACAGAGCAATAGTGTTATAAACTGCATGGTATTGGCACAGTGACAGACAAGTGGACCAATGGAATAGAATTGAAGATCCAGAAATGAATCCACACACATATGGTCACTTGATCTTCAACAAAGGAGCTGAAAACATCCAGTGGAAAAAAGATAGCCTTTTCAACAAATGGTGCTGGTTCAACTGGAGGTCAGCATTCAGAAGAATGCAAATTGATCCATTCTTATCTCCATGTACTAAACTTCACTCCAAGTGGATCAAGGACCTCCATGTAAAACCAGACACACTGAAACTAATAGAAAAGAAACTGGGGAAGACCCTTGAGGACATGGGCACAGGGGAAAAATTCCTGAACAGATCACCAATAGCTTATGCTCTAAGATCAAGAATTGACAAATGGGACCTCATAAAATTACAAAGTTTCTGTAAGGCAAAGGACACTGTTAAAAGGACAAAACGGCAACCATCAAATTGGGAAAGTATATTCACCAACCCTACATCTGATAGAAGGCTAATATCCAATATATACAAAGAACTCAAGAAGTTAGACCCCAGAAAACCAAATAACCCTATTAAAATGGGGTACAGATCTAAACAAAGAATTTTCACCTGAAGAAATTCAGAAGGCCAAGAGGCACCTTAAGAAATACTCAACATCATTAGTTATTAGGGAAATGCAAATCAAAACAATCCTGAGATTTCACCTTACACCAGTCAGAATGGCTAAGGTCAAAAACTCAGGAGACAGCAGGTGTTGGCGAGGATGTGGAGAAAGAGGAACACTCCTCCACTGCTGGTGGGGCTGTAAGATGGTACAACCACTTTGGAAATCAGTCTGGCGATTCATCAGAAAACTGGACATGACACTTCCAGAGGACCCTGCTATACCTCTCCTGGGCATATGCCCAAAGGATTCCCCGGCATGCAATAAAGACACATGCTCCATTATGTTCATAGCAGCCTTATTTATAATAGCCAGAAGCTGGAAAGAACCCAGATGTCCCTCAAAGGAGGAATGGATACAGAAAATGTGGTATATTTGCACAATGGAATACTACTCAGCAATTAGAAACAATGAATTCACAAAATTTTTAGGCAAATGGTTTGATCTGGAAAATATCATCCTAAGTGAGGTAACCCAATCACAAAAGAATACACATGGAATGCATTCTCTGATAAGTGGATATTAATTAGCCCAGAAGCTCAGAATACCCAAGGCACAAATCGCATAACAAATGACTCCCATGAAGAAGTATGGAGAGGGTCCTGATCCTGGAAAGGATTGATCTAGCATTGGAGAGGAATGTAAGGACAGAGAAAAAGGAGGGAGGTGATTGGAGAATGGATGGAGAGAAGGTTTATGGGACATATGGGGAGGGGGGATCTGGGAAAGGGGAAATCATTTGGAATGTAAACAAAGAATATAGAAAATAAAAATATTTAATAAAAAAAAGAATTATACCAAGAGAAACATTCCACAGGACAGTAGCTAAAGTTAATGGCAATATATTATATTTTGAAAATAATTGACAATAAATTTTAAGGGTGCTTGTCACAAAAAAATGAAAACAAAAAGAAAATATTCAATAAAAAACAGGAAGATCAAAAAATAAATAAACAAATAAATAGGGCTGCTATGAACACAGTGGAGTATGTATCCTTATTACATGCTGGGGAATCCTCTGGGTATATGCCCAGGAGTGGTATAGCAGGATCCTCCAGAAGTGTCGTGCCCAGTTTTCTGAGGAACCGCCAGACTGATTTCCAGAGTGGTTGTACCAGTTTGCAACCCCACCAGCAGTGGAGGAGTGTTCTTCTTTCTCCACATCCTCGCCAACACCTGCTGTCTCCTCAATTTTTAATCTTAGCCATTCTGACTGGTGTAAGACTGGTGAAATCTCAGGGTTTTTGATTTGCATTTCCCTAATGACTAATGAAGTTGAGCATTTTTTAAGATACTTCTCAGCCATCCGAAGTTCTTCAGGTGAAAATTCTTTGTTTAGCTCTGAATTTGGTTTTCTGGGGTCTAACTTCTTGAGTTCATTGTGTATATTGGATATTAGCCCTCTATCTGATGTAGGGTTGGTGAAGATCTTTTCCCAATTTGTTGGTTGCTGATTTGTTCTTTTGATGGTGTCCTTTGCCTTACAGAAACTTTGTAATTTTATGAGGTCCCATTTGTCAATTCTTGATCTTAGAGCATATGCTATTGGTGTTCTGTTCAGGAACTTTCCCCCTGGACTGATATCCTCAAGGGTCTTCCCCAGTTTCTTTTCTATTAGCTTCAGAGTGTCTGGCTTTATGTGGAGGTCCTTGATCCAGAAAGAAGTGGAAGAAGACCTCAAAAAATGGAAAAATCTCCCATGCTCATGGATTGGCAGGACTTTAATATAGTTAAAATGGCCATTTTTGCCAAAAGCAATATACAGATTCAATGCAATACCCATCAAAATCCCAACTCAGTTCTTCATAGAGTTAGAAAGAGCAATTCTCAAATTCATCTGAAATAACAAAAAAAAAAAAAAAGGATAGCTAAAACTATTCTCAACACCAAAAGAAATTCTGGGGGAATCAGTATCCCTGACCTCAAGCAATAATACAAAGCAATAGTGTTAAAAACTGCATGGTATTGGTAACAGTGACAGACAGGCAGATCAATGGAACAGGACTGAATATCCAGAAATGAACCCACACACCTATGGCCACTTGATCCTCGACAAAGGAGCTGTAAACATCCAATGGAAAAAAATAGCCTTTTCAACAAATGGTGCTAGTTCAACTGGAGGTCATCATGCAGAAGAATGTGAATTGATCCATCCTTATCTCCTTGTATTTTCTATATTCTTTGTTTACAAATGATTTCCCCTTTCCTGGTTCCCCCCTCCCCATAAGTCCCATAAGCCCTCTTCCCTCCGCCCTTTCCCCAATCAACCCCCTCCCACTTCCCTGTCCTGGTAATCCCCTACATTGCTGCATCAAGCCTTTCCAGGATCAGGGCCCTCTCCTTCCTTCTTCTTGGGAATCATTTGATATGTGAATTGTGTCTTGGGTATTCAGAGCTTCTGGGCTAATATCCACTTATCAGTGACTGCATGCCATGTGTGTTCTTTTGTGATTGGGTTACCTCACTTAGGATGATATTTTCCAGTTCCAACCATTTGCCTAAGAATTTCATGAATTCATTGTTTTTAATTGCTGAGTAATATTCCATTGTGAAAATATCCCATTGTATAAATATTCCACATTTTCTGTATCCATTCCTCCACGGAGGGACATCTGGGATCTTTCCAGCTTCTGGCTATTATATAAGGCTGCTATGAACATAGTGGAGCATGTGTCCTTATTGCAAGCTGGGGAATCCTCTGGGTATATGCCCAGGACCACTCTGAAAATCAGTCTGGCAGTTCCACAGAAAACTGGGCATGACACTTCCAGAGGACCCTGTCATACATTATTTTAAAAAACGTTTGCCACATTGAAAGCACATAAGCTTAAAACATGCAAAGTGAGCATTACATTTTATACCTGAACTGTCAACATCTAAAATATGTGATAAAATTTTTGGTATTTATTGTGTTTTTTACTAGTGATTTTCTATTTAAAAAAAAAAAAAACTTACTTCTGTGTAGCCCTACCATTTAAAGTTCTAGAATATATTTGTTATTATAGTTATGAGATGATATTGGAAAATGCATTCATTTGTGTCATGAGCACTGTCTCCTAAATTTATAAGAAGCCTAATTTGTGTGTGTGTGTGTGCACACGTGAGTGCATGTGTGTGTGCGTACACACATGCATGTATATGTGTGTGTGTGTGTGTGTGTTCTTATAGGCCTGTTTAACATACTTAATCACTAATTCCAAACTTCACTGCAGAAGTAGACTCCAAAAGTAATACATAAAGGACTTATGCATAGCTCTGTGTATCGATACCAATACTCCTGGTTCCTTTATATGTATGATTTCCACGTTACATAAATTTTCTAAGTTGTAAAGTTTGGAGAACACTTAACAAAGGTGGCATCCTCCAAACCAGAATAGGTGTTACTGGCATTTTCCAGGTCTGTGTCTGTGTGTCCCCAATGCCATCATGGCTATTCCTCTAAGCCAAGATAACTAAACACACTGTGCACTTCAAGCAGGAAAAGCTATTGCACATTTTCACCTAAGTACATCTGTACACAAAAATCTTCAAGCAAGTTTTTCCTGAGTGTTTGCTCCTATTGGTTATATTTTTGTAAAACTATAACTTGTGTGTGTTACCAGACAAAAAGGTAAGTAAAGAGTATTTTTGCAATATTTGGGGATTCACCAACAAAACAAAGAAATTCAAGAATGGATTCCAAGTAGGCCTGAAGAAAGAGCCACTCCTTCTATGCCTTCAGTTGCTATAAATTGGCCATAAGGGATTGGTTGGGACTCACTCCTTTACATCTGCAGTTCATTCCACCCACACACCATCAGATCAGACCAGGTCAGATATCATCGTGCCACTGAGAGATAGGCAGCATAAGATGGCAGGGCAGTTGATCAGTGATGTTTTTAGAGAATGTTGTTCAAAGACAGGGGGAGAAGCTTGTCAGATCAAAATAGAGTCACACTGGGGCACGGTAGTGATTGCCTATAATTCCCATAATTGGAAGCCTGGAACAGGAGAATCAGAAAGTTGATGCTACCCTGAGCGTCATAGTGAGAATTTTCCTCAACATTTTCAACAAAAATGGAGTTATGTGTGCTAACCCTTTCTTTTTTTATTTTTATTTTCTATATTCTTTTTTTAATTTTTTTATTCGATATATTTTTTATTTACATTTCAAATGATTTCCCCATTCCTAGCCCCCCCACTCCCAAAAAGTCCCGTAAGCCCCCTTGTCTTCCCCTGTCCTCCCACCCACCCCTTGTGAGAAAAAAAAAAAAGGCAAGAATCCTGTTGCCTAACTTTCTTTCTTTTTTTTTTTATATTTTTATTTTCTATATTCTTTGTTTACATTCCAGATGATTTCCCCTTTCCCAGATCCCCCCTCCCTATATGTCCCATAAACCTTCTTCTCTCCATCCCTTCTCCAATCACCTCCCTCCTTTTTCTCTATCCTTATATTCCCTTCCCATGCTAGATCAATACTTTCCAGGGTCAGGACCCTCTCCATACTTCTTCATGGGAGTCATTTGTTATGAAATTTGTGCCTTGGGTATTCGGGGCTTCTGGGCTAATTAATATCCACTTATCAGAGATTGCATTCCATGTGTATTCTTTTGTGATTGGGTTACCTCACTTAGGATGATATTTTCCAGATCAAACCATTTGCCTAAAAATTTTGTGAATTCATTGTTTCTAATTGGTGAGTAGTAGTCCATTGTGTAAATATACCACATTTTCTGTATCCATTCCTCCTTTGAGTGGCATCTGGGATCTTTCCAGCTACTGGCTATTATAAATAAGGCTGCTATGAACATAATGGAGCATGTGTCTTTATTGCATGCCAGGGAATCCTTTGGGTATATGCCCAGGAGAGGTATAGCAGGGTCCTCCGGAAGAGTCATGTCCAGTTTTCTGAGGAACCTCCAGACTGATTTCCACAGTGGTTGTACCATCTTACAGCCCCACCAGCAGTGGAGGAGTGTTCCTCTTTCTCCACATCCTCGCCAACACCTGCTGTCTCCTGAGTTTTTGACCTTAGCCATTCTGACTGGTGTAAGGTGAAATCTCAGGGTTGTTTTGATTTACATTTCCCTAATGACTAATGATGTTGAGCACTTCTTAAGGTGCCTCTCGGCCATCCGAATTTCTTCAGGTGAAAATTCTTTGTTAAGACATGTACCCCATTTTTAATAGGGTTATTTGGTTCCCTGGGGTCTAACTTCTTGAGTTCTTTGTATATATTGGATATTAGCCCTCTATCAGATGTGGGGTTGGTGAATATCCTTTCCCAATTTGATTTTGCCGTTTTGTCTTTTTAACAGTGTCCTTTGCCTTACAGAAACTTTGTGATTTTATGAGGTCCCATTTGTCAATTCTTGATCTTAAAGCATAAGCTATTGGTGATCTGTTCAGGAACTTTTCTCCTGTGCCCATGTCCTCAAGGGTCTTCCCCAGTTTCTTTTCTATTAGTTTCAGTGTGTCTGGTTTTACATGGAGGTCCTTGATCCACTTGGAGTGAAGTTTAGTACATGGAGATAAGAATGGATCAATTCTCATTCTTCTGCATGCTGACCTCCAATTGAACCAGCACCATTTGTTGAAAAGGCTATCTTTTTTCCACTGGATGTTTTTGGCTCCTTTGTCGAAGATCAAGTGACCATAGGTGTGTGGTTTCATTTCTGGATCTTCAATTCTATTCCATTGGTCCACTTGTCTGTCACTGTGCCAATACCATGCAGTTCTTAATACTATTGCTCTGTAGTATTGCTTGAAGTCAGGGATACTGATTCCCCCAGAATTTCTTTTGTTGTTGAGAATAGTTTTAGCTATCCTGCATTTCTTGTTTTTCCAGATGAATTTAAGAATTGCTTTTTCTAACTCTGTGAAGAACTGGGTTGGGATTTTGATGGGGATTGCATTGAATCTATAGATCACATTTGGCAAGATGGCCATTTTAACTATATTAATCCTGCCAATCCACGAGCATGGCAGATTTTTTCCATTTTCTGAGGTCTTCTTAGATTTCCTTCTTCAGAGACCTGAAGTTCTTGTCATATAGATCTTTCACTTGTTTGGTTAGAGTCACACCAAGATACTTTATATTGTTTGTGGCTATTGTGAAGGGTGACATTTCCCTAACTTCTTTCTCAGCCTGCTTATCCTTTGAGTATAGGAAGGCTACTGATTTGCTTGAGTTGATTTTATAACATGCCACTTTGCTGAAGTTGTTTATCAGCTGTAGGAGTTCTCTGGTGGAGGTTTTCTGGTCACTTAAGTAGACTATCATGTCATCTGCAAATAGTGATAATTTGACTTCTTCCTTTCCAATTTGTATCCCCTTGACCTCCTTATGTTGTCTAATTGCTCTAGCTAGAACTTCAAGTACTATATTGAAAAGATATGGAGAGAGAGGACAGCCTTGTCTAGTCCCTGATTTTAGTGGGATTGCTTCAAGTTTCTGTCCACTTAGTTTGATATTGGCTCCCAGTTTGCTGTATATTGCTGTAACGATATTTAGGTATGGGCCTTGAATTCCTGTTCTTTCCAAGACTTTTAGCATGAAAGGATGCTGAATTTTGTCAAATGCTTTTTCTGCATCTAATGAGATGATCATATGGTTTTTTTTTTCTTTGAGTTTGTTTATGTAGTGGATTGCATTGATGGATTTCCTTATATTGAACCATCCATGCATCCCTGGGATGAAGCCTACTTGATCATGGTGGAGGATCATTTTGATGTGTTCTTGGATTGGGTTGGCAAGAATTTTATTAAGTATTTTTGCATCAATATTCATAAGAGAAATTGGCCTGAAGTTCTCTTTCTTTGTTGGATCTTTGTGTGGTTTTGGTATCAGCGAAATTGTGGCTTCATAGAACGAGTTGGGCAGATTTCTTTCTGTTTCTATTTTGTGGAATACTTTGAAGAGTATTGGTGTTAGGTCTTCTATGAAGGTCTGATAGAACTCTGCACTGAAGCCATCTGGTCCCGTGCTTTTTTTGGTTGGGAGACTTTCTATGACCCTTTTTATTTCTTCAGGTGTTATGGGACTGTTTAGTTGATCTATTTGATCCTGATTTACTTTTGGTGTCAGATATCTGTCTAGGAAACTGTCCATTTCCTCCAGATTCTCCAGTTGTGTTGAGTATAGGCTTTTGTAGTAGGATCTAATGATTTTTTGAATTTCCTCAGTTTCTGTTGTTATATCTCCCTTTTCATTTCTAAGTTTGTTAATCTGGATACTGTCTCTGTGCCCTTTGGTTAGTCTGGCTAAGGGTTTATCTATCTTGTTGATTTTCTCAAAGAACCAGCTCCTGGTTTTGTTGATTCTTTGTATGGTTCTCTTTGTTTCTACTTGATTGATTTCGGCCATGAGTTTGATGATTTCCTGCCTTCTGCTCCTCCTGGGTGAAATAGCTTCTTTTTGTTCCAGGGCTTTCAGGTGTGTCATTAAGCTGGTAGTGTATGCTCTCTCCATTTTCTTTTTGGAGGCACTCAGGGCTATGAGTTTTCCTCTTAGCACTGCTTTCATTGTATCCCATAGATTTGGGTATGTTGTGTCTTCATTTTCATTGTGTTCTAAAAAGTCTTTAATGTCTTTCTTTATTTCTTCCTTGACCAAGGTATCACTGAGTAGAATATTGTTCAATTTCCACGTGTATGTGGGTTTTCTGTTGTTTTTGTTGCTATTGAAGACCACTTTTACTCCATAGTGATCTGATAGGAGGCATGGGATTATTTCGATCATCTTGTATTTGTTGAGGTCTGTCTTGTGACCAATTATATGGTCGATTTTGGAGAAGGTACCATGAGGTGCCGAGAAAAAAGCATATTCTTTTGCTTTAGGATAGAATGTTCTATATATATCTATTAAATCTAATTGGTCCAAAGCTTCAATTAGTTTCATTGTGTCCCTGTTTAGTTTCTGTTTTCCTGGTCGGTCCATTGAGGAAAGTGCAGTGTCGAAGTCACCCACAATTATTGTGTTAGGTGCAATGTGTGCTTTGAGCTTTAATAAAGTTTCTTTTCCGAAAGAGGGTGCCCTTGCATTTGGAGCATAGATGTTCAGGATTGAGAGTTCTTCTTGTTGTATTTTTCCTTTGACCAGCAAGAAGTGTCCCTCAGGGTCTCTTTTGATGACTTTGGGTTGAAAGTCAATTTTATCTGATATTAAAATGGCTACTCCAGCTTGTTTCCTGAGACCATTTGCTTGTAAAATTGTCTTCCAGCCTTTTACTCTAAGATAGTGTTTGTCTTTGACCCTGAGGTGTGTTTCCTATAAGCAGCAAAATGTAGGGTCCTGTTTACGTATCCAGTCGGTTAGTCTATGTCTTTTTATTGGGGCATTGAGTCCATTGATGTTAAGAGATATTAAGGAATAATGATTGTTACTTCCTGTCATTTTTGACGTTATTTTTTAAATTTGATTGGTTAACTTCTTTGGGTTTGATGAAGGTTACTATCTTCATTTTTCCAGGGTGAAGTTTCCCTCCTTGTATTGGTGTTTTCCTCCTATTATCCTTTGTAGGGCTGGGTTTGTGGATAGATATTGGGTAAACTTGGTTTTGTCATGGAATATCTTAGTTTCTCCATCTATGGTGATTGAGAGTTTTGCTGGATATAGTAGTTTTGGCTGGCATTTGTGTTCTCTTAGAGTCTGCATGAGATCTGCCCAGGATCTTCTAGCCTTCATAGTCTCAGATGAAAAGTCTGCTGTGATTCTGATAGGTCTTCCTTTATATGTTACTTGGCCTTTTTCTCTTACTGCCTTTAGTATTCTTTCTTTGTTTATTACACTTGGTGTTTTGATTATTATGTGACGGGAAGTATTTCTGTTCTGGTCCAGTCTGTTTGGAGTTCTGTAGGCTTCTTGTATATTCATGGGCAACGCTCTCTTTAGGTTAGGGAAGTTTTCTTCCATAATTTTATTGAAAATATTTGCTGGCCATCTATGTCCCCTGGTTTCTTCCCAAGGCTTTCTATCTCCAAAGTTGTCTCCCTTTGAGTTTTCTTAGTTGTTTCTACTTCTGATTTTAGATCCTGGATGGTTTTGCTTAGCTCCTTCACTTGCTTGTTTGTGCTTTCCTGTAATTCTTTAAGAGATTTTTGTGTTTCCTCTTTCATGACCTCAGCCTGTTGACCAAAGTTCTCCTGTATTCCTTTATGTGTTTTTTGCTTTTCCTCCTTATTGGCTTTTGTATTCTCCTGGATTTCTTTCAATGATTTTTGTGTTTCCCTTGCAAGGGCTTCTAACTTTTGATCCATTTTCTCCTGAATTTCTTTAAGTATGTCCTTCATGTGTTCCTGTACCAGCATCATGACCAGTGATTTTAAATCCAAATCTTGTTTTACTGGTGTGATGGGGTATCCAGGACATGCTGGTGAAGGAGAATTGGGTTCAGACATTGCCATATTACCTTGATTTCTGTTAGTGACGTTCCTGCATTTGCCTTTTGCCATCTAGTTCTCACTGGTGTTAGTTGGTCTTGTCAATGCTGGACTCACCAGTGCAAGCTGCCCCTTCCCAGGTGACCTCTGGTGCACAGCTTACCTCCTGCACTGCCTGGAGACAGGGTGCTGTGGCCCAGGCTGTTCCGATCCCAAAGCAGACACCTGGAGGCTCCTGCAGGGGCCCGCTTGATTCACCAGAGCACACTGACTTCTCCCCGCTGGCTGCCCAGAAGCACCTCTTGCCTCTTGCAGGACCTGGAGATGAGGTGTTGCCGCCCAGGCTGATCTGGATCCGGAAGCAGAGAGATCTGAGGGCTCCTGCCAGAGGCCTCAGGACTGGAACCTAAGCTCTGTTCCACCGGAGCAAAGTGCCAATCCTTTCTAAAATACCTAAAGCCAAGAAGCTATAGAGAAGTGGTTCTTATATGTAGTTACATGATACTAATTGAATGTGTTTCTAACTTTGGCTCCTACTTATATTCTGTTTATGATATTTACTTTAGAATTTCACCTCAAGACTAAGGGGTAAAATGAGTAGGGAAATATAATCTTCCTTGAAGGAATGACAATGTACAAAAAGACCTCTGTGCCCCCACCTTTGACTATTAGACTAACAAAAAAATGGACTCCACGAAATTGTAATTTCCTTGAGAATCTTATGCTGGGGGAAGGAAATAGGTGTTGTCTAGTATTAATACAAGGAAAAGCTTATCTCCCAGAAAAGGGTTTATAGCCGTCAGACTATCTTGCAGAAGGGATTAGAGACAGATGGAGTATAGGGTCACACCTTAACTGGGAGTTATAAACCCATCTGACCCTCTATTTAAATCTAAACCTTGTGTCAGAGCCTCTACATGGACTTGGTGGCAGAGGCTGGGTAAATGCTATTAAACTTTTGTCTGACATTTAGAAAAGTAGTAATGGGGCGGTAGCAGTGGCTGCTCCAGCTGAAGGGCCATCAGCAGTGGAACCAAGGCGACACAGGGTCCAGTTAGGCCCTGCGCCCACGACCACTGACCTTCGCTGACCAGCCGGGCGGCAAGCAACTGCGGTTCTGCGGAGCCTTTCGCTGCACGGAAGCCACTTCAGAACTCGGCTGCCCGCCAGTCAGGAGAGACTCACCGCCATCTTGATCCCGGGCTCCAGAGATCGGTCAGACTGAGGTACACAAACATAATCCTAGGCCCAACACCGCAGGGGTCTGAGCCAGACGGGCGTTGGCCTGCACCCAGGCCCTGGGCTGTTCGAGTGGCCATCGGGGCGCCAACCCAGCCAGGAGTTTTTTTTTTTTGCCCCGGCCGGTGCACGCGCCGCCATTTTGCCTACAGGAGCCAGAGTGCTCGGGAGGGCAGAGACTGCTAACAAGCGTAGCCTGAGGCTAACAAAACGGGGGTCTAGGCCCCAAAAGGCACAGGACTGACCCCAAGAACTGGGCGGCTTGGTGGGCCATCTGTGTGTCAACCAGCCCAGGAGGTTATTAGCACAACAGACTCTCCCGGTGCTTTCGCGGAGCGCGGACGCGCACGCCCGCCATCCGGGTCACCTGGCGGACCCAAATAACAGACATAGCCCTAGGGGAACTTTGCTCGGACCTTGGCCTCCCAGGCGTTTGCCTGGACTCAGGGCCCAGGCGACAAGGCTAACCTAGTGTGCGCCAGCCCGGTTGGGGAAATCGGCTGCCCAGCGGAGTGAGCGGAGCACAGGGGAGGTCACAGCAACATTCACCTTCGGAGCTCCCTGGGGGTGCACACGGGTTCCACCTGGTCCACAGACACAATCTGGGGCAAGGCCTCAGGCAGAAGCCCCCAGCTCAAATCTCTCCGCTTCAGATCAGCCTGGGTGGCCGCCACATCTCCAGGTCCCTCAAGAGGCTAGTGGGGGCTTCCGGGCGGCCAGCTGGGAAAAGTCGGTGTGCTCCGATAAATCCTGCGGGCCCCAGCGGGAGCCTTCAGGTGCCTGCTTTGGGATCTGAACAGCCTGGAAAACAGCACCCTGTCTATAGGCAGTGCAGAGTGTAAGCTGTGCACCAGAGGCCAACGGGGAAGGGGCAGCTTGCACTGGTGAGTCCAGCACTGACAAGACCAAGTAACACCAGTGAGAGCTAGATGGCAAAAGGCAAACGCAGAAACGTCACTAACAGAAATCAAGGCAATATGGCAACATCTGAACCAAATTCTCCTCTACCAGCAAGTCCTGGATACCCTATCACACCAGTAAAACAAGATTTGGATTTAAAATCACTGGTCATGATGCTGGTACAGGAACACATGAAGGTCATTGAGGAGAAAATGGATCAAAAGTTAGAAGCCCTTGCAAGGGAAACACAAAAATCATTGAAAGAAATCCAGGAGAATACAAAAGCCAACAAGGAGGAAATGCAAAAAACACTTAAAGAAATACAGGAGAACTTTGCTCAACAGGCTGAGGTCATGAAAGACGAAACACAAAAATCTCTTAAAGAAATACAGGAGAACTTTGGTCAACAGGCTGAGCTCATGAAAGAGGAAACACAAAAATCTCTTAAAGAATTACAGGAAAACACAAACATGCAAGGGAAGGAGCTAAGCAAAACCATCCAGGATCTAAAATCAGAAGTAGAAACAACTAAGAAAACTCAAAGGGAGACAACTTTGGAGATAGAAAGCCTTGGGAAGAAATCAGGGGACAGAGATGCAAATATCAACAACAGAATACAAGAGATAGAAGAAAGAATCTCAGATGCTGAAGATTCCATAGAAACCATGGACTCAACAGTTAAAGAAAATGCAAAGTGCAAAAAGCTTGTAACCCAAAATATCCAGGAAATCCAGGACACAATGAGAAGACCAAACCTAAGGATTATAGGCATAGATGAGAGTGAAGATTTACAACTTAAAGGGCCAGCAAATATCTTCAATAAAATTATGGAAGAAAACTTCCCTAACCTAAAGAGAGAGATGCCCATGAATATACAAGAAGCCTACAGAACTCCAAACAGACTGGACCAGAACAGAAATACTTCCCGTCACATAATAATCAAAACACCAAATGTTCTAAACAAAGAAAGAATACTAAAGGCAGTAAGAGAAAAAGGCCAAGTAACATATAAAGGAAGACCTATCAGAATCACAGCAGACTTTTCACCTGAGACTATGAAGGCTAGAAGGTCCTGGGCAGATCTCATGCAGACTCTAAGAGAACACAAATGCCAACCAAAACTACTATATCCAGCAAAACTCTCAATCACCATAGATGGAGAAACTAAGATATTTCACGACAAAACCAAGTTCACCCAATATCTATCCACAAACCCAGCCCTAAAAAGGATAATAGGAGGACAACACCAATACAAGGAGGGAAACTCCACCCTGAAAAAAGCAAGATAGTAACCTTTCATCAAACCCAAAGAAGTTAAGCAATCAAATTTAAAAAATAATGTCAAAAATGATAGGAAGTAACAATCACTATTCCTTAATATCTCTTAACATCAATGGACTCAATGCCCCAATAAAAAGACACAGACTAACTGACTGGATACGTAAACAGGACCCTACATTTTGCTGCTTACAGGAAACACACCTAAGGGTCAAAGACAAACACTACCTTAGAGTAAAAGGCTGGAAGACAATTTTACAAGCAAATGGTCTCAGGAAACAAGCTGGAGTAGCCATTTTAATATCAGATAAAATTGACTTTCAACCCAAAGTCATCAAAAGAGACTCTGAGGGACACTTCTTGCTGGTCAAAGGAAAAATACAACAAGAAGAACTCTCAATCCTGAACATCTATGCTCCAAATGCAAGGGCACCCTCTTTCATAAAAGAAACTTTATTAAAACTCAAAGCACACATTGCACCTAACACAATAATTGTTGGTGACTTCAACACTGCACTTTCCTCAATGGACCGATCAGGAAAACAGAAACTAAACAAGGACACAATGAAACTAATTGAAGCTTTGGACCAATTAGATTTAACTGATATATATAGAACATTCTATCCTAAAACAAAAGAATATACCTTTTTTTCAGCACCTCATGGTACCTTCTCCAAAATCGACCATATAATTGGTCACAAGACAGACCTCAACAAATATAAAAAGATAGAACTAATCCCATGCCTCCTATCTGATCACTATGGAATAAAAGTGGTCTTCAATAGCAACAGAAACAACAGAAAACCCACAAACACGTGGAGATTGAACAATACTCTACTCAATGACACCTTGGTCAAGGAAGAAATAAAGAAAGAAATTAAAGACTTTTTAGAACACAATGAAAATGAAAACACAACATACCCAAATCTATGGGACACAATGAAAGCAGTGCTAAGAGGAAAACTCATAGCCCTGAGTGCCTCCAAAAAGAAAATGGAGAGAGCATACATTACCAACTTAATGACACACCTGAAAGCCCTAGAACAAAAAGAAGCTATTTCACCCAGGAGGAGCAGAAGGCAGGAAATCATCAAACTCAGGGCCGAAATCAATCAAGTAGAAACAAAGAGAACCATACAAAAAATCAACAAAACTAGGAGCTGGTTCTTTGAGAAAATCAACAAGATAGATAAACCCTTAGCCAGACTGACCAAAGGGCACAGAGAAAGTATCCAAATTAACAAACTTAGAAATGAAAAGGGAGACATAACAACGGAAACTGAGGAAATCCAAAAAATCATCAGATCCTACTACAAGAGCCTGTACTCAACACAACTGGAGAATCTGGAGGAAATGGACAATTTCCTTGACAGATACCAAATACCAAAATTAAATCAGGACCAACTAGACCATCTAAACAGTCCCATAAAGCCTAAAGAAATAGAAGGAGTCATAGAAAGTCTTCCAACCAAAAAAAGCACAGGACCAGATGGTTTCAGTGCAGAATTCTACCAGACCTTCAAAGAAGAGTTAACACCAATACTCTTCAAACTATTCCACAAAATAGAAACAGAAGGAACACTACCCAATTCCTTCTACGAAGCCACAATTACGCTGATACCAAAGCCACACAAAGATCCAACAAAGAAAGAGAACTTCAGACCAATTTCCCTTATGAACATCGATGCAAAAATACTCAACAAAATTCTTGCCAACCGAATCCAAGAACACATCAAAACGATCATCCACCATGATCAAGTAGGCTTTATCCCGGGAATGCAGGGTTGGTTCAATATACGGAAATCCATCAATACAATCCACTACATAAACAAACTCAAAGAACAAAATCATATGGTCATTTCATTGGATGCTGAAAAAGCATTTGACAAAATTCAGCATCCTTTCATGCTTAAAGTCTTGGAGAGAACAGGAATTCAAGGCCCATACCTAAACATAGTAAAAGCAATATACAGCAAACCGGTAGCCAGCATCAAACTAAACGGAGAGAAACTTGAAGCAATCCCACTGAAATCAGGGACCAGACAAGGCTGCCCCCTTTCTCCTTATCTTTTCAATATTGTACTTGAGGTACTAGCTCGGGCAATTCGACAACATAAGGAGGTCAAAGGGATACAAATTGGAAAGGAGGAAGTCAAACTATCATTATTTGCAGACGACATGATCGTCTACCTAAGTGACCCAAAGAACTCCACTAGAGAGCTCCTACAGCTGATAAACAACTTCAGCAAAGTGGCAGGTTACAAAATCAACTCAAGCAAATCAGTGGCCTTCCTATACTCAAAGGATAAGCAGGCTGAGAAAGAAATTAGGGAAATGACCCCCTTCACAATAGCCACAAACAGTATAAAGTATCTTGGGGTGACTCTTACCAAACATGCGAAAGATCTGTATGGCAAGAACTTCAAGACTCTGAAGAAGGAAATGGAAGAAGACCTCAAAAAATGGGAAAACCTCCCATGCTCATGGATCGGTAGAATCAATATAGTTAAAATGGCCATTTTGCCTAAAGCACTATACAGATTCAATGCAATACCCATCAAAATCCCAACTCAATTCTTCACAGAGTTAGAAAGAGCAATTATCAAATTCATCTGGAACAACAAAAAACCCAGGATAGCTAAAACTATTCTCAGCAACAAAAGAAAATCTGGGGGAATCAGTATCCCTGACCTCAAGCAATACTACAGAGCAATAGTGTTAAAAACTGCATGGTATTGGTACAGTGACAGGCAGGAGGATCAATGGAACAGGATTGAAGATCCAGAAATGAACCCACACACCTATGGCCACTTGATCCTCGACAAAGAGGCTGAAAACATCCAATGGAAAAAAGATAGCCTTTTCAACAAATGGTGCTGGTTCAACTGGAGGTCAGCATGCAGAAGAATGCGAATTGATCCATCCTTGTCTCCTTGTACTAAGCTCAAATCCAAATGGATCAAGGACCTCCACATAAAGCCAGACACTCTGAAGCTAATAGAAAAGAAACTGGGGAAGACCCTTGAGGACATCGGTACAGGGAGAAAGTTTCTGAACAGAACACCAATAGCGTATGCTCTAAGAGCAAGAATTGACAAATGGGACCTCATAAGGTTACAGAGTTTCTGTAAGGCAAAGGACACCGTCAAGAGGACAGATCGGCAACCAACAAATTGGGAAAAGATCTTCACCAATCCTACATCAGATAGAGGGCTAATATCCAATATATATAAAGAACTCAAGAAGTTAGACTCCAGAAAACCAAACAACCCTATTAAAAAATGGGGTACAGAGTTAAACAAAGAATTCTCACCTGAAGAACTTCGGATGGCGGAGAAGCATCTTAAAAAATGCTCCACTTCATTAGTCATTAGGGAAATGCAAATCAAAACAACCCTAAGATTTCATCTTACACCAGTCAGAATGGCTAAAATTAAAAATTCAGGAGACAGCAGGTGTTGGAGAGGGTGCGGAGAAAGAGGAACACTCCTCCACTGCTGGTGGGGTTGCAAATTGGTACAACCACTCTGGAAAGCAGTCTGGCGGTTCCTCCGAAAACTGGGCACCTCACTTCCAGAAGATCCTGCTATACCACTCCTGGGCATATACCCAGAGGATTCCCCACCATGTAATAAGGATACATGCTCTACTATGTTCATAGCAGCCCTATTTATAATTGCCAGATGCTGGAAAGAACCCAGGTATCCCTCAACAGAAGAGTGGATACAAAAAATGTGGTATATCTACACAATGGAGTACTATTCAGCCATTAGAAACAATGAATTCATGAAATTCTTAGGCAAATGGATGGAGCTAGAGAACATCATACTAAGTGAGGTAACCCAGACTCAAAAGGTGAATCATGGTATGCACTCACTAATAAGTGGTTATTAACCTAGAAAACTGGAATACCCAAAACATAATCCACACATCAAATGAGATACAAGAAGAAAGCAGGAGTGGTCCCTGGTTCTGGAAAGACTCAGTGAAACAGTATTTGGCAAAACCAGAACGGGGAACTGGGAAGGGGTGGGAGGGAGGACAGGGGAAGAGAAGGGGGCTTACGGGACTTTCGGGGAGTGGGGGGGGGCTAGAAAAGGGGAAATCATTTGAAATGTAAATAAATTATATCAAATAAAAAAAAAAGACAAAAAAAAAAAAAAAAGAAAAGTAGTAATGGCATCAAATAAATCTTTCTTGCTTCATATGTTTAATTGTTCTATTGTATTCTAGTGGCCAAGCCTAAGCTGTTATGGCTTCCAGAGCTCAGTCTCTTGCCCTAACAACTCCAGTAGCACTTATAACTGTAACATCAAAAGGGCAATGTCATGAGGACTAGTCCCTTTTGGGTACCATACAGCCTCTCTTGGTTCATGTTCTCACCTTGACTAAACAAAAATAACCAAACCATTTTGATATTCCTTCAGTTTAAAACCTGTCTTGGCTACTTTTCAATTGCTGTAACAGAAAGCCATAATCAAAACAACTTATAATAGGAAACATTTAATCGCGCTTACAGTTTCAGAGGGTTAGAGCCCATGATGGTGGGGCAAAGGAATGGCAGCATGAACACCGGAGAACTCACATCTGAAAAAGCAGGCAGGAAACCTGAAGCACACTGGGAATGGCATGAATCTTTTGAAACCTCGATGCCCACTTCCAGTGACACATCTCCACCAACAAGGCCACAGCCTAATCCTTCCCAAACAGTTCCACTTACTGGGGGCCACGTATGCAAACATATGAGCCTATGGGCAGCATTTCCGTTCAAACCACCACATTGCACTCCCTGGCTCCCATAGGCTCATGGCCATATCATAATGCAAACAGCATTTAGTCCAACTTCAAACATCTCCATAGTATTTCAGTCTCAACATGGCTTAGAGGTCTGAAGTTCAGAGCTGCTTCTGAAACTTGAAGCAATATCTTAATTGTAGCCCCCTGTAAAATCAGAGCAAATTGCATACTTCCAGCTTACAATGGCAGCAAATATGTATTTCCATTCCAAAGGGGGAGAAATTACAACATAGTGAGGAAACACTGGACCAAATCAAGACCAAAACCCACAGGGAAAATTCCAAATCCTGTGGTTCCATGTCTATGTTAGAGGGCTTAGATGAGAAACATTGTAGCCCTCAGGTTAGTGTGGGGATTTATGGAAGTTGAGTGATTAATAGAGTCTTGGCTGAAGTCCACAGCCTGTAAGCTACTCTAATAAATACTTTTAATATATAGATACTCATTCTATCAGTCCCTTTCCTTTAAAGAACCCTGAATAGCAGATTTTCATTCGGTAGTATTTTCATACTTAAAAGTTTGCTTAGATTTGAACAAAATTTAAACAAAGTATGAAGAAAGCATAAAAAGTTTTAGAATTTTCTCCTAAGGAATGCAAAAGTTTTTAAAAGACTAATATTATAATAAATTTTATAATAATAGAAACCAGAAATGTCTACCTCATGAGCATAAACTGTTTCAACAAAATTTTCTTTTTTAGCTCCAGTTGCAAATAATGCTGTCCATTGTTAATGATTTGTTTAATCCACACTGAAATGATATTCTGAGATGTGTTGCCGGTAAAACAAATAATTAGTCATGAAATCGTATTACATGTAGAAAGCATCCTTATTCATCCTCAAAACTGCAAAACTTGTATCCTTATTTATTAAACTCTTTATTCCACAGTCAGTTTTGCTGGGATCTGTTTGCTGCATGGAAAACTGCATTTATCTGTCATGTCTTCTCCTTGCATCTTCAACTGCCTCCCCACACAATCACTTTTGTTATGAATCCCTCTTTGCCAAGTGTTCTTTTTCTTCAGTAAGGTTCTGTTAACTCCTGGACTATGAACCTGTATATGCTGGAAATCACAGATGTGCACTAATCACTTTCACTAACGTATTTATAGAAATCCATATGACTGACCAGACAGAAACTTAGAGGTAGGTGCCATCACCAAGAGGACCCATTACCCGTAAGGATGGGTAAATGACAAACGTCTGGTTTAATGAGAGTGACAGTGTTAGAGGGTCCAAGTGATTTTTCATATGATCCCTTTCCTATTTCAGATAATTTTTATATAAACCTCACACAGGGAGGGCTATTAACAAGCAAGAATAAATGATTGCTTTGCTAAAATTCTGAATATTGGTGGTGTACACATCATAAAGACAGAGAGAACATACTTTCCATATGTGAGGTTGGATTCCACAATAATAGAGCCTAGACATGGTGATGTCTCTCGGCTTATAAAGGGTCTTTACAGCTCATAAGAGCAGCTGTAGTTGAAACATCTCCTTGGCAGGACACGTTCAGTCAGCGGCTGCACAGCATGTCTGGCCACATAAAATCCCGTGTGGTTAACAATGGCTTTGCTCTGTGGGAGTTTAGAGGAGGAGACAGCAATTCAGTACAGAAAATGTCTGCTGTCTTTAAAGTGAACAGAGACAGTAAAAGTGACACACACACACACACACACACACCACTTTTAAAGGTATCTCATAGCCCAGGCAAATTACCTAGCAGCTTCCTTGCATGGGTAATCAAAATAGTTACAGAGCAAAATGGAGAAAGGTCTGTGACTATTATAGTTAAAACACCTTATCTAATCATGCAAACAACCTGAAATACCTGAAAGACAGTTTTAAGGAAGAGGAATGCAATAAAAAGAGTAATGGTTGTTAAAAAAATAAATAAATAAGATCCTACTAGAGCTATACTTCAATGGCAGAAAGGTAGCCTAACATCTGTAAGGCTCTAAGTTTAAATGTCCCTACACACACACACACACGCAGTGCATTGGTGTGAACATCAGAGAGGTAGTTTGGCTACTTCAAAGCAGGGCCTCATGTGTGTGAGGACATTCTTGGCATTTCGGTTGATAGAAAATAAGTGATCTGTTTGTGTGTTCTTTTACCTGGTAGTCACAAGGATGTTAGCTCAAACAGAGGTGGGCAAAACAGTGCGTATTTAGGGGGCTTTCCAAAGCCCAAGTTAATCTGACTCAACAGTTGCACAACCATAGAAATTGTGACCTGTTGGTTAGCCTTACAAACCTAAAAGACATAGGAATTATTTTTCCTTTTCTGAGAAGCTCAGTTCAAGCCCCAAAACAGCACAAATAAAACAAAACACATGCATAGATGCATGCAGGCATGAACATGGATCCTACCACTGTTTCTAGGTATGCAGGGAAGTGTACCACATTATCTGCCCCGTGTGATCTAAATCTAAACTACTAACTCCTTAAAACTTGTTTACGGGGCTGGAGAGATGACTCAGCAGTTAAAGCACTGACTGCTCTTCCAGAGATCCTGAGTTCAATTCCCAGCAACCACATGGTGACTCACAGCCATCTGTAATGGGATCCGATGCCCTCTTCTGGTGTGTCTGGAAACAGCTACTGTGTGTGTGTGTGTGTGTGTGTGTGTGTGTGTGTGTGTGTGTGTGTGTGTAGTCTTAAAAAAAAAAAAAAAAAAAACTTGTTTATGAGTCCCAGACCCAAGCTAACATTGCCCCATACATAAGTAAACAAGAGATGACATGTGTTAAATGAATGCCCTTTCTTCCTTCTTTTTTTTAATGAAAGCTTTTTTAACATGTAATTTTTCTTTGCTAACAAAATGCATGAGTACACACAAATCCTGGCCATGTTATAATCACACTATTTCAAACTTTACTAATATTGAATTTGCAACCATAAACCATTCTAAAATATTACTCTGGATAAATATAGCCTGAAAGTAAAAAAAAAAAAAAATACTATGGGCAGCATAGACAGAGAAACAGGAGAGAAAGAGAGAGAGAGAAAGAGAGAGAGAGAGAGAGAGAGAGAGAGAGAGAGAGAGAGAGAGAGAGAGAGAGAGAGGAAAGGGTGTGATGGTTTGAATGAGACATGTCCTTCTTAATCTTGTACAGGCATAATGGTTTTTGTGCATCATGTAAAGGTCATCCTTAAGCTATTCAAATGCTGACGTCTCTTCCCTCATATCTTGCTTCAATCTGGACATGGCATTGTAATGCTTAGATCAAGAATCTCCAGTCTCAAGTTTGTGGAAAAAATATTCGTACCATTTATTCTCTACCTTGTCAATAAAAGCTGATAACCCAATGTCTGGGCAGAAGAGAAAATAGGGCGGAACTTCCACCCACCATAGGAGAGATTAAGTTGCAGGAAAGGAGGAGGCAACAGGAGAGCTCAGCTGGCACATGAAAGGCCCTAAATGCAAGGATTCTGGGGACTAAACGGGATAACTGACTGCTCAGGTATGGAGGTGATGCTTCACAATGAATCTTGGTCTTTCTGTGTCATTATTAGAAAACTAGCTAGGTTCTACCTTCTTGAGTTCTTTCTTTTTTTTTATTCGATATAATTTATTTATATTTCAAATGATTTCCCCTTTTCTAGCCCCCCACTCCCCGAAAGTCCCATAAGCCCCCTTCTCTTCCTCTGTCCTCCCACCCACCCCTTCCCACTTCCCCGTTCTGGTTTTGCCTTATACTGCTTCACTGAGTCTTTCCAGAACCAGGGACCACTCCTCCTTTCTTCTTGTACCTCATTTGATGTGTGGATTATGTTTTGAGTATTCCAGTTTTCTAGGTTAATAACCACTTATTAGTGAGTGCATACCATGAGTCACCTTTTGAGTCTCGGTTACCTCACTTAGTATGATGTTCTCTACCTCCATCCATTTGCCTAAGAATTTCATGAATTCATTGTTTCTAATGGCTGAATAGTACTCCATTGTGTAGATATATATACCACATTTTTTGCATCCACTCTTCTGTTGAGGGATACCTGGGTTCTTTCCAGCATCTGGCAATTATAAATAGGGCTGCTATGAACATAGTAGAGCATGTATCCTTATTACATGGTGGGGAATCCTCTGGGTATATGCCCAGGAGTGGTATAGCAGGATCTTCTGGAAGTGAGGTGCCCAGTTTTCGGAGGAACCGCCAGACTGATTTCCAGAGTGGTTGTACCAATTTGCAACCCCACCAGCAGTGGAGGAATGTTCCTCTTTCTCCACACCCTCTCCAACACCTGCTGTCTCCAGAATTTTTAATCTTAGCCATTCTGACTGGTGTAAGATGAAATCTCAGGGTTGTTTTGATTTGCATTTCCCTAATGACTAATGAAGTGGAGCATTTTTTAAGATGCTTCTCCGCCATCCGAAGTTCTTCAGGTGAGAATTCTTTGTTTAACTCTATACCCCATTTTTTAATAGGGTTGTTCGGTTTTCTGGAGTCTAACTTCTTGAGTTCTTTATATATATTGGATATTAACCCTCTATCTGATGTAGGATTGGTGAAGATCTTTTCCCAATTTGTTGGTTGCCATTTGTCCTCTTGATGGTGTCCTTTGCCTTACAGAAACTTTGTAATTTTATGAGGTCCCATTTGTCAATTCTTGTTCTTAGAGCATACACTATTGGTGTTCTGTTCAGAAACTTTCTCCCTGTACCGATGTCCTCAAGGGTCTTCCCCAGTTTCTTTTCTATTAGCTTCAGAGTGTCTGGCTTTATGTGGAGGTCCTTGGTCCATTTGGATTTGAGCTTAGTACAAGGAGACAAGGATGGATCAATTTGCATTCTTCTGCATGCTGACCTCCAGTTGAACCAGCACCATTTGTTGAAAAGGCTATCTTTTTTCCATTGGATGTTTTCAGCCTCTTTGTCGAGGATCAAGTGGCCATAGGTTTGTGGGTTCATTTGTGGATCTTCAATCCTGTTCCATTGATCCTCCTGCCTGTCACTGTACCAATACCATGCAGTTTTTAACACTATTGCTCTGTAGTATTGCTTGAGGTCAGGGATACTGATTCCCCCAGATTTTCTTTTGTTGCTGAGAATAGTTTTAGCTATCCTGGGTTTTTTGTTGTTCCAGATGAATTTGATAATTGCTCTTTCTAACTCTGTGAAGAATTGAGTTGGGATTTTGATGGGTATTGCATTGAATCTGTATATTGCTTTTGGCAAAATGGCCATTTTAACTATATTGATTCTACCAATCCATGAGCATGGGAGGTTTTCCCATTTTTTGAGGTCTTCTTCCATTTCCTTCTTCAGAGTCTTGAAGTTCTTGTCATACAGATCTTTCACATGTTTGATAAGAGTCACCCCAAGATACTTTATACTGTTTGTGGCTATTGTGAAGGGGGTCATTTCTCTAATTTCTTTCTTAGCCTGTTTATCCTTTGAGTATAGGAAGGCCACTGATTTGCTTGTGTTGATTTTATAACTTGCCACTTTGCTGAAGTTGTTTATCAGCTGTAGGAGCTCTCTAGTGGAGTTTTTTGGGTCACTTAGGTAGACTATCATGTCGTCTGCAAATAATGATAGTTTGACTTCTTCCTTTCCGATTTGTATCCCTTTGACCTCCTTATGTTGTCGAATTGCCCGAGCTAGTACCTCAAGTACAATATTGAAAAGATAAGGAGAAAGGGGGCAGCCTTGTCTGGTCCCTGATTTCAGTGGGATTGCTTCAAGTTTCTCTCCATTTAATTTGATGCTGGCTACCGGTTTGCTGTATATTGCTTTTACTATGTTTAGATATGGGCCTTGAATTCCTGTTCTCTCCAAGACTTTAAGCATGAAAGGATGCTGAATTTTGTCAAATGCTTTTTCAGCATCCAATGAAATGACCATGTGGTTTTGTTATTTGAGTTTGTTTATATAGTTGATTGCATTGATGGATTTCCGTATATTGAACCAACCCTGCATTCCCGGGATAAAGCCTACTTGATCATGGTGGATGATCGTTTTGATGTGTTCTTGGATTCGGTTGGCAAGAATTTTATTGAGTATTTTTGCATCGATGTTCATAAGGGAAATTGGTCTGAAGTTCTCTTTCCAGATACCAAATACCAAAATTAAATCAGGACCAACTAGACCATCTAAACAGTCCCATAATGCCTAAAGAATAGAAGGAGTCATAGAAAGTCTTCCAACAAAAACAGCACAGGACCAGATGGTTTCAGTGCAGAATTCTATCAGACCTTCAAAGAAGAGTTAACACCAATACACTTCAAACTATTCCACAAAATAGAAACAGAAGGAACACTACCCAATTCCTTGTACGAAGCCACAATTACACTGATACCAAAGAGTTCTTTCTATATATTGGATATTAGCCCTCTGTTGGATTTAGAGTTGGTGAAGATCCTTTCCCAATCTGTTGGTTTGTCCTTTTGACAGTGTCCTTTGCTTTACAGAAACTTTGTAGTTTTATGAGGTCCCATTTGTCAATTCTTGATCTTAGAGCATAAGCTATTGGTGTTCTATTCAGGAACTTTTCCCCTGTGCCCATGTCCTCAAGGGTCTTCCCCAGTTTCTTTTCTATTAGTTTCAGAGTGTCTGGTTTTATGTGGAGGTCCTTGATCCATTTGAAGTTGAGCTTAGTACAAGGAGACAAAGATGGATCAATTCGCATTCTTCTGCATGCTGACCTCCAACTGAAGCAGCACCATTTGTTGAAAAGACTATCTTTTTTCCACTGGATGCTTTCAGTTCCTTTGTCGAAGATCAAGTGACCATAGGTGTGTTGGCTCATTTCTGGGTCTTCAATTCTATTCCATTGATCCGCTTGCCTGACATTGTACCAATACCATGCAGTTTTTATCACTATTGCTCTGTAGTAAAGTTTAAAGTCTGGGATACTGAATCCCCCAGAAGTTTTTTTACTCTTTTTTAGCTATCCTGGGTTTTTTGATATTCCAGATGAATTTGAGAATTGCTCTTTCTAGCTCTATGAAGAACTGGGTTGGGATTTTTATGGGGATAGCATTGAATCTGTAGATTGCCTTTGGCAAGATGGCCATTTTAACTATATTAATCCTGCCAATCCACAAGCATGGAAGATTTTTCCATTTTCTGAGATCTTCTTCAATTTCCTTCTTCAGAGATCTGAAGTTTTTGTCATATAGGTCTTTCACTTGTTTGGTTAGAGTCACCCCAAGATACTTTATGCTGTTTGTAGCTATTGTGAAGGGAGTCATCTCCCTAATTTCTTTCTAAGTCTGCTTATCCTTTGAATATATAAAGGTTACTGATTTGCTTGCGTTGATTTTGTAGCCAGCCACTTTGCTGAAGTTGTTTATCAGCTGTAGGAGTTCTCTAGTAGAGTTTTTAGGGTCACTTAAGTATACTATCATATCATCTGCAAATAGTGATAGTTTGACTTCTTCCTTTCCAATTTGTATCCCTTTGACTTCCTTATGTTTTCTAATTGCTCTATGGAGCTAAACAAAGAATTTTTACATGAAGAACTTCGGAGGGCTGAGAAACACCTTAAGAAATGTTTGACATCATTAATCATTAGGGAAATGCAAATCAAAACAACCCTGAGATTTCACCTCACACCAGTCAGAATGGCTAAGGTCAAAAACTCAGGAGACAGCAGGTGTTGGCAAGGATGTGGAGAAAGAGGAACACTCCTCCACTGCTGGTGGAATTGCAAGATGGTGCAACCACTTTGGAAATCAGTCTGGCAGTTCCTCAGAAAACTGGGCATGACACTTCCTGAGGACCCTGTTATACCACTCCTGGGCATATACCCAGAGGATTCTTCAGCATGCAATAAGGACACATGCTCCACTATGTTCATAGCAGCCCTATTTGTAGTAGGCAAAAGCTGGAAAGAACCCAGGTGTCCCTCAACGGAGGAATGGATACAAAAAATGTGGTATATTTACACAATGGAGTACTATTCAGCCATTAGAAACAATGAATTCATGAAATTCTTAGACAAATGGATGGAGCTGGAGAACATCATACTAAGTGAGGTAACCCAGTCTCAAAAGATCAATCATGGTATGCACTCACTGATAAGTGGATATTAGTCTAGAAACTTTGAATACCCAAGACATAATCCACATATTAAATGATGTCCAAAAAGAATGGAGGAGTGGCCCCTGGTTCTGGAAAGACTCAGTGCAAGAGTATAGGGGAATTCCAGAACAGGGAAGCGGGAAGGGGTAGATGGAGGAACAGGGGGAGGGAAGAGGGCTTATGGGACTTTCGGGGAGTGGGGACCCAGAAAAGGGGAAATCATTTGAAATATAAATAAAAAATATATCAATAAAAAAAGAAAGAAAACTAGCTAGGATAAAGAAAAACAGCTGCCGTATTAATTTACTGCATTCATTTATATTAAAATTACCACTTACAGTCTTGGACAATGAGAGGTACTACTTTAGGAGATTTAAGAGGTGTGGCCTTACTGGAGGAAGTATGTTCCCTGGAAGCAAGTTTTAAGAATCTAAAGACTCAGTGAAGCAGCATTCGGCAAAACCCGACCGGGGAAGTGGGAAGGGGTGGGTGGGAGGGCAGGGGAAGAGAAAGGGGCTTATGGGACTTTCGGGGAGTGGGGGGCTAGAAGAGGGGAAATCATTTGAAATGTAAATAAAAAATTATATCGAATAAAAAAAAGAAAAAAAGAAAAAAAAAAGAATCTAAAGACCCACAGCGCTTCTAGATCACTCTCTCTGCTTCATGTTTGTGGTTCAAGATGAGAGCTCTCAGCTTCCTGATTGCTGCCATGCCTGCTGTCTGCCACACCATCCCTGCCATCATCAACTTTAATCCTCCGAAATCAGATGTCCAAATATACGTCTTTTTCTATAAGATGTCGTCGTCACAGTCTCTTACCACAGTGTCAGAAAAGTAACTAACACAGCAGATAAAAAAAAATGATGATCATAAGGAAATGTATTAGTTTATATTATGGAATATTCACTTTAAAATGTTCAAAATAAATTAAGATGATATTTTCCATGTAGGGATATTTGTGCCACAAATTATATTAGATATTCAAAGTTTTAGATATAAACAGATATCCCAAATAGCAATAAAGTGGAAACTGAGTGAGCAGTCATGGTCCCCATTGAGCTAATGCTAAAAGCCCTGGAGATGCTGAAGGGACTGTAGGAGCTTTGCCTGTCCCCGGGCACCAGGCCCCTGTCACTAGTCACAGCCCCCCCATAGATTTGTGGCCATCAATCACATAAGGGCAACGCCCCAAGCCCTTCCACATGTAGTGGACGTGACCTGTGGTCACATGGCCTGAAGACAGAGCTCCATTTCAATGAGGTCCCTAAAGGCCTGAGGGCTTAGCCAACACACTTTCCTTCCCAGACATCCCTCCCAGGAAAAGGTATTGCATTTCAGGCTCACCCTGAGAAGTAGGGTACAGTTTTACACATCCACTTTCCGACATAACAAAGGCCTTATGTCAGGATCTCTTTTAGTCAGGATCTGCCGTGGGAAGCCACAGAGAAGGCCTTCACCTATAAAGCCGCTATCTAGTCTCCCATAGAAAGCCTCTCTGCGCCCTCAGCCATGACCCTCCCCAAGCTTAAGCCTGCCATTGCCTAGTCAAGCCAAGAACTCCCCCGCCCCCAGGGACCAACTGGAGCCCTCAGACCCCACCCCCCACTCTGTTCTCAGCTCTTCCCTGGCTTCCAGCAGCGCTTGGATGTCCAAGAGGCTGAGAGCCAGATCTCACGGGGGGGGGGGGGGGGGGGGGCGGGGAGGGGAAGGAGGTTAGGGAGAGTCCTCCTTGCAGGGGGGGGGCGGGGGGGCGGAGGTTAGGGAGAGTCCTCCTTGCAGGCCTGGGGACCCGGAGCCAGCTCCAGCTGTCCTGTGCCTCAGACTGCACTTTCCCACCCTGGAGCAGTGTCCGGAAGCTTCTCCCAACACTCACCCCACGATGGCATGGGGTGAGAAGCATGGTAAACTTCCGGTGCCCTGCTCCCCAAGCGGCTGAGCCCTGTGGCAGAGCAGAGGCGGGACCCATAACCCTCCAAATAAGTAGTAGCAGATAAATTCACAGGTAAATTCATGGATCTGGAAGCAGTCACTCTGAGGTAACCTAGACCCAGAAGACAAATGCCATATGTGTCTTCTCATTTGTGGACATTAGCTTCAGATATATGTGTTTCAGTTGTAATACCCATAGATATCAGGAAATTGTTAAGAAGTCAAGGGAAGAGGAGCTGTCAATAAATAAATACGTTACAAAAGTACTGGCGTGGATGTTATGAAAGAACAACACTTACTCACTGTTGGTGGAAGTGTAAGTTTGAATCAGGGAAGCTTCTTTTGTCCAGAGGTGGGGATGAATACAGGGCACAGCAAGGCAGCTGCCCTTATGAGCTCACAGCAGTGATGGCAGCATGCAAATACCTGTGCAACTCAAGAAAGAAAAAATAATCCTGCCATAGAGAAAGAAGATGGACACAAGATCCTACCACTAGCTAAGGAATTTTAGCAATGAGTAATGGCTAAGAGACAGGCATCAGGGTTTTTCTTCCTTCATCTATTTAATTAAAATACAATTATATCCCCCTGACATCTCTGTTCAACCCCTCACTTTCTCTCAAAATCATGGCTTCTTTTTCTTTGATTACCATTACTTATATACACACACATGTGAATAAATATATGAATGAAACCCGCTGGGTCCATTTACTGTTGCTTGTGTGTACACGGTTTTCGGCCTGACAACTTGGTATTTGCCTTGGTTACTGTTCTATAGCTCTGAAGAGATACCAGAACCAAGGCAGATACTTTGTTCTTGTAACAAAGAATTGAGGAGCGACTTGCTTACAAGAATGAATCCATGATCATTAATGGGAGGAAGTGCGGCAGCAGACAGGCATGGAGCTAAAGCAGTAGCTGAGAGCTTACATCTTATCCCAAAGAGACAGACAGACAGACAGACAGACAGACAGACAGAGAAGGGGAAGGAAAGAGACTATTCTTGGCTTGGACTTTTGAAATCTCAGAGTTGCCGGGCGGTGGTGGCACACGCTTTTAATCCCAGCACTTGGGAGGCAGAGGCAGGTAGATTTTATGAGTTTGAAGTCAGTCTGGTCTACAGAGTGAGTTCCAGGACAGCCAGGACTACACAGAGAAACCCTGTCTTGAAAAACAGAAAGAAAGAAAGAAGAAAGAAAGAAAGAAAGAAAGAAAGAAAGAAAGAAACAAACAAACAAACAAACAAAGAAAGAAACAAAGAAAGAAACAAAGAAACAAAGAAACAAAGAAAGAAACAAAGAAAGAAACAAAGAAAGAAGCAAAGAAAGAAACAAAGACAGAAGCAAAGAAAGAAGCAAAGACAGACAGAAAGAAAGAAAGAAAGAAAGAAAGAAAGAAAGAAAGAAAGAAAGAAAGAAAGAAAGAAAGAAAGAAAGAAAGAAAGAAAGAAACAACGAAAGAAAGAAAGAAATGTCAAAGTCCACTCCAAGTGACACACTTCGTCCAGCAGCACCTACCTCCTAATCTTTGCTCAACAGTCCACCAACTGAGGACAAAATATTCAAATATATGGGCCTATGAAAGACCATTCTCATTCAAACCACCACGGAATGCATAACCATTTAGAGGCCTGGGGAAACTAGCCTCTCTAAGGAATCTTAATTGCCTGTAGCTCTTTATCCAAAGATGAGGCCTCATGAGATTTTCCTCATCAATGTTGGCATGTCATATGGTGTTGTTCACGTCTTGTTTAAGCATCCATACTGTTGAGAATTCGTGGGTCATATCTAGAGGACGCAATCTTGCAACAGACTTCTTGGTCCTACAGCTCTTAGAATCTTTGCACCCATTTTCTGCAATGTTCCCTGAGCTCTATCCATAGGAGTTGTGTTGTAGATGTATTAACTGGGGCTGAGCATTCCACAGTCAGTTTTTGTCTGCATTTTAAGCAGTTGTAACTTTCTGTAATGGTCTCCCCATCTGCTGCAAAAAGAAATTTCATTGAGGAAAAATTGGAGTTAAACTTATCTGTGGGCATAAAGATAACTATTGAAAAAAACACTTAAAAATCATATGAATTTAATAAACTATCAGTCGTTTCTCTTCTAAGATCCAGTGCCTCACTGCTAATGGGTATTTGACTAGGTTTACAATTTCAGGCATGATTTCCTCCTGTTAACTGGACCTTAAGTGCAACTAGAAAACTATTGGTTGTCATCAAGATGTAAGTGCCACTATTACCCCTTTAGGAACATCTTTGCCAGAATGCTGATAGTTGTGATTCACAGACACCACAATGAGAAGACCGTAGATTGCTTTCCTCCCTTAATAGCTTGTTATGAAAGCTAGTCCTCAGGAAGGAGACTTTTGGATAGACTGAGCTCAAATCTTCTGAATCCTGTGTCCAAAGTGCCTGATGTCTTCAGAGATAGTAACTTACCATAAACTTTTGGGAGGCAACCATGGACAAAAGAAATATCCTATATTGTTTTTGGAGTGTGAACTCCCCTAACCAACAACTCAAAAAGGCTACTCCTATGGGTTTTGTTAGGTAGTTCATGAATCTTTGAGTAAGAATTAGCATACCAAGTGGTATAACTTTAATATGTGTGTATACATATATATGTATATATACATATATGTGTTAAATAATATTAATAATTCCATGTGGCTACTTTAAACATCCTTAGTGGTGTTATTTATCCTTTGCCCTTTCCATCATTGTCTTCCCTACCATTCCTCAGTTAAGGAAATACCTTCATTTTTCCCATTTTCCCTTAATACTCCCTGTATCCTGCAGGGGTAGTTTGGATGAGAATGGTCTCATTTGCTCATCACAATACTTGGTCCTCAGACGGTGGAACAGTTTGGGAGGGATTAAGAGAGGTTGCCTGGTTAGAGGAGGTGTGTCATGGAGAGCAAACTGATATTTCAAGACTCTTGCCAGTCAGTCCCACTGTGCTATTTCCTGCATGCCATTCAAGATATGAGCACTAGCAGAGCCTGCTGTCATGTCTTTTCTGCCATTATGAACTGTAACCCTCTAAAATCAGAAGCCCGGTTGGCTTATGTATTCTGTAAATTGCCTCAGTGATGGTGTTTTATCAAAGAAATTGAAAATTACTAATATAAAGTTGGTATTGGGAAGTAAGAATTGCTGTGTGTTGTATTGTAGGACATGACTTTTCTTAAGGAGATGCACTCACAAACACATACACACACATACGCGCATGTATACATACACATGTGCGCATGCACGTGCGCACAAACACACACACACACATACACACACACACACACAACTCCTATCTCCAGGTAGGAAACTCATGACAGATCAACGTCCAACTTGATAAACCAGTTTCACTGGAGCTACCTACATGAGCAGAAATGGCTGAGACAGCTATGACACCAAAGCCCACCTCAGAGTGGGTACCAGCTCACAAAATCCAGAAACGTGGACCACACTGAGCAGATTGCAGGAAGTCTAACAGGTTGAAGGGTGTCCTTTCCAGGTGGCTCAGTTGACCTAAACATCATCTAGGCAGATCCACTGGTCTCAGCTTATTCCAAAGTTGTCTGAGTCTTTTTTGCAGCTTGGCTTGTCTAAGAGTGACCCTCCATAATTTTTATTGATTACTCTTAAGTTGGAGGGTCCTAGTGAATCTGATCAGTTTCAAAAACTACCTAAAACTATTTTGACTTACTTTCTGTCCTTAGAAACTTCCTTGCAGGATAGAAAAACTGTGGAAGGCTTTTGAAAGTTTAACTAGAAAATTGGTTGAATGCTGTAAACAGCTTAATGGGCCAACCTAGTTGGAGCTTGGAAGACAATATTGATACTTATACAAGCTGTGAACTGAAGAGTTTCAGTGGGAAAAAAACATTAACAACTAGACTAGAGACAGACCATCCTTGAGATGTTTTGACAAGAATGTGGCTTCTTTCTGCCTGCATCTTAAGAACTTACTTGAAGTAAAGTTAAAAAAAAAAAAAAGGACTAATTTCTTGGGTGGAGATTTCAAGACAGCCTCATTATTGACTCTGCAACATGGTTATTAATAATCACTCTTATGCAGTCCTACAAAGAAAAAGAACAAATGGGAGGATACAAAATGTAGAATTTGAAGAAAAAAAAAAAACTCCAGCAATTTAATGTTGGAGCCAAGATGAAGAGATTAAGATGAGGCCTGATCCTCAGCAGAATTAAGAGAAGAGTGCTCTCAAGTCAAGACCCAACCCAGCTATGATTCCGACTCATGAAAGAGAAAGGCCAAAAGGCCTGAGGGATTCCCTGCTCCTGCAGAGCAACAGCAAACCAGAGCTGCTGAGTTCTAAGGGGCAGGCAGGGTCGACCCCAGACTGGAAGTCAAACATGGCAGTGTCTTATACTCATGCTAGCTTTAGAGCTGTGGAGAATCCATTAGTAAAAGGATTGTCAAAACTTCCTGAGTTGTTTCAGAAAACAGCCAAGACCAGGTGTGTTGCAAGGTAGTGCTATGTGGAGGCCCTGAGAGGCCATTGTATGAAGCTGTAAAACTGAAGACAGTATTGGCCTGGAGACCTCAAGATACTGGAGACGCCAGGACCATGAGACATTTGCTAAGGAAAGCTGCACACAGTAGTGGAATCAGCCTAAGAAAGACATGTATGTCACAAGCAGCAAAGCTGGAGGGATAAGCCAAATAATCCCTTTAACATCAGAGAGGGAACTATAGGAGTCTTGTGTTACCCTGATAGGTTTTCAGTCTTGCTTTGATCCATGTTTTTCCTAATTGTTCCCTTGTGCAATGTTAATGTCTATTCTGTGCCACTGTATGGTGGGATTATGTAATCTGTTTTTTTTTTTATTTCAGGGGGCTACAATTAAGAAGAGATTTCCTTGAGTCTCAGAATAGATTTTCAACTTTGAACTTTTAAATAGTGCTGGGACTGAAAGACTATCGGGACATTTAAAGCTGAACTAAATGCATTTTGCATTATGACATGGCCACACACCTATGGCATCAGAGAGAAATAGTGTAGCTTGAGTAAGAATGGCCCCCATAAACTCTCTTTTATCCTCAGGCCCTGGCATCTACAGTCTATGTAATCTGTCCTACTTGTAAGGATTTCCCCTGATCTTTAAAACTGATTTCAATTCCAGCTTTACTTCATCTTGAGTTCTCTCCAAAATTTCTACTGAACTCAGTTCTAAATCTTCAATTGTCTTCTCCATTTCATTGTCTTCTCTGTGTGTTTTCTTATGTTCACCTGGGTGTTTATTTTCTACAAAGTCATTGTGGTGGTTTGAATATGCTTGGCCCAGGGAACGACACTATTAGGAGGCCCTGTTTGGAGGAAGTGTGTCACTGTGGAGGTGGGCTTTGAGACCCTCCTCCTAACTGCCTGTGAGACAGTCTCCTTCTGCTGCCTTTGGATGAAGTTAAAGAACTCTCAGCTCCTTCTCCAGCACTGTTCACATCTGCACTCCACTATGCTTCCTGCTATGACAATAACGGACTGAATTTCCGAACCTGTAAGCCAGCCCCAGTTAAATGTTGGCCTTATAAGAATTACCTTGGTCGTAGTGTCTCATCATAGCAATGGAAACCCTAACTAAGACAGTCATCCTTTTTAAATTCATTAACTGTCTGTGGCTCCTTTACTCCTCAAATTATTTGATGAAGCTTATGACTGTTCTTGTCATCCTGGGTTAATCTAAATCTTCCTAATAAGAGAGCATTTCTACAAGACTGTTGGATTTTTGTTGGGGGAAACAGTACTGTCCTGAAATTTCATACTGGTTTGTTTTTGTTTTGTTAATTAGCACTAAGCATGTGAGCTGGACATGGCGAGGCACACCTTTAATCTCAGCATTCAGGAGACAGAGGTGGGTGGATCTCTGAATTCAAGGCCAGCCTGATCTACAGAATGAGTTCCAGGACAGTTGGGACTACGCAGAAAAACCTTGTCTTGAAAAAACAGAACAGAACAAAGTCTAGGCATGTGACTCTATTTTGTTGTGTCTAGGTCTGATTTGGACACAGCAAGCTGTTGCTGGAACCCAGAATGCACCATCCAGCCCAAATCTGTAGGTTGGGAAAGGTGCACATGGGGGCAAGGGGTGGGGTGTTGTCTGGTTGTGAAGCTCAAGTTAAGTCTGGTGACTCAGGAGAGTGCAGGCAGGGTAGGATCAGACAGAATCAAGAAGCACAGCCTGAGCACAGGATCTGCAGGCTGCTGAGTCTGGCAGGTGGTTCTGTTGCCCTCTTCTGGCCTCCTTCAGTACTGCATTCATGTGTTACCAGAGTGCATGCAAACCAAACACCAATACATACAATCTTAAAAATTAGAAAAAGACATCAAGAAAGAGCTGGTCTTTAAGAAGTGCTGACTCACCTGAGAATACAGGTCAGTCCACCACTTCCACTCAAGTTCCTGGCCCAAGAGGGACCTGTCCTGAGCCATCAGGGCACATGAACCAAGGAATAGCCAGAGACAGGATCCTTCCAGTTTCCATCTGCCCCACCCTGCCCCCCACCCTGTGCTGACACTGTGCCATGACTCTCCATACCCAAATTCCTCCCGGAGAAAACTGGTCTCACAGGAATTCTGACACACAGGCTTGCAGGAGGGACAAGCCACAGTCAGAGACAGCAAGACCAGGTAACACCAGAGATAACCAGATGGCAAGAGGAATGGGCAAGAACATAAGCAACAGAAACCAAGGCTACTTGGTATCATCAGAACCCAGTTCTCCACCACAGTGAGCCCTGAATACCCCAGCACACCAGAAAAGCAGAAATCTGATTTAAAATTGCATCTCATGATGATGATAAAGAACTTTAAGGACATAAAGAACTCCCTTAAAGAAATAAAAGTGAACACAGGTAAACAGCTTGAAGTCCTTAAAGAGGAAACACAAAAATCCCTTTAATATTGCAGGAAAGCACAACTTAACAGGTGAAGGAATTGAACAAAACCATCCAGGATCTAAAAAGGGAAGTAGAAACAATAAAGAAATCACAAAGGGAGACAATCCTGGAGCTAGAAAATCTAGGCAAGAGACCAGGAGTCACCTGGTCTCTTTCACCAACAGCATACAAAAGATAAAAGAAAGAATCTCAGATGCAGAAGATACCATAGTAAAAATTGACACAACAATCAAAAAAAATGCAAAAGGCCCCTAACCCAAAACATCCAGGAACTCCAGGACACAATGAGAAGACCAAACCTAAGAATAATAGGTATAGTAGAAAGTGAAGATTTACAACTTAAAGGGCCAGTAAATCTCTTCAACAAAATTATAGAAGAAAACTTCCCTAACCTTAAGAAAGAGATGTCCATAAACATACAAAAATCCTACAGAACCCCAAATAGATTGGACCAGAAACGAAATTCCTCCTGTCACATAATAGTCAAAACACAAAATGCACAAAACAAAGAAAGAATATTAAAAGCAGTAAGGGAAAGGGGTCAAGTAACATATAAAAGCAGACCTATCAGAATTATACCAGACTTCTCACCAGAGACTATGAAAACTAAAAGATCCTGGGCAGATCTCATACAGACCCTAAGAGAACACAAATGCCAGCCCAGACTACTATACCCAGCAAAACTCTCAATTACCATAGATGGAGAAACCAAGATACTCCATGACAAAACCAAATTTACACAATATCTTTCCTCAAATCCATCCCTACAAAGGATAATAGATGGAAAACACCAACACAAGAAGGGAAACTACACTCTAGAAAGATCAAGAAAATAATCTTCTTTCAACAAACCCAAAAGAAGATGTCTGCACAAATATAAAAATAACAGGAAGCAACAATCACTGTTCCTTAATATCTCTTAACATCAATGGACTCAATTCCCCAATAAAAAGACATAGAATAATGGACTAGATACATAAACAGGACCCTACATTTTGCTGCATACAGGAAACCCACCATAGTGACCAAGACAAACACTAACTCAGAGTAAAAGGCTGGAAAACAACTTTCCAAGCAAATGATCCCAAGAAACAAGCTGGAGTAGCCATTCTAATATTGAATAAAAGCAATTTTCAATCAAAAGTTATCAAAAAGGATAAGGAAGGACACTTCATACTCATCAAAGGAAAAATCTATCAAGATGAACTCTCAATTCTGAATATCTATGCTTAAATACAGGGGCACCCACATTCATAAAAGAAACTCTACTAAAGCTCAAAACACACATTACATCTCACACAATAATAGTGTGAGCATTCAACACCCCAGTCTCATCAATGGACAGATCAGGAGAACACAAACTAAACAGAGACACATTGAAACTAACAGAAGTTATGGACAAAATGGATTTAACAGATATATATATGTATAGAACATTTCATCCTAAAACAAAAGAACAAAAGGTTCTTCTCAATACCTCATAGTATCTTCTCCAAAATCAGCCATATAATCCGTCACAAAACAGGCTTCAACAAATAAAGGAGATTGAAATAATCCCATGCCTCCTATCAGATCACCATGGACTAAGGCTGGTCTTCAATTGCAACAAAAACAACAGAAAGCCCACATACACATAGAAGCTGATCAACACTCTACTCAATGATAACTTGGTCAAGGAAGAAATAAAGAAATTAAAAACTTTTTAGAATTTAATGAAAATGAAGGCACAACATACCCAAACTTATGGGACACAATGAAAGCAGTGCTAAGAGGAAAACGCATAGAGCTCTGAATGCCTCCAAAAAGAAACTGGAGAGAGCATACACTAGCAGCTTGAAAAGCACACCTGAAAGCTCTAGACAAAAAGAAACAAATACACCCAAGAGGAGTATACGGGAGGAAATAATCAAACTCAGGGCTGAAATCAACCAAGTAGAAACAAAAAGCACTATACAAAAAAAAAAAAAAATCAACAAAACCAGGAGCTGGTTCTTTGAAAAAATCAACAAGATAGAGTATTCTTCCTTGGAGATGGAATGGTTTCTGTCTAATCAGGAACTTTTCACAATTTCCTTTTACAACGGACTTCATAGATTTTTTTTTCTGCTTCTATCATGTTTAATGTCCCAAATAGATTTTAAAAACTGTTTGAGTGCATATTACTTTTAGCTTCAGAAGATACCATGTATATGTAACTACTATAAATTATTTTGATGACTTAAAAAATGTGTATACTGAGTTGTATATTTTAAAATAAAGTTTATTAGTTTAATAAAAAATTTAAAATACAAAAATATTATATTCTCCAAAGAGTAAGTCTTGATGGGTTTTTCCTCAAAGTGACAGAAATCTGCTAAATATGTTAAATAGCAGCATTTTGCTTTTGATTTTTTTTTTTGATTTTCAGAGATTTTTGATGATTTTTGGAGGCCAATTCAATAATGATATAAAGCAAATGTTAAAATAATCCTCTAAGGAAACTTCCTTTATTTAGGAGAAAAACAGTTTTACCCGTAACCATGGTGAGTTGGCATTGTTGCTATTGTTTTGTAAACTGTTGGTGGAACTTTTCTGACTTTTAGGCTAGGTTTTGCTCAAATACAACAGATGGCAATGATTACACTTTTATAACCTTTTCTTTAAAAAAAAAATAACTAAACAGAGCACAGTAAAATAAACAAGATTACCACCCAGGGGGTTTTGTTTCACATTTTATTAAAACTAAAAGTGGACAAAGTAACTAAAAACAAATAGGAAATGTGATCTGCACGGTTCGTCAATCTCTACCCAAATACTGAGAGATCCCACTCTAAAGGAGAATACTGGGGCATAAGGGTACAGTAGGTGAGGGCCAAGGAGATGGGGAGAAAAGGGAGAGGGCGTGGATCAAGCTAAACTAAACATATATAGCAATGCCCTAACAAAATTCCTGCTCTGCCCAACACGCACTAAAAGGTACAAAATAATACACTGCTTTTATGCCACTTGTGATTTCAATAAACAAAACAAAAGCTAAGACAAAATACAACAAAAACAAGACAGTCACAGGATTGATTGTTCAAATCAGAATCAAATGTGTGACCTAAGAGAAATGCCTGACTTGTGATACCTCTCACATGTCTCAAATTCTAAGGCACCAGTTTAGACGTAACTAATAGCGAGAATGATAAACTTTATGGCAAAAAAATTAATCAAAACACTTTCAGTCTTCCTGGTATTATGTTATATAATGTAACACAAATGTTCAGTCTTCTTAGTATTATATAATTCTTCATGTTTCAATTTTATGTTCTCACTAGTGTGTGGAATCCACACAATAATCTATATAAATACAATAACAAATACATATGTGTATAGAGAGTATATCATGAAGAAAAGACAACAAGAAAAGCTAAACATAAGGAGATGAGAAAGACCTGGACACAGGTCGTGAGCACCAGTGATGGAACAGGATATAAAGCCAGTGGTGGTGGTGCACGCCTTTATTCCCAGCTCTACAGAGGCAGAGGCAGGCCCATCTCTGAGTTCAAGATCAGCCTACTCTACAAAGACCAGCCTACTGTACAGAGCAGGTCCCAGGGTAGCCAGGACTGCACACAGAAACCCCATCTCAGAAAAAAATTAAAAATCATTTGGAAAACCAGAATAATAAAGAGGAAGAAAGTAAAATTGATGCTCAGAAGTAAACTGACGTTTTTGCTACAGTTTTTCAGAGTATCTCATCCTGTGCATGTCTGGAAAGTGCGTGTTTGTTTTTCTAGAAATATATCTATACGCTCTGTGGTACCTAAAGACCAGCAATCAGTGTCTTTCACATGGCAGGCAAGTGCTCTACTGCTGACTAAAGTCCCAGCTCTGGAAATGTATTTAAAAGCCTAAAGTAAATAAATTGTAAATGTTGCACATAGACAAGTCCAAGAATCTTAACAAAGAATTAATTCATACATGTGCATACCATATAGTTACTAGAAAGTCTAGTTCATTTGTTTAGGTTTTCTTTATATTTTAAGTGGCCTGTCTTAGGGTTTTACTACTGCGGATGCCATGACCAAGGCAACTCTTATAAGGACAATGTTTAATTGGGGCTGCTTACAGGTTCAGAGGTTCAGTCCATTATCACCAAGACAGGAACATGGCAGCATCCAGACAGTCATGGTACAGGAGGAGCTGAGAGTTCTACATCTTCATCTGAAGGCTGCTAGCAGAGTATTGGCTCCCAGGCAGCTAGGACAAGGGTATTAAAGTCCACACCCACAAGATCACACCTACTTCAAGAAGATCACACCTACTTCAACAAGATCACACCTCCTAACAGTGCCACTTCCTGGGCCAAGCATACACAAACCAGCACATGGTCCAAATTTACCTGACATGTGGATAGTACTACAGGCATTCAGAGACCTCGAGCATTTCCTAGAACCCTACAGGCCGTTACCTCTCCCTCCTTTGCTCTCTCCCCCCTCCCATTGTTTTCTTTCTTTCCTATCTTCATGGTGTTTGGAATCAACAAGCAGAACTGGGGTATTCTAGGCAAGCAATGCACTGCTGCCTACATACCTGGCGTGGCCAAACCCTTCTTGACAAGAGCCGGCCTCAGAGGCTCCTCAGCCCCGCCGTGCTCAGGTAACCTTTGAGCTTAGACTATAAATTATAATGTGGAGACCTCAGCAAACTAAGTAGAAATCAGCATGAGGCGGAGAATTAGGCGTAACATCCCAGCCACGATCAGGAAGCTATTCTCAACAGATAGCTACCGGAAGTGGGAACCCTGTTTTCATCAGTGGAGCAACACTGGGTGTATCAAGCACACTCCAGAACAGGATCCTTGTTCAGGAACAGTTAATTCTGAGCATGGTCACATGTTGCACACATGCAATTATTCACTGCATGCAGTTCCAAGCATGGTCACATGTCAGTGCATATTCATGTGTTCATATGTGCAATTTCTGAGCATGGTCAATTTCTGGTGCATATCACATGTAAACACAGATATGTGATATTTCTGAATGTGGTCAGTTTTCAGAGCATATGCATATATTCTCACACATACATTTTCAAGCATGGAAACTCATCAATTTGTTTGTGCATTTCCCAAGCTTAGGTACATGTCATTATATGTGTGTGTTCATAGGCATGCAGTATGGTCATATCTCAGAACATATATGAAACATATTCATACACATGCAATTTCTAAATCTAGTCACATGTTGGTACATATGCAGATGTTCACATGCATGGAAGTCACAAAAGCAGTCTCATATTGATACATATGTATGTAATCATACATGTAAAGATACTGAATGTGGTCTAATGTAAGTTAATATGCACACACTTATACATACAGTTCTTAGCATAATTACATGTTGGTGCATATGCATGTGTTTACACACATGCAATTTCAGAGTGCAGTCACCTGTCTAAGCATATGTGTCTCTCCACACATGTTTAATTCCAAGCATGGTCAAATTTCAATGCATATGAGCATGTTCACACATGTGCAGTCCCAGTTATAGTTTCATGTTGAAGAATGTATGTTCACATCCATGCCATTTCTGACCACATGACATGTGCAAGGTCCAAGTAAAGTCAAATGTCAGTACCTATATGTGTATTCACATGTGTGTAAATTCTGAGTATGGTCATATATCAGAACATACATACACACTAATACATTTGCAGTTTGAAATAGGATCACATGTCATGTTTACATGTGTGCAGGTTCTAAGTGTTACTGCCTGTGTGTACATGTGCATATATTTATAGGTATTCAATTCCAAGTATGGTTACATGTTGGTGCATATACTCATGTTCACACAAATGCACAGTAATTCTAAGCACATATATGTATGACCATACACATACAGTTGCCAAGCTTAGTCATATGTCAGTGCATATGTGCATGTCACATGTGTGCAGTTCTGAGTGTGTTCAGGTATCAGCATATATGTGCATATTCATATATGCAGTTCCAAAAGTGGTCACATGTTAGCATATACATATGTACATGTCACAAGCATGCAAGTTCCAAGCTGAGACAAATGTGCATGCATACTCATATCTTCACACAGTGCAATTCTCAAGGTTAGTCATATATGAGTCCATATGCATGTGTTCACATATCTGCAGTTCCTGAGCTGGTTACATGTCATCACCTGCATGTTCACACACATACAATTACCTAGCATAGTCAAATGTTGAGGCACATTCATATGCATATGTTCACATAGGTACATTTTTTGAGCTTGGTCCCATATTGCCACACATGTACATGTTCACATGTGTACAGTCCCAATAGCAGTCCCATGTCAGTACCTATGCATGTGTCATACACATGCAAGTTTTGCACTGTTTCATGTAACCATATATGACTGTATTCACATATAAGCTATTCCCATGTATTGCCACATATTGTTGCATATGCATGTGTTTACATGAATGCAATTTCTGAATGAGGTCACATTTTGGCACATATATACGTGTTTTACATATGTTCAGTTTCTGAACAGAGTCACATGGTGGGGCATATCCACATGTTCACACATGCAGCATTTGTCTGTTTGGGGACACATGTTAGTATTTATGTGTATGTTCACATATGGAGTTCTGAGCTCAGTCACATATCATTACATATACATATGTTCATATGTATGCAGATCCCAAATGCATTTACCTGTCTTCCCACACAAGGATGTTCACAAGCATAGAGCTCCTGAGCACAATCAAATGTAGGCATATAAGCATGTGTTCACAGGAATCTAATTCTGAATCCAGACCATATGTTCACACACATGCAGTTCTATTCTTAACTAAATATCAGCAAATAGGCACATATTCACATGTGCATGTGCTAATTTAGAGCACAGTCATATTGGAACAGATATTTGAGTCCAATGGCATGCAGTTTCTGAGGTTGATCACACATTGATTGATACATATGGGCTTATTCACATGAGCAAGTTTGGAGCCTAGTCACTTGTTGATACGTACGCCCTTCTTCACCTACTTGCAGTGTTTGAGTACAATCACATATCAGCACATATGTGAGTGTTCAGCTGCATCTAAGTTCTGAACACAGTCACAAGCTGCTGCATATGCTCATATTCACACATATACAGTTCCAAGTGTGAGCAGAGCAGATGTATGTGTTTATATGCATTCAGTTGCTAATGTGTTCACATGTTGGTGTCCACAAATATGTAATATCTTGAACTCAGTCAGTTGTTAACACCTATGTGCACATCTACATATATGCAACTTCCTAGAATGGTCAAACATCAGCACATATAAGTGTGTTCACATATATGCAATTCCAAGCACAATCACCTATCAGCACATATGCATATGTTGTCAAACATATTTTTTAACTTAGTCACATGTTAGTTTACAGGTGCATGTCACCCGTATGCCCCTCCATTCATGGTCAAGTATCTGCACATATGCCTCTGTTCACACATTTCCAGTTCCAATGGCAGTCACATGTTATACATATGCCTGTGTCACAGGTTCACATGCTCTGCTTTTAGTCACACATGGTTACTCATACATGAGTTTACACATGTTCAGTTCCCACATACAGTCACATGTCAGCATAAATATACACAGATGTAGTTCTCTAGAATGATCAAATGTTGGCACATGTGCGTCATCTACTACTCTAGTCAGCAGTATGAACCTGGGAGAATGGGGCCTAAAATATGAATCAGATTAAAGTCTCATGTAATAGCCAACTTTTTTTGGAGCATCAGTCAGTTTATACTAGGAGGGTTAAGAGGCACCTGAGTAAGAATTCAATCACAAGGACAAGGCACACATGGCAAAAACTAATTTTCCATATAAGCATATAAACAAATAATAGCCAGCTGTAATGAACAGTCTGAAGTAAGCTCACCCCTACCCTCTACACCTTGGGGGGGGCATGAAACACATTCCAAGAATAACATCATGTTTTTAAAGAAAGTTAGGAGACTGGGAGCGCACTGCTTGCTTTGGCAGCACGGAGCTTAGGTTCCAGTCCTGAGGCCTCTGGTGGGAACCTTCAGATCTCCGCTTTAGGATCCAGAACAGCCTGGGCTGCAATGCCACATCTCCAGGTCCTGCAAGACGCAAGAGGGACATCCGGGAGGCCAGCAGGGAGGAGTCAGTGTGCTCTGGTGAGTCCAGCAGGGCCCTGCGGGAGCCTTCAGGTGTATGATTCAGGATCTGAACAGCCTGGGCCACAGCACCCTGTCTCCAGGCAGTGCAGGAGGTCAGCTGTGCACCAGAGGCCACCTGGGAAGAGGCAGCTTGCACTGGTGAGTCCAGCATTGACAAGACCAACTAACACCAGTGAGAACTAGATGGCAAAAGGCAAACACAGGAACATCACTAACAGAAATCAAGGCAATATGGCAGCATCTGAACCCAATTCTCCTTTATCAGCATGTCCTGGATACCCCATCACACCAGTAAAAGAAGATTTGGATTTAAAATCACTGGTCATGATGCTGGTACAGGAACACATGAAGGAAATACTTAAAGAAATTCAGGAGAAAAGGGATCAAAAGTTAGAAGCCCTTACAAGGGAAACACAAAAATCATTGAAAGAAATCCAGGACAATACAAAAGCCAATAAGGAGGAAATGGAAAAATCACTTAAAGAAATACAGGAGAACTTTGGTCAACAGGCTGAGGTCATGAAAGAGGAAACACAAAAAGCTCTTAAAGAATTACAGGAAAGCACAAACAAGCAAGTGAAGGAGCTAAGCAAAACCATCCAGGATCTAAAATCAGAAGCAGAAACAACTAAGAAAACTCAAAGGGAGACAACTTTGGAGATAGAAAACCTTGGGAAGAAATCAGGGGACATAGATGCAAATATCAACAACAGAATACAAGAGATAGAAGAAAGAATCTCAGATGCTGAAGATACCATAGAAACCATGAACTCAACAGTTAAAGAAAATGCAAAATGCATAAAGCTTATAACCCAAAATATCCAGGAAATCCAGGACACAATGAGAAGACCACACCTAAGTATTATAGGCATGGATGAGAGTGAAGATTTACAACTTAAAGGGCCAGCAAATATCTTCAATAAAATTATGGAAGAAAACTTCCCTAACCTAAAGAGAGAGATGCCCATGAATATACAAGAAGCCTACAGAACTCCAAACAGACTGGACCAGAACAGAAATACCTCCTGTCACATAATAATCAAAACACCAAATGTAATAAACAAAGAAAGAATATTGAAGGCAGTAAGGGGAAAAGGCCAAGTAACATATAAAGGAAGACCTATCAGAATCACAGCAGACTTTTCACCTGAGACTATGAAAGCTAGAAGATCCTGGGCAGATCTCATGCAGACTCTAAGAGAACACAAATGCCAGCCAAAACTACTATACCCAGCAAAACTCTCAATCACCATAGATGGAGAAACCAAGATAGCCCATGACAAAACCATGTTTACCCAATATCTATCCACAAACCCAGCCCTACAAAGGATAATAGGAGGAAAACACCAATACAAGGAGGGAAACTTCACCCTGGAAAAAGGAAGATAGTAACCTTCTCTCAACAAATCCAAAAGAAGTTAACCAATCAAATTTAAAAAATAACATCAAAAATGACAGGAAGTAACAATCACTATTCCTTAATATCTCTTAACATCAATGGACTCAATGACCCAATAAAAAGACATAGACTAACCGACTGGATACGTAAACAGGGCCCTACATTTTGCTGCATACAGGAAACACACCTCAGGGTCAAAGACAAACACTACCTTAGAGTAAAAGGCTGGAAGACAATTTTACAAGCAAATGGTCTCAGGAAACAAGCTGGAGTAGCCATTTTAATATCAGATAAAATTGACTTTCAACCCAAAGTAATCAAAAGAGACTCTGAGGGACACTTTTTGCTAGTCAAAGGAAAAACACAACAAGAAGAACTCTCAATCCTGGACATTTATGCTCCAAATGCAAGGGCACCCTCACTCATAAAAGAAACTTTACTAAAGTTTAAGCACACATTGCACCTAACACAATAATTGTGGGTGACTTCAACACTGCACTTTCCTCAATGGACCGATCAGGAAAACAGAAACTAAACAGGGACACAATGAAACTAATTGAAGCTTTGGACAAATTAGATTTAACAGATATATATAGAACATTCTATCCAAAAGCAAAAGAATATACCTTTTTCTCAGCACCTCATGGTACCTTCTCCAAAATCGACCATATAATTGGTCACAAGACAGACCTCAACAAATATAAGAAGATTGAACTAATCCCATGCCTCCTATCTGATCACTATGGAGTAAAAGTGGTCTTCAATAGCAACAAAAACAACAGAAAACCCACATACACATGGAAACTGAACAATATTCTACTCAATGATACCTTGGTCAAGGAAGAAATAAAGAAAGAAATTAAAGACTTTTTAGAACTTAATGAAAATAAAGACACAACATACCCAAATCTATGGGACACAATGAAAGCAGTGCTAAGAGGAAAACTCATAGCCCTGAGTGCCTCCAAAAAGAAAATGGAGAGAGCATACACTACCAGCTTAATGACACACCTGAAAGCCCTGAAACAAAAAGAAGCTATTTCACCCAGGAGGAGTAGAAGGCAGGAAATCATCAAACTCAGGGCCGAAATCAATCAAGTAGAAACAAAGAGAACCATACAAAGAATCAACAAAACCAGGAGCTGGTTCTTTGAGAAAATCAACAAGATAGATAAACCCTTAGCCAGACTAACCAAAGGGCACAGAGACAGCATCCAAATTAACAAACTTAGAAATGAAAAGGGAGATATAACAACAGAAACTGAGGAAATTCAAAAAATTATTAGATCCTACTACAAAAGCCTATACTCAACACAACTGGAGAATCTGGAGGAAATGGACAGTTTCCTAGACAAATATTCGACACCAAAACTAAATCAGGATCAAATAGATCAACTAAACAGTTCCATAACACCAGAAGAAATAAAAAGGAAGTCTCCCAACCAAAAAAAGCACGTGACCAGATGGCTTCAGTGCAGAATTCTATCAGACCTTCATAGAAGACCTAACACCAATACTCTTCAAACTATTCCACAAAATAGAAACAGAAGGAACTACCCAACTCATTCTATGAAGCCACAATTACGCTGATACAAAGATCCAATGAAGAAATAGAACTTAAGGCCAATTTCTCTTATGAATATTGATGCAAAAATACTTAATAAAATTCTTGCCAACCGAATCCAAGAACGCATCAAAACGATCATCCACCATGATCAAGTAGGCTTCATCCCAGGGATGCAGGGATGGTTCAATATAAGGAAATCCATCAATGCTATCCACTATATAAACAAACTCAAAGAAACAAACCATATGATCATCTCATTAGATGCAGAAAAAGCATTTGACAAAATTCAGCATCCTTTCATGCTAAAAGTATTGGAAAGAACAGGAATTCAAGGCCCATACCTAAACATCGTTAAAGCAATATACAGCAAACCGGTAGCCAACATCAAACTAAACGGAGAGAAACTTGAAGCAATCCCACTAAAATCAGGGACTAGACAAGGCTGTCCTCTCTCTCCATATCTTTTCAATATAGTGCTTGAAGTTCTAGCTAGAGCAATTAGACAACATAAGGAGGTCAAGGGATACAAATTGAAAAGGAAGAAGTCAAATTATCACTATTTGCAGATGACATGATAGTCTACTTAAGTGACCAGAAAACCTCCACCAGAGAACTCCTACAGCTGATAAACAACTTCAGCAAAGTGGCTGGTTATAAAATCAACTCAAGCAAATCAGTTGCCTTCCTATACTCAAAGGATAAGCAGGCTGAGAAAGAAGTTAGGGAAATGTCACCCTTTACAATAGCCACAAACAATATAAAGTATCTTGGTGTGACTCTAACCAAACAAGTGAAAGATCTATATGACAAGATCTTCAGGTCTCTGAAGAAGGAAATTGAAGACGACCTCAGAAAATGGAAAAATCTGCCATGCTCATGGATCGCAGGAATAATATAGTTAAAATGGCCATCTTGCCAAAAGCAATCTACAGATTCAATGCTATCCCCATCAAAATCCCAACTCAGTTCTTCACAGAGTTAGAAAAAGCAATTCTCAAATTCATCTGGAATAACAAAAAACCCAGGATAGCTAAAACTATTCTCAACAACAAAAGAAATTCTGGGGGAATCAGTATCCCCGACTTCAAGCAATACTACAGAGCAATAGTATTAAAAACTGCATGGTATTGGCACAGTGACAGACAAGTGGACCAGTGGAATAGAATTGAAGATCCAGAAATGAACCCATACACCTACAGTCACTTGATCTTTGACAACGGAGCCAAAAACATCCAGTGGAAAAAAATTAGCCTTTTCAACAAATGGTGCTGGTTCAATTGGAGGTCAGCATACAGAAGAATGCGAATTGATCCATTCTTATCTCCATGTACTAAACTTCACTCCAAGTGGATCAAGGACCTCCATGTAAAACCAGACACACTGAAACTAATAGAAAAGAAACTGGGGAAGACCCTAGAGGACATGGGGGGGGGGGGGGGGGGCGGGGAGGTCCTGAACAGATCACCAATAGCTTATGCTCTAAGATCAAGAATTGACAAATGGGACCTCATAAAATTACAAAGTTTCTGTAAGGCAAAGGACACTGTTAAAAGGACAAAACCGCAACTATCAAGTTGGGAAAGGATATTCACCAACCCTATATCTGATAGAGGGCTAATATCCAATATATACAAAGAACTCAAGAAGTTAGACCCCAGGGAACCAAATAACCCTATTAAAAAATGGGGTACAGATCTAAACAAAGAATTTTCACCTGAAGAAATTGGTGGCCGAGAGGCACCTTAAGAAGTACTCAACATCATTAGTCATTAGGAAAATGCAAATCAAAACAACCCTGAGATTTCACCTTACACCAGTCAGAATGGCTAAGGTCAAAAACTCAGGAGACAGCAGGTGTTGGCGAGGATGTGGAGAAAGAGGAACACTCCTCCACTGCTGGTGGGGCTGTAAGATGGTACAACCACTTTGGAAATCAGTCTGGTGATTCATCAGAAAACTGGACATGACACTTCCAGAGGACCCCGCTATACCTCTCCTGGGCATATACCCAAAGGATTCCCCGGCATGCAATAAAGACACATGCTCCATTATATTCATAGCAGCCTTATTCATAATAGCCAGAAGCTGGAAAGAACCCAGATGCCCCTCAAAGGAGGAATGGATACAGAAAATGTGGTATATTTACACAATGGACTACTACTCAGCAATTAGAAACAATGAATTCACAAAATTTTTAGGCAAATGGTTTGATCTGGAAAATATCATCCTAAATGAGGTAACTCAGTCACAAAAGAATACACATGGAATGCAATCTCTGATAAGTGGATATTAATTAGCCCAGAAGCCCTGAATACCCAAGGCACAAATCTCATAACTAATGACTCCCATGAAGAAGTATGGAGAGGGTCCTGATCCTGGAAAGAATTGATCTAGCATTGGAGGGGAATATAAGGACAGAGAAAAAAGGAGGGAGGTGATTGGAGAATGGATGGAGAGAAGAAGGTTTATGGGACATATGAGGAGGGGGATCTGGGAAAGGGGAAATCATTGGAATGTAAACAAAGAATATAGAAAATAAAAATATAAAAAAAAAAAGAAAGAAAGTTAGGCAACGGGATTCTTGCCTTTTTTTTTCTCACAAGCACTTCGAAATCCTCTCACAAGACTCCATTCTTGGACCTTGTTTCAATAATGTTATGTGTCACAAGTGTATAAGTTCTGAGCCTGGTCATTTGTTGCCACATACAAGCATGCTCACACATGTAAAGTTCCTAAACATGATCATATGTCTTCCAAATGTCACATATATGCCGTTCCTATCAGAATCACATGTTAGTGCATATGTGCATGATTATACATGAGCAAGTTTCACATGGTCTCATGTTGAAATATGTACATTTGTTCACACACATGAAATTTCAGAATAAAGTCACACTTCAGCCCCTATGTGCATATGTTGCACATGCTCAGCCCAAGGAGCAGCACTATTAGAAGTTATGGCCCTGTTGGAGTAGGTGTGGCCTTGTTAGAGTAGATGTATCACTGTAGGTGTGGGCTATCAGACCCACTTCCTAGTTGCCTAGAAGTCAATCTTCTTTTAGAGGCCAGCAGATAAAGATGTAGAACACTCAGCTCCATCTGCATTATGCCTGCTTGGATGCTGCCATGCTTCTGCCTTGATGATAATGGACTGAACCTCTGAAATGATAAGCCAATCCCAAATAAATATTGTTCTTATAATGTTGCCTTGGTCATGGTGTCTGTTCACAGTAGTAAAATCCTAAGACAACATGTTCAGTTGCATTTAATTTCCAACATTGTCATATTTCATGACATATCCACATGTTCACATACAGGTAGTTCAAACAGTATATACACTCAGGTTCACACATGTGCAGTTCCTAAATATGATTACATTTTAACACATATGAGCATGTTCACACATGTTCAAATTCTAATTGTAGTCACATGTCAACATATATGCATATATTCACGTGTTTGAAGTTCTTGATCATGTTCATATATTGACTCAACACAGATCTTCATGTATGTACTGTTACAAGCATAGTCGCATATATGAACATTCACAAACATGCAGTTTCCGGGCATGCTCACATATCAGCACATATGCACATGTTCACAACTGTATAGTTCCAAGTATATTAACATGGTGTATATCCATGTGTTTATACACATGTTATTTCTGAGAAGAGTTGGCTGCTGGTGAATATTTACATGTCCACATATATGCAATTTCTAAGACTGGCCAACTATTGGCCCATATGTGTGTGTTCACACATGCATTTCAGAGGGTTATCTTATGTCCGTGAATAATCATAAGTTAACACATGTGCATTTGTCAAACTTAGCCAAGTATATATATGTCAGTGCATATATACTTCACCTATATGCAGTGATCATGTGTTGGCACTTATGAATGTACATGCTTGAAGTTCCTGAGTGTGGTCACATATTGGCGTTGTGTTGTATGGTAAGGGAGTACCAGACTAAGCCTCAACAGGGAACGTTGATACACCTAGGGACCAAAGTAGGAGAAGCTCAAGGGTGAATGTTGTTCTCTGGGCTAGCAGCAGACCCTACAGGATTAAGGCCCAAGTGGATACTAGGATTGGGAAGGAGATGAAATCTCACACATGCCCATGTTCACGTGTCCTGTCACATATGCTGTCACATATGTATATGTTCACATGCATACAAATTCTGAATGCAGTCACAGTTTGGCACATGTATGTATGTTCACACACTTATAGTTCCTAAACATGGTCATGTGTCTATGAACATGCATAAGTTCACACACATACATTTCCCATGAGACACATTTGGATAAATGTGTATGTTCACATGTGTGAGAGTTTAGATCAGGGTCACATGGTAAAACATAAGCACATGCTTATACATGTATAGATCTGGGTGCAATGTAGGTGAATATGTAGGTGCATATGCCATATGTTCACATGTGTATTAGCTCTGGACATGGTCAAACATCAGTATAGTTCAAAACATGGACACATGTCAGCACCTGTGAATTTCTCAAGGATGAACACATATTGATGCATACATACATGTTCACACACATGCCTTCCAGAGCTTTACTGCTGTGAACAGACACCATGACCAAGGCAAGTCTTATAAGGACAGCATTTAATTGGGACTGGCTTACAAATTCAGAGGTTTAATCCATTATCATCAAGGCAGGAACATGACAGTATCCAAGCAAGCATGGTGCAAGAGGAGCTGAGAGCTCTACATCTGCAGGCCATATATGACCATCGCACCCCCCATATATGACCAGCTCAGAAATATCATATGAGCCAAATTGTCCACATACAACCCCAAGTGATGGGGTCAGATATGATGTGTGGGCTGATAGGCTCATATAGTCCCACATATCACAGGCCTCAAAACTAGCATCCAAATCAGCATGTCCAAACATTCCCCTGTGTGAACAGACTGATAGGTGGCATGTGGATCAAAAGCCTACACACATTCTCATAAGCTGCTGCGTGTGGGACAACATATCTATACACTGCCCTCATGTGGCTAACCTCAGAAAAATGTGTGGGCCCACAGACCCATTCACTCCACATACTACAGGGCTTGGAACTCACATATTATCCAACATATCCATGTATTTCCCCATGTAATAGCCCTCAAAACTGACATGAGCAAACATGCAAATATACCCTTTCATAGAAAAGTGACATGTGTGTGTCCAAATGCCCATACATGCTCCTATATGACCTGCTTCATGATGGCATGTGGGCAAAATTGCCCATACATGCCACAATGTGACCAGTTTCAGAAATAGTATGTGAGCCAACATGCACATAACCCACTATATAACCAGTCCTGGAAATGGAATGTGGTTCAAAATGCTTATATATCACTCCATGCAAGGAGCTTCAGAATTGGCATGTAGACCAACATGCACATACTCCCTTCCCAAAAGTGACCAGGCTTTGAAGTGACAAGTGACCAAACACACTCATACACCCCATATGTGGTCAGGCTCATAAATAACTTGTGGACCACCAGAACCACACCCTTCCATATGGCTGGTCTCAGAAATGACTTATGGCCCAAAATACCCCATATACATACATAAAAGTTTTAGAAATGACATGTGCACCAAAATGCCCACACCCATCCCATGTAACTAGGATTAGATCTTCTTCCATGTAGGCTAAATACATATATACCCAACCACAGGATAAGGCGCAGAAATAGCTAATGATCCAACATATTCATTCAGCTTCCATAGGATCGAACTCAGAAATGGCTTGCGGGTCAACATGAGCACACCCCTCCCATGTGAACAGGCTAGGCCAACATGTCCATACACATGCAGAGAGGACATGCTTATAGCCCCCCAAATGAATAGATTAACATGTCCATTCACCCAGCAATATAGCAATTCTAAGAAATCAGATGTGGTCCGGTGTATTCATATTCTCTTCCATGTGACTGGATGCCCTCTTCTGGCTTCCACAGTAACCCACACACATGTTCACAGACACACATATATGGATGAAATATAAAACATCTTTGTAAAAAATGAATTTGAGGCTAGCCTGGGATACATAAGACTCTCTCTTAAAAATAAAATTCAAGGGTAGAAAAATGGCCTAGCAGTTAAGAGCACTGGCTACCGTTCCTAAGATCCCCACCACTGCTTCTGGCCTATGGGGGAACTAGGCATGTACATGGTACACAGATATAAATGCATGTGGGCAAAACACATACCCATACCCATAATAAGAATCGGTTTTTAAAACTAGAAACCACAAATTCTAAAGAAATGATAAACACCTGCATCTAACTTTTCTACAAATAACTGCACTTTACAAGTTCATTTTAATATATGCTGAATACATAAATATGTAAGTATATTTTTAAATAGATTACCATAATGTATTATATTTCCAGTGTTGTTAATGCTAGGCAGAAAATAAAAGTGAATTGTATATTCAGTCTGTTCCAATTATGAAACATGCTTGGCCACCAGGCCTGGTGTAGCACACGCCTTTAATCCCAACCCCCAGGATCAGATAGAGGTAAACAGTGCTCTTTGCCTCTGAGCCTTTCTCCAGTCCCTTCCTGATATTTTCTATCTGAAATGTTTAGAGTAACATTTCTCTTCTCAAGGCTATTAAAGTATTCACACATTTTATTCATGTTTTCCCATTTAAATTCCTACTCTGTACTATAATTTATTTCAGTGAAAGTGTGAAGAACATATTTGCTGTTTTTAAAACTGCTAGCCAATCACATTGACATCATTTCTGAATTAATTATATATTTCTACAGATTTTAAATACAACCTGTATCAAATACTAAATTATCGAATACCTGGAAAACAATTTGGAGGCTATTGTAGCAGTTCTATTTCTGGACTATTTTCTTTGGGCAAGGGCTAGGGTTAACAAAGATTCTTTCGTATTTAAAATATTTATTTATTTTATGTTTATAAGTACACCACCATTGCTCTCTTCAGACACACCAGAAGAGGGCATCAGACCCCATTACAGATGGTTGTAAGCCACCATGTGGTTACTGGGAATTAAACTCAGGACCTCTAGAAGAGGAGTTGGTGCTTTTAACTGCTGAGCCATCTCTCCAGCCCAAAGTCTCTTTAATGTAGGTTTAAAAACAAGAGTAAAGAAAGGTCTTCAGAAAGAAACACAATCTTGAGTGTATAGTTATGGCTTCTCTAAAAGAATCACATGTTCTCTTGTTGTTCTGCCAAGGTCAAAATATTTTAATTTTGTAATTTAACATCTAATAATTCACTTTATAATCAATTTCTTTAAAATTTTCTTATTTATTGCTTTTATTCGTTGCTCAAAATATTACTCAATAAATACCCACTCCTACTGCGTGAGAGACTCCCTCCCAAGTGTTGGAACAGGTTCATTCTGGCAGAATGTTTGAGTAGTCTGGAGGAGGATGTGGGGCATGATACAATGTTAGTGAAGTTTGTGATAAATTTGAAAAAAGAGATAGGATGGCATAATAGAGGGCAATCCTGTAGGATGCTAATCAAGGAGCATCCTTCTGAGGACAGGACATTTACCCTGCAGAGGAACATGACCAACAGAATGAAGAACAAGACAGGTGAGATGGTAGAGGTGTGGTGCTATAATCCCATAATCCTCCACTCAAGAGATTAGCAGAGTATCAGGAGTCAAGGTCCTTCTCAGCTATGTAGCAAGCATAGCTTGAAGGGCACAAAACATACACTACATAAAACATGCATGTGTGTGTGTGTGCACATGTATGCATGCACACATGTGCACATACAAACACACACACACACACACACACACCAAAGGAAGGACAAGATTGAGGCCCAAGTTTTCAAAACAGAAAGGGTCATGAGGTTGTGGCAGCATGAAAACAATGATCGTCTTCGATTTCCTCCTTGCCCACACTCACTGTCCATCCCTCTCTGTGCTACCAAGGTTTACAACTGCATAAATACCCTCCGGTTTCCAGCCCATCACCTTGGGGTGCACCACCAGTAGAAGTTGAGAAGACAAATGGAGAGTGGAATCGGGTTTCTTCAACGCCTTCCCTGAGGGTTGCAACGTCTACTGAAGGTTATAGCTCTGCCTACTGCCCTTCTGTATGGCTCTGTCAGGCCTTACTGGGTTAATGTCTCCAACCTTGATATCTGTAACTTCTCACATTTTTTGACTAAAATACACCCTTACCTTTAAACAAACTTCTATCTTTGAAACACATATTCTTTGAAATATTTGAAGTTTCATGGTTTTGATTCTTTGGTTGTTTTGTTGTGTGGTGCTGGGATGGAGTCGAAGACTTTGAGCAGGCTAGGCTGCACGTTACCCCTGAGCTATATTCCCAGGCCTTTAGGTTTTTGTTTTAAAGATCAAACTGATTGCTGTGAACTCTAAACTGAAGGTCACAAAAAAGAGAGAGCTTGATAGCAATGAGCTTAAATCCAGGACTGACCTGAAGAAATTGTGGATGGTTGGACACAGGGAACCACATGCCTGAGCTTCATCCATTTGCTCATTGATGTTTTCAGCAAGTGTTTATATGATCAATATTATTATTGGAACCATACTATTCTAGAAACTCCAGAAAGCCAGGAAAATTATTCATGATGCTCAAAAGAGACAAACGGCAAGAAAAAAAAGATAAAGAGTTAAGGTACAAGGGTAGAAAAGAGGGTGGAATTTTAACTGACCCATCACTGAGGTGAGATTTGACTTCATTAGAGGAAGAAATAGAATGAGACATTGGAGACTCTTCTGAATGGGAAAGGAGACCTCAGTGACAGCTTCTATGTGAGGATGTATCTGGCCATGGCAAAAGCATCAGAGGCTGATAGGGCTGGAGCTCTGGATCCTGGGGAGAGTGGGAGAGAGTAAGGCTAGAGAGACCACAGAAGCACTCACAGAAGCTCCTCTTGACACAGCTCTGTGTCACATGGGTGGGAAGAAACAATAATCACTGCCTCTCAGCAGGCATTAGTTCTACCTAATTACACCTAGGTACTGTCTTGAAAGAAATGATGGCCTAAATCCCCAGTGCTTTGGAAATTACAGGGAGTTGGCAGCTAAAACACTTAGGGTCATCACTGGAATGGGTGGAAGATGAGCTTTGAAGCATCAAAGTAAAACCATTGATTTCCATTTCCACTAAGAAAAATGTTAGTTGTCTTCTCAGAACACCTCTGGGAGAACAAAAGAGAAAGAACAGTTATACCTCTCTCTCCACCCATAACTGCCTCAAGCATCTGTGGCATGAACACGTCACACATACACACAAAATATAAATACATATCATTTTAACAGAGCTTGGATTTTTCTCACAATGACTAGAGAACTTTAAAACTTCTTAAGAAGAAGAGATGGAGAGATGATTCAGCTGGTAAAGAGCTTGCTTGCACAAGTGGGAAGAGCCAAGTTCAAGCCTCAGCAACTGTGTTTTTAAAAGATAAGCAGGGCTGAGCATGCAAGTGCATGCCTTTAATCTCAGCACTCAGAAGGCAGAGAGACTCACAGGCAGATCTCTGTGAGTCAGAGGCCAGCCTGGTCTCCAAATCGAGCACAGGACAGCTAGGGCACTGTTAAACAAAGAAGCCCTGTATTGAAAGACAAGAAAGAAAGAAAGAAAGAAAGAAAGAAAGAAAGAAAGAAAGAAAGAAAGAAAGAAAGAAAGAAAGAAAGAAAGAAAGAAAGAAAGAAAGAAAGAGAGAGAGAGAGAGAGAGAGAGAGAGAGAAAGAAAGGGAGAAAGAAAGAGGGAGAAAGAAAGAGAAAGAAAGAAAGAGAGAAAGAAGGAAGGAAGGAAGGAAGGAAGGAAGGAAGGAAGGAAAAAGGACAAAAGGAAGGAAGGAGAAAGACAAAGAAAAGAAGATAGAAAGGAAAACAAGAGAGAAGAGAAGAGAAGAGAAGAGAAGAGCAGAGCAGAGAAGATGAGAGCAGGGCAGGGCAGGGCAGGGCAGGGAGGGCAGAGGAGGGCAGGGGAGGAGAAGGGAAGAGGACAGGCACTTATAACCCCAGCATTGGAAAAAATACAGGAGGGTCTACAGAGCTCACTGGCCAACAGTTTAGCCTCTTGGTGAGATCTTGGTTCCAGTGAGACACTATCTCAAAACAACAATGTGAACAGCACCTGAGGAACATCTGAAGTTGGCCTCTGACCTCCATATATATGTACATACATGCCCACACCATGAACAAGCACACACATAGCTGTATGTGCACAGACATGTACATGCATGTGCGTACAGACACACATACAGAGAAAGAGAGGCAGGGGAGGGTGGGGGAAAGGGAGGGAGAGGGGGAGGTAGGGAGAGAGAGAAAGAGAGAGAGAGAGAGAGAGAGAGAGAGAGAGAGAGAATTTCCTGAAAGATTGTTGTAATCCCCTTGCTCTCCAAGTGGCCTCAATGCCTTAGACAGTCTCTAGGTGTTCTTCATTTCCTTCCAGATCCTGAAGTCAGGTAAATGGATTAAATCCACATGCAACAGGAAGAGCTCAGACCAAAGTTGAAAGGCTCCTAATCTGCCACTGCCAGCTACTAAGGAGCTCAGTTCTAGGCAACCCTCTAATTCTGCTGGGTCAGGGTCTCATCAGCCTCTACAGAATCATTTTTCTTAAGGAAGATTCAAAAGGCCACCTCCAGGGTAGCCAAACATGGAGCTAAGCAAGGAAGAGCTGCCTGCTACTTTGGCCTGAAGACAGCTCTCTGTGGCTGAACATTGGCCCCTCAGTCCCTAGTTTGGTTCACTGTCAAATAAGGTAGAGATAATTAGATTGAAGTTGCCTCCTGCTGTCTGTGCTTTGGTTGACTTTGAAAGAAATGTATTCTTTGAGTCACTTCCTGAATCTGACTTAGAGGATATTTCTCCCCTGGAATCTAAGCATTAGAAACTTTTGACCCTTTCAAGAACTTAAACTAAGAACCTTGTGAACACTCTCATCCTAAATAAAAGAAGCAAATAAAATGTTCTCCTTGGAGTATAGCCATCGCATCTATGAACACATGGCAGCTCTGGCTACCTACATGAGTTCAGTCAACAACATCATTTATCAGGCAACACTAGTTGGACTCAGTAGGTAATTTAAAAAAGGGAGATAAGAGAAGAAGTGGGGAGGGGGAGGGGAGGGAAAGAGAGTGTTTGATAGGAGTAAGAATGAGAAGGTGGGAGTTCCTGAGGCAGTTGAAGCTGTATATGATCTTTATATGTATGAAATTGTCAAAGAATAAATAAAATATATTCTCTTCAAAGATGAAAGAATAGAAGAGAATCAGATTAAGGTCTGGCAGACATGTTGGTACATGTCTGTAATCCTACTACTTGGGAGGCTGAGGCAGGAAGATCATGAGTTTGAAGTTAGCCTGAGCTACATATCCAGACCCTTTATCAAAAATGGATAAGGAGGGGCCTGGAGAGATGGCTCAGTGGTTAAGAGTGCCAACTGCTCTTCCGAAGGTCCTGAGTTCAAAACTCAGCAATCACATGATGGCTCACAACCATTCATAATGAGATCTGATGCCCTCTTCTGGATGTTTGAAGACAGCTACAATGTACTTACATATAATAAATAAATCTTTTTTAAAAATGGATAAGGAAAGGGTGAGGACGAGGGACGGAGGAAGAGAGAGGCGGGGGGTAAGCAGCTAAGGTCTGCCACGAGCCCTGTGAGCATTTAAAGACTCTGTTTACTTCTATGCATCCCTGGCTACTCGATTGCCATTCCATAGATTAGGCCAGGCCCAATTAGGCACATTAGAAAAACTGTGTTAAGAGCCATTGCAAATGTCTGCATAACACATGAGAAATTCTTCTAGACTGACCTCCATCCTGGTTCTTAAGAGTTTCCCTTCCCTTTCAATTCTAAACTCTTATTCTTTGTTTTAGGCCTCTGATATGCTAGTTACTATAAATCTAGTCATGCTCATCATTGGGATTTGATAATTGGTACTTGCCAATCACCCCAACTCACTGTAACCATGTGTTAGAAACAAGCCATGCTCCACACCTATGATATCTGGCTCATGTCAATGAGGCCCAAAGAACAATGTTTTCTCTGGGCTCTGACATTTAGTTGGTTAATTAGTTAGTTAGTTTAGTTAGTTAGTTAGTTAGTTAGTTAGTCGTGTGTCTGAGATGAAAACTCATGTGGAGTCCTCTCTCTCTCTCTCTCTCTCTCTCTCTCTCTCTCTCTCCACCATGAGGATCTGAGGAATTAAATTCAGGTCATTAGTCTTGGTGACAAGTGCCTTTACCTACTAAGTCATTTTGATGGCTCTCTAAGGCCCTTATTCAGGATCCTCTATTAGTCTTGCCTCTCTAGGGTTACTAACCAAATCCTCCTGAACATGAATGAACTGTGTGTGTATCCACCTCTGCCTTGTCCTCTGCTTAACCTCAGATAAGGAAGTAGGCTTGGGAAAGATGCCCTCAGTGTAGCAGCTACTCATTCAGTTTTGCACAGACTTGAGTGTAATGCTTGCCTGCTAAGTCCTGCTATGCCATGTAAGGGACAGGATGATACAGTTCCTGCCCCCAGAACAGAGCAAGCAGGGCTTGGGCCTCCACGAGTGCTGATGGCTGCTGTGGGTATAAGACTTGTTTGTATAATAATGTATATATTTTTATGTTCCTTCTTTGACGAATGTCCCTCTCTGCCACCATTCAAGACTTCTTGATAGTCAGAGTCAGCACAAGTCTGGGGAGCAAGGGTGTGTCTAATGCCTCAACAAAATGGTAGAACACTATGATCCTCAGAATAGGCCTTAAGGCTTTGGGAATGAACTCTGAAAACATGAGTTCAAAAATATATAATTTCTCAACTATGCAAAATATAAGAATGCAATGTTAATTGTATAAGGAGCTTCACAGATTTAAAAGAATAGAGGCAAATGCTAAGGAAGGAGATAAAGGGATTTAGGGTTTGGTGACCACCCAGCGAAGGTTTTTTATTTATGCTTACAAAGGCAGGCAGATTCCTGAGTTCAAGGTCAGCCTGGGACAGAGTGAGTTTAAGTCCAGGCCCAGATGTGGTAAGAATGGTAAGTTCAGGGTGAGGTCCCACCTAGCTATCTTATTGTCTGTGCTCCTGCTTGCTGTCTCTTTCTAAGAATCAAGGGGCTGGGGTCATGAGATGCTGACTCATGGGATAATCAAAAGTGAACCTGGGGAAATGACTGAATTGACATGTAAATAAAAGAGTGGACCTTAGATCTTCAAGAGATGAACTACCACAGAGATTTTAGAATATTAAGAAAAATCTGCTAGAACAGAACACAGACAGAGCATTCTGGAAAGTTGTCTTGAGCAAAACATAGACCATCAGCTTGGACCATGATTTGACTTCGAGTTGTTTGTTTCTTGGCTCCCAGACATCCCTTCATTCACAATCTCTCTCCAAACTGAGGCTAGCCCTCGGCACTATCCAGTGTCAAGAGGTCAAGTTCTGATGCATTTTCTTACAACAGAAAACCATAGGACCCTGATAACAGTCCTACTGGTTTGCAGTAGCTTTCTCAGTGCTAGCCTGGTCAACACCTTAGCCAAGAAATCAAAAGTAGCCTGAACTTACAAGCTGAATGCACTTTGCTGGGCCAACATCTTGTGCAGATCCACAAGAGCTCACTGCCTTCGGTAGTCATGTACTACTTAAAAACTCCTTGGTTGAAAGAGGTTCAATGATGATCCCCTGTGACACAATTCTCAGGACCCATATTATCATTAAGTAACACATAATTCTGTGTAACCAGATTCTCCAAGGCTAAGTCAGGGTTCTCTAGAGGAACAGAACTTACAAAATGAATATAGATAGATAGATAGATAGATAGATAGATAGATAGATAGATAGATAGATGGATGAATGGATAGATAGATAGATAGATGGATGGATGGATGGATGGATGGATGGATGGATGGATGGATGGATGGATGGGTGGGTGGGTGGGTGGATGGATGGATGGATGGATGGATAGATAGATAGATAGATAGATAGATAGATAGATAGATAGATAGATAGATAGATGGATGGATGGATGGATGGATGGATGGATGGATGGATGGATGGACGGACGGACGGACGGACGGACGGACGGACGGACGGACGGACAGACAGACAGACAGACAGACAGACAGACAGACAGACAGACAGACAGACAGATAGATAGATAGATAGATAGATAGATAGATAGATAGATAGATAGATAGATAGACAGAGAATCAAATTATGGGCTGGAGAGATGGTTCAGAGGTTAAGAGTACTTACTGCTCTTCCAAACGTCCTGATTTCAATTCCCAGCAACCACACGGTAACTCACAAACATCTGTAATGGAATCTGATGCCCTCTTCCAGTGTGTCTGAAGACAGCTATAGTGTATGAATGCATATTAAATAAATATTTTTTTAAAAGACCATCAAATTATTTAAATTGGAAAAAACTCTCACAGGTATACCTAGCCACTCGGATTCTGGTTAATTCTAGATGTAGACAAGTCATCAACCAAGAATAGCCATCACACCTAGGAGATTATTTCTCATTCACTCCAAGTCCCATATATGCTTTGCTGAACTGGAACCATTCCCTAAGTCCAGTCCCAGAGGCAGCCACAGTGCACGGGAGGGCTTCAACTTCAGGGCATTTGAGAAGCTTTAGACTACTCCAAGCAAACCAGTAACCACTTAGCAGGTTCTTCCCTGGTAAGTGAAAAGACCCGGCTTATGGAAAACTGAGCAATTTGGCCACTTAAGGTGGATAAATAGCTTAACAAAAAGTTGTTAGCGTCCTTTTTGCTGCTATGAGCAGATCTTATGAGATAAGATGGTAAAGTTCCATTCAACAAGCATGCATCAACATCTCTATTGTATAGTAGGTCCTAAGATTAGTAAATGAGTCCAGATTCACTCCTTCCATCAAGAATGTCACAATTAAAAATAAATATTAAGTGAAAATGACTTTGGAAATAGTTTCTAGCAGCATTCACATAGTAGCTACATGTCAGGGAAGATCAAAGTGCTGACTGACCCACTAGGCTTTAATTTCCCTTCTACTGATTTGATCACAAAGTATCTCCACATCTCAGGGGGGAAAATGGTTTACATTTTTTAAAATGTAATGATATGGAACACTGTGGTATATAAAAGTATTTACATAGACTATATTGCCTTATTCTTTTGTTATAAAGTTACTGTATGCTCCTGTTAAAAATTCAAGCTTTTCTAAACTACGAAGGAAGTAAAGTCCCAACCAGGCACCCACTAGAAGTATGATAAAAAACAGACTTTGCGATAAATCTCTACATATAATATGGCATACACAAATACAGAGAAAAAGGCATACTCTGTAATAAAATCAATGATAATAGGGAACCTGACTATTACATTCAATTCTGCTAGATCTACTTTAACATTGTATTGTAGATGTGTTTTAAATGGTGTGATCATAAAGATTCCATTAGAAACCAGACAGAGAGCACCAATGTTTTGTTTGCCTGTCACTCTTGCCCTGACGCATTCTGGGAAACCTTTCTTCCTTGTGGTTCCAGAGGGAGCATCCAGTGTCTCACTTCTTCCTCCTACAGTCCTGAGCTGGGTCATTAGCTTAATGTCATTCAGTCAGGGTACAAAATAAGGGAACCAGAAAAGTTTTCTGTGCATCCACCGTCTTCAGCCACCCACTCTCAGATTCAGTTCTGGAACCTTCCATGTGTAGGTGGCCTGTGACGTTTAGCCATTTGAGCTAGTTTATTTGTTTCTATTCTTTTTCCATGTCACTTTTCTTGGCTTCATTAGTCACACATTACGCTTGGGTATTGCGTCTCTCCTCTGATGGTACACTGCCAGATTCCACATTTCCTTCTCATCGGCTCTGGACCATTAGCCATCTCAAGTATGAGCACTCGGGTCATTTCCTCTCACGGCAACCAATCCATTCTCATCACACTGCAGAACTGAGCCTTATCGGCTCAGACTCTATTCTTGGGCCTTTCCTGAATACCTCTTTGACAAGAATACTCATTCTTAATGAAAATGCCAAGCAGGGAACCTTCCTGACAGGGCCATGACCCTCTGAGCTGGGACAGACAGCATAATTTCAGCATCTGGAAACCAGTAATAAGTAGGCAAACCTCTACCACTTTATTAATTTATTTAAACAAGTGGACTTTCACATACTGTGTAAATGGCTGGGAAATCACCAATAACTTCAATAGGATCTTTTCTCTTTATAAATTCATGGGCAGGACAAGCAAGAGGCACAGATTTATAAATAGTCACACAAAATTTTTTTAAAAAAATATTTTGTTATATGTTACCTATTGTTATCGCTATCAGATGGATGGATAGTCACATATTTTTTTATTGCCCTCATTTTTGCTTATTTGTAATTTTAGAATTTTTCCTCTATCACATGTAATCAATTCAATAAACAATCTTGTTTGTCCAAGCAAACCAACTGTGAAAATATTTATAGGAAAATTCAGGAAATTTAAACTCTGGATATTTGATGATATTAAAACAGTATTATTCTTATTAGGTTTGTTTAAAATGCTACAGTATCATTAGAAAAACAATTCTCATCTTTTAGATAAATGCACTGACATATTTAGGGATGAAATGAAGTCTATGGCTTTTATGGGTAATTAATTCCTTAGAGGTAATAACTGGCTGGAAATATAAATACCAAGAAGTTGTGGTTTTGTAATTGTTGAAGTTGGACAACAGATTTATGGTGCTCACTTCCATGCATTGTTTACTTTTATATTTGACATCTTCTGTAATAAAATATGTAATAATGGTAAATATAACAATTACTTATTAATAATAATACCATGCTTTTTTATAATAAGTAGGCAGGCATATCTTCTAATTATCTCTACCTATGTTTATGCTGTTTGTTTACTTTTTTAAGACAAGGACTCATGTAGTCCAGGCTAGCCTTGAATTCACAATGTAATAAAACTAGCCTTGAACTCCTGATCCTACTATCTCCACCTCCTGAGTGCTGGGATTAGAGATGTGGGCCACCAGACTGGGTAGATATCTCCATCTTCAAACTCAAAAGGCATCTTTCCAGGTAGGTCCGCTTGTAGTACTTGTGTGCTGAAAGCCACGTGAGCCACAGTGACAGGCTCACTGTGTGTCCCACAGTTCTCATCATGTCTTTTGTTTTCATCTGTGTCACCGCTACTACTCTCTTGTAAAGTCAACATACTTTTAAAATATTTAATATTTACATGCCTTTGCATATAAGGATAAAATATTTTAACTCTTTTAAATATTAACAATTTTTCCAAACTTTGTGTCTTAGTCAGGGTTTCTACTGAAACTGTGGAGAGACTCCATGACCACGAAAACTCTTATAAAGGAAAACATTTCATTGGGGCTGGTTTCAGAGGTTTCATTCATTATCATCATAGTGGGGAAACACAGCACCATGCAGGCAGACATGGAGAGGTAGCTGAGAGTCTCAGTCAGAAGGCAGCAGAAAAAGCATGATCCACCAGGCCTGGCTTGAGTGTTTGAACCTCAATGCCCACCCCCCAGTGACACACCTACTCCAATAAGTCACCACCTCTTAATAGCACCACTCCCCATAGGTTTATGGCGGCCATTTTTATTCAACCACCACACCTTGCCTGATCACTGACACTATTGTTTGGACTCCATTTGAACTCTGCACTTACAAAGGAGACACAACAAACCTCAGTGATTATTTACTGGGTAGATATCTCCATCTTCAACTATACTTAACTAAGAACATCATGTTGCACATGAACCTTATATACTATATAGTTGTTTTGATGTTGGTTTCACTATAGTTTTTTTTTTTCTTCTCTTTACCAGGCACGAGACCAGCAATGAGCAATGTCATCTTGTCTTTTTATACAAGCAACTATGTTAGGACCTGGTATATTTCAAATGATCACTATATATCTGTTAAATTGTAAGACCCTGACCCTCAGTCAGTGATACTTACTTCGAGATGCCCCCAAGTGAGCCGCTGAGATGCAGATTGATGCAAAAGCAAGAGCAGGATCAATCTTCAAACAGTCCTCTAGGTGAGTGAAGAGAAGGCCATCCCCGAATGGCGATTACAAGCAGTTTTTATGCTTTTTAGGGGTACAGGTTACATCAGCAAGGTTACAGTTCAAACTTATTGACTAAGCATATTGGTCTTTAAATCTGTTGGCTAGCAAGCAGGATGCACATTTGAACTCTACATCTAGGACTTTCAGAGGGTCAGGAGACTGTCAGTACATTTAGAGAATTTTTTTACTCATGAATGTTCCTGTGGGTGAAGAAAGGAACTTGGCCTAGCCTTGACCCCAGGTGGGAAGGGGAAGCTGTAAGGAGGGTGTGGAACTGGGGAAAAGCCCTCAAAATTAATTAAATTAAAATTATTCTGTAACGCTCTGGAGAGCCTTAACTTACTGGAGACCCCTGAATGAACAAGATGGAGACAGGAATCAATGCAAAAGCAAGAGGAATTTTATTTAATCTAGCATGCTGCTGGGGTTGCCCGGCACATGGGGGAGAGATGTTCACGCACAGTCCATCCAGCAAGCCTTTATACAGTCCTCAGGGCAGCTGCCATTAGGCACAATGTGATTGGCACAACAGTGTAACTTTAAATGGATAGGTCTCTAGGGAATGAGGTAGGGAAACAGGTCTGTCCTGCTGAATGTGTGCCCACCCTCGGGTTGGTTCCCCCACCCCGCCCCCATGGTCTGAGGAATGTTAATTAGCCTCTCTGGAGGGGCAAGTGATTCATGGCCTTTCCAGAGTTCCTGAGCTGACATCCCTTCAATTCCATTTACAAATCTATGCTTTCCCAGTATGATCACCTATAATAAGACTAAAAAACATAAATCAATTCATATGCTATCCCTTATTCCATATTCTATTCTATTCATATCCCTTCCTGCTCCTTAAGTCAGCTGACCTGAAACATTACACATTCCATAGTTCAGTGTCTATCTAATGCAATAACAAATGGCATCTATATGGCTGAGAGAAAATTTATATTTTAAGAAACAAATATCTAAAGAAATTTCCCTTAGCACAGCTGTGATTTTAAAATATGACCGATTTTTTTAATTTTTTAACACAATTTGAATAGTTACGTGGGTGTGTGTCTATGTGGGGGCATGTGCACATGCATTGCTCACAGAAACCAGAAGAGGATTGGAGTTGCAATTACAAACAGTTGTGAGCTGCACTTCTGTGGGTGCAGTGTCCTCTGCAAACCCACTGAACCACCTCTCTAGCCCCGTGAGCTAATTTTTAAGACTGCAGCATACCAGGATACAGGATACTGTGCCTACCCACTATTGAGAAAGATCTATTTGGTTTGAAGTAACTGCTAGATTTGAAGTACTCTGTAACAGTTTTTAAGGTTTCAGTTTTAAAAATAGATTCACGTGGAAACAAAAAGACTTTTAACTGAAATACTTGCATGACTATTAAACTCAAAACCTCCGGAAAGGGAAATTAGTTTGTCAGCGGATTTGGTTTGTTTGTTTGTTTGTTTGTTTTCATGTATTTTAATAAGTAGCTTGGTCCGTGAAAGGGAGGAGCCAGAAATCAAAGGCCTGATTGTGCTGGATCCTTCTTTGTGGCCATTCTTCAGCTGGGTTCTCAGCAGGCTGTAGTTGAAGGGAAAAGATCCAAGTGCTGCTTAAAAATCAGACTAAAGAGCTTGCTCAGCGCCCTGCTCCACTGTGCTGTTCACATTCGCCACTTGGAAGTCTTTGGATAGTAAATTGTATGCAATGACCTCAGTCTTCCGGGATAGTCTCAGATTATAGGAAGCACCCTCTAACTTGCTTATGAGATGAGGAGTGTTTTCCATGGCTTTCCCTTTTCTTGAAAGATTCCCAGAACATCAAGATTATCCGGTATAAATGAGACCTGGGGAAAATTATCACGAAAGCGCACTATTTTTCCTACTTGGTTAGAAGAAGGAGAACAAAACCGAATATTTCTGGTGAGAACTCTCACTCCAAGAGGGGCAAACGTTTCTTTTGTTTTCTTCTCTGACTCACCACATGTGAGAGTGAAGTTTTATCCACAATGTGTTTGAAATAATATTTCATAATCAAAAGATTCCTGTAGAGCTGAGATGCAAGAGCATCAAAAGAATGTCAACACTGATCAACAAAGGCAGGTCTTTATAAGATTTAATAGAATTATATCTTTTGATTATAATAGAATATAAAGATATAATAGAATTATACCTTTTGAGTATAGCAGGAAGTTATTTTGGAATAAAGACTGCAGAAGACTCACAATCAGAATTAGACCACAATATCCATTTCTCCTTGACAAGTTCAAGGGTAGAGAGGACATTTAGTCCTTGAGGTACGACAACCATGCCTATCGTCCAGCAATCCTGCAATCCAGCCGGACTCGGACGTAGAAACCTACCCAAGACTGCGGCAAGGAAAATACGTGAGCAAGCCTGTCTCCCCTCCCCCGCTCCGTTCCCGCGGGATTGGAGTAGCGCTGGGTCGCTGACGCCATCCTCACGCCTCCGGTTTGCATGGAGCATGCGCCTCCTCCTCATTTCCTCTCCTGGAGCTAGTGGAGTAAAGCTACGCCCAGGCCCGCATCCTCAGGCGGCGCAGGAACTTCAGCACCCGCGGGGCGGACAGCGCCCGCCGCACCTGCTCACCTGCACCGGGCGCCCATCGTCCTGCTAGCCCCGCGCGACTGTCCTGTCGGCGGGGGCGCCCAGATCCTCTCCCTTCCCGCACCCAGGCTCTTACTCCCCTTCTCATTCATAACAAAAGCTACAGCTCAGGGGCCCAGCGCCAGGCTCTTGCCAGCAGAGCGCAGAGGAGCAAGAAAGAATGGGGTTCCTTTGGACCGGCTCTTGGATACTTGTGTTGGTGCTCAACAGCGGCCCAGTTCAAGCTTTCCCCAAACCCGAAGGCAGCCAAGGTATGTGGACATTGCTCTGCTTTAGAGTTCTCTTTGATTTGGCCCAACAAAGATAAAGCTTGATGTGACCTGTGAGCTCTAAATCGCCCTGCCTAGTTTTTCTAGGCAGATCTCGTATCTGTGCATATGGACAGAATCATTTTGACTTCAGGGAACGAAGATGATTTTTTCTTTCTTCTTTACTTTTAAAATAACAGAGCGATAACATGCTCTTATTTTGAAAAGGGAGGCGGGTACCTGTTCTTAAAGTGGCTAGGATTTTTTCCCACATTACATATACAGGATATGATGGTCTCTTTTAATGTACCAGTAATGATAATCCATATAGTATATTTCCAGTTGAAAATAGCTAATAAGCCAAGAATTAGAACTATATGTTAAATTTCTGATCAGAAAATAAAAGTGTGATTGCATTTAACTCAGGATATGCAGTAATATAATAAACATGCCAAAAAATAAACAAACATACAAACTTTGTATACAACTCACCATGTATACAATTGATAACCTTTGCTAATATAAATTTTATTTTATAACCATACAGAATTATATCTCAAAAAAATCTTTTTCCATTGTGTTTTTTATTTTAATAGGAAGCATATTTGACCATCTAAATGCACAATTAAATTATATTTATGTGTATTTATTCTAGACAAATCCCTGCATAATAGAGAATTAAGTGCAGAAAGACCTTTGAATGAACAGGTAGGTCGGATGTAAAAGTATAACTCCTGTTATCTTATTCTCTGTTGTCACTTATTGTAATTTCCTTGTGATATTTTAGCCATTTTACATTTATAAACTCCACGATATTAATAATAAATTGACAAAATTTAAGATGATAAATCTAGTTCCAATAATTCTGTGTTCTCAGAATTAGTGCACTGAGTTCTGTATAGCACATAGACTGAAGCATGGTGATAACCCAGTAGATCAGTACTGTAGCCACTCTTATAAGATTGTCTAATTTACCAAAGTGTGTGTGTGACTTATTTGTTTGAGACAGAGCCTTGCTGGGTAGCCTTGATTGCCACACAGCTCTGGGTCTTCCTGCCCCTTCCTCTGAGTGCTGGGGTCACAGGCTCACGCTACCACACTTGGAATCAATTGATTAAAGCATATCAGCCCTTTGTTTTTGTCTCATTTAATCCTTACAACAGTGCTTTCTGCCTGCATTTTACAATCAGAACCAAATCTCTAGAGGGTCAATCATGTGGCTCATAGACTTGGTAAGTATAGAAGCAATGATTTCAAAGCAGAGCTGTCTCCTGTTTGTTTTGCAGATTGCTGAGGCTGAGGCAGACAAGATTAAAAAGACATACCCTTCAGGTAAAAAAGAAATCACACTGCTATTCAGTTAAATATGTGGGTCACAGAATTCTAAACTAAAATGAATGTGTTGGGCTTGGGACTTTCCTTCCAGAAAGCAAGCTGAGGGAAAGCAATTATTCTTCTGTCGATAACTTGAATCTGCTAAAGGCAATAACAGAAAAGAAAGCAGTTGGGAAAGAGAAGCAACCCCTAAGAAGCTCCCCGTTTGACAACAAACTGGATGTGGAAGACGTTGATTCAACTAAAAATCGGAAACTGACCGATGAGTACGATTCCACTAAGAGTGGCCTGGACCCCAAGTTTCAAGGTAAACAATTTAATAGGTGCTTTGGTGTCTCTTCTTCTCACTTTGTTCTTCATTGCGTTTTAAGAAAAGGTCACATGCTTTCAAAATGTATCTAATACACGTGTAACCTTTGAGTTAATCAAGCCCAAAGCTAAGGTAAAAGCAAAATTTACTGATGATGTACAAAAACCTAGAGTCTCATTTTTTTCCCCCTTTAAAGGTTCCTTTACCAACACAGGTGTGGTGGCTCAGGCCTGTGATCCCAGTCGACACTCAGGATGCTGAAGCAAGAGAATTGTCACAAGGTTGAGTCCAGTCTGAGCTACATAGGTTACCAGGCCATCCAGACCTGACTCTGAAAAAGTGGCAAAGGCAGCGACAGTGATTAGTTTTCCTTACTGATGCTTTCAAAAAAAAGAAGAAGAAGAAGTTAAAACCTGATATCTTCGTTTTACATTATTAAATTTGTTTTGCTATTTCTGTTTATTTTAATAACTAGTACAAATAGAAATATGATTTCCTCCAATAATTAGATCAATTAAAATACACCCCAATGATAAGGCATCCACTATTTAATTATTAAAATTTTCCTCCTCTTGCCTCTGATCCTCTAGCCAGCCCACATTGCATTTTAACCTAGACTTCATTGAGCTATAGACCTACTTTCTTCCTACCTAACACCTTGCTTTGGGAGTTCCAGATGCACTGAAAACTGAGCATATCCCAGACTCAGTTCATGAGCTCTGTCCTCCTCACAAGTCCCCTTAAAGAGGTGGGGACGGAAGGGGAGGTCAGTAATCAGGATGTAAAGTGAATGAATGAATGAATGAATGAATGAATAAATAAATAAATAAATAAATAAATAAATAAATAAATAAATAAATAAATAAATAAATAAGAAATGAAAGAGATCTTTCCTTAGGAACTGTGCTCCTATTTATCCTTTTTTTTCCCATGACAGAAATCTAGGATTAAACTATTTTTCCTTTTATCTTACCTCTTCAATTCTAACCTTCCAAAGCTTACTCATTCTGCTTCTCATGTTATCTCCCAACTCTTTAAAAAAAAAAAAAAAAAAAAAACTACTTTTCTCAATCACCACCAGCTTTACCCAATACACTACCATGTATGACTTGAACTACAGAAAAATCTTTCACACATCTCGAAGGCAACCTCTCCAGGTTTTTTCAACCTCTTCATGATGTGACAGCTGGGGTGGAGTTTTTAGTTTACAAATCTGACATATTGCAATAGGTGCATGATGTTCTTTGTAGAGAGTGCTCAATATCAGATTTGGGGCCTTGTGCATGCTAGGAAATCACTCCACCACTGAGCTCAACCACAGAGCACTTGAGATATAGAATAAGCTATAGTCTAAGTTAGTCTTAAATTCATGATCCTCCTGCCTCAGTTTTCTGACTGCTAGGATTGCAAGTATATGCCACCATAACCAGCATGCCCTGTTAGTTTTGTTCCTTTGTTTTGAGTCAAGGTCTTTCGTGTAGCTCAAGCTGGCCTGGATCTTAACATTCCCATGCCTCTGCATTCAGATGCTGGGATTATAAACATGCAATGAGCATGCCTTCTTTATCTCTCATAAATCTCTTTAGTAGATTCCCGTTTCTCTTGGGACCAAAACTAAAATCCTTCCTATAGTCCCTGCCCCCAGAGTTACTGTCCAGAACTTCTAGGTTGGTCTAGCACACATGACCTGACAGATAACTTGCCCCTTGCCTTCATTGCCCTTCTTATAGTTTGAACGTTTAGGTTTGTAGCTGTAGCCAGCTATGATTGTCTTTATCCAAAAGTACACTGAAAACCTCACAAGAACAGAGACCTATATTATGGGCCAGTACCTGAATAGTCATTAATTCATTGTATGAATGTATAAATGAGTGAAGAAAGGAGAGAGTGGGTAAGGGAATGAGTGAACTGATGTAAGTAGGCCTTGAAGAAGGGAATTTCCATTCTGCAGACCAGTGCTTAGAAGTGAGTACAGGCTTTCTTCTCTGTCCTTATTTTGTTTCATGGCAACGAGAGAATTATGCTGATTATCTCTGGGGTGGTGATTCCCATTAAATGGGACTTTCACAGAACATCATAGTCTGAAGAGAGCTTAGAAGTGTATTATATGTGTTGGGTGGATAGAGGTCGTGATTTAATGTTTTGCTACTTGGGGAATTTAAATTGTGAATTCTCCTTTTTAACCTAAGGTTGGAGGCCAAGCAGCACAGACATTAGGCATAACTGCGTCAAAAACAAGTTTAATCGCTCTAGTAGAACAAAACATTTAGTTTAATAAAGTATAAAAAGAATGCAATGTTTGTTTGACTTGATTAGTCACACTGGCCATAGGCGCCAGCAGAAACACGGATTTGTTTGTGACTTGACCACTAACTTGAGCAGCTACTTTCTAAATTATTCATTTTATTGCCAGCTCACGGGTGTTAAACTATAGGACTAGTCCTCGTGGCTTTGGGCTAATCCTACGATTTACTTTAACTTTTTGAGATCCTAGAGAAGCTGAGGGTCTTAGAGAGAAGGTTTTGTGGGTGAAGGTCTCGTTTTTCCTCTCGCAGTCTGCAAATTCTACAGGCAGAGGGTTTGAACTCACAGAGCATTTGAGTAGAACATGAAAGAAGTGCAGACTTCATGCAAGAAGACAAATAAGGGGAGATTCTCTTTGGCAGGCTATATCTCCAGACCTAAGGCCATCTGTAAGGAACCTCCAACTTCAAGATTCTTGCCAGTTTCTTCTAAAGTACGTATGCTTTAGGCTTTTGTGTGTTCACTAAGAAAAGAAAAAACTTATCATGTGATTCCTATCTTGCAAACTTTTAGCTAGGTAATAAGCTCAGTGCATCCAGGGAGCACGTTCAGCCCAATTATCGGTCTACCAGCGCTTGGCAGATAATAGGACTTGAATTCAATTTAACTGAAGAAATAAATTCCCTGGTATTAAATGAAATACTAGATACAGCCATCACCGAACTTCCCATGTCTGGCACATATGAAGACTTCAATTTAATTTTACCAGAGAGATGAATTCCAGGTATTAAATGAGATGCTGGAGATATAAGATGTGCATGGGAAGATAAACGACAAGGCACAGTCCTTTGATGTCTGCATAGAACTCTGTAGTTGCCTAAAGGCTTAAAATATGAATCCATGCTGACTTCTTTCTAAAGCTTCGCACAGAGACCATAAAATACTCCTCTGTGAATAGCAGGAAAATCACCGTGAGATAGTCTGTTCATTTTCAAAGAGCTTGGAAGAAACTGATGTAAGGTAAGGGCAGTGGCCAAGTGCTTCACTTTTAACCACAGCTAGCAAAGTTCCACTGGGGGAGACCTGTGTTCCAGGCTCAGGAGCCTCCACTGGGGCAGCAGGAGAGGAAGATATTTCTTCTGAGTTACCAGCCTTCTCCCTGTTGGGAAGTAAATGAACTGAAAAGCAGTCATCTGGGTTATTTTCCAGCTTCTGCAGGCAGCCAACATTCTTTCTTTCTCCAATCCTGAGGGACAAGTGGGGAGGGAAGTAAATTCTTCCACCTCTGCATAGACTATTCCCCAGCGCCTGACTTACAACCCACAAATGGAAAATTCAAACCGGAGCGATAGAGAGGCCGTGCTCCTGAGACAGAGAAGTCAGCTTTCAAACAGCCAAGGGGGGAACTAATTTTGTGATTCTTGTCATTCTGACATCTGGGTCTCAAAGGCCTCACAGCTGAAGAAGAGCTTGGCCTCTGTGTTCAATCACCACTTATCATAATAAGCTTCTTTCCAAAAGAGGGAAGAGTCTACCTGAGGCGGCAGATGCCACCATCCCCACAGTCTAGAAAGACCTCATCATGGGAGAAATTGGAGTCCCCAAGGACCTTGGAAGAAAAGGGCAAAATTGAGATAGAAATAAGTTGTGCTTTCTTTGAGTGAAAGTGATGAAGATTATTCATAGTACTGGGCATAATGATGCATGCATTTAACGTCAGCACTCTGGAGGCAGAAGCAGGCAGATCTCTGTGAGTTCAAAGCCAACCTACCCAACGATACCCCTTCTCCTAAAATAAAAAATAAAAAGCATTATTCATAGCTTATCTGCCGAGGAATTCAATTCCCATTTTCTCCAGAAGATAATCACAGTTCCTTTAATAAAAAAAAAATCTGAATCTGCTGTGCATTTTACAATAGTGCACTCGTCCATACACAACTATACAACTCAAAGGGTGCATTTACGTCTTGTTTCGTCTGCTCCTTCTAACACCTTCGTAAAAATTGCACTAAATGGATAGCCTTACGATTCATATTCACTTGTTTTATTGTTTTGTCTTGCTTTGTTTCGTTTTCAGTACTGGGGCTTTACAAATGCTAGGCAAAGCACTCTACCACTGAGCTAAACTCACAGCCCCATACCCTTATTATTCTGTACAGTGATCCAATGTTGTATAAATAAAAAATATCACCGGCCTAAACTACTGATCTTTCCCATCTGCCCCTGTGTGACGGGGAGAGGTAAACACTGAATTCAGTCTGCGCTATATGGTGCAGATTTCCAGGATTCTAGTGAGGGCGGCGGTACAGAGTTTCACCGCCCTCATCCTCTTTCTCTCGAGTGTTATGCGTCATTACCATCCTTGTTGTTTATAGTCTGGGTTTGTTTTGTTTTCTTTGAGACAGGAGCTCCCTCCATAGCCCAGGCTAGCCTCAAACGCAAGGCAACCCTCTTGCCTCAGGCTCTCAAGTGCTAGGACTGTCGGAATGATCCATCCTAGAGAGCCCCTTTCCCTTGCTCAGACTAAAGCCCCTTTCTTTAGTCTGAGGTTACGCTGCGAAAACTAAGGACATATATTCATAGGCCTCTCTGAAAAGATTTGCATATCTTTTGTGCAGATCTCTCAACTTAAAGTTTTGATTCCAAGCTCATAAAATAAGTTCCCTGACTTTTGTCAACTGTGATTTATCACATTAACGTTTTCTTTTCTTTTCTTTTCTTTTCTTTTTTTTAATTGGATATTTTCTTTGGTTTGCTAGCAGCCAGGCATGGCAGTACACACCCATGATTTCAGCACTCAAGAGGCAGAGGCTGGAGGATTGCTCCAAGTTCCAGTCCAGCCAGGGTGACATAGTAGGATGCTATCTCTAAAGAGATGGATGATTGATTAATTAATTAATTGTAATGAAAAGTTAAGAATTTCAAGAGGGATAGGTTATAGAATGCTGCGTGGAACGGCCTGTACTCACCAAGACGTGACGCTATGCTTGCTCTGTCTAGATGACCCAGATGGCCTTCATCAACTGGATGGAACTCCTTTAACTGCGGAAGACATTGTCCATAAAATTGCCACCAGGATTTATGAGGAGAACGACAGAGGAGTGTTTGACAAGATTGTTTCTAAACTGCTGAATCTTGGCCTAGTAAGTGGTGTGCATGAGTGCGGTCTGCAGTCATAAGCCTCATAATTAAAGCAATACAATGCTTATGGTGCTTTGTACTAGGCTCCAAAGAATTCCCAGGAGTTTCTCAGAAGAACCAGATAAGCACACACACCCATCACACAAGCTGTTTGAGAGTCAGATGAGCTATGCAGCATGCCAGGGAATGGCTTGTGCCCAGCTGGAAGTCAGGAAACACTTCAGAGGAAGAGGTGTTGGGAATGGGCTTAGAAGGAAGTGATATAACCTGCAGGATATAACCAGCAGAGACTGAGAATGTGTGTGGCAAACCCAGAAATAGCACGAGCAGAGACTTTCACTGTATGTTTGAGGAACTCTGAGCAACTGACTCAACCCCAGTCTCAGTTTGGCTGTTCAGCCCTGACACAATGCCAGCAGATTTTACCATGGTTCTTACTTTACAGTTGCAAGGGACATGTAACTGACCATGTGACCTACAGCTGTAGAACAGCACCCCACCTCCTTACACTCTAAGGAAACATCCGTAGGGTTTCAGAAAGCAGCGCTGACAGCTTGCATGAATAACCTAAAGACACTTCTTCCTGGAGTGCTGGGCAGTCATGGCCACAGCCTCCATAAGACAGGATTTTCTGTTGCGAAGAGAAGTTTCCTTGATCGGAGTTGAAGACTGCACTTATCTGTGGGAGCAAGGGCCGATGTTTAGATTGCTATTACAAATTGTGCTGGCTTAGTAAAGTAGTGGTTGTAGATTATCAGTGACTTCACTACCATTAAGTAGCTAGGTTTTCAACACCAGGCATGTTTTCACTTTCATTAAGCAGGCTTTAAGTCTGATTAGGAAGTTGTTGGTTATGTGAAGGCATGTGTGCTACTAATGCATCCTTAGGGTAATTATGCCATGCCGGTTCTTGATGGAGTTCATAGGAGTCCTAGGTGAGTAGGACTGTCGGCAGCCTCAACTTTGGATGCTTGTGTAGTGCCTGTGTTCAACTGGGGTATACAGTTGATCTTAACCAAAATGACAAGAAGTGATTCAACTAGAGTTCAGATGTTTGTTTGTTTGTTTGTTTGTTTGTTTAAGCCCAGAAATAGGAATAGCAGTTATATATGCTTTGTCTAAATCTTCATAACAGATCACTGAAAGCCAGGCACATACTCTGGAAGATGAAGTAGCAGAGGCTTTACAAAAATTGATTTCAAAAGAGGCCAACAATTATGAAGAGGCCCTGGATAAACCCACAAGCAGGACCGAGAATCAGGACGGGAAAATACCAGAGAAAGTGGTATGTACATGTGTGTTATGAATGTGTGCACATGCGCATGTGTGTGCGTATGCTCATGAATCTCTGTACAATTAGTGCCTTGCCTGATGCCAGAGAATACTTGGAGAATATAGCATTTTTAGCATACCGAAAATATATATGATACAACTACTTATACACTACCAGTGTGCTGGAACCAGTACTCCATAGCTTTTTTTGGCATTCAATATCCATTAACAATGAACATTATCATATATTCCCAGTGCATACTTATGCACACACAGGTATAGACACACACACACACACACACACAAGTAGATAAATCGATCAGTCCTCTGCACAGCAGCCTCATAACCCCTGTCTTATACTGTTCCTTTGTTCTAGGCTGTGTTGTTCCACCTGACCCTTTCCCCTTTCACTGGTTCAGAAGCCTGTCTATCACCTTTATCTGGGCTAGCCATTTGTCTTAGTTAGGATTTCCTTGCTGTGAAGAGACTTCATGACCATGGCAACTCTTATAAAGAAAAACACTTCGTTGGTGCTGGCTTACAGTTCAGAGGTTTAGTCCATTATCATCATAGTGGAACATATGACCAAGGGAGCCAAGGATTCTCCATCTTGACCCACAGGCACCAGAAGCAGACTGTGTGTCACACTGAGCATAGGAGATCTCAAAGTTCACCCCCACAGTTACACACTTCCTCCAACAAGGCCATACGTACTTCAGCCAGGACACACCTTGGAGCTAATAGTGCTACTCCCTGGTGACCAAGCATTCAAATTTGTGAGCCTGTGGGGCCCATTCTGATTCAAACCACCACACTTTCCATATTCATAAAAGAACAAGTATACACTACCTAACAGAGCTACTCCCTATGGACCAAGCATTCAGACCCAGGAGTCTACGGGGCCATTCCTATTCAAACTGCCACACCATTCACCTTAACTCCCCGTTCCTGGCTCCTCTCTGCATTTTCCTATTGGAACCAACAAAGCTACTGTGATCTTTCTCCCCTTTATAATTCTGAAGAAATAAACGTAGGAGGGTGTCAGATTCCGTGCCTTGCCAGAACACCCAGAGCTGAGCCTCCCTCTTTATCACCTCCAGCATCCTTTCCAGTACAAAGTAGGGGTTTATGGGATACAATGCTTCTGTTGTTTGGTTTGGGTTTTCTTAGAAGGTGGTTGTTTCTATGGAAAATCTGCCTTCTGGCCTTCTAAGTGCTAAGTTATAGGCATGAAACGCCACATGCATTATGATGATATTTGTATGGGTTTAGGTGTGTGTGTGTGTGTGTGTGTGTGTGTGAGAGAGAGAGAGAGAGAGAGAGAGAGAGAGAGTCCAAGCTAGCCTTGAACTTTCTGTATACCCCAAGTTGTCTTTGAACTCTAGATCAAACCCTTCTGTCCCCCCCCCACAGGTTCCCACATACTTATATTAATTACATATGTGAACCACCAGGGCCAGAAAATAAGATTAGTTCTGGATTTCTGACTTGATAGCCTAGAGACTCTCCCTTTCGCTTCTTGGTAACTATTCCTAGGAGCTGGCACCTATTTAAATCTCTTTTAACGATCCTACTTGCTCTTTAAAACCACACACACACACACACACTTTCTGTCTTAGGGTTTCTATTGCTGCGAAGAAGAGACACCATGACCACAGAAACTCATATAAAGGCAAACATTTAATTGGGGCTGGCAGAAGTTCAGTCCACCGTCATCATGGAGAGAGGCCTGACAGCATACAGGCAAACATGGTGCTGGAGAAATAGCTGAGAGTTTTACCTCTAGATTGGCAGGCAGCAGGAAGAATCAGAGGCACTGGGCCTGACTTGAGCATTTGAGACCTCAAAGCCCACCCTCAGTGACACAGCATCTCCAACAAGGCCACCCCTCCCCCAACCAAGGCACACCTCCTAATAAGTGCTACTCCCTGGTAACCAAGTGTTCAAATTTATGAACCTATGGGGCTATTCCGGTTCAAACCACCACACTTTCCATATGCTTAAAAGAACAATGTACAGGTCTGAACTGAAACAGTTGTGGCGATTTTCAAGACCCTTTGCTGTTAATCCATTCATTTATAAAATGTCCACATGCTTGGCTTGGTGTTCATGCCATCTAAATGCACCAATGCAAATAAAATACTCTTTTAGAGTACCAAATGTTATGCTAAAAATACCTTATTTAAAAAGACAGTCTCTGCTCCCACAAAGGCTAAGTTCCAGTGGAAGACATAAACTCTCTCCAATAGTGGTCATTTTAAAGGCAACTGGATGACTTGCTTTGAGAAAAGGCCCCTGTTCTGCTCTTAGGCTGAAAGAAGGCTTCCCTAAGGAATTTGAGCTGAGAACTAAATGTCAAATAGGATTAACTTGTAAACAAGAGAGGCCACACGTGTGGAGTATCCAGGCAACTAAAACAAGGACTTATGGCTGGCACAGAAAGACAGGGTGGTGTTACGAGTCTCGGGAGGAGACCCAACCCAGACCATGCAGAGCCATATGTAGAATCTGGCGCCTTCTGTAAAAGCCAAGGGACCATACTGAAGGATTTTTGCCTCCACCCACTTCCTGTTACTACAATAGACTAAATACCTGGGGCTGGATAATTCATAAAGAAAAGATATAGGAGCAGGAAGGATGACTCCGCAGTTAAAAACATTGATTTCTCCACCAGAAGATGCAGATTTGATTCCCAGGCCCCAGGTAGTGGCTCACGACCTTCTGTAATTCCATCAGGGGATCCAAAATCCTCTTCTGACCTCCACCTTCATCAGGACCACACACAGCACAGTGACAAAACACCCATACACATGCAAGCAAAACACCACTACTCATGAAAATAATGTTTTCTTTAAATGGAAAAGAAATGTATTTAGCTCACAGCTTTGGAGGGTGGAACGCTGAAGATGGGACAGCTTCTGGTGAAGCCGTGTGTCGAGAAGGGAACGTGGGGGACAAGCAGGTGTGTGTGTAAGGGCAGAAGGGGTGCCAGCCACCTTCTAACAGCTCACCCTCTCCCACACAATAGCTAGGCTGCTAGGACTAGCCCAGTCTTGTCAACAGTTGAGAGACACAGCCTAGCAGATCCCTCAATGCTCCAAGGAGCACCCTTTCAGCTAGGAACTCCACCCAAGTAAAGCCAGATCCTTGACCTCAGCCCAGAAAGGAATCCCAGGGCAAACCAGTGTGGGGCAAAGTCAGCAAATGTATGAACTGTTGAAACAGAAAGTCATAAGGAAAAAGACAGTCTGCATCCAAGGCATGGGCGCAGACTCCCTGAGAGGCACACTTATGTCCTTACAGTGACTGTTTCTATGACCGTATAACCTTAAGTTAGATTGCACAAAGAATGCAATTTTCATGTTAGGCAAGCTGGAGCCATAAGATGGCTCAGCAGATAAAGGCAGTTACTGCCAAGCCTGGTGACCTAAAGGGCCCATATGGTAGAAGAGGCACCAAGTGGCTAAGGTTGTCTTCTGATTTCCATCCCATGACTGGACATCCACATGGGTGCAGGCACGTGCACCCACACACACACACACACACACACACATAAAGTTAACTGGTTATCGAGCCAAAGAAATATACCTATTTCTATCTTCCTAACATTGAGATTACAAGTCTGTGCACTGAGCTTAACTTTTATTTTTAATGTGAGTTCAGAGATCAAACTTGAGTACTTATACCCTTAAAGCAAGCAGTTTACCAACCCAGCTATGTCTCTGGCCTCCTTGTAGGAGATTTTAAGCAAAAGAGCTGTAAGATCGGATTTCTAGGACGATACCTTGGCCCCAGGATATAAGAACTGAGAAGAGATTTGAGATGTGTGGTCTATCAGTTAGAGAGAGAGGGTGAAGGGCTGCTTGAACTAATACTGGAGAAAGAGATATACAAAAGACCCTAGGATTTACAAGTAGAGCCAATAAGGGGAAATACAGGGGGAGAAGGTAGAAAAGCTCCTAGATTTTTGTCTCATCTACTGAATGGCAAAGGAGCTTTCACCAACTTAGGAACAAAGATCAGGTCTAGGAAAGGAGAAAACAAACATTAACCATCATCCAGACACCAATGGCTCTGGCAGTTCCAAGGTGTGAGTGCTCTGTTACTGATGGACACTCTGAAAAACTTCTTTTTTTCTAATGACCTGGTCCATCCCACCCATCCCACCCCTATACACTGTGTGAATCAAAATTCCTCCTCAGTGAAACACTCCTGAAGAGGGGCTTGGCCTAAGCGGATTGGTAGAAATTCCCAGCCTTCAGGGCGGTGGTGGCACACGCCTTTAATCCCAGCACTTGGGAGGCAGAGGCAGGCAGATTTCTTGGTTCAAGGCCAGCCTGGTCTACAGAGTGAGTTCCAGGACAGCCAGTGCTACACGGAAAAACCCTGTCTCGAAAACACCAAAAAACAAAAAAACAAAAAAACCCAAAACAACCCCCCCAAAAAAGGAGCACACACATAAAGAAATTCCCAGCCTAGTCTCTCCTGAGCCACACAGATACTTTTCTTTCTCAAGGTGGCTTACACTAAGAGCCTGCAGGATCTTGTGAAGAAGGAAGAACGCTGAGAATTCACACTCAAGGTCACCAGAAAGGAGAGGCTTGAACTGGAGTTATGTTACTTCTAAACAATGTTTATCTTCTATTGTTATTTTCCCCTCACTGAAGACTCCGGTGGCAGCAATCCAAGATGGTCTTACTAGCCGTGAAAACGATGAGACAGTTTCTAACACCTTGACCTTGTCCAATGGCTTGGAAAGGAGAACTAACCCCCACAGGGAAGATGGCTTTGAGGAGCTCCAGTATTTCCCCAACTTCTATGCACTACTGACAAGCATCGACTCAGGTAACCCGCCACTTTATGACCATGGGGAAGGGAAATGAGACAGTAATTCTTAGAAGTGTGTGGGTGGCTTTCTTCCTGTTCATGGTCCCCAAGTGCAGTCCTCTATGACATACACTGTTGGCTGGGAAAAACATTTCACATCATTCTTTTTTCAGAAGCAGTGTACTAGTCATGGAAAGAGTAATCAGGAAATGTGGAGTTTCTGGATAACTTAATCTTGTTAACAGACAGTTTGTTTATTTGTTCACTAATAAATAGCAGTTGTGGAACATCTGCTGTGTACAGGTACCCAGCTCTGTCACGTGCTGAGATGAATCACCATCCTGCCCTGACACAGCCCAGCCTTCACACTTTAGCATGGCTGCTTTTTTGCTATCAGTCTTTTTTACTTTATTTATTTATTCATTCATTTTGTGTGCGGGCATGTGTGCCTCGGTGCACATGTGAATATTGGAGGATAATTTTCAGGAATCAGTTTTGTTCTATCTGCTACAGGATCCTAGGGATGGGACACAGGTCATCAGTCTTGGCAGCGAGTGCTCTTAGCAACTATGTCATCTCTCTGGGCCTTCAGCTTTTTTAATGCTTTGTTCTCAGCTTCACTGGGGTGTAATTGATAATTACAGGATGTACCCCTGTAATCCCAGCTCTTGGAAGGCTGAGGCAAAAGGATTACCATGAGCATGGGTCCAGCCTGGCCTATATAGTGAGCTTGAAGCTAGCCTTAGCTACATAGCAAGATTCTCTCTCCCTCCCTCCCTCCCCCATCTCTCTCCCTCCCTCCCCCCCCCACCTCTCTCTCTCTCTCTCTCTCTCTCTCTCTCACACACACACACACACACACACACCACACCAAATTGTATACAATATGCACATAGCACAGTGTTTTGGTATTCATCTACACTGTGAAATGAACATCATTGCTAATGATTGTATTCTGTCTCCCATAGACATAGTTGACATTGTCTGTTTATTCATTTTCTTCTGTTATTGTGAAAACTCTGCCCTCTTAGCAAATTTCAAGTATATAATCCAGTGGTGTCAGCCACAGCTACCAAGCTGCACAGTGTCCAGACCTATTCACTCTACAGAACAGAAACTTGATACCTTTGACTAACATCTCCCAGTTTTACCCTCTCCATCCAGTCTTAGGCAATGCCGTTCTACTCTCTTACTTCTATGACCTTGGCTATTTTAAGTTCCACATTCAGTTGTCTCTCCATAAATGTAGAGGGGATGTCAGGACCTCCTTTAATTACCAAAATCCACACCCACTCAAATCCTTTATATAAAATGGTACAGATACTGTGGCTAACCTCAGAGGTAGAGTGCTTGCCTAGCACGTCCAAGGGCTTGGATTGGATTTGGTTACACGTTACATACATGCTTACACACACACACACACACACACACACAGAGTGTGGGTAAAATATAGTATTTTCATATAATCATCACACACCCTCCAAGGACTTTGAATCATCTCTGAATTACTTACACTTCCTACCCCAGTGGAAGTGCTATAGAAATAGTTGTTATTAAAAAAAATAAAATAAAAAATAAAATAAAATAAAATAAAAATAAAATAAATAGTAGTTGTTGTTCTGTATTGCTTGGAGAAGTAAAGCAAAAAAAAAAAATGACCTGTCTGTGCTCACTAAGTTTTTCTTCTTTTTCATTAGTATTTCTTGATCCTTGGCTAGTTGAATCATGGCTAATGAAGCCTCTGGTTCAGAACTGAGAGAATGCACTATCTGTCTCAGTGTCTGGCTTGCTTTATCTACTGTGTTTTTTAGGCACATTGTCAAAAACAAAACAAAACATCAAGAGGAAATCCTGCCAGTTGTATTAAATCTGTTTGGAAAGCTTCCTTCATTTTCCTCTCTTAGTGGGAACCTTATTCATCCTCTGAATTATTCAGGACATTACTAAACATTTGCAGCTTGGATTGTTTTTTCCCAGTGAGTTCAAATGAGCCCTGGAGGAAGGGAAGTCAGGAGCACACGTACATTTGGGGAGATTGTTCGTTTTTAAACAAGTCCGACCCCGATCTTGTCGGTCACGTGTGTACTGAGCTGTCTGCAGGATTTGGCTTCTTCTTGTTTCTGGTTAATCTGCAAAGGATAGTCGTCTCGAAGCTCCCCTGCTGCTGTTCAGGCAGATGCCCTGCATGGCCCCAATGGCTTTCTCTGTCCCTGTTACTGTCCTCAAGTGAGCAATTGTGTAAAAACTTCCTGAACTGTAATCTCTTTCCTCCATAAAGTGATCTTGGAATGACCTCTGTTCCCAGAGAGTTCTGTTTGCCCTTCGGGGTTGAGACACTGGCCAGATGGCCCCGGCCTCTCTGCGTGAATCTGGAGGCTATGTTTTGCAACATTTTGTCCCATTGGTTGGAAAATGGACAGCTCAGAACCTCTGTCACTTTAGTGAGTCACTGCTCACCAGTGAAGAGCATCAGCACAATGCTAAATATATACGCACACCCTTGATCTAATACTGTGATGGCTAAAGTCACCTGTCAAGTCTCATTCAGGGTCTCCACAACTCATCTTCCTCAAAACCTGTAAGCTTTGTGGTATCTTAAAAATCCTGCTGTATAGAGCATTCGCATTTGTTTATCTTTCAGGCAGCTTGGTTTGTGTGTTTCAGTGATTATTTTAAGACAGTGTCCTATGTCCTAGGCTGACCTCAAACTCTATATCCAAGGATGACATTGAACTTCTTTTTTTTTTTTTTTTTTTGTCTTTTTTTTTATTTGATATAATTTATTTACATTTCAAATGATTTCCCCTTTTCTAGCCCCCCCCTCCCCGAAAGTCCCGTAAGCCCCCTTCTCTTCCCCTGTCCTCCCTCCCACCCCTTCCCAGTTCCCCGTTCTGGTTTTGCCAAATACTGTTTCACTGAGTCTTTCCAGAACCAGGGACCACTCCTGCTTTCTTCTTGTATCTCATTTGATGTGTGGATTATGTTTTGGGTATTCCAGTTTTCTAGGTTAATAACCACTTATTAGTGAGTGCATACCATGATTCACCTTTTGAGTCTGGGTTACCTCACTTAGTATGATGTTCTCTAGCTCCATCCATTTGCCTAAGAATTTCATGAATTCATTGTTTCTAATGGCTGAATAGTACTCCATTGTGTAGATATACCACATTTTTTGTATCCACTCTTCTGTTGAGGGATACCTGGGTTCTTTCCAGCATCTGGCAATTATAAATAGGGCTGCTATGAACATAGTAGAGCATGTATCCTTATTACATGGTGGGGAATCCTCTGGGTATATGCCCAGGAGTGGTATAGCAGGATCTTCTGGAAGTGAGGTGCCCAGTTTTCGGAGGAACCGCCAGACTGCTTTCCAGAGTGGTTGTACCAATTTGCAACCCCACCAGCAGTGGAGGAGTGTTCCTCTTTCTCCGCACCCTCTCCAACACCTGCTGTCTCCTGAATTTTTAATCTTAGCCATTCTGACTGGTGTAAGATGAAATCTTAGGGTTGTTTTGATTTGCATTTCCCTAATGACTAATGAAGTGGAGCATTTTTTAAGATGCTTCTCCGCCATCCGAAGTTCTTCAGGTGAGAATTCTTTGTTTAACTCTGTACCCCATTTTTTAATAGGGTTGTTCGGTTTTCTGGAGTCTAACTTCTTGAGTTCTTTATATATATTGGATATTAGCCCTCTATCTGATGTAGGATTGGTGAAGATCTTTTCCCAATTTGTTGGTTGCCGATCTGTCCTCTTGATGGTGTCCTTTGCCTTACAGAAACTCTGTAACCTTATGAGGTCCCATTTGTCAATTCTTGCTCTTAGAGCATACGCTATTGGTGTTCTGTTCAGAAACTTTCTCCCTGTACCGATGTCCTCAAGGGTCTTCCCCAGTTTCTTTTCTATTAGCTTCAGAGTGTCTGGCTTTATGTGGAGGTCCTTGATCCATTTGGATTTGAGCTTAGTACAAGGAGACAAGGATGGATCAATTCGCATTCTTCTGCATGCTGACCTCCAGTTGAACCAGCACCATTTGTTGAAAAGGCTATCTTTTTTCCATTGGATGTTTTCAGCCTCTTTGTCGAGGATCAAGTGGCCATAGGTGTGTGGGTTCATTTCTGGATCTTCAATCCTGTTCCATTGATCCTCCTGCCTGTCACTGTACCAATACCATGCAGTTTTTAACACTATTGCTCTGTAGTATTGCTTGAGGTCAGGGATACTGATTCCCCCAGATTTTCTTTTGTTGCTGAGAATAGTTTTAGCTATCCTGGGTTTTTTGTTGTTCCAGATGAATTTGATAATTGCTCTTTCTAACTCTGTGAAGAATTGAGTTGGGATTTTGATGGGTATTGCATTGAATCTGTATAGTGCTTTAGGCAAAATGGCCATTTTAACTATATTGATTCTACCGATCCATGAGCATGGGAGGTTTTCCCATTTTTTGAGGTCTTCTTCCATTTCCTTCTTCAGAGTCTTGAAGTTCTTGCCATACAGATCTTTCGCATGTTTGGTAAGAGTCACCCCAAGATACTTTATACTGTTTGTGGCTATTGTGAAGGGGGTCATTTCCCTAATTTCTTTCTCAGCCTGCTTATCCTTTGAGTATAGGAAGGCCACTGATTTGCTTGAGTTGATTTTGTAACCTGCCACTTTGCTGAAGTTGTTTATCAGCTGTAGGAGCTCTCTAGTGGAGTTCTTTGGGTCACTTAGGTAGACGATCATGTCGTCTGCAAATAATGATAGTTTGACTTCCTCCTTTCCAATTTGTATCCCTTTGACCTCCTTATGTTGTCGAATTGCCCGAGCTAGTACCTCAAGTACAATATTGAAAAGATAAGGAGAAAGGGGGCAGCCTTGTCTGGTCCCTGATTTCAGTGGGATTGCTTCAAGTTTCTCTCCGTTTAGTTTGATGCTGGCTACCGGTTTGCTGTATATTGCTTTTACTATGTTTAGGTATGGGCCTTGAATTCCTGTTCTCTCCAAGACTTTAAGCATGAAAGGATGCTGAATTTTGTCAAATGCTTTTTCAGCATCCAATGAAATGACCATGTGGTTTTGTTCTTTGAGTTTGTTTATGTAGTGGATTGTATTGATGGATTTCCGTATATTGAACCAACCCTGCATTCCCGGGATAAAGCCTACTTGATCATGGTGGATGATCGTTTTGATGTGTTCTTGGATTCGGTTGGCAAGAATTTTGTTGAGTATTTTTGCATCGATGTTCATAAGGGAAATTGGTCTGAAGTTCTCTTTCTTTGTTGGATCTTTGTGTGGCTTTGGTATCAGCGTAATTGTGGCTTCGTAGAAGGAATTGGGTAGTGTTCCTTCTGTTTCTATTTTGTGGAATAGTTTGAAGAGTATTGGTGTTAACTCTTCTTTGAAGGTCTGGTAGAATTCTGCACTGAAACCATCTGGTCCTGTGCTTTTTTTGGTTGGAAGACTTTCTATGACTCCTTCTATTTCTTTAGGCTTTATGGGACTGTTTAGATGGTCTAGTTGGTCCTGATTTAATTTTGGTATTTGGTATCTGTCAAGGAAATTGTCCATTTCCTCCAGATTCTCCAGTTGTGTTGAGTACAGGCTCTTGTAGTAGGATCTGATGATTTTTTGGATTTCCTCAGTTTCCGTTGTTATGTCTCCCTTTTCATTTCTAAGTTTGTTAATTTGGATACTTTCTCTGTGCCCTTTTGTCAGTCTGGCTAAGGGTTTATCTATCTTGTTGATTTTCTCAAAGAACCAGCTCCTAGTTTTGTTGATTTTTTGTATGGTTCTCTTTGTTTCTACTTGATTGATTTCGGCCCTGAGTTTGATGATTTCCTGCCTTCTACTCCTCCTGGGTGAAATAGCTTCTTTTTGTTCTAGGGCTTTCAGGTGTGTCATTAAGTTGGTAATGTATGCTCTCTCCATTTTCTTTTTGGAGGCACTCAGGGCTATGAGTTTTCCTCTTAGCACTGCTTTCATTGTGTCCCATAGATTTGGGTATGTTGTGTTTTCATTTTCATTGTGTTCTAAAAAGTCTTTAATTTCTTTCTTTATTTCTTCCTTGACCAAGGTGTCATTGAGTAGAGTATTGTCCAATTTCCACGTGTATGTGGGTTTTCTGTTGTTTCTGTTGCTATTGAAGACCACTTTTATTCCATAGTGATCAGATAGGAGGCATGGGATTAGTTCTATCTTTTTATATTTGTTGAGGTCTGTCTTGTGACCAATTATATGGTCGATTTTGGAGAAGGTACCATGAGGTGCTGAAAAAAAGGTATATTCTTTTGTTTTAGGATAGAATGTTCTATATATATCAGTTAAATCTAATTGGTCCAAAGCTTCAATTAGTTTCATTGTGTCCTTGTTTAGTTTCTGTTTTCCTGATCGGTCCATTGAGGAAAGTGCAGTGTTGAAGTCACCCACAATTATTGTGTTAGGTGCAATGTGTGCTTTGAGTTTTAATAAAGTTTCTTTTATGAAAGAGGGTGCCCTTGCATTTGGAGCATAGATGTTCAGGATTGAGAGTTCTTCTTGTTGTATTTTTCCTTTGACCAGCAAGAAGTGTCCCTCAGAGTCTCTTTTGATGACTTTGGGTTGAAAGTCAATTTTATCTGATATTAAAATGGCTACTCCAGCTTGTTTCCTGAGACCATTTGCTTGTAAAATTGTCTTCCAGCCTTTTACTCTAAGGTAGTGTTTGTCTTTGACCCTGAGGTGTGTTTCCTGTAAGCTGCAAAATGTAGGGTCCTGTTTACGTATCCAGTCAGTTAGTCTGTGTCTTTTTATTGGGGCATTGAGTCCATTGATGTTAAGAAATATTAAGGAATAGTGATTGTTACTTCCTATCATTTTTGACGTTATTTTTTAAATTTGATTGCTTAACTTCTTTTGGGTTTGATGAAAGGTTACTATCTTGCTTTTTTCAGGGTGGAGTTTCCCTCCTTGTATTGGTGTTGTCCTCCTATTATCCTTTTTAGGGCTGGGTTTGTGGATAGATATTGGGTGAACTTGGTTTTGTCGTGAAATATCTTAGTTTCTCCATCTATGGTGATTGAGAGTTTTGCTGGATATAGTAGTTTTGGTTGGCATTTGTGTTCTCTTAGAGTCTGCATGAGATCTGCCCAGGACCTTCTAGCCTTCATAGTCTCAGGTGAAAAGTCTGCTGTGATTCTGATAGGTCTTCCTTTATATGTTACTTGGCCTTTTTCTCTTACTGCCTTTAGTATTCTTTCTTTGTTTAGAACATTTGGTGTTTTGATTATTATGTGACGGGAAGTATTTCTGTTCTGGTCCAGTCTGTTTGGAGTTCTGTAGGCTTCTTGTATATTCATGGGCATCTCTCTCTTTAGGTTAGGGAAGTTTTCTTCCATAATTTTATTGAAGATATTTGCTGGCCCTTTAAGTTGTAAATCTTCACTCTCATCTATGCCTATAATCCTTAGGTTTGGTCTTCTCATTGTGTCCTGGATTTCCTGGATATTTTGGGTTACAAGCTTTTTGCACTTTGCATTTTCTTTAACTGTTGAGTCCATGGTTTCTATGGAATCTTCAGCATCTGAGATTCTTTCTTCTATCTCTTGTATTCTGTTGTTGATATTTGCATCTCTGTCCCCTGATTTCTTCCCAAGGCTTTCTATCTCCAAAGTTGTCTCCCTTTGAGTTTTCTTAGTTGTTTCTACTTCTGATTTTAGATCCTGGATGGTTTTGCTTAGCTCCTTCCCTTGCATGTTTGTGTTTTCCTGTAATTCTTTAAGAGATTTTTGTGTTTCCTCTTTCATGAGCTCAGCCTGTTGACCAAAGTTCTCCTGTATTTCTTTAAGAGATTTTTGTGTTTCGTCTTTCATGACCTCAGCCTGTTGAGCAAAGTTCTCCTGTATTTCTTTAAGTGTTTTTTGCATTTCCTCCTTGTTGGCTTTTGTATTCTCCTGGATTTCTTTCAATGATTTTTGTGTTTCCCTTGCAAGGGCTTCTAACTTTTGATCCATTTTCTCCTGAATGTCCTTCATGTGTTCCTGTACCAGCATCATGACCAGTGATTTTAAATCCAAATCTTGTTTTACTGGTGTGATGGGGTATCCAGGACTTGCTGGTAGAGGAGAATTTGGTTCAGATGTTGCCATATTGCCTTGATTTCTGTTAGTGACGTTTCTGCGTTTGCCTTTTGCCATCTAGCTCTCACTGGTGTTACTTGGTCTTGTCAGTGCTGGACTCACCAGTGCAAGCTGCCCCTTCCCCGTTGGCCTCTGGTGCACAGCTTACACTCTGCACTGCCTATAGACAGGGTGTTGTTGTCCAGGCTGTTCAGATCCCGAAGCAGGCACCTGAAGGCTCCCGCTGGGGCCCGCAGGATTTATTGGAGCACACTGACTTCTCCCAGCTGGCCGCCCGGAAGCCCCCACTAGCCTCTTGAGGGACCTGGAGATGTGGCGGCCACCCAGGCTGATCTGAAGCGGAGAGAGTTGAGCTGGGGGCTTCTGCCTGAGGCCTTGCCCCAGATTGTGTCTATGGACCAGGTGGAACCCGTGTGCACCCCCAGGGAGCTCTGAAGGTGAATGTTGCTGTGACCTCCCCTGTGCTCCGCTCACTCCTCTGGGCAGCCGATTTCCCCAACCGGGCTGGCGCACACTAGGTTAGCCTTGTCGCCTGGGCCCTGAGTCCAGGCAAACGCCTGGGAGGCCAAGGTCCGAGCAAAGTTCCCCTAGGGCTATGTCTGTTATTTGGGTCCGCCAGGTGACCCGGATGGCGGGCGTGCGCGTCCGCGCTCCCCGAAAGCACCGGGAGAGTCTGTTGTGCTAATAACCTCCTGGGCGGGTTGACACACAGATGGCCCACCAAGCCGCCCAGTTCTTGGGGTCAGTCCTGTGCCTTTTGGGGCCTAGACCCCCGTTTTGTTAGCCTCAGGCTACGCTTGTTAGCAGTCTCTGCCCTCCCGAGCACTCTGGCTCCTGTAGGCAAAATGGCGGCGCGTGCACCGGCCGGGGCAAAAAAAAAAAAAACTCCTGGCTGGGTTGGCACCCCAATGGCCACTCGAACAGCCCAGGGCCTGGGTGCAGGCCAACGCCCGTCTGGCTCAGACCCCTGCGGTGTTGGGCCTAGGATTATGTTTGTGTACCTCAGTCTGACCGATCTCTGGAGCCCGGGATCAAGATGGCGGTGAGTCTCTCCTGACTGGCGGGCAGCCGAGTTCTGAAGTGGCTTCCGTGCAGCGAAAGGCTCCGCAGAACCGCAGTTGCTTGCCGCCCGGCTGGTCAGCGAAGGTCAGTGGTCGTGGGCGCAGGGCCTAACTGGACCCTGTGTCGCCTTGGTTCCACCGCTGATGGCCCTTCAGCTGGAGCAGCCACTGCTACCGCCGCCGCCGCCGCTGCCCGTTCTTTCGTATATCGACATTGAACTTCTAATCCTCCTGTCCCTGGTTCCAAGATGCTGGGATTGTAGACATGCATCATCAAATCCGGTTTATTCAGTGCTGGAGTTTAAACCTTGTATACACTAAGCTAGCGCTATACCAACTGAGCTAAAATCCCAGCACCAGATGCTATCTCTTTACTGTCTACTTTATTACTACAATACTTCAGGTGTAATTAAAGACCTATAGAAAAGTTAATATGTACTCATTTCTAAAAGCAATTTTGTATGGCTATATACTGCCCTATATTTCCAATCCTGTGTTAGCTTGGGTTTTTTTTTGGGGGGGGGGGTATATATGTGTGTTTCTTATTTCAGTTAAATGTATGTGGATTTAGTTATAAATAAACGGGGAGATATTTCCAAACTTGTAATGCTATACTTCATTAATTGATAGTGAAAGATAAAAGTATTTTCTACCAGTTGTCTTTAAATTATTTTTGTTCTCATGGGGGCTGGAGAGACATTAAGAACAGTTACGAACACTAGTTGCTCTTCCAGAAGACCCAAGTTCAATTTCCAGCATCCACACTGTGGCTCATAACCTTCTATAACTCCAGTTCCAGGAGATCTGTCCCCTCTTCTGATCTCCGCAGGCAAAGCACATAAAATAATATGAATTTAAAAATTGTTAATGAATTCTTTTTGCTTGTTTTCCATAGAAAAAGAAGCAAAAGAGAAAGAAACCCTGATCACCATCATGAAGACATTGATTGACTTTGTGAAAATGATGGTGAAATACGGCACCATATCTCCAGAGGAAGGTGTTTCCTACCTAGGTGAGAACGCTGCTTTATTTTTACCACGGCCATTTCCATTTGTCCAAAGCAGACTAAAGATGTGGCAATAATCACCTCACTAATTTGATGATTTATGCCAGAGCAGCCCAGATCTCCAGGGTAACAGAATTGCTTGGGTTGGTGATGCATACAAATAAAATTAATTAGACAGTCTCTACTTTTCCTCTTAATAAATACAGCTTGAAGGGAAATCTCCCACATTTTTATATTAAATTTTACTAGTGCCTTATAATAATCCCCAGGGAGTGATTTTATTACAATTCAACTCATTAATTTTTTTTTAACTTGTGTTTAGAAGTCTGGATTAAGTCTTGATTTTCCACCTCTGAGTACTGTGCATGGCAAACAGAAAGAGTACTAGCTAGGCATCAGGATCCTCTCTCCACTGTGCTGGGAAGGAAGGCCCTGCACCACACAAGGCTTCACTTCTCACATCTGTAAAGTAAAGGATGAAACCACTCTCAGGTTATCCCATCACTAAGGGAAGTCAAGGCAGGAACCTGGAGGTAACTGCTGATGCAGAGGCCATGGAGGAATGCTGTTTGCTGGCTTGCTCCTGGCTTGCTCAGTCTGCTTTCTGACAGCGCCCAGCACCACTGGCTCAGGTCTGGGTACTTCCATATCGCTCCTTACTCAAGAAAATGCATCACAGGCTTGCCCACAAGCTTGCCCACAGGCTTGCCCACAGGCCAGTGTGTTGGGGGCACCTTTGAAACTGAAGTTCCCTCTTCCAAAATGACTCTAGCTTATGCCAAATTGACATAAAACTAGCCAGCACATACATGGCACACTTACATACATAAAGACAAAATATTCATACACATAAAATAAGCAAATCTTAAAAATTAAAATATGGTTTTTAGGTTATGCATTGAGAGTGCTCAAGTGTTAGGTTTTTTTTTTTTTAAGTAGTTTTGTTTCCCTGAGTATTTTTTACCACCCATGTGGTTTGGTCAAGATGGCCTCAGAGTGTCTTACTCTGCCAGGGCAAAGAAAAACAAACAAGTAAACAAATCACTTTGGTCAACAGGATCCAGAATGATTCAACAGGATCCTAGGATGTCCTCATAAAAACAGTTCTTCCTGGTTTTATTTTGATTATAAAAAGAACATCTTTCTTGTAAAAAGCCATTCAAGGCAAAAGAAAAAAATGAATGAATAAATGAATGAGTGAAAGTAATATAAAAGAAAGTTAAAATCACTCCTGATACCAATCCCCTCATAACATTTTGATTTACAATCTTCCAGATGTCTTGTCTGTGAAGTATATATGAGTACACACCTATGTTCTTTACCTTAAAAGAAACTGTGTTCACATTACAGCTGGTGCTGTCCAGCCAACACTATTCCTCTAACACAGTGGTTCTCAACCTTCCTAATGTTTTGACCCTTTAATACAGATCCTAATGTTGTGGTGGCCCCCAGCCATAAAATTATTTTTCTTGCTACCTCATAACTGCAGTTTTGCTACTGTTTTGAATCATAATGTAAACATCTATGTTTTCTGATGGTCTTAGGTGACCTCTGTGAAAGGGTCATTTGACAACCAACATGGTGACGATCCACAAGTTGAGAAACTCTACTGCTATGAATCTTTATCTAAATATCTGATATGCAGGATATCTGATATGTGACCCCAAAAGGGGTCATGACCCACAGGTTGAGGACTGCTGCCCTAACAATATAACAGATGTTATTCAGGACAATGTCAGCAGTGAGACCTAGAATTCTGTGCTTTGATATTTTTCCTGGGAAAACATGTCAAGATACTGGAAAGACTTATGTGTAAGCAGTTGTTCCTAAAGCTGCCTGATGCTAAGTGTCTAGCATGGTAACCACTGACCACAAGTTGCTACTTACATGAAAAGTCATTAAGTTAAGTGCTTCCTAAGCTAAGACAGCTGGCCAGGCAGGCATGGTGGCTCAGCGTATAATCCCAGCACTAGGGAAGCTAAGGTAGGAGGATTAAAAAGGAGTGGAAAGCCAGCCTTGGCTGCAGCCAAAGTTTCAGGTCAGCCTGGGGTAGAATGAGGCCCTGGTTTAAAGGAATTAAAAACAAAAATGAATGAATAAATAAAATCTAAGACATGAGTTGCGGTACATGCCTGTAATCACCACATATGGGAGTAAACATTTAATATCATTTTTTTGGGAAATTAAAGCATATTTCTTCTCTTCTCTCTAGAAAACTTGGATGAAACAATCGCTCTGCAGACCAAGAACAAGCTAGAAAAAAATACTACTGACAGCAAAAGCAAGCTTTTCCCAGGTAGGATTTACTTATCTGTGTTTTGTTTTGTTTTTTTTCTAGCTGTTAAAAAACATTTTCAGAGGTAAATAATGGGTCTCAATAGGCATTACTAGAGCATTGCAGATTTCAAAACATTTTAAAATCTCAGGTTCAGCCATAGGAATAACCAATGGAACCTCGACTGTTTTATAGCTTGTCGCCGCAAAGAAATCTTACAGCCAAAAATACAAAACAGTTTTTTCTCTTAGAGGCTTCTCTGTTGCTTTTTCTGGGCTGGGAATTGAACACAGAGCCCCAGTGTGGAAGGCTAACATCCTACCATAAAGTCATGCCTCTAGCACTGTGCTAAAAGTTAATGTGGGTATTTAACAAGGACTCTTTGGAGGTGACTGGTTACAAAGCAGGCCATTCTCCATGAAAGCCCCTCCCCCACCAGTGTCTTTTCCTTACCTCTTCTTGAGGCCACCGTCCCAGGCCACCTGACATTCCCCAAGGCCCCCACATCCCCTCAAGAAGCTCTGTGCCCTCCACAATATGCCACTTTTCTGTGTTTCTCCTTCTACCCACATTCATCTCTGCCCAGTAAACACCACAGCACTGAGCTGTGTGAAGAATCCTCCTCTCCAGGGGAAGGGAGAACAAAAAAAGAAAAAAGATTGCAAGCTGTGGGGTCTTGTGCTTTAGCTATTTTGCCCCAAGCACAGAAATTACATACATGTTGGTAAAACTGTAGTGTGCCCCTAAGTGATGTTTTCGTGCAGGGATTTTTATAATTAGTTTCTATGCTAGGGCTCAAAGGCAGCCCTCATGCTAGCTAGTCAGGTACTCTACCACTTAGCTGCATGGTTAGCCTTCAGGGGGTTTTTTATATTTATTTTGTGTGTATGAGAGTGTGTGTGTGTGTGTGTGTGTGTGTGTGTGTGTGTGTGTGTGTGTGTGTAAAAACCAGAAGTCAACATCAAGTGGCATCCTTATCACTCTCCGCCATTTTTTTTTTTTTGGAGACACAATCTTTGCCTGAACTTGGAGCGCACAGAGTTGGCTACATTAGCTGCCCAGCACATCTGTCAATCCTCCCATCTTTGCCTCTCCAGTACTAGAATCTCACGTGGTCAGAGGTGGCAGCATGAGGTTGATAGTTCAAGGGCAGACTAGGCTACGTGAGAACTTGTCTCAAAAATAAATAAATAAATAAATAACAAAACTATTCTCATTTGTAGCCAAGACCTGCATAGCACACCCCAGTTGACTGACAGCGCCAACTCCATTAAGATAAATAAGGATGGGGTGTGACTCAGTGGTAGAGCACTTGCCGAGCTGCAGGGCACGCTGGGTTTGACCTCCAGCCTAGGTCCTCCTCAGAAAGGGAGGGAGGGAAGGAGGGACAGAAGTCAAAAAGTTTTGATCACACATGCCAGATCTTCTGGCATGGAGGCTGAGGCAGGAGGATTGCTTGAGCCAGGAGTTCACAGACAACAGTGAAAGCCAATCTCTCATATAATAATAATTAAACAAGTTCTCTGATGGCAGTGTGGCTGAAGAAAGGGTGCCCAGGCAGAATGTGGGGTGCTGGGGTCAGGGCCCAGCTCTTTATTAACACCGTGGGGGACCCTGAGCATTTTTTTTTTCTTCCTGGGGCCTCAGTTTCCTCTTCTGTGAAATGAGGGCTGAGGGCTGGAACCACGGATATCCCTTTCGGTTCAAAAAATATAGCATGACCTCAAACTATCTTTTCACCAAAGTTTGTTCTCATTAAGAACTAAAAAAGGTATGGAATGGTATTTAACCACAGCGCACTATCTGATCACAGCACCGCCAGAGAAGAGTCACGAAGAAACCGACAGTACCAAGGAAGAAGCCGCCAAGATGGAAAAGGAATACGGAAGCCTGCAGGATTCTACAAAAGATGATAACTCCAACGTGGGAGGAAAGACGGATGAAGCCAAAGGTCTGGATCTAACAGCTCTGGGGTGGGCAATGAAGCTGGGGAAGCAGGGGTTTTAACATTCGAGTAAGACATCCAAAAACAAGCCCCCCACAGCACAGTCTGTGCCGTTAAGATTAGCGAGCGGGGAGATCCAACAGCAAGTCCCCCACAGCACGATCTGTGCCGCTAAGATTAGCAGAGCGGGGCGGTCACGTAGTTAAGCCCACACGGTACAGTCTGTGAGGTTAAGATTAGCACGCAGCACCTTTGCTAGAATAACAGTGTGTTTTAATAGTCTTGAGTCTTCTGGGATGACAAGTTGGTTTCATTCTTTAATGGTCGGTGGCTTTTGGGTTTGGGAAAAGATACTCACGGTTGAAAGAATATTCATAGTCATTTATGTTTTTTATCTTTAATGTTCTGTTTATTATCCTAATGTATTGAGAAATATTGTTTGTAGCAATATTTACTGCCTTAGACTTTGTTTAGTCAGTTGAGCTTGATATTTTGAGATGGCATAGTTCAGGTTGGTCTAGGACTCTCTGTGTAACCAGGGCTGGCCTCAAACTCATGGCAATCCTCCTGCCCCTGGCTCCCATCTGTTAGAATTACAGGCACGAGCAATATTTCTTTAAGTTGTTTAATAGTCCTCCAGATAATCGCAATGTGGCTCACTCAGCCACGTCGCTCTAGTGAGCGGGATTAACAAAGCAATTTCCTCACTCAAACGGTGCTGCAGCTTGGAAATGCCTTTAAGAGCTTGATAAAAATCACCAATCTGGTGCATCCGTTTGCTATAAAAGTAAATGTATCTAAGGCCTACAAAATTCACACCTTCCTAGCATTTTACAAGCTTTCTCAGAAACCACCCTCCCTCCAGAAAAAGACTTGATGAGGTATAAGTTCTAAATTATTAAGTCCTTTGGTTGAGGGCAGGATGTGTTCTTTATTACAAGTTTCATAGTTACATTATAGAAAGCCTACATCCCTATGCCTCAAGATACCTTGTTTGAAACAATCTTTATCAGAAGCTGGGCAGAGATGTTTGGAGCTGCTTTATGTCTCTGTCTTCAGGAAACGTTAACCTCTTTGGTAGAATTGACTCCCACTAGGCCTTGCTAATGTCTCAGTCAGAGGGTCATCTGGATATTTTACTCCTCAGGATGAGAGAAGGGAGTGGGAGTGGGTCAGTTCTCTCTCCTGAGGGAGGGGAACTGATACTCAGCTAAGTTGTCGTCTGAGAACAGGAATGGGCACTGGACCCATTACACTGGGTCTGTATGTAATGGGAACCCATGGCAGTACATACATGGGCTTTGATTTCTCTTGGCTATACTATAGTAAGATATGATTACCTTATGATGCCTTAGCTCATTAACTTTCATTAATATTTATTTACTTGTTTGTTTGTTTGTTTTGTGCATGCATGCATGTGTGTGCACACACACTAACACACATGCACAGGTACAAACCTCACAGCACACAGGTCAGTCAGGGGATAGCTTGTTCTTAGCACCCACCATATGAGATCCAAGGCTCACACTCAGGTTGTCAGTCTTGGCAGAAGGCGCCTTCACCAACTGAGTCATCTCATTGACCGCATATTGGTCAACATTTTTTTCAAATTTTCCCAGATAGAGTCTTACTATGTAGCCTTGGCTAGCCTGGAGCTCACTGTGTAGACCAGGCTGGCCTCAAATTCCCAAAGGTCCACCTGTGTCAGTCTCCCCAATGCTGAGATTAAAGATATGTGTCACCATGCCTGGCCGTTAACATTGTCTATGAAGTTTTTCCATTCTTGTCAATGAGTGATAATTTATGGAGAGATGGCACATGGTGGTGGTAGGAACCCCTTATGTATTCTACCGTTGTCTTTTAGCACCCCATCTTCACTTTCTACTGACAACAAGATATTCTAGATCCACTCCAAATTTTCTTTTCACGAGACTTGGAATCGGTTTCTTCGAGGAATTCTTTTTCCTCCCTCCCTTCTTTCCTTCCCTTTTTCCTTCATGTGCAAAGATCGTATTCCCCAGGAGCACAGCAGCAACACAGTAAATCTGTTAGCCTACCTAGGTAGCGTGCTGAGTGTTGAGGGTGACACCTTATGCTGCTGGACAAGCATCGCCAGGCATGGGTGTAACATATCTCAGCTTTTCTATTTTTTAAAGAAAGCACTGTGAAAATGGAGCATGAAGGGGGAGTGGTGCTGCTTATGTAAAATGTGAGTTTTAGTCACCTTTCTCTCACTATAACACAACACCTGAGACTTGTAAAAAGAAAGGTTGATTTTGACTCACAGTTTGGCTCTCATCGCTTTGGGCCTGTGGTAGGTGGCACATCATAGGAGGGACACAGCCAGAGCAAAATCACTCACTTCAGTACCCAGCAGGGGAAAGAGAACAAGGGAGAGAGAGACTGGAGTCCCAGTGCTCCCCCTCGAGAGTAAGCCCCACCCCATGGCCTCGAAGCCCCTCCCCTTAAAGTTTCCACAACCCCCTATAGTGCCACCCTGGGAACCAACTGTTAACGCTTGGGCCTAGTGGGGACATTCCAGATCTGAGCTATAGCAGAGCATTTGGAGACTGATGCTGGCAAGATAGTTCACCCTCCACAGGGTTTCCATCTCACAGTAACGCTCTGTCTTTCTAGTATTAGCTCTCCTGAAACTCCTGAAGGTGGTGGAGACTCAGGGCTTAAATTAGCTCCTTACTCCACACAACCCTTGATTACATTACTCTCTGGCAAGAACAAATGAGTCTAACGTAGTCAGGAAACACCAAGCTGAACATAAGTTGAGTACCAACATTTCCAACCCCCTCCCCACCCCCAAAAATTGTCTTTAATTAATCCTCAAAAGAGTAAGCATCCCCTTGTTCTTAACAGGGAATTACTCATTTGCCCGTTTTTCAAAGGTGGTTTTGCTTCTGTTATAAAATCCAGGGAGGAACACCCGTTGACTCTGTGCAGAAATTAAGTGCATAGATATGGCTGAAGGCTGGACTGACTGAGTTCCTTTTTCTTTTTCTTTTCCCTTTTCTTTATTTAAAGGCAGGGTCTTTAACCCTGGCTGGCTTGGAACTCACTGTGTATCCCAGCCGGGATGTGCATTGCGGCTGACCTCCAGACTCAGCCTTCTGAGAGTTAGGACAAAAGACCTGAGCCACCATGCCTGGCAGAGCTGTTTCTCACCCTCTACATAGGCAAGCAAGAGCCATGCACACACACATGCATCCCATTTATTGGTGAGCAGGCAGGTGGAGCGCAGGCTTTCTTCAGGAGAGAGATAGAGGCACTGCTGGACAGAGCATAGAATAAAGTAATGGCCCAGCTAACGTCTTAAAGAATTCAAGAAAATGATTATAAGGAGGACACACTGGCAAGAATGTTCTCAGAGAGTCTCTTTTGGTCTTGGAGGATGAGGGGATGGTGCCACATAACCACACTTAATATTTCCTAACTAGGCAAGCCAATGCTGGACCTGCATGCATTATATGTGGGAATAATAATAGTAGAAACAACAATAATATCACCTCACTTGACAAAATATAGTCTGCATGCATTTTGTTTCACAAAAATCTAGAATAAGGGCTGGAGAGCTGTCTCAGTGGTTAAGAGCAGTTGCTGCTCTTGCAGAAGACCCGAGTCTGATTACACACACACACACACACACACACACACAGTGGCTCAGACCCACCTGTAACTATAGCCCCAGGGAGTCTGATGCCCTCTTCCAACAACCTCAGGTATCAGCACATATGTGGCATGACTTCACACAGACACACATAAACAAAAATTAAACCTTTAAGTCAAATTTAATTTTTAATACAAAAATAATATATTTAAATTTATCAATGAATAAAAGATAATTAACTTTACTTTTCAATATAATTTAGACTAGTTTAAATTCCTCCTTTCTACAGGAACTCATCTGTTTTACTTATTTGCATTTACTTATTTTGGCTTCTTAAGACAGGGTTTCAGGTCATCCAAGCTAAACTTGAATTCACTATGTAGGCTGAAACTGACCTTAAAATCCTGATCCTCCCACCTCAACCTCCCAAATGCTTCTGAGAATACAGATTTGAGCCACCACACCTGGCACAGATTAATGGACTTTTTTTTACATGATAATTTCAAAATGGTAAAGTTATTTGAATGATTCAATAGTTATTTCTAAATTTAGGAATTTACAAATAGTAAAAATTTTATTCTAATTATAAACATATCCAGAAACTTGCTTAATTTTCTCTAGAGACCAGGGGAATGTTCTTTGAAACATTCCGTTATGTAAGTGCTGCCTTGCTGCCAGTTGGACACTTACTTACTCACTTTTGATGTGTGAGTCACTGAAAACGTTCTTTTAAGTAATTGATTGATTTTTTTATGGGTGTTCTGCCTGTGTGTGTGTGTGTGTGTGTGTGTGTGTGTGTGCAGTACCCATGGTGGCCAGAAGAGGGCATCTGATTCCTGGGCCTCGAAATTGTTGTCAACCAACATTTGGGTGCTGGTAATGGAACCGGAGTTCTGTAGAAAAGCAACCAGTGCTCTTAACCACTGAGCAACCGTTCCAACCCTCTTAAATGTCTTCCAAACTCATCCAAAGGATGAGATGAGCATTGTAACACCATAGGCTCATTCTGGTGCCATCATTTGTCATGCTGATAACTAGATAATGACCTTATAAAGGCAAAGGTGACTTTCCCTGAACATCTTCTCATTCCCTTCTCTTTTTTATAGAAGCCAGAAAAGTCAGCCTATTGAGTTCCTAAACAGATAGCTGCTGAGGATGTTCTTTCCTAAGCAACCTAAGAACAGACCATTTCAGGCCTCGGGTCCTTCTGTTAGACACATCCAGACACAGTCTGGGCTTCTCTGAGCCAGCAAGTGACATGGGAGCCCAAACAAACTTGGAAGGTTTTAGGACATCAGAAGTGTCTCCTCCTTTGTAAAACCACAAACTGCCTTTCCAGAAGTCACCCCTTAACCAACCAGAACGCAATGCACAAGAAATGAATTTACTAACATAAGAGCTCATAATCAGAGAGTGGTAAAGCTGAGCCTTGAACCCATGACCCTGACTCCTAATCCAGGGCCTATTGGTGTTTGTAACTGCATCTTATGGGCATGTAAAAGACTGTGGAGAAATAATATGCTTTCTCCTTTTCCTGCTCTTTCCCCTTCTTTTTTCTTCTTTTTTAAAATCTTTTTATTTTTTTACTATTTTTTTTTTTACACTCCAGATTTTATTTCCCTCACCCCTGTCCACCCTCTGACTGTTCCATATCCCACACCTCCTTCCCAAACTTCTGTCTCCACCAGGATGTCCCCACACCCCAACACCCCAACACCCACCCCTCCTGACCTCTAAACTCCCTGGGGCCTCCAATCTCTTGAGGGTTATATGCATCATCTTTGATTGAACAACCAGTCCTCTGCTGTATATGTGTTGGGGGCCTTATATCAGCTGCCTGTTTGGTGGTTCAGTGTTTGAGAGATCTCAGGGGTCCAGATTAATTGAGAGTGCTGGTCCTCCTACAGGGTCAGCCTCCTCCTCAGCTTCTTTCAGCCTTCCCTAATTCGACCACAGGAGTCAGCAGCTTCTGTCCATTGGTTGGGTGCAAATATCTGCATCTGACTTTTTCAGCTGCTTGTTGGGTCTTCTGGAGTGTAGTCATGCTAGATCCCTTTTTATGAGTACTACATAATCTTAGTAATAGTGTCATGACTTGGGACCTCCCCATGAGCTGGATCCCACTTTGGGCCTGTCGCTAGACCTTCTTTTCCTCAGGCTCCTCTCCATTTCCTTCCCTGTAGTTCTTTCAGACAGGAACAATTCCGTGTCACACATATCTCCAGCTGGCCTCAAACTCCTTATCTATCTGTGTATGACCTTGAACTCCCGTGTGCTGGGATTACAGTCATACATTACCATTTCATTGTGTGTGGTTCTATGGATTACAGTCATACATTACCATTTCAATGTGTGTGGTTCTATGGATCAAACCCAGGTTTCATACGTAGCATGAACTCCACCAACTGAGTTTCATTCTCACTGAGTGGTTTTGTGCCCCTTCTTGGTGTTCACACCAGTGGCTATATGTGTAACTCAAACTGTAGTCATGTAATATTAACATAGTTTTAAGCATTACACACACAAAAAAAAAAGTCTTACAAAGCCTTGTGGATTTTATCATTTACTTATTTATTTGATCGCAGGAGCACACACCATAGCAAACCATAGAGATCAAAGAATAACTTTCAGGAGTCAGTTCTTTCCTTCTGTCATATGGATCTGGGGGAATTGAACTCAAGTCCTTAGATTTGACAGCAAGTGCCCTTATTTGCTGGCCCATTTTGTATGTTGGGAGAAGCATTCTTTGTGCTGTTGTTTGTATTGTTGTTGTTAATGTTTTTGAAGCTCTGATGTCTTTAGGGTCTGCTGTGCTCAGTAGAGAAGCCTTATGGATTTTCACTTTTCTTCAGGGCAGGAGGAAGTCAGGGTCGCATATTAGGGCCAACAACGCCATGAGCAAGAAGGGGTATTTCTCTTAGAGCCCTGAAGACCAGAACAGCCAGAGAAGCTGGCTGAGTCTTGGCTCTGGCTCCCTTCCATCTATTTCAGCATGTGTTTTAAGGCTCATGTCGTATTACCTCAGCCGTGAGCTATTTTTTTCCAAAGACTGCTGAAATAAATTGCAAACAAAAAATAGTCCAGCGTTCCAAAGTGGACTCTCATGGGCTTTTCAGTGAGCACTGCATAAATAAAAGATTTACTTTACAGCTCAAGGAAGAGAAAATGTAAATAAAAGCCAGCTGCTCCTCTCCAAGAGCAGAGGACACCTGACTCTATTCCTGCTCTAACCCAGGTCCCAGGAAACGTGTGGAAGACTTGGCACCGGTGGCACCGACTGCCCAACTTCAACACTCATTAGAACCACCTCAGGATTGTTTATTAGTGATTCTGTTGCTTTGTTCCTCACCCCTGGATATGTTAATTATCAGCGTTTGTCAGTGGACAGCAAAGTGTACCTCCCAGGGGACTCTGCACACACTTGAGGAAGTTCAAGTATTGATGTGTCATTTTGTTCGCTATCAGTTGTGGGCTGTCCTGTTATCATGTGTGAATAAAGGCAGGCATGGGGGCTCAGTGGTTAAGAGCACTCCCTGCTCTTTCAGAATACCCAGAGGCCATGACCAGCAGGGCAATTCATAGCCATCATGAAACTCCATTTCCACTGAATCCCGCATCCTCCTCTGGCTTCCTCAGGCACCAGGCCCACAGTAAACTCGCATCCATGTAGAAAACCACTCAACACACATAAAATAAAAACTAATCTGTAAAATGGGAACCCAGTGGTAAAGAATGTATGCTGTGTTGTTTTTTAAGTGGGGTATCACTATGTAGTTCTGGCTGTCCTGGAACTCAGCATGTAGACCAGTCTGGCCACAGATTCATAGAGATCATGACCCCCGCCGGCCCTCTCCTCCAATTCCTCATGCTGGACTTAAAGTTGTGAGCCACCAAATCCATCTTCTCCTCTCTCCTCCAGAGTCTTAAATGTGCCAGGCTGGCTTTGAACTCACTGGGAAACTGAGGATGACCTTGAACTCCAGATCCTCCTGCCTCCACCTCCCAAATGCTAAGATTAATGGTATGGACTACCAAACTTAGCTTGTGTAGTGCTGCGGATAGAACCTAGGGTTTTGGACATTCTAGGCAAACATTCTGTGAACTGAACTACATTCTCAGGCCCTCAAAATATTTTTAACCTTTCTAATCCAGCATTTTTAATGTAGTATTTACGTGGCAAGCATTGATTTTCTTTTTCTCACATAAGCTTTCCCATTCTAATATGGTATCCAAAGAATGCTTTAAATGACTATTAAAAATATTTAAAGAAGAGTATATTAAGATACACTCAAAAGATTCAGAAGCCCTAATTATCTAATATGCTAATGATAAATTCTTATCTATTAAAATAAACCATATGAGGATCAGTAACTTGATTTAAACACTTAATAAGAAAAATTAAGTTTGAGATAGTCTATACTGCTCTAACATTTCTTTCCTGTTCAAAATGCCTCATCTGGGTAAAATTATTTTGATATAGAAATCACTATATTACTAAGTCCAGAAGGAGGCATGGTGGCTCACACCATAATCTAAATACACAAAAGTCAGCGGCAGGAGGATAGCCACATGTTGGAGAGCAAACGTATCTATGTAGAAAATTCCAGAGAGCAATCAAGAAACATAATTGTCTTATATTTTCCAAATCCTATTGTTATCTTGACAACAAGTGACAGATAGTGGCAGTATCCATGAAGACTGTACCAAATGATTAACACTAACCAGGGGACATTGTTTTATATGTCATCTGACTCTTTTACTTAATTTTTTAATGTGATTGTTATTGTATTTATGAGAGAGGGAGTGGTGTGGGCGTGTGTGTGGAGGTTAGAGAAGACGTCAAGCACCAATTCCCCCTACCCACTTCCCATGGGCTCTTGAGATCAAACTCTGGTCATTGGGTTTTTAAAGCTAGTGCCTATAACCCACTGAGCCATCTTGCCAGCCCCATTATCTTACATCCATGAAAACAAGCCATTGAAACCAAAGTCCCCTCTGCATAGGTGAAGATGTGAATAGGGGCTGAAAATTGTGGCAAAACTCTTTTATGGTCCATTTATCCCTTTCATAGACGTTTCTCGGCACTTCATTGAGAACCTGATAGCATGAGGTCATAGTAGTAAAGTCTGTGTGGGCTTCAGGCCAGGAAGAAAGCTTTTCACAGTCCTCTTAAATGCCGTTGTGGAAACTAGAATCCTGACAGATCTTAAGGCAGTGATACACTGTGCATGAACTGTCTTCAGATTCCCCAAGTTCAGTCCTGGCTCTAGAACAAACTAACTCTGTGGTTGTGTGTGTGTGTGTGTGTGTGTGTGTGTGTGTGTGTGTGTGTGTGTGCATGTCTGTGTGTGTGTGTATGTGTGTCTGTGTATGTGTCTATGTGTGTCTGTATGTCTGTGTGTCTATCTGTGTCTATGTCTGTGTGTCTGTGTGTGTATGTGCATGTCTGTGTGTGTGTCTATGTATGTGTCCATGTGTGTCTGTATGTCTGTGTGTCTGTGTCTGTATGTGTCTGTGTGTGTCTGTGTCTGTGTGTGCGCATGCATATGTATGTATGTATGTATGTATACATATATGTGTGTATATATGATCTTGCTTTACTTTCTCTCTATGTGCCTCAGTTTCTTCATCTGTGAAATAAAGAATTATAATATGGCTGCCTCAAAAGTGTGTTGACCAAACCAAAGATCTGGTCCCACCTTCTCATCCAAGTGTTTACTCATTGCCTCTTGAGACTGCTCCTCAGAAGAACCCCTAACCTGAAATCCCCCAATCTAAGAATCGCAGGGATCCGCTGATCTGGTAAATGGAATCAAAACGTCCAAGCAGCAGCTGAAGAGATTACCCAGCGGTTATGAGCATATAGGGCTCTTGCAGAGAACCTAAGTTCAGTTCCTAGCACCCACGTCTTTCAAGAGCCCAAGCAGACATCAAACTATGGGTGTGTGGGGTGTAACTAACCATCCTTGATCCTTACCAACTGTCTGTGTCTGAAATCTTATTCAAAAACCTTCTCATTGAAAACTTTCTACATATGAGCACATGTGTACACACATGCCCAGGAAGAGGTACGGGAAAATGTTCTGCGTGTTGGACCTGATTCTCTTGCCTTTTCTAGGGAAAACAGAAGCCTACTTGGAAGCCATTAGAAAAAACATTGAATGGCTGAAGAAACACAACAAGAAGGGTAACAAAGAAGGTAGGCACTGGCTGTGCTCATGCATCACAAACTCTACCCAGTTCCCCAGAGTTCTTTTATCTACAATCCTTGAGGTCAAAAAAACTAAGTTAAAGTCTCCTCTCAAAGACTCTTAGGTGTCAAGGGTAGTATAACCCCCACTTCTCTTTCAGTTGGTTTTTTGTTTGTTTGTTTGTTTGTTTGTTTGTTTGTTTTTAAAACTTATTGTAAAGAGAAATGATCTTGTCTGCTTGTTTGTTTTGTTTTTAAGACAAGGTCCCACGGTGCAGCCTTGACTAGCCCAGAACGTTCTGAGTAGACCAGACTGACCTCAAACTCACAGAGTTTCACCTGCTTCCCTAGTTCTGAAATTAAAAGTGTATGACACCACACCACACCACACCAACCCCAGTAATGGGTTTACCACAGTGTTTTCAAAATGCTTCCTTCTTATTGGTCTCTCTCCCTACCTCAGCCATCTCTTCCCTCTCCCCACCTCCTCCTGCTGGTCCTCTCCTTTGGCTGCTCCACCCTACTCTCTTGTCACATATATTCCATTACCCTTGTCTCCCATAAGAACTCTTCTTCCCCTTTCATGGTCCCCTTCCTAGTTTCATACCCTTACACACACACACACACACACACACACACACACAAGACATTTTATATATGTGTGTGTGTGTGTGTGTGTGTGTGTGTGTGTGTGTGTGTGTGTGTGTGTGTTAAAAATCAAGAACATGCATCTGAGAGAAAAACATGCTACTTATCTTTCTGTGTCTGGTTTATTTCACTTAACACAATGATCTCCAGTTTCACTCTCTTTCCTGCAATTCTCTTAATTTCATTTTTTATGGCTGAATAAAATGTCACCACAGTGCATGTGAACCACATTTTTACCCACTCATCTGTTAACAGGCATGTAGACTGATTACACATGTAATAAACGTGGATGTACACATATCCCTGTGGCAGGACTTAGGACCACTGTATGACCCATCCATATCACTGTTGGATTTATATTCAGAGGACATTATTTGCAGGCTTTTGAGAAAGCACCATGCTGGTTTTCATAGTGACGCAAAGGTTTATATTCTCTAACATCCTCCAACATTTTCTGTTTCTTTTCATTGTTAGACACTCTGACAGGGGAGAGATGACTAAAGATGTAAAATGTGTTGTCAAGTATTCATTAGTCAATTGTACTCCTTCTTTTAAGAACTGCCTGTTTGGATATCTGGGTGTTCGAAGCCAACGGGGTCTAAGTACTGGGTTCTAGGACAACCAGAGTTAAATAGTGAAACTCTGTCTCAAACAAACAGGCAAAGTGGAAAAACTGACTGTTCAGCCCATTTGCTCATTGATGGACAGAATGACTGACTTGTGGGGATGCATTTACACATGTGTAGGAGGCCAGAAGCAGCATCAAGTGTCTCCCTCAGTTGCTTTTTGCTTTATTTTTATTTAATTTGAGGGGGTCTATATGCATGCCATGGTAGGCCTCCAGAGATCAGAGAACAGTTTGAAGGAGTCAGTTCTCTCCTGACAGTATGGAGTCCTGGGGAACAAACTCAAGTAGCCAAATGTGACAGCAGGCACTTTTACCTGAGGAGCCATCTCACTGGCAATAGATAGACAGACAGACAGACAGACAGATAGATAGTCTCTCTTTGAGCCTGAACCTAGCCAGTTGGCAAGACTAATTGGCCCATGAGCGTCCTGAAGCTGTCTATCTCGGCCAGATATGGAGGCACACAATTTTAATCTCAGCCCTCGGGAGGCAAGATGGGTGGATCTCTGTGTTTGAGGCCAGCCTAATCGATATGGTTAGTTCCAAGACACTCAGATCCACATGGTGAGACCCTGTCTCAAACAAAACAAAACAAAAAAAACAAATCCCCACCTGCCTGTCTCTGCCTCCTCAGTGCTGGGATTACAGATGTGCTCCATCACGCCTAGTTCTTTGAATTGGTGTTTGAGCTCTGAACTCAGGTCCCCGTGCCTGTTTGGCAAGCACTTTACCAACTGGTCCACACCCCAGCTGCCATGATTTAGATTTTTGACATTTAACTTTTGTAGCTCTTTCTATAGTCTAGGTATTAGCTTCCTGTCTAATTCTTCCAGTCCCTGAGCATGAGACACCTTTCCACCTTCTAGTTTCTTTCACTTCCTCGGTTTCTAGGGTTACTTAGGTTTACTCCTAAGTGGGACTTTTGTCTGATTATTTTGTTACTGTCTTGAGGGTGTTTGTTCATTGGTTTGTTTGTTTAGACAAAGTATCAAAATATCTCTGGCTGACATACCCGCCTATGTAGACCAGGCTGTCCTTGAACCTACAGAGACCTGCTTACTCTACCTCTCTAGTGCTGAGATGGAAGGTGTGCACCATCATGTCTCCCTTGGTAGCTTTTGTTGGCTGGCTAGTCATTTGAAGATGTTATAAATGGGATACTTCCCTAGTCTCATTCTCAGTAAGGTTGCTAGGTTATAGACAGGCTACTGCTTTTTTGCATGGTGAGTTTGCATTCTACTACTTTGCTGAAATGTTTATCAGATCTGACAGTAATGGTGCAGTGTTTATGGTGTCCTCGGAAATAGGGATAACTTCATTTCCATCTTTTCTATTTTTTGTTGCTTTTCTTTATCTTGCTTTATTGTCCTATCATTATAAAAAAAATTCTATTGAATAAAAGTGGATAGAGTATTCACCCTATCTCATTCCAGATGTTAGAAAAAATGTTTTCGGGTTTTCTCTGTTTAGTATAAGGTTGACTATAGGTTTTGTTTGTACAGTTTTTATTGTGTTGAGGTATGAAACTTCATTTCTTTTTATTCAAATCAGCTTTTCAGAGCATTTTCTATCTTATTATCAAAAATGTCAAAGGTAAAATGAACAACATAATATCCCCGGTTTCCAGCACCCATCTTGATAGGGATGAGACTTTGATACTTTGCCCATCCTATCTTACCTACACCCAATTCCTTCAGTTTGTTGTTGTTATTTGGTTTTGTTTGTTTAGTTTGAGATAGGTTCTTGCTTCATATACTAGGCTGTCGTCAAAACCACAGCAATCCTCCTGTCTTAGCTTCCTCAGTGCTGGAATTACAGGTGTATGACACCTCACCTGACTCTTGGAGTATTTTAAACAGGTATTTTATGAGTACATGCTAGGTTATATTCCGTGGTCACAGAAGGAGCCCCTCACTTATTAAGACCCAGACCCTATTCAGAGTTTCAAAGATGGAAAGGAAGAAGATACAGCACCCACCACACACACACACAGACACACACACACACACACACACACACACACAGAGGCAGGCAGCATCTCGTGTATCATGGGGTCCTGATACCATGGGTCTGCTCAGTAGATGTCCTCAGTATTAGGCAAAGGAGCACTGAGGAGCCCAGAAGATAGGGTGGGTCATCCTGGCAGCACAGAGGGCTGGGGGTAGAGCTGCAGGGAGGAAGAAGCTCCTGGGGAAGAAGCAATAGGTACAATTAGTGAGTGGGCAAGAGGCTATTGTGTTTCTGGAACTAGAGCTGTGTATTTCCCTAGGAACCTGCATGCCTGTGGGGAGGGGCAGCAGTATAGGCCAGGAAGGGGTTTGTATACTCGGCAATGGAAGAAAACAGTTTTAGCAATAGGAGCCTAAATTAAAAGCTAATTTGTTCTCAGAAGAAAAGCAGCCAGCAATGGTATGGTTACAGACTGAAAAGTCAGGCCCTGGAGAGAAAGAAGAGGCCAATATATAGAGCAGAAGAGATGAGTCTGAAACACCAGCAAGCAGAGGAAATGAAGAGGGAGGAGACGCCTGCGGGCTGTGAGGAGAGGGAGCAGTTGGGGGGATGGCCAGAGGATGTTCAGGTGGGGTGGTCCAGAGTGATGCTCAGGTGGTGTTCAGGTGGGGTGGTCCAGAGTGATGCCCAGGGGGTGTTCAGGTGGAGTGGTCCAGAGTGATGCCCAGCAGGTGTTCAGGTGGAGTGGTCCAGAGTGATGCCCAGGGGGTGTTCAGGTGGGGTGGTCCAGAGTTATGCCCAGGGGGTGTTCAGGTGGAGTGGTCCAGAGTGATGCCCAGGGGGTGTTCAGGTGGAGTGGTCCAGAGTGATGCCCAGGGGGTGTTCAGGTGGGGTGGTCCAGAGTGATGCCCAGCAGGTGTTCAGGTGGAGTGGTCCAGAGTGATGCCCAGGGGGTGTTCAGGTGGGGTGGTCCAGAGTTATGCCCAGGGGGTGTTCAGGTGGAGTGGTCCAGAGTGATGCCCAGGGGGTGTTCAGGTGGGGTGGTCCAGAGTGATGCCCAGGGGGTGTTCAGGTGGGGTGGTCCAGAGTGATGCCCAGCAGGTGTTCAGGTGGAGTGGTCCAGAGTGATGCCCAGGGGGTGTTCAGGTGGGGTGGTCCAGAGTTATGCCCAGGGGGTGTTCAGGTGGAGTGGTCCAGAGTGATGCCCAGGGGGTGTTCAGGTGGAGTGGTCCAGAGTGATGCCCAGCAGGTGTTCAGGTGGGGTGGTCCAGAGTGATGCCCAGCAGGTGTTCAGGTGGAGTGGTCCAGAGTGATGCCCAGCAGGTGTTCAGGTGGGGTGGTCCAGAGTGATGCCCAGGGGGTGCTCAGGTGGAGTGGTCCAGAGTGATGCCCAGGGGATGTTCAGGTGGGATGGTCCAGAGTGATGCCCAGGGGGTGTTCAGGTGGAGTGGTCCAGAGTGATGCCCAGGGGGTGTTCAGGTGGGGTGGTCCAGAGTGATGCCCAGCGGGTGTTCAGGTGGGGTGGTCCAGAGTGATGCCCAGCAGGTGTTCAGGTGGGGTGGTCCAGAGTGATGCCCAGGGGGTGTTCAGGTGGAGTGGTCCAGGGTGATGCCCAGGGGGTGTTCAGGTGGAGTGGTCCAGAGTGATGCCCAGGGGGTGTTCAGGTGGAGTGGTCCAGAGTGATGCCCAGGGGGTGTTCAGGTGGGGTGGTCCAGAGTGATGCCCAGGGGGTGTTCAGGTGGGGTGGTCCAGAGTGATGCCCACGGGGTGTTCAGGTGGGGTGGTCCAGAGTGATGCCCAGGGGGTGTTCAGGTGGAGTGGTCCAGAGTGATGCCCAGGGGGTGTTCAGGTGGAGTGGTCCAGAGTGATGCCCACGGGGTGTTCAGGTGGAGTGGTCCAGAGTGATGCCCAGCAGGTGTTCAGGTGGGGTGGTCCAGAGTGATGCCCAACGGGTGTTCAGCCAGTGCAGCTGCAGAGCAATGCCTCTCAAGTTTTGCAGTCATTTAGATCACGGGGAGCTTGAAAGCGGTTGCATGGCACTCTGCCTATGTTTGGAGAAATGTGCTATTAGGGGATGTTGTCATTGTGTAACATCATAGACTGAAGAACAAACACAAACCTAGCACTGATCGGTCACCACATGGGACCTCTTGGTGTAGTCACTGAGCCTGCTATGAGAGCTTGCATCCCAGCCAGCACTTGGCACTATGAGGTTGGGGGATCACCATGAGTTCCAGGACAGATTAGGCTACATAGTGAGTTCAAGACTAGTGACCCTGTCTCAAAAAAGACAAGCAGGCAAAAAACAGCTGGGGATATTGGGATATAGCTTCTTGGTAAATAGACAGGCATGGGTTTAATCACTTGTACCACAAAACAGGTAACTAAGTCAATTAACAAAGGTGTGGGACAAAGGAAGTGCTCATTCTAAAAGGAAAAAAAACAGCCAACATCAGCACATATGCACACTCCCCACACACATGTGCAAACATGCATATACAAATGCATACTCCCCACACATGTGCAAACATGCATACACATATGCACACTCACACAGGAGTTTCTACACGCATGCAAACATGCATAGACAGATATTTACAAAAAAATTTACACAAGCACTGTTCAAATCTGTCATCAAATCCGTCACTGTTTAGAATGTACCTTTTGGTGTACCACTAAAGTCACCAAGGATTGTGGAGACTCCAAAATTAAAATGTTCCCCTTAGTATCAAAGAAGTTCATCACGTACCAAACTGCATTCCTACGCAGGTGCAAATTGCAGACACACTGCGTTGGAGGGTTAACATCATCACTTCATATTTGTATCAGACTTCTGGTCCTAGCCAGCACTGTGCTGTTCCTGTCCAGTTCCAGGGTAACCCACCCAGAAGCCTGGAACCCTGGAGTGTGCAGAAGGAAGGGCCTGGGAGAAAACATCCCAAAGAGTGGATTGTCTCTGGTGCTTTCTTCTGCCTCCAAGCAGTAAGGGAGCCATACAGTAGTGAGGGCTGCCTCCTCAGTTTCCTCCTCAGTTGTGCTTGGCATGTCTCTCAATGACTATGAAGGTCTAAGTGCTTTGGTCATGCCACAGCTGCAGCTGTGTAGACAGGAAAACTGACTATAGTCCTGACCTTTAGCCTCTGCTGCTCCCCTGTATGTGAGGAGCCTGGGTGACCTAAAATCTCATTCTAAAACCCAGGAAAAGAAAAATCTGTGTGATGTGGTAATGAGGATGATAAGATCTTATATAACTGTGTTGTTGACTTTTCTGTTACTGGGTTAAAATACCTCAACCAAAAAGCAATGTACAGAAGGAGCTAATTTAGACTTACAGCTCCAGAGGAAGAGTCCGTAATGTCAAGAGATGTGTGGTAGCAGAATTAAAGCAGGAAGCTAGTTAATCACATTTTATCCACTCACAGTGTCTTTGTCAGGGTTTCTATTCCTGCACGGACATCATGACCAAGAAGCAAGTTGGGGAGGAAAGGGTTTATTCAGCTTACACTTTCCACATTGCTGTTCATCACCAAAGGAAGTCAGGACTGGAATTCAAGCAGGTCAGGAAGCAGGAGCTGATGCAGAGGCCATGGAGAGATGTCCTTACTGGCTTGCTTTCCCTGGCTTGTTCAACCTGCTTTCTTATAGAACCCAAGACTACCAGCCCAGGGGTGGCACCACCCACAGAGGGCCCTCCTCTCTTGATCACTAATTGAGACAATGCCTTACAGCTGGATCTCATGGAGACATTTCCTCCAGGGAGGCTTCTTTCTCTGTGATAACTTCAGCCTGTGTCAAGTTGACACAAAACCAGCCAGTACACATAGAAAACAGAAAATGAGTAAGGACCTCAAGTAAGGCAAGGCAATCAACACTGAAGGCCCGCCCCTATGACATACTCCCTCTAGCAAGGCTAGAACTCCTTGGAGTTTACAGATCTAAGCACCACCAACTGGGGATCAAGTGCTGAAATACATGAGCTTCTGGTGGGCGTTTCTCATTTAAACCACACACCTCTTAGTTTTTGTTTTTCAAAATAAGGCCTCATAGTGAAAGCTGGCCTTGAACTTGCCAAATAGTAGAAGATGGTATTGAACTTCTGATCCTCCTGCCTCTACCTCCCAGGTGCTGAGATATATAAAGTCCTAAAGAAAAAAGGAAAAAGAGGTATGCTTTTCAAAAAGTAAGTCACAGGCTGGGCACTGTGTCTGTGATGGTTTGGATGACAATGACCCCCCCAGGTTCATAGGGAGTTGCACTATTAGGAGGTGTAGCCTTGCTGGAGGAAGTGTGTCCCTGGGCGGCAGGTTTTGAGGGCCCCTAGTGCTCTCACTCTGCCCCCTGCTGGAGACGGTATCCTTCCTGGTTCTCTTCTAATCAAGCTGTAGAATTCCCATCTCCTCCAGCGCAGTGTCTGCCACAATTCCTGCCATGAGGATAATGGACTGAACCTCTGAACCTGTAAGCCAGCCCCAATTAAATGTTACCTTTATAAGAGTTGCCTTGATTGGGGTGTCTCTTCACAGCAATGGAAACCCTAACTAAGACATTGACCATTCCTGATTCCGCAGCAACACCTCCTAAGTGTGAACAGCTCTCAGTGAGCCTCAGGTACTGTACATACATTAAAATTTTCTAAGCCCTGGTCTGTGAGCCTTTTTCTCTGTCACCCAGGATTGTGGTGAAGAAATAATACAGTGCCCAGAAACACTTTAGCAGCATAGTGTGACCCAAACTCAGAACTTCTTATCCTTCAGTGTGGCGATCAAGGCTGGGAATCCTCTTATTACATAAAAATGTCTCTTAATGATAAACATTGTGATGGGATTTTTTTTCCTGATCTTTGCTCACACTACTCTAATAATATTTTCTAGATTACGACCTTTCAAAGATGAGAGACTTTATCAACCAACAAGCTGACGCTTATGTGGAGAAAGGCATCCTCGATAAGGAAGAAGCCAATGCCATCAAACGCATCTACAGCAGCCTGTGAAAGAGCAGGCAACCCGAGCCTTCCAACTGCTCCAGCAAAAACAAAATATAGCTTAAAAACTAATTCGGCGGTTCAAGATTTACCAGCCCAGGAGTATTAGGATGTGCTGATTCTATAGTAGTTAATCCCTTAGACATGCGTAAACTAGAGCGCTCTTGCCGTAAACACCTTATGAAAAGTAGAGCTGTATAGAAGCTGAGGTGTTTCTATATAGAATCCTTATTTCCTCTCGGATTTACATTTTATAATCAGAGATGTGCTGCTCTGGAAAAGACTCCAATGGGTTGAACATAAATCTGAACCTACTTCCCACTGTCTTAAGCCACCTGAAGATCTGAGAGGCCCTGTTTTGGCATGCTAGACACCTGAGCACCTCATTGGATGTTTTGTCATATGATGTTGTTTCCACTAGTAGTTCTCTGTTGGGTACAGAATAAACCCACGGCTCTTCACATCCTTGATGCTCTGAGAAACAGCTGCTTTTTAAAAAAGATTTTAATTTAAATAGAATTATACCACTTTCTTCCCTCCCTTTCCCCCTCTGTAAGACCCAATGTCACAAAAAAAGAAGTTGAAGGGTCTAAGAGTCACTGAGTTTAACCTGGGAGTATAGTAGTGGCAGAATGCTTGCATAATGGGCCTGGATTTAATCCTCAGGACCATGTATACACACACACACACACACAAACACACAAACACACACATACACACATGAACACAGACACACATGTGCGCAGACACACATGTGCGCAGACACACACTCACACATACTCACATACACACACACTCACATATACACACACTAACACACAGACACACATGAACACAGACACACACATGGGCACACACACACACATATACACACATTCACATACTTACACATATACAAACACACTCACATACACACACATACTCACATACACACTCACACAGACACACACAGAGTAAATGTCACGTTTATTTCCTTAGATGAAGGGATGAGAGCCATACCCAGGCTGTGTGACTGTGTGGCTCAGGCCGAGCCCAGAGTGTTTCCTTCTCTATTCTAACTATCCCTAAGCCTAAGCCTGGAAGCTTCTAGCCTTCGTAAAATCTAATCCTCCAAGTTGACTGACTCAATTTGACTTCTCTTGACTTCTGACTCAATTGCTCTGCCTGGCCTCATACTAACTTTGACAGTATGTTCTAATCTTCTGGCTCCTTCTCATTGTCTGGCTTCTCCTGTCTTCATCTATGTCTGGGTTATTCACCCTGGAACCTGTCTCTGTAAAACTATCCCAGTAAAATATCCATCCATACATACACACACACACACACACACACACACACACACTACACTACCCCCATCCCCCCCCTCTCTTGCTGCTCTTAAGTAGCTTCTCTTCCTTCTCATGTGTGTTTGGCGTTTCCTATCCCTGACTCATTCTGTCCAATCTTTCTCTGACTCTTCACTTTGTGGACCCCTCAATTAGATATCACTTTCAAACATGACTGCTTCCTTCTACAAACCAACCTTGCCTTCATTGTTAGGGACTGAAAGTGTCCGGCCAGATCACACTGTAATCCAGGGCATGTCTGCATTCCAGCCAGATCATAGCTTTGGATGTGATCACTTGCCAGAGCAGCCGTGTTGCTGGATTAAAATTCTTCTACAACAGACAGACAGACAGACACACACACACACACACAAACACAGACACACACACAGATACACATGCACACAAACATACATACACCATACACACCTACAAATACACACAAACACACACATAGATATACACACAGAGACACACACATATTACATACAGACACATATATACATGCATGCACACAAACACACACACACTTACACATAGACACAGAGATAGACATACACCGATATACACCCACCCACAAATACACAGAAACACAGACATGCACACTTATGCACAGATACACACACATGTGTACACACAACTGAATTTATCAACAATTTTCTCCCTAATTATATTTCCTTTTTTTTTTTTTTTACTTTTTTGACTTTTCAGACATATATTGTTCATTCTATAAAGAGAAATATTTATATAGTTAAGAAGCCAGATGAGTTCACACACTGTTCAAAAGCAAGGTCAAAGTCTATGCTAGACTCCAGTTATCTAAACTAGATTTCACTTAGCCATGTTATCTCTCCAGAGAGCAAAGGACCAGTCAGCATGACAGAAACAGAGATAAAAATTACCTGAAGGAAAAAGGCTGTGAACTTTAGGTTCCTGCAACTTGTCTGTTTGCTGCTGCTACCACTGCCCTGCCACTGCCACCACCATCACCACTGCCACCACTACCACCACAAACACAAGCCTGAAAACAAACTACAGAGCCCAGTGGTGCTCTTAGGATATAGGTGCTCCCAAGTCAGAGATTGCATTGGAATACATTACCCAACTAATTGCATCAATATGTTATAATATGCTCATCTGCAACCATAAACATAACAAGCTTTGTAAATTAGCTGTCCTTACTTGCAGTGATCTAGTGGTGCCTAGCCCTCTGCCTCTCTCACACACCCCAATAACACTGGGTTTTAATAGTTAGAAGATAGTTCTTCCTGAAGAGGTACAGAGGCAAACAAAACACAAAACCTGCTGGGCACACAAACTAATCTCTCCACATGGTCTAGAGAAGCCAGGACCCAGCCATGGGTGAGTGTGGAAAGGGAGTGTGAAACACCTTTGTCCGAACTGTATTCACCAAAGCACGATGAGCAAACTGTTTCATGAGTCATCTGTGCTAGCTCGACCAACTCTGCTTTAACTTCGTCTTACGGGCTGTTTGGACCTCAGACAGGAAACCAGTTAGGGCTGCATCATCTTAGCCAAACACTTTTTAAAAGCATACTGAAGTATCTATAGGGAATTTTTTTTTAAAGAAACTTCTCTATTTTATTGTAGTCTTCATTAGTGTCTCTCGGAAACATGCCTGGTCCTATTTTATAAACAAGAGCATCCTTTCACAGAGGGATCAGGGACACTGGATAAGCTCAACTTCATGAGGTCAAGAAGTGGTGAAACTGTCACAGAAGCAGGTTTGACAATCTAGGTGCTCTCTACAGTGATTCTGTGCCAAGGTGCTTTAGAACTCTATCCATGAGGCAGAAACAGGAGGGATTCAAGTTTGAGGCAAAACATGGCTATACAGCAAGCCCCTGTCACAAAAGAAAGCAAACAGAACTGGCCAATCACGTGACAAAAGCCGGTGATCCTCACAGAGTGAGGCAGGAGGATTCCAACCCAGAGGCTGCCTGGGATACATAGCAACTTCCAGTTCCAGGCAGCCTGGCCTAGTGTGGCATAACTCAGAAGGCTGGGGCAGAAGGCTTGGTGTGTGTTTGAGGCCAGGCAAGCTCTAAGTCAGCCTTGAAGAGACCAGTTTCGGCTCAAGACACCCCTAGACCAAGTTCTCAACACAGAGGAGATTTCTTTGCCCCAGAGGGACAAACTGCAGGGAACAAGAGACAAAGAGGACACAGAGGATGAGGGAGAAGGGGGAGGGGAACAAAGAAGAGGGGAAGAGGGGTTTGTCTAGACACACACACAGAGAGAGAGAGAGAGAGAGAGAGAGAGCTGCCTCTGCATAGAAGAGACAGACATAGCATGTAGGAAAATGGCAGTTTGTGAATGTAAAGAGAGAAACCAGTGTTAGGATGCCCTATTTAATTTTGATTGAACAGGTTAATTAGGTGAGCCAAAGGGGCCTTTTTTTTTTTAATTGTAGGACTTTGATTCTTTGATAGCTAGACCTTGGTAGTCAACCTCAGGAGAAGGAAGTAGCCAAAGAAGGACAGACCTCAATGACTACCTTTAGGAATATAACCTAATGGTTTTTAGCAAGGGAGAAGGGATGGGAGAGAAGGGCAAGGCCTGCCACAGCAACGTTTATCAGGCTCAGGCTTGCCTGAGGCCCTTCAAGCCAGGGGTATAAACAAAACCCTGTCAAAACAAACCCTCTAGTCCAGTACAGTTAAACTGTGGCTACAAAACTGCTGAATATTGGAAGATGAGCATGTGACCAGGTAGTGTTGTGACTGAGTCTTCCTGGAGGCTCTGGAACAGTAACCTTAACCCCAAACAAGGCCTGTCAGTTTACAGATGTCCTGAGGGCTTGCTGTAGCTACTCTGAACAGACAGACTCAGAGAGAAGACACCACCACAAATTAAAATGACTGCACTTGGAGCAGTGGTCACCTCACAAGCTTCTTGAGGACCATGTCTTAGTCAGAGTTTGTACTCCTGCACAAAACATCATGACCAAGAAGCAAGTTGTGGAGGAAAGGGTTTATTCAGCTTACACTTTCCACATTGCTGTTCATCATCAAAAAAAGTCAGGACTGGAACTCACACAGGGCAGGAACTTGGAGACAGGAGCTGATGCAGAGACCATGGAGAGGTGCTGCTTACTGGCTTGCTTCCCCTGGCTTGCTCAGGTTGCTTTCTTATAGAAGCCAGGACTACCAGCCCAAAGATGGCAGCACCCACAATGGGCCCTCCCAACTAGATCACTAATTGAGAAAATGCCTTACAGCTGGACTTCATGGAGGCATTTTCTCAAGGGAAGCTCCTTTCTCTGTGATAGCTCCAGCTTGTGTCTACTTGACACACAAAACCATCCGGTACATAATCTAATGGTTTTTTAGCAAGGCAGAAGGAATGAGGGAGAAGGACAGGCCTACCAGAGTCATGTTTGCCAGGCTCAGGCTGGCCAAAGTCTCTTCAAGCCAGGGATATCAACAAAACCCTGTCAAAACAATACATAAATACCTCTAGTCCAGTACAGATAAACTGTGACTACAAAATTCCTGAATATTTGAAGATGAGAGATATTTTAGCTAGAAATTGCTGACAGGGAATTAAGAAATATATTTGAGCCTATGGGGTCATAATTTAAAATTTGAGCTTCTGTGATATCATCAATCTTTGCCAAATTAAATCATTTTCTGCTGAGCATAACTATATTTTTTATTATTCCTATAGCCCACAGAAGCTTGCTTGGGCCTCTCCCATTTTCCTTTTTGTTTCCTCCTTTTCCAATTAAACCTCCACAGCTCACATGACAACAACAGCAGAAGCAATGAACTATCTGGAGAAGGCCCGGTTCTAAGCTGGGGAGATGGCTTCATGGGCAAGATCGAGGAACTGAGGTCAGAGCGCATGGGAGCTGGGAGCATGGCTCAGTGGATAAATCTCTTTCTAAACAAGTATGAGGACCAAGTTCAGATCCCCAAAACCCAAGTAGGGCATGCTGGCTACCTGTAATCCCAGCACTCGTGAGGCAGAGGCAGGGGGGTCCTGGGGCAAAGTGGCTAGCTAGACTAGCTGGAATTGGTGAGTTCCAGGTTCAGGGAGAGACGCTGAGTGGATAAAAAAAAAAAGTAGAAAGAAATAAAGGAAGATGTCAACTTATGGACTCCACATGTGCATATGCAAGCACATATATGCACACAGAGAGGAAGGGAGAGAGAGGGAGAGAGAGACAGAGACAGACAGAGACAGAGACAGAGAGAGGGAGAGAGAAAGACAGAGAGAGAGAGAGAGAGAGAGAGAGAGAGAGAGAGAGAGACCCTGTTTCAAGGGTTCAATGAGAAAAAAGACACAAAGGATTATGCTAAGTGAGGAACCAACCAGAACGACAAGAACAACTTCCGGTTCCCATCATGGCACCTGTGGGTCCTCTCAAGGCTGGGTCTGCAATTGTGGTGGTTTGAATGAGAATGCCCCCACCCTAAGAGGCTCATATATATTTGAGCAAGTGGTCACCAGATGGTAGAACTCTTTGGGAAGGGTTAGAAAGGTGTGGCCTTGATGGGTGAGGTGTATCACTGGGGGACGGCTCTGAGGTTACAGAATCCCACGCCTTTCCCAGTGTGTACTCTCTGCCCTGTGTTTGTGGATCAGCGTGTGGCCTCTCAGCACTGGTTTAGAACTATGCAGGCCATGGTGCCCATCATGATGGTCATGGACTAATCATCTCAAACTGTAAGCCCTATATAAGTCGTTCTTCGGTAAGTAGTCTTGGCCATGATGCCTTAGCACAGCCCATGAAAAGTAACTAAGTCAATGATGTTCTGGTACTGCAGGCGCTGCTACACGAACGCCCCAGGGCTCCTGCTCCTGAGAAGTATAGGAGCAAACAGTGAGGAAGAAAGTAATAGAGAAGAAGAGGACAATGAAAGGAGAGAAACTGCATTTTACTCCACAGGTATCAGACGCTTTGGGGGATGTCGAGGAGAGGTAATCAGGGGAAATTTCTGTGGAAGCCTAAAGATTTATTTGACCTAGTTAAAGGTACTTAACCCAGTGAGTAGCTGTCAAGACTAAAAATATATCAACTGCCCTTGGTTTGTTGCTTAAAGTTTGCTGCTGTAATTCATAGACATAATAAAAGGCAAGATGAATTAAAGGAAACAAATTCCACCTGTCTTGGGCTCATGTGGTTCATTCACTCTTCTGGAATCCCAGCACTTGAAAGGTGGAGACAAGTGGATCAGGACTTCAAGGTCATTCTCAGATACACAGTGAGTCCAAGGTCAGCCTGCCCTACACAAATTCCCGTCTTCAGAACGAAACCCAAATCAAACGAAATCAATCTCATTTTCCCATTTTGAATAAAAGAAATGAAGGCTCCTATGTGAAAACATAGTTTATTTTCTCCTCCAGACATCTGTAGTTTACTTTTACAAAATAGCAGACAAAATTTGGTTCTTTACCTTAGTACAGAATATGTGATATTGAAATATATATTATAGCACTTGAGTTATAAACACATAGCAAATGCATTATCACTTTACAGCCACCATATTTTCCATACATTTAGGATCTCATCGGGAAATAAACATAGCTTTTGGCTTAAATATATAAAGAGTCTCTGACGCTTTTTGTATCTACAAAGGCCGGTCTAAAACTACCTCCATCTACAAAAGTGATAGGCTTTAGAATAAATACAGTTTTGCTATCATGCCATAGTAAGACGTAACTATAGAAAGCTGATCACTTCACGGCAGCCGCAGTAGGTCTACTTAACTGTGGCTCAAAGGTGCACTATGGGAGTCCAGGAGCAGCGCTGCTTCTGAACCAGAGGTGGTGGATTCTTTAGGGTCCAGCCATTTTTGCGATCTGGATTAGTCCATCAGCCAGTCACTAACTATGATAAAGAGAAGCAGCATAGGGACTCTCTTCATCTCTGAAAAAGAGAAACACAGCAGAAATCAGTGTTCACAACTATATTCAGAAACAGACATATATAACTTATTATCCACGTGCCAAAGAAGAGCAAAAATACACCAACAAAGCATTATATGTGCCTCGGAGGCCAGGTGAACAGCCACACACATTCAGGAACAGCTTCCTTCTATAGGACTCTCATTTACTAAATAAAGAGTAGCACCTGCTTACATAATATTTAAACCCATTAAAGATACACTAAATTATAGTTTTATTCTATTATTTATTATATCAAATTATATTTATTATTAAATTATATATGCCAGATGGGAGGCTGACGCAGAGGAATGATAAGACTTTGAGGCCAGCTGAACTACAGTGAGACACTGACTCAAAAATAAATGAATAAATACAAATTAAAAGAATATTTGGTCCACAGAACAAATGGCATACATTATAAAATAGAAATTTAAAAATGAAGACTAAGAAGTCAATATATTAGCCATTAAAAAAAAAGGCAGTAGTTGAGCCTTGGCATCAATTCTATTAAAAAAAAAAAAAAACAGCAAACAAGATAAAAAGGAAACAGTCGTTTGTGTCCCTTTGTGAAATCATATAGGAAAAAGAACACAATTATACACAGAGAGAAAGGTTTGCCCTAGTGTCAAAGCTGAAGGGCTCATGAGGAATCTTAGCATAGGGGAATCCTGGGTAACAAACAGCAGCAGCCTCGACAAGTGTTGCAAGTATCTGCATTTTAAGTCTTCTCCAGGGCCCCACTTCCCTTGAAGATGTCATGAGATGCTCCAGTTCCAGCTGCTACCTTAAACTACTTGCAGGACAGTAACACTAGCCAAAGAAGCAAACTGTTTATGCTAAATAACAAGACAGAAGCAAGACAGCAGACAAAGCCTTGTGTACTGGGAAGCAGCTCTGTTTAGATTTCATATATCAAAGAAGCCTTTCTAGGGCTGAGGAGGCCGCTGTCCATAAAGTGCTAGTGCAGTCATGGGGACCTGAACTCGAGCTCCGGAACAGACACAAAAAGCCAATCACAGGAGCAAATTCATAATAATCCCAGTGCTGGTAGAGCAAAGGCAAGAGGGATCCCTAGACACCCAACCGAACCCACTTAGCAATTTCAAGAGACTCAGTCTCAAAAAAGCAAGGTATACAAGATCCTGAAGAAGATCATCCAACGTTGACGGCTGCCCATCACACTCCCATGCACGCACACAGCCACACACCCATGCACCTATACACAAAGACACATATGCTGTCTACAATTCAGATAGTGTTTCAAACAAGGGTATCTTAAGAGTATTGGTCCAGACCCTGACACCTATACTAGGATCACCTGTTCTCTTCTTTGAGTTTCCTGGCTGCCTGTGTTGATAGTTTAATCTGTAAGTCAAGTCGTTGCAGGAAATCTCTGGCAGACACTTCCTCCGGCTGAGTAGGCTTGGGGTCCGGGTCCTGGGGACTGGGAGGGGGCGGTTCTTCCTCAGACACTACAGGCTCTTCTTCATGGCAAAAGCTGCTGTCAACAGTTTCATTTTCTGGAGAATCAATGGAGTTAAGTCCATTAAACACCAAAGGCTTCTCTGATAGAATTGGGATGCTCAACGTTTTCTTCAGAAATATACAGTCATTGGTAAACAGTTTGTTGGCCCTTTTGATCTGTTCCATCTAAAACACACACAAAAAAAGAAACACAGAGTTATATACATCCATGTTCCAGAGTTGAAATTATTGTAAATATGGAATAGTACATATTCATGAACAATTGTGTGCAATGCTGTGCTGGCTTGGGTTATAGCAACTTGACACACACTACAGTTATTAGTAGTCATTTCTCATTAGAGAAAATACTTCCATAAGATTTGCCTGTAGACAAGCCACAGGTGGAGCATTTTCTTGATTAGTGATTGTCTGAGGAGGTGGTGCCATCCCACAGGGGTGGTGCCACCCCTCGGCAGGTGGCCCTGGGTGATAGAAAAGAAGCAAGCTAAGAAAGCGATGAGGAACAAGATAGTAAGCAGCATTCCTTCATGCCCCTGCATCAGCTCCTGCCTTAAGTTCCTGGCCTGAGTTTCTTTAATGAAGGACAACAAACACTTTCCTCCCCAAATTGACTTTTTCCCCCCTCAACATAATATTTTTATTAATTACTTAGGAATTACACACAATGCCCTCTGGTCACTCTCACTTCCCAGTCTTCCCTGGCCCACCCTCCACAAAACAAAGTAAGTCCAATTTGTGTTGCCCATATACTCACTGGAGCATGGTCAAACTCCCAGTGGCCAGCCCCTTAAAGAAAACTGAGTCCATCTGTTCCTGTGTGTCGCATCCCATCCCCTGTCACAGGTTCTTCCCACCCCACCATCCTCCACCAGAAGCCATTAACTCTTCAGAGCTACACTTGAGCATCTTCATCACAGTTTTTAAGAACTCTTCGATAGCTTCCTGTCTTGGACTGTTTCTTTTAGGGAGTTAGAGGTTGTCCCAGAGGCCTTCAATGTCTGTCCTTCTCAGTTACGAGTCTACAATCATCGATACCACTGCAAAGGAAGCTCCTCTGCCCATGGCAGCTGGCGGCAGCATGGAAGATGAACTTCCCACACGGTTTCTGTAGTAGCATGGGTCGTGCACATGAGCTCAGCCTCTGGTGGCTGCATGGAACTCAGACCTCAGCATGGCCTCGGGCATGCACCCTCAACCTGTAGTGCAATCATGGAAGTCTTTGGAGGAGACTGTTCTGGCTGGTGTTGTGTGTCAACTTGATACAAGTTAGAGTCATCGGAGAGGAAGAAGTCAGTTGAGGAAATGCCTCCATGAGATGCAGCTGTAAGGCATTTTCTCAGTCAGTGATTAATAGGGGACGGCTCAGCCCGTGGTGGGTGATGTCATCCCAGGGCTGGAGGTCCTGGGTTCTATAAGAAAGCAGGCTGAGCAAGCCAATAAGCTGCACCCTCCATGACCTCTGCATCAGCTCCTGCCTCCAGGTTCCTGCTCTGCGTGAGTTCCTGTCCTGACTTACTCCAACAATGAACTATGATCTGGAAGTGTAAGTCCGTCGAATAAGCCCTTTCCTCCCTGACTTGCTTTTGGACCATGATGTTTCACTGCAGCAATAGAAAACCTGACTAAGACAGAGACTTAATCCAGAAAATGAACCATTCCTCATCTCAGATCTCTTGTTGTTGCTTGGAATCAGGGTGATCGCGGGCAGTGCGTTCGGAGACAGAACCTGCATGAGCTCCGGGTTGTAATACACCATCCTGCCTTCTGCACCAGCGACTCCATCAGCACTCTAAACAGAATCACGCTTGCAGTCCTAGGGCTACAGTAGCACCACCTCCCTCCTCGCCCCACAAATTACTTTTAATCACGGTTTTTAATCACAGCAATAAAAAGTCTAACTAAGGCAAATGTTTTCTCTGCATTCAATGGTCTTTCCCTCTGCAAAGAACTCCTGCTATTTCAAGAAATAACATGAAAGTCATCTCCTGCAATATAAGCAGGTTTACTTACCTTGTTCGTTTTGTTCCGGGCTTTTTGTAGTTGGTTTGTTTGGGTTTTGTTTGTTTGCTTGTTACGGGGTCTCATATCACACAGTGTGGCCTTGAAGTCACTACGAAGCCTAGGGTGACTGTGAACTTCTGACTTTTGTACCCACCTCCCTCATGCTGATATTATGTGACACCATACCTGGTTTATACATTGTTGGGGATCTAATCCAGAGCTTCGTGAACTCTAGCAAGTTCTTAAACAACTGAGTTACATTGCCTGCCCTCTACAGGCAGCTCTTAACATACATTATCTTCTCTACAAGGCACCTTTTACTATCAGTCGTCTTAAATCACTGATGTATAAAGATGTAGAATTGTATCACTTATTTATTTTTATTTAAAATACATTTTTTATTATTTTATTGTTGGGTGTTTTGCCTGCATGCATGTCTGTGTACCACATTCATACAGTTCCCATGGAGGCCAGAAGAGGGCATCAGATCCTATGAAACTAACATTACAGAGGTCATTGGCCACCACGTGGATGATGAGAATCAAACCCAGGTCCTCTGGAGGAACAGTCAGTGCTCTTAACTGCTGAACCATCTCTCCAGCCCCTTTAATACTTACTTAATTCTAATTTGACCATTTCTGTTATCTGTTTTTTTTTTTAAATAGGTTTTTCTATTGATACAATTTTACTTGGTGAGGGATCCCTCTATCTCTGGGACTCTGCTTGGTGAATTAATAGACCCAGGAGTTGGTAGAGGTGTGTGTATAAACAGAATGTCAAAGACTGTTGCAGCTATTGAGAAGGTTTCCTAGAGAAAGTAGAATCTGGCTCTGATCCTTTTGACTTCAGATGGGCCTTAAAGAATCAGAGGCTGAGGGCCGGGTAAGAACAGCAGATAGGAAACATTCACTAAGACTGTGGCACTTTTTACCCTATGAAGAGTGAATACTCATTCTAGGGTTTCCAGAGATCTTGCACATGTGAGTGGCAGATGGACACAGGCTTACTATCTCTAACCCTTACTGCCTGTGGAGGCCTTTCCCCCTCACCCTGGGAAAGTGGGGAATGGAGACTAGAGCATGCACACATCCCATGCTCTGCAACCCAGATCTCTTTACACATGAGAGGACAGGAGACCGTGGCCTAAGCCCACAGTGAGGGCTCACACTGGTTGGCTCACTGCTCAGTAGAGTACAACATCTCTTACTACTCTCCTCTGTCGTGGGGTGCTTGTACTTCCCATACTAATCTGTGAACTTGCACCATGATAGACACCCACAAGCACCCTGCAGTTCATTTACACAAAATCGTCCTAGAGAGTTAAAGACAAAGTTTAGTGAGATTGCAAAACAGCCTGACTGGCTTATTTCAAGCCTTTAAATTGATTCTGAGTAGGAAAAAAAAAATGCATTCCGACTTCAAAGAGTCTAAAGAAACAACAATCAAATAAATGGACCCCCATTCCTCCTGCCTTGCTTTGTTTTGTAACAGGGTTTTACAACATTAGCCCTAACTTTCCTTGAACTGGGGAGATCGCAAAAGTAAGAAAGAGAGACCATGATAGGTAGGGACATTTTAGAGACAAAATTAAAATCTAAATATCCCAAGTGTATCTGGTTAGCAGGCTCAGATTTGAGAGAATTAAATAACTTGAGACCTTTGTCCATGAAGACTGAGGTATATTCCAGTCTAGACACTTCTGGGTCCCTAATGTCCAGATCCTCCCATATTCCACTAGGAATGGTGGCTCACGTATTTAATCCCAGGATGGGCACAGCAGCATATACCTCTAATCTGAGGAAGGGCATGGTAGCACATGTCTGTACTCCCAGGACATGTGTATCTGTAATCTCAGCACTTGGGAGGTGAAGGCAAAAGGATTGGGGGTTCAAGCCCACAGAGGCTCCATAAACCACAGTTGACTTTGAGGCCAGCTTGGGATATGTGAGACCCTGTCTCAAAAACAAAACAAAGCAAAATGGTAGAATGACCTTCATCCTGCAGGATGAAGGAACGAAGAGATATAACCTAATAATAGTCAAAGATCACTGACTTATAAACAAAAACCAAAAATCAACTACCCAGGAGCTGTGAGGGATGTTGTCTGAAAGAAAGGCTCTGGTGGAGGGGGTGTGGAACAGAAGGCCAGTTACAGAGGCAGCAGCAGCAGCAGACATGTAACTGGATAATCCAGGACACAGAGGCTATCTTATCTTGTGAGGAATGCTTTCTATTTCCATCTTTCTATTCCACAGGTGTGGAAATTTCACCTCACAAGAAAGAAGGCCAGCTTACGAGTCGCGTGAGGCAAAGCTGGAAAACTTATTTCCACAGGCCTTCTGCTTATCCTGACTGCCACTCAACCCTGAGAGCACACAGTGTGACCTTTCAAAGTGACACAGAATGGCTTTCTGTTTTTCAGGAGTCTGAGGTTTAGCAATCAAACATTTCCATTCTCTCCTAGCCAGCATGACCCAGTGAAACCAGCCTGGCATTTCTGGTCACTAAGAAACAGACAGCAGATGGCAAGTAAGAACCCTCAGGGGGAAATAAGGCAAAAGACAGAAGATGAGCAGCCATCATTGAGGTGATTCTCCTGTAAATACATTTTGTGAAAACGAATTTATACTGGAGGGAATTCACAAGACTTAGCCCTAAATGTTATCTCACAGTGGCTGCTGGCTTGGTGTGTGGAATAATCCCATATACATGTACAACTACCATTATTTTTACAGGAAACAGACTGAAATAGTAAATGGTTCTCTTAATGCACCATATGTCTGTGACCTGTTCCATTCTGGTGTTAGTGGGAACCACAATCTTCCCATCACCATGGACTCGTGGAGAAAGGGGTGCTTTTGTTCTTTCTACATTCTCAAAAGAAGATATGAAATCCACTTACAGAAAACATCCCCAAAAGGTAAATGTGTGTGTATATAATATATATATAATTCTATATTATAATTAAAATAATTAATATATTAATAATAATATAATATATATTACATATGTCAGAAGGTATATTTTCCATCTCCTGGAGCTGGAAACGGTAAGTGAAATGGATCTGAAGGTATCTTCAGAGAGAAGAAACTTTCTGAAACTGAACTGTGACGAGGACGTCACAATTGTAAACTTATTAATAAAATATCACTAAATTGCACACTTAAGGCAGGGTGAACCTGTGCTCTATACTTATTCCTCAGTGACAGTGGGGACGGGGACAGTGGGGACGGGAATGCTTAAAACTATTAAAACATCAAATCACAAGTGACCCTGCGAAACCTTTCACTCTGGGTGTCACTGTGACAGTCAGCAACCTCCACCAGCCTCTGTGGTCACCATTAAAAACAGCCCAGAAATCACACAATCAAGTCTCACTCCCCAGACTCTCCCTCCCTCAACAGGAAGACCACTTTCTCCCAGCACGGTGTCTCTAATGTGGGGAAGTGTGGAGCAACTCAGCTTAGCAACTAAATGGAAGAGATGAGCTGATCTGGGACTGGGTCTGAACTCAGATGCTAGGCACAGTGGCCCAACACTCAGATGGGATAAGCATTTCTCCAACGCAGAGTGAGTCTAGATAGACTGTGTCCAAGAAGATGGAGGAGGAGGAGGAGGAGGAGGAGGGGGAGGGGGGAGGGGGAGGAGGGAGGAGGAGGAAGAGGGAAGGAGAGAGAGAAGGAGGAGAAGGTACAGTTTATGCAGATCCATCTCCTTCTGCCTCCTTCCTATTTGCTGCTTCTCTGCTGTCTTCTGGCTTTTCCAAGGTTTCCAAATAAAATATTCTTAAGTGGCAATTTTGAGCAGTGACCAATTTCCCCCAGTGGCTTAGATACAACAGGGAGGGGCCAGGATGCTGGAATTAAACAATAGCTAAATCTAGAACCAGAGCTAAGGGGCCTTAATGTCTCAGTAGAGATAAACATCGCAGGGACATTCCAGCAAGTTTACATCTGAGGTTTGAACTGCAGTCAATGGTTTTCTCACCCTGACCCAAATTGTTTCGGTTTCCCAGAAACAGTTCCTCAAACTCTAGCAGAGATGCCCCTACCTAACCGTGTGTAACTGAGTGTTAGACTCACAGCTGGAGGAGGTGAGGGCACCAGCAGCTGCAGCTGGTACAAAGAACTGGCTTGCCTGTGGAATGGCGCCTCTGGAACCCCGAGTTCTGAACTGGTGGCTGGAGAATCAGGAATTCGAGACAAGTGTGGGCTAGATAGTGACTTCAAGGGTAGCTGGGGCTACATGAAACCCTGTCTCAAAAGAAATAAAAAAGGAGAGCCTACATAATGGTTAGTAAAAGTGCTCACCACCAAGTCAGACAACCTGAAATGGGCCTCTGGAACCCACATGGTGGAAACAGAGAACTAACTTACTCCTGTAAAGTGACCTCTGACTTCTACTCACATCTGAGGTGCATGTCACAGCTCTCCCCCAACCCAAAGGAAAAGGGTCATTTAAAAATGTTCTTATATTTATTTCACGTGTATGGCCTACATGTATCCTACATTGTGACCGATGCTGTATCAAGAAAGTTCATAGGTGAGAACCCTACAATCCAGTTGCCAAAATACAAAGTCACAATGTTTCAAGTGAGTTTATAATTGTATACTAAATCACATTCCTGGCTGGTGTGTGTGGCCCCTGGTTTACTGTTGAGACACAGTTGACAGCGGATCAACAGAGGATCCAGACGCAGCCATGACAGCGGACCAACAGAGGACCCAGACGCCGCCACTTCTCACCACATCTTCCCTTCTTCACTGCTTTTACCCTAGATACTGTTCTAGTTCATCACAGCACTACACAGCCTTCATACTATCTTGTTCCCCTTGGTCCTGGTCTCTCATCATAGCAGCAGCAGGAATTATTCTTTCCAGTCAGGCATGGTGATACCTACCAGCACTCCATGGGCTGAAGGACTATTACAAATTCAAAGTCAGACTGGGACTACACAGAGAAACCTTGTCTCAAAACTAAACCAAACCTAACCTGTTGGGTGGTTTTTATGCCAACTTGACCAAACTAGAGCAACTGGGAGGAGAGACCTTAGGAGCCAGCTGGTGATAGCACAGCCCTGGACTCCCAGCACTTGGGAGGCAGAGCTCCTTTGAGTTCAAGACCAGCCTGGTCTATAGAGTGAGTTCCAGGATAGTCAGGGCTACATAAAGAAACCTTGTCTCAGGAAACCAGAAATAATAAAGTAAGAATACCATTTGGCCATTATGGGGAGGGGTTTGGTTTGGTTTGGTTTGGTTCGCTGGTTGATGGTTTCTGTTGTTCATATCCTCATCTTATTATGCAGCCCTGGCTCCCTGATACTCTACATGTAGCCCAGACAGACATGGAATTCCCAGTAACCTTCCAGTCTCAGCCTCCGCAAAGGCTACAGGTGTTATGGGTGTACACCACCACACCCAGCTTAAGATAAGCATTATCACTTTCCCAGGTTCTGTGTAGCCCGTGGGAGTACCTCCAAAATAATTTCATCAAAGTAATGAGCTAAGAATACAGAGGCTGGGCAGTGGACTCACACACACACACACACACACACACACCTTTAGTCCTAACACTTGGGAGGCAGAGCAGGTGGATCTCTGTGAGTTCGAGGCCAGGCTGGCCTACAAAGTGAGTTTCAGGGCAGCCAGGGCTACATGGAGAAACCCTGTCTTGGAAAAAGACAAAAACAAACAATAATAATAATAAAAAAAAAAAAACCAGCATGAGTTTGCCTTTAGGAGAACATCCAGTAATATAGAGATGAGAGAGTGTGTGGTGGGCAGAACATGGGGGTCTGTGAACCCTACAATGCTCAGGACAGCCTCCTAAAACACGGCATCTTCCCATCTGTATCAACAGAAGGTTACACATGGGATGCACACCTTACTCCAATGGGTAAAAGCAGAAGGATCTGGAGTTCAAGGTCATCCTCACCTACATAGAAAACTCAAGGTCATCTTTGCCTACATAGGGAGTTCAAGGCCAACCTGGGCTACAAGAGATCTAGTCTTGAAAAAAAATCTTTTAAAAATGTATTAATAATAGTGTTGAAGTTGAGAAATCACATTATAGACTATTTGGGACCATAGATTAAGTACCTAATTCTTTATGTCTGAATTTACATAAGAATCAGAAGCTGGGGCTGGCAAGACACTTTAGCAGTTAAGAGCACTGGTTGTTCTACCTTGGACCTTGTTTTTATTCTCAGCACCCGTGTGGTGGCTCACAACAGACTTTGTCTCCAGTCCCAGGGATTTGCCTTTTCTGACCTACACAGGCACCAGGCATGCATGTGGTACACAGACATACATGCAGGCAAAACACATGCACATGAAATGAACAATGTTTTAAAAAATAAAATAAAAAGATCAGGAGCCTTTATAAAAGTAAGGAAAAACTGACTTACACTTTAATAAGAAAGGGTAATACAGTTGAAAGTAACAGGATCTGCTTTAGACAGATCACAGGTTAGAAAGCATCTGAACAAAAGTCTAGATCACACTAAGCAGGTGCTTAGCCAAAGCAAGCAATTCAAGAACATGTGTCACAGAATAGCTGTCACAGGGAGAGACCACAGAAAATGGCTCTTCTGGATATCATAGATTCATAAGTATACACTAGTATACTCGCCTAGTAGTGAAGATGCACAGAAACCAGACAAAACGACCCTCCTTCAGTGAGCAGGATGCTGAGAGCTCTTGCTAAGAATGCAGATTGAAAGTAATACTTAAAGCAAAGAAAATCCTTTATCCCTGTGTTACCTCAAGCCCGGCTAGGCGATAACCATATTTGGAAATACCCTAACCACTTATCTATCTTCTCATCTGCAAAAAGATGAACCACACCTGTCTCCCCTTAGGCTTAAGAAAGCCAAATTAAATAAGAAAAATGTGCGAACAGAAGCTGGAGAGGTGGTTCAGTGGTTGAGAGCATGGGCTGCTCTTCCAGAGAACCAGGGTTCAATTCCCAGCACACACGATGGGGTACAACCCTCTGTAACTTCATTTCCAGGGGATCCGACACCCTCTTCTGGCCTTTCTGGGCACCAGGCACACAGAAGGTGCGCATACACAAATTAAGGCAAACTCTCCTACACTTAGATTTTTAAGTATATATATTCACATTTAGAACTGCGGAGAAAGGTCTCAAAATGGTGTAATCAAGCTCTCAAAACGCTTAAATGATAGATTAAAAGATGTGCTGGTAAACAAACACCTGGTTAAATATGCAAAATAGGTTACTCTGAAGATTCAGGCAAGATCATCTTTCTTCCGACTGCTCCTCACGAAGCTTCAGGAAAGATGACTGAAAACGGATATTGAGCTCCAGTGTAAAAAGGCCATCACACAGCTCGCAGTCAATTATAAGTAATTTTAATGAAACAATTTGTTCCCCGGGGTTTCCATGATCTTCCCTAAGGTGTAATGGAATATACCCAAGATGCACACCCTTATAAATTTGTAAAGCACCGCCCTCCAGCTCACCTAGCCCACAGTTCCTGGCTGCTGTTTAGCGACAGGTGTCACGTTCAGGGTCTCCAGTGAGCACAGGGGTGTAATTTCACTTCTAAATAAAGAAACACAATCGATTGAACCGGAACCATCCGCGGGAAGAACTGTACATCCTGACTCATCACAGCTTGTTTACACAGCGCAGAATTCATATCCGTGTGGCTCTGAGTAACTAGGTAGTGAGCTCCGGGGAGCAAAACGGGTAAAGGTGGCTGTGGGTAGTGCCCAAAACGCGGGCCTCCTTAGTGTTTCACGCGACAGATACGATCTGAGACTGGCAGGGCACTGGGAACGCCATGCACTAGCTGATCGGGAAGCTCTGGCGGCCGCCCCTCGCAGCACCAGCACCAGCAGCAGCAGCAGCAGCAGCAGCAGCAGCAGCAGCAGCCGCAGCAGCTTAGACGCCCATTGCAGTTGCAGCAGCGCGCGCAGGGATGCGGCGCGGAGACGCGGGGACGCACGGCCTGCTCCCCACCCTCCGCTCCCATCCCCAACCCCGCCCGGGGGCCGCAGGCCCGAGGCCGCGGCGGCGCGCCCTGCTCACCGTGACTCCGTACTTGAGCGCGATGCCCTGAAGCGTGTCCCCGGCGCGGACCCGGTGCTCCACATGGCGCTCGATGACGCCGGCGCCCAGAGGCGCCCGCACACTGGCCGTGCTGCCGTACGATCGGGTCTTGGTGCGGGCCAGGCTCAGCGACAGCTCGGCCTCCTCTGGCTCCGAGGTGGAGCGAGAGCGCGGCGGAGGGGAGGGCGCGGAGGGCCGGTGCGCACGGGGGCCGCCTTCCCGCAGGGCCGGCGCAGGCGAGAGATCCGCCATGGGTCCTGCCAAGGCCGCCGGGGCGCCGAGCTCGCCAAGGGGGCGGCGCCTCCTCCTCCGCCTCTTCCTCCTCACTGGGGCTGCGGCTGGCCGTGCCGCGGGGGCGGCAGGCGCGAGGCCGAAGCGGGGAGCTGCGGGACCTGCATGGCGCGCGCCGCCCTCTGAGACTGGCTTCTCCCCGGCCCCAGAGGTCCCCGTGCTAGTGAGGATAAGGGAGCTGAGCCCCGGCCGCAGTGTGCAGGTCCTGCCTGAGAAGGCCCTGCAGAAGCGGGAGCGCGCCGAGGCCTGGGAGCCAGTGACAGAGGCCCACCGAGGAGTCACTAGGACCCATGTGGCCCCCAGAAGAAAGGGTTCAACCAAAGCCTGCCTTGGCCACAGTACACCCCCACCAAGCTTTGCTTGCCTTTACTGATTTCTCAGTGGGGATCTCCTTAATGACGTCAAAATCTTGGTGACAGGAAACCTTAAGATCAATGAACAGATCCCCCCTCCACTTGGGTAGTACGGTTCTTCTGACACACACACACACACACACACCCTTGCTTGATACCTCAGTCATATCTACCTAGAGTAAGGGGTGCTTACTCTAGGTAGAAGAGAAGAGTTGTCTCTTGTTTCATTGGTTTTCTGAAGTTTGGTATGTTGCTGTACCCACAGAAACAAAAGAAACAACTCAAGACACACTAGAAGACAGAAGAGCAGCAGCAGCAGTCCCCAATATCACCCACCCCTTAAAGATCCCTCGGTTGTTCCCTGAGAATAACAGATCAGTATAAACCCACCTTGGCACCCAAATCAGTTGTTTTTACTTTTACCGTAGGTACTCCATCTAGTATTCATCCCGACCAGAGCCACTTACTCTCCTTCACTACCACTTCACGCTTCTTGTATGTTGTTCCCTCCGTCAGTAACAGTATTCTCCCAAAACCCTGCCTACTGTTCATTTGTTTGTCCATTTTTAGTTATGTGTGTGTTCTGTATGCATTTGGGTGATCGTGGAGGCCAGAAAAGGTTGACAGATCCGCTGGAGCTGGGATTGCAGGCGGTTGTGAGCCGCCCGATGTAATTGCTAAGAACCAAACCCATGTCTTCTAGACGAGCAAGATGCTCTCTTAAGTGCCGAGCTATCCCTCCAACTGTTTTGAAGGAAAGGTTTCATCTGACCTGGATCTCTTGGTTCCTGCTGCCACTTCTGTGCACTAGGATGACAGGCTGTCCCACCACAAGTGATTCACGCAGTGCCGTGGGTTGAACACACACACACACACACACCCTGCAAGCTCTCTACCAGATGAACTACACCCCTGGCCCCAGCATTTTAGTGTTCTTTTCTGAAATGCGGTCTGGCCTATGTAGGCCAGGCTGGCCTTAAACTCAAAATCCTCCTGCCTGGGCCTCCAGAGTACCGGGATTACCTACATCCAATGTGTTTATTTGTGGTTTTGTGTTTGTTTCCTGGGACTTATGTTGCCAAAACTGGTCTAGCGCTCCTGAGCTCAGGTGATCCTGCAGGCCCAGTAAATGCTAGAAGTAGATGTCCAATCCGCTCTACCCAGATTTCTTTGATCTTTAAGGTCCTTTTTTAAATACTGCTCTTGAGCAGTGCATATGCTAGAATCAAAGGATATATTCTCCATGGGACTCTTTTTCAGATTCTCCCCAAATTGTACCTAGCCCCAGCCTGCCCAGTTGTTATTATTTTCCCGAGGAACCTCCAGGGTGGTTTGTGCATCTTGTTCAGTTTTGAACTGTGTTTTGTTTGAAACATGTGTGCATTTACCTTATCTTCTCCACCAGATGCATGGTGCTCCTAGGAGGCATAACTGGTTCTTCCCCCAATTTTTTTTTTAGCTCCAGCAATGCCTACTTCAATAGAATAAAAAAAATACACACTATTATATGTAGCTGAAGTACAACATAAAATATTAAGTCTGATTTGGTTCAGTGTTCAGTGTGTACTCCCAGCTGTGATAGATCTACTCTATAAGAACAAAGGCAATAGGGCAGACTGGCTGCACTGAGACCCCTGAAGTTAAAACCTGAAACTAACTTTCCACTTCTTTTTAGCTTGATTACCTCCGATACTTCTTCATGTAACTTGAAGCTGAATAGTTCAACAGGCAATTCTGAAACAATTACAAGCAAGGCTGCTAACACTGGAGTAGAACTGTTCTTATGAGTAAGAGTTCATGGAGACTTGGGTCAATGGGCTGACCACTGTGGTGCACTCCCATATCCCAAACATTTAGGGCAGAAGCAAGAACCTTGTTTGAAGCCAAGATTGGACTATACAGCAAGTTCCAGATCCATATCAACTACATAGTGAGGGAGATTCTGTATCAATAAAACAAAACAATAATAAAATAAAACTTTTTTCAAAAATATTTGGCTTAATGGTATTGTTTAAAGATTCTTTTGTTAGTGTTTGTCTTAGTTCATTGGGATTATGCTGACTAAATAGCACATAGAGGGTAGTTTGTAAACAACAGGCGTTTATTCTTCACAGTTGTAGAACTTGAGAATGCCAAGAATGTTGGGGAGATCATATCTCCCCATATGAGCATATGTCTGGTGAGCCTGTGTCCTTGTTCATACACACCTTCTTGTTGTATTCTTACATGGTGTAAAGCGACAATGAGCACCCTTGGGTCTGTTTTATAAGGACTAACTCAGTCCTAAGCTTTTGCCATCTAAGTGCCCATAAAAAGCTCTTCTTCCTTTATCCTTAGCCAGGAAGGTTAAGATTTCAACATATGAATTGGGGGAGGGGGTAGCAAAATATTGACACACACACACACACACACACAAAAAAAAAATACGAGCTATGATGTGTTGCTGAGGAAGACATCATAAATGTCAGGACTCTATAATTAGCCTCTAAATTCTAGGCAATAGCAATTAACATTCCCAATATGGGGTTTAGAGGAACAGGACAGGCCAGTCTAACATGATCTGGAGGCTCTTAGGATAGCTCTCAAGAACAAGGAGAACAGCATTGATTGGGAATAAGATTAGGCCCTAGATGGCATTCCCTATGCCTCGTTCAACAGGGTGCAACTGTGACACTCACAGGACCATCCCATACAGTGAGCTGGGCTGAGGATTCTTCCTGCTACTTCTGTTCACTGAAAAGACTTGTGTAAGATCAGTTTGCTATGAACCTTGAAAGGCTGACAGAATGTGCCAATAAAATACTTTTCTCTCCGGGAATATTTTATATGTTATGTAGTTGGATTCATACAGTATATATCCTTCAGAGTTATTTCACATACCTAGATACATGTGTGTATACACTTATATATATATATATATATTATGCACTTATGTATTTGTGGCTTAAAGCCTGTCTCTAAAATAAATTTATTTAATTTAAAGAGAAAATGCCAGCACAACGCTGGCAGCCTTTGTTCCCCAGAGCCCAGACAAAGGGGAAAACTCCACAAAGTTGTCCTCTGGCCTCCACATGTACACAGTGGCACTGGTGTACTGCACACACACCTCGTACACACAGAGACGTACACTAATTATACTTTTGCAGCTCATTTCCTCTCACTATCTGGTAATGCTTTATTGTTTGTCTGTTCACTGACTGGAAGACATCATCTCTTCTGCTCCCAATTTCTTGGCAAGTGTGAACTTCTGTGTACAGGTTGATGTGTGATCATAAACTTGAACTCATACAGGAGCATAGTTGCTAGATCTTATGGCAAAGCTGTGTTTGGCTCTGAGAGACTGACAGTCTGACTGTTAAAGTGGCTGTGACATTTTCTATCCACAGCTGCACTAACAGTTGGGGCAGCCCCTGTTTAGAATTGTGGCCTGAACCTTGAGGCAATCCTCTTGCTTCTGACCCCACCCCGCCCCCAACTTCTTCACCTATCTCCAGCTCTTCTCCCCTCCCTCCTCTTTTAAATCTTATTGCATCAGCTAGTACTGTGATGTTAATTAGAAATATTGAGGGAGGAGATCCTTGCCAAGGGAACGGCTGTGTTATGTTAGCTGTAAAATTGTTTTCTTTCTTTTCTTTTAAAGGCCCTCTTTATTAAATCAAGGAAGCCTCCTTTAATTCCAAGTTTGCTGAGAGCTTTTTATCATAAATACACAATAAATGTTGTCAAAACCTTTACAAATGCAATTATTGGTATGGTCATCTTTTTTTTCTTCTTTCCCCTGTCGATGTAATCAGTTAAACTGGTCTCTGAGAATTAAAGCATTTGATGGTGGTGTATAATTTATTTTATATATGGTTTAATCCAATTCACTAACACTTTGTTACGATTTTTGCATTTGTATCTGTGGGAGCTACTGATCTATGATTCTCTTTTCTTGTAATGTCTTTGGTTTTGGATTAGGGTAATGTTGACTTCAACTGATGAAACCAAATATTGTGGCTGCTTTGGCTTTCTATTAAAGATTGTATAAAACTGATATAATTTCTTCCTTAAATATGTGGATAAATTCATCCTGAAACCATGATTAATCTAACAAATGTTAGAGCAAAACAAAAGAATAGATTAGAAATATTTGGGGAAATCAACAAAACAAGAACATAGTTCTTTGAAAAATGAACAAAACTCATGAACTGTTATATGGACTGACCAAGGCCGGTGTCTTGGTTAGGGTTTCATGGCTATGAAGAGACACCATGACCAAAACAACACTTATAAAAGAAAACATTAGCAGGGCGGTGGTGGCGCACACCTTTAATCGCAGCACTTGGGAGGCAGAGGCAGGTGGAATTTTGAGTTCGAAGCCATCCTGGTCTACAGAGTGAGTTCCAGGACAGCCAGAGCTACACAGAGAAACCCTGTCTTGAAAAAAAAGAAAGAAAGAAAGAAAGAAAGAAAGAAAGAAAGAAAGAAAGAAAGAAAGAAAGAAAGAAAGAAAGAAAGAAAGAAAAAAGAAAACATTTCATTGGAGCTGGCTTACAGTTTCAGGGTTTTAGTTCATTATCACCATTGTGAGAAGCATGGCAGTGCCCAGGCAGACACAATGATGGAGGAGGGTTCTACAGCTTGATTTGAAGGCAGCCTGGAGACTGTGTGACACAATGGGTATAGCGTGAGCATATAGGAGTCCTCAAACCCTGACTCCACAATGACATACCTCCTCCAACAAAGCCACACCTATTCCAACAAGGCCACATCTCCTAACAGTGCTAGTTCTTACAGGCCAAGCATTCAAACACGTGAGTATATGAGGGCCATTCCTATTCAAACCACCACGGGGAAAGCGATTGAACACAGGGATTCACATTGAAGTGATTAAAATTGGGAATAAAAGAACATCAACTCTTACCTTATTGACATTAAAGGGCTAATAAAGGCATATTGTGAACAACTATGCTAATAAATTAGACAACTTAAATGGAGTGGAAAAATTATCAGAAAGAAGCAAACTAACAAAACTAATCCAAACTGTGCAAGGCTGTGATAACCCATCGTCTCATCACCTGGGGAAGACGGGTTCAAGGCCAACCTCAGGGAGTTTGCAGGGCCAGCCTGAGCTACATGAAACTCTGTCCAAATTAAAAGAAAGAAAGAAAGAAAGAAAGAAAGAAAGAAAGAAAGAAAGAAAGAAAGAAAGAAAGAAAGAAAGAAAGAAAGAAAGAAAGAGAAAAAGAAAAAAAGAAAGAAAAACCTACTTAGTCATTTTAAAACTTTGAATAGACCCAGAAATCCTCCCACTAACACACCATACTATGCAGACAGGCAGAGAACACCCAGAGACCAGCCTGCCACCATACCACACAGTATGGGCAAAGGAGGCCCCCAGACAGCACACACGAGACTAGCAGAAGAGGATACCAGAGCCGACCACCCATGTGGCCCGCCCTCAGCAGGAACCACTACAACGTCCTTGTACGTGGTAGACAGATGGGAGAGAAAGAGAATGGAGACAGTATGAGCATTGTGAAGAGATGGAACTGGATATTTAAGAGGAGAGAGAGAGTGAGTTCCAGGACAGCCAGGGCTACACAGAGAAACCATCTTGAAAACAAAAAAAAAAAACAACAAAAAAACAAGAGTAGAGAGGAGTAGCCTGCCCAACCACCGAGGCCATGGATATATATATATATATGGTTTTTTTTAGTTATTATTTTAGTTACTAATTCCCTATAATTTAACAAAATCTGTTTATTTGGTTGGTTGGTTGGTTGGTTGGTTGGTTGGTTTGGTTTGGTTTTTTGGATTTGGTTTTTTTGAGACAGGGTTTCTCAAGACAGGGTTTCTCTGTGTAGCCCTGGCTGTCCTGGAACTCACTCTATAGACCAGGCTGGCCTCGAACTCAGAAATCCACCTGCCTCTGCCTCCCAGAGTGCTGGGATTACAGGCGTGCACCACCCCTCACCACCACCACCACCCCCCAACACCCCCGGTGTGTTTGTTTGGTTTGGTTTGGTTTTTGGGGGTTTTGTCTGTTTGTTTGTTTTTAACTGTTTTAACAGTTTGTAATTGTTTGAATTGTCCTGCTGTGCAGAACCTTCTTAACTGGCTATAAAACAACTTGTTCATTTTAGTGTTTTATACCTAATCTGATGAACTCTCATATAATACTGTTTAAAACCAAGCAACGAAACTCTTACATGTGCGACCTTATATGAGTTTTGTGTCTTGAAGTTTATGTTTATGAAGAATGTGAATCCTGTTTTCAATGGTGCTTTCAAATGTAGTTTCAGCCATGTGCTTTTTTTTTTTTTTTTAACTTTTTACCTCTTCGCATGACATTTTGTTCACTGCCACTGTCCTGGTCAGCCCTTCCCACAGTTTTCTCCCATCCCCCTCCCCTTCTCCTCTGAGCAGGTGGGGTCCCCCTGGATATCCCCCTACCCTGGCATTTCAAGTTTGCAAGGCTAGGCACTTCCTCTCCCTCTGTGGCCAGAAAGCTTCAGCTCCTGCCTCCTTGTTCCTGCCTTGTTTGAGTTTGTATTCTGACTTCCTTAGATGATGAACCCCAATGTAGAAGTGTGAGCCATGATCATGATAACCATTATTACTACCCCAAATGTTTAAATAGTACCTTAATATAATAATAAAATATCCTGAGTTTGCAACTCACTGTTTGTCATGTGCATGTGAGAGTGTGTGTGTGTGTGTGTGTGTGTGTGTGTGTGTGTGTAGGACTCTGAGTCTTGTCTTGAACTTGCTCTGCAGCTGAAGGGACCTTGATCTCCTGGGCTTTCTGTCTCTACCTCCCAGATATAGGGATTACAGATGTATGCCACATGGTCAGATACTGCTGTAACTTTTTAATAGCTGTTTTGTTTTGTTCAAACCAATACCCAAACATTCTGCTTGGTTGTTTATTGGATTTCCATAGGTTTCCACACTTCTCTCATTTGTTTTTCATTCCAGCTTACTGAAGGAAGGCTGCAATTGTAGGCATGTAGCTTGCTACATCCTGGGCTTTCCTGGTAGACGTATAGTGATGTTGTTTAACATGTGCCCTATTATACAGTGACTCTCTTTCAATTGCTTGCTGCCAAATCTGCTAGAAATATGATTTAATCCATCTTTCAGCAACATGCTGTTGCTCTTGTAGTCTTTACTAACTGCTGTATTCTTTGTAGTACATTTGAAGCTAGTGATCTCATCTGATCTTCCTAAAAGCCCTATATGGTGCATATAATCCTCCCTAGCCTAAAGATAAAGAACACAAAGTTTGAAGAGGTTAAGGAATTTTGACTACAGTTAATTCATCTAGGATCAACCTCAAATCTGTCTGATGTTAAAATTCTTATCATTAGGGCTGGAGAGATGGCTTAGTGGTTAAGAGCACTGACTGCTCTCCCAGGGGTCCTGAGTTCAATTCCCAGCAACTACACGGTGGCTCCCAACCATCTGTAATAGGATCCAATGCCCTCTTCTGGTGTGTCTGAAGAGAGTGGCAGCGTACTCATATATATAAAATAAATAAATAAATCTTTCTTAAAAATCCATATTGTTATCCATTGTGAGATAATGTCCTCTTGTGCCCCTTTGCCCGGGACTTGTAGTGGTTGGCTGTTTTAATCGGCTCCAGGACAGAGCCTTTCAATCTATCTAAAGAACTTTCACAATTCACCTCCTACGTAATGCATAGGATGCTTTCAGTGCCACATAACAGAAAACCTCATTTCAAACAAACTCAACAATAAAGATATTTATCATCTCACACAACAAGAAAGCTAGCGGTGGGATGCCACCAGGGCTGGTTGCTTGGTTTCATGATCGACAGCAGCAGCACAGAGTGAATTTGTTCTATTTCTTCCTTTGGACATCATCCGTGTGGTTTTACGCTTCAGCTGGAACCTCTGATGGTTCTAAGACAGCCAGTCCAAGTTCAAGCCACACGGCCCCAGGAAACAGCATCCATGGCGAATGGTGGCATGCTTCTCCGTGCAGCTCTGATTGAAAGCAAAAAGCTCCTTCACAAGGGGGAGGACGCAGACTCAATGTTAAGAGCCAGAGACTGGGGAAGGGTGGTATGAAATGAAAACCGCTGCTTGCATGAACTCGCTGCACTTACTATTTCTTGCATTAGACCAAGCCAACAAAATCCGTCTATATTTCAGCAGATGGCATTAACTGAGTGCAATGACAGTAGGTCCGTGATAGTGAGATGGGGGACATGTTGGGAGATGTGTGGAAAGAATAGAAGGAAGAGTAGGGGTGGATAAACACATGAAATTAGTGAAGAATAAAAGAATTAAAGGGTAAAAGAGAGGTTTCTTCACCTTGCCTCAAGTGTCACTGGCCAGAATAAGTCATGTGCACACTCCCTGAATTATAATATCATACAATCCAGAAAAGGGTCCTGTTCCCCATGGCCATAATAGGGTTAGGGATATAGCCCTAAGATGGTATTAAGGCACCGTTCCCTAATGGATGAATTCTAGCGTAAAGAAGACCGTGAAAGAGCCAGGCTGTGGTGGGGCACGCCTTTAATCCCAGTACTCAGGAGGCAGAGGCATGCAGATCTCTAAATTTGAAGCTAGCCTAGCCTATCGACTGAGTTCCAGGACAACCAGGACTACACAGAAAAACCCTGTCTCAAAAGAAGGAGGAGGAGGAGGAAGAAGAGGAGGAAGAAGAAGGTGAGGAGGAGGAGGAGGAATGGATGTGGAACAGGCAAACAATAATCCTGCTACCCACTTTCAGTGGTGTGTGCTGCACCATTCTGTCACGAATAATTAAGATACTTCATTGTAACTATTGCATTTTTATTTTCTGCCAGTGTGTCAGTTTCTTCATTTGCATGAGGCTGCACCAGATGATCTGCCATCTAGCAGTTCTGGTTTAATTCTATATCTTCACAGTCCAAAAAGCAAGTCGAGGTGCTGAAGAATTGGCTCAGTTGGTAAAGTGTTTGATGCTAAAGCATGAGGGCCTGAGCTTGAGCCCATGTTAAATGAGAGCAGTGGTGGTGAGTGCCTGTAACTCCAGGGATGGGAAGGCAGGATCAGGGGCTCACTCCATCTGTTTAAAAAAAAAAAAAAAAAGACAGACAATGCCTGAGGAATGACACTCGGGGTTGACCTCTGGCCTCCATATACACAGATATGAGCATGCGCATGTGCACACACGGGGGTGGGGGGGATGCAAAACTAGCATGGTGGTACAGGCCTGCAATACCAAACTTGGAAAGTGGAGGTAAGACCAGGAGTTCAAGGTTACCTTTAGGCAGAAACCAAGTTGGAAACCAAAGCTACATAAGACCTTGTCTCAAAAGAAAAAAATGCTAACTATGGTCTAGAAATTCTGACATGTTTAACTTAAGTCAGACGTATGACTGTATTATTTTAAAAAAAGGGGGGGGGGCATGAACAATAAGAAATCTGAAGAACAACACAGACTGAAACTGGTACTGTTTATTTTTCTTGGTTGGTTAGTTGGTTGGTTGGTTGGTTGAATGGTTGGTATTGTTGTTGTTGACATTTTTTAAACATAGCCTTTCCAATAGACAAAAAGGGCCCTGAAGACCTGACCCTCCTGCCTCTGCCTCCCAAGTGCCCAAACTAAAGGTATACATCATACCCATGATTTGTTTTATTGTTGTTGCTTGTTTTGTGGTTTGTTTGGTTGTTTTTGTTTTGTTTTGTTCAAGACAGGATCTGACTATGTAGCCCTGGATTTCTGGAATAGACTGGACTTGAACTCGCAAATATCAGTCTACCTCTACCTCCTGAGTACTGGATTTAAAGGCCCATACCACCATGTCAAGCTGATATTTTGATTTTTGAAATAACATCTCACACTATAAACTAGGCTATCCTATAATTTACTGTGTAGCTCAGGTCAGCCTTAATTTCACAGCCTTTGGCAATGTCCCTGCTTCAACTACTAAGTGCTGGAATTATAGAAGCCCGCTTCCAGACCAAACTTCTTAAGCCCAGGTTGACCTTAAACTTACTGTGTAGCTGAGAATAAGCTTGATCTTGTGACCTTCCTGCCTCCATCTCCTATAATTGGAATTATAGGTGTGTGCCACCATGCCTGGGTTATTGATTGCTGTACTGGCTGGTTTTGTGTGTCAACTTGACACAGGCTAGAGTTATCACAGAGAAAGGAGTTTCAGTTGGGGAAGAGCCACCATGTGATCCATCTGTGGGGCATTTTCTCAATTAGTGATCAAGGGGGGAGGGCCCCTTGTGGGTGGTGCCATCTCTGGGCTGGTAGTCTTGGGTTCTGTAAGAAAGCAAGCTGAGCAAGCCAGGAGAAGCAAGCCAGTAAGAAACATCCCTCCATGGCCTCTGCATCAGCTCCTGCTTCCTGACCTGCTTGAGTTCCAGTCCTAACTTCCTTTGGTGATGAACAGCAATGCAGAAGTGTAAGCTCTATAAACCCTTTCCTCCCCAACTTGCTTCTTGGTCATGATGTTTGTGCAGGAATAGAAACCCTGACTAAGACAATTGCTAATATTAAAAATAGGAAAATTAGGGGTGACAGGGGCATCAATCAAGATGTAAAATGAATAGATAAATAAATTAAAGGAGAAAATAGGAAAATTAAGTTAGCATCCTACTTCCCACATTTGTATATCTATTGACATCTACTCAGTTCTAGCCCTTGTGGGACACACAGAGGTTGACCAGATGTTTTATTTTTCTCGGCTGTCTTTAGTGTAATTTTAATATCTTTCTAGAGCCCATACATAGCTCTTAATCTCTGCTTGAGCTGCCAACTATGACGGCAGTGTAAGAAATCACTTCTGTGTCTTCTTCATTCCACAGACTGCTTCTGAAGTAATGATCCATTCATTGCACCACACGCATCCTTTTCTTTATGAAGGACCAGGACACAGCCACAGGAGATATTCTGCTACCAGGTACCTTTGCCTCTCTTTCCTCCAGTCTGAACAAAGGTGCTTCATTATCCTTAGCTCGTGTCTTTCTCTAGTAAAATTGTTGATCTGCTCTGTAAATAGCCCCCCCTTTTTTTAGTAAAAGGCTATGATTTGTGATGAATAGACAACATAGAAAGGTCAGGCATCCTATCTGTTATACAGGACATTTGGCATAATAAAAGCATAGGAAAACTCGAGAACATCGTTTAAACCGGTTTGGTCACACCTCCGTTCTTTTCATTCTGACAAGGGGGTGCAGGGTTATACTTGACCACGGGAACTCTGGTGTCTCTCAGCAGCCATGTTATACCTGTATCCACCACCCTAGTTTCCAGGGCCTTAAAAGGCCAGCTTTTATTTTCTGACTCGGCCTCCCTCTGGTCTGTGTTTTGTTCATTTATTTTAATGTTCATGTTACTTGTGTGGGGATGCCCTAGGAGGGCAGAAAAGGGTGTAGAACACCCCAAAGTTAGAGTCACAAGCTGTTGAGGTCTGTCTTGTACAGGTGATGGGAAACACACTTGTGTCCTCTGGGCGCATTATCAAGTTCTGTTAATGACTAAAGACACATTCCCAGACACCCCTGTTTTGAAATGTACAAAGAGAAATGCTGAAGTGTCCAGAGTAGAAGGGAGAGTGATGCCCTTAATGACTAAAGGGAAGCCAGACAAGCCTATCCTATCTCCTCTCTCTCTTGAATGGCTCTGAACTGATAAAAACTCCCTCTGTTCAGCCCATGGAACTGTTACAAAAAAATAAATAAATAAACAAAATACAGGGGTAGGAAGGCATATTTTTCACATGCATTCAAAGCTGCTCTTATTATTTTCGTCTTTAGGATTTCTTCTGCAGCATGGTTTTTATTTCAGCCGTGTGACTATTGCATACCTCACCCCAGATAGCAGTCATTCAAGTTCACTCTCATCCATCCTTTGTCTACTGCAGATCCCATCAACCCTGAGGCATCCATCTCTTTAAGTCATCATGTTCCTGCACATCCCAACATAACACAGATCCCACCATACAGTGAAATGCTGCATGGAGCAACTTGGCAAAAAAAAAAAAAAAAAAAAAAAAAAGCCTCAGAACGCCGTAACTGTCAAGTCCCTTCAAAGGTCATATATACTCAAAGTACCGAACAAGGAGTCAAATGGAGAGAGACCTTATCGAATTAGAAAATGCCTCTATTGTGCATATGGTGGTACATACCTGTAATCCCAAGTCTGAGGAGACAAAATCAGGAAGATTGTGAGTTCAAGACCAGCCTAGGCTACATAAGACCCTGCTTGTCCTCAAAAAAATAAGTTTCTGGAAGGAACCTATATGCTACGTACTTCCACAGACAGGAATTCATCCCAATCAACATTCATGACCCAGAATAAGATAATATTCTGTGGTTCCTAAGAATTAGACAGAGAGAAACGGACATTTCAGTACATATTCATTGGTGGGGTTGCAGAGTAGACTGCTAAAAGATCCACAGTAATAAACTCAGGGAGTTTTAACTTCTACCCAGGCCAGAGATGCAGCTAGTTTTTGCATAGCACTTTTTGTAGGACTTTGCCATCAGAGACTGTATCCAAAGAATGTCTTTTGCAGCCAAGATGAAGGGATGAAGGACTCCGTAGTGCTTGTGCGCTCTTAGTACAGACAGACCTGCGATTGTTCACTCCCACATCGCATCTTTAAGCTGTAAACATTTTACAGGGAATGAGTCTTGAATCCGGTGTCCAGTGTGAAGATAGCGTGTGTCAGTTCCCCAACACTCCCAAACCAAAACTTTTATCAAGCTCTCTAAAGCCCAGCTAGCTTGCCTCCCCTCTAGCAATCAACCTATTTAGTCCTTCCCACACCTACACCCAGCCAGTAAATCCTAGCGCAGTCCTGGTCTGTTCCTGTGCTTGGCCCGAAGTGGGCCTTCATGAGGCTGCCCAGAAAGATGCTCACTTGTCCACAGTCTTGCCAAGCCTCTGCCACCAGCTGCGTCAATGATCCTGAGCATGTCCACAGAGCCTACCCAGCTTCCCCTAAGCCCAGGCTCCACCTGCCTCGCAGCGCGCTGGCTGGCGCATATAGCTCTAGATTCTTCAGGAGGACCCTGCGAGGACAGCTTGTCGTCGGGAGATTAGCCGCGGCCCGGGCAGGGGTCCTATCTCCGTGTTGCCACCGCGCGCCACCGGAACTACGCTTCCCAGGCTGCCCCGCTGCAGCCGCACGCCCCGCGCCCCGCGCCGCGCCCGGCCCGGAGCCGCCTGTTGATCGCAGCTCTAGTCCGGGACTGCGGCGCCGCCTCTGCTGGTTGGACCCGGGCACTCGGGGCTCTAAGGCTGCTGGACAGGACCTTGTGCTTCGGGATGGGCACAAGCAAGGGTGAGTACCTGGGGCAGGAGGGGACTGTCAGAGTAGCCTGTCTGAAGCACCCGGTCCGCCGCTTAGGGTGCTGCGGGAGGATGCTCCGTGGCGTGGTGCGCGGCCAAGCATAGCATGCAGCGGCTTGCGGGTGCGCGGGGTGACAAGGGACGGCGCTGGGCGGCTGAGGATGCGTGTGGGTACTGGTTGCACTGTGCCTTGCAGCCCCGCAGCCCCTCAGTGCCGCAGTCCACGCGCAGATGCTGAGAGGGCGCGGTCTCCCGTCTCTCGGGGCTACGGAACTAGGGTTTTCCACGTTAGGCTTTGTTTCCCATTTTCTCTTCTCCGGTGAACCTGTGTGAGATAAGCTCTCCGAGTCTCGAGCATCTCGCGGCCTCATTTGAGCAAGAGCCTGGGAAGGGAGGAGTCGGGCCGGCATCTTTTCTGAGAACCCCGGAGCTGTCACAAGGACGCATCAGCCTTCAGAAAGCCTCTCTGGGCAGGTCCCAGAGAATCTTTTCTTATTCTTCCTGGTTAAAATCATGCTGGTTTGTGTCTTTCCGAGGCTTCCTTGCTTTAACCTGTTAACCTCCAAAAAAATAAATAAATAAATACATAAAATAAATTAAAATGAAGGTCGGTTTTTAAAGGGAAAATGATTTTTAAAAAAAGGGGAGGGGGACTGGGAATTTTTACTTTAAAATATTAGAAGGTGGGAAGGTTATGCGGCTAAAATGCAAATTACAGGAAAGAGGCCGAGAACGCCACCGTTTCTCTGGCGCCTATTAAATATCTGGTTCACCATGCGCTTGGGAAGGGAGGAGAACGTATTACAAAAGCGTGGTTTCCATAGCAGCTCCCCCACCTAGGAGCTGGAGGATCCTGGGTCAGACCCACTCGCCTCTCTGAGCTGCGTTCTCCGTGTACAATGGGATATTTGGTGAAATGGTTTCTGAACCTCTTTTCTTCCTAGATTCTTGTATCAAGGCACTGAAATGACCAGAGTGTTTTAACACTTTCACAAAAAGCTTGATGGGAACTGAACAGTTTTCCCTTAAAGAAACAGGAGGATTTTTCAGGGCTTAGCCAATCCAGTTTTGTTTTGTTTTAAATATACCTGATTTCTTCTGTTTTCTTCAGTCTAGCTCAATAAATATCTAAAAGGTTTGGTTTTTAGTTAACATAAACTGGCAGGCCACAATGCAGTGGTTTTGTTTGCGGAAGGCAATGCGATCAGCTGATAAAGGTTAGTGGCTCCCTAGGGCTGGGCCTGAGCTGTCAAATGTGCTCAGCAAGAAGGTGGGGGAGGAGACTCCAGCAAGCAAAAGCCAGAGGGAACATACAGTGAGGAGAGAGAGAGAGAGAGAGAGAGAGAGAGAGAGAGAGAGAGAGAGAGAGAGAGAGAGAGAGAGAGAGAGAGAGAGAAACAGAGAGAAAGAGAGACAGAGCGACAGAGAGAGAGGTACTGATGGGTTATTGTGTGAGAAGTGAATTCACAATAGAAGGTCTGAGAGACACACACTGTACACCACTGACCTAACGCCCCACCTGGTACAAAACCCTCAAGTGAAAGGAGTGTGAGCAGGATTTCATATTATTTCAGAGCATCTTACTGAGGGAGCACATGTCTTTACAATACAGAGATTAGGAACTTTCCACCATCCTCCAAAGGTCAACGTGGTACCTTTCATGGGTCTCCTGCTGTAAGAACACCATAATTTCACCCGTATAGTATTCCAGCCTATATAATACTGGAGTAGGGGGAACAGCTATCATAGGTGGGAATACAGGTAACTGTGGATCAGTGTATGTGGACTTTGACTCCTACATGAGAAAACAATAGTTGTAAAAGATCATTTGGGGGGATAGGATGTGGTGGGGCCTGCCTTAATCCCAGCAGGTAGATCTCTGTGAGTTTAAGGCCAGCCTGATCTGCATAGTGAGTTCCAGGGCAGCCTGGCAATATGCAGTGAGACCCTGTCTCAACCTTGCATCCTAAAATAAAGAAGGAAATAGAGATAATTTGGAGATGTCCGAGATACCTGAATATGCACTGTATGTTAGATGAGATGGAATTACTGTTCTTAGATACAGTAAAGGTAGTATAGTATATGGGAGATTGTTCTAATTTTTTGAATTTTAAATATTTGTAAATACCTTTATTTATTGTTTGACACAATTTATCTTGATCCTATCCATTCCTCCTTTGCCCCCACTATGTCCCCTCACCCTCATGCCTTTGCTGCTTCTGCTGCTGGAGGTGGTAACCTACTAAATACAAAGCTGAGTGATCTTGCTGGGTTGATGTGCAGATGGTGCATTAGTAACCACAGCTGCTGTGGGTTTGTGAGTGCAGCCGCTGTCGTGTCTAGAAGGCTACTTCACCGCCCTCTTCCCCATCCTCTGGCTCTTAGGTTTTTCCCATGATGCTCCCTGAGCATCCATGTGGTTGATACAGATGTTCTGTTTTAAGGTGAGCATCAACGGTCACCTATTCTCAGCACTTCAGTCATTATGAGTCTGCATTAGCTGCTGCCCAGCATTGAGGAATCTTCTCTGACCATCGCTGAGAGCAGCACTAATGTAAGCGCATAACCGTAGGTATTTAGAAAACAGTTTGTTGGCATGTCCATTTAGCAAAACAGCAGTCGTGGGTTCCCCTCATGTAGGACCTATAACCTCCCAAGCCATGGTTTTTTGACCAGGCATGAATTCCCTTAATCCAGTCAGAAACTGGCTGGTTACCCCCATAGACACGTACCACCATTGTGCCAGTAAGCACACCTTTGCCTGCTAGGTTGGTATGAAAGCGTTAGGGTTCACTGTTTGGGTAATCCATTGGTGACAGCATACAGAGCAACTTCTGAGACTATGAAAGCTGTGGATTTTGGAGATAAAGCACATTAACGTCTACAACACTCAGCAGAACAATCTGTGGTGGTAAAGCAAGTTCAGGACAGTGATGAGAACCCGAGAGCCAAGAGCAGTGAACAGCTGGATTTTGCTCCACTCTTTTGTGTTTTGTGGATTTGAATCTTTTTCTTTCTTTCTTTCTTTCTTTCTTTCTTTCTTTCTTTCTTTCTTTCTTTCTTCCTTTCTTTCTTTCTTTCTTCTTTCTTTCTTTTTTGGCTTTAAGAAACCGAGTTTCTCTGTATCCCTGGCTGCCCTGGAACTATAGACCAGGCTGGCCTTGAACTTAGAGATCCACCTACCTCTACCTCCCACGTCCTAGGACTAAAGGTGTGCACCACCACTACCTGGCTTAGATTTGAATTTTTAAAATAAGAAATTGGAGGTGATGGTTTTTAAGATTTATTTGTTTATTTTGTGTATATGAGTATACTGTAGCTGTCTTCAGATACAACAGAAGAGGGCATTGGATCCCATTACAGATGGCTGTGGTTACTGGGTATTGAACTCAGGACCTCTGGAAGAGCAGTTAGGGTTCTTAACCGCTGAGCTATCCTCTCTCCAGCCCCAGGAGGTGAATTTTTTTAAAACGAAACAAACAAATAGAAAAGGCTGTAGGGGACTTTGATGATATTGACAGACTGTTGGAGTGAGTCTGACAGAAAGTTCTTAACTCCAAATTCCCAAGAAAGACATAAAATCTTCCCAGAGAAGAAGTTAATGGAGTGTTAATGGAAAATTTTGTTTCCTTTGGTTCTTCTTAATCATTTATGCTTAAGAGACAAATCCTGTAGCTTTAACTCAAAATGTCAGCATATACTTGGTATCTGTGGGAAATTTGTCCTAGAAAACCACCCCCCACAAACTCATAAACCATCACAGGATTTGCACAAAACCAGAGGTATTCTCCTGAGAGAAAGCTTCCCTGAACCACTTATACCTAATATACTGTAATTTTGTAACCTAGTGTGCTGTACTTATGAAATGACAACAAAAAGGTATGTATACACAGTAGAGGCACTCTAGGAATGAACCCAGAGTCTTCCTAGGAAAGCCCTCTACCTCTGAACTATAGCCTCAGACATTTTTAAAAAAAAAGCCAATAATCATTTGACCTGCTGTTGATTAAAGTAGTGATGTGGAAATCACAGTTATTAGTGTAGCTTCTGTGTTGGGTAATTCCCAACCCTTCAATAGTTTGTGTCCTAGCTAAGAACTACCCTGAAAGAATTCCTTCCTCACTACCCATGTGGGATTGGAGATTAAAGATGAGGCCCACACATGCTAGGCAAGTATTCTACCACTGAGCCACAGCTGAAACCTTTTGTTTGTTTGTTTGATTGGTTGGTTAGTTCATTGGTTGTTTTTTTCTAATAGTGGTGGTAATGTTTTTTTTGTTATTGTTTGTCTGATTGGTTTGGTTTGTTTGGGGGCAGTTAAGAAAGGGTTTCTCTCTGGGTTGTCCTTGCTGTCCTGGAACTCGATCTGTAATCAGGCTGGCCTTGAACTCAGAGATCTGCCTGCCTCAGCCTCCTAAGTGTGCGTCCTGCCTGCCTGTGCCTCCTAAGATGGAAGGTGTGCGTCACCATGCCTGGCCTCAGCCCTCGTTTGTTTTTTATTTTGAGTTAAGTTCTCAACAAGTTGTTCGGGCAAGCCTTGAACTCTTGATCCTTTTGCTTCACCCTCCTGCATGGCTTGGGTGTCTGGTCCCAGGGTCCAGCTGTCTTTTTCCCTTTCACATCTGGGATCTGTGACAGTAAGTAAGGAAATCCAAGAATGTAAGTTCTAGCCAGCATCAAATGGTAGCTCATTTTACCTTGGATTAGAAAATGCTGGGAAAGTAACTGGTTTAGTTTCTGACAGAACATAAACAGTAGAGTTCCCTCTTTGTCATTTTGTGAGTAAACCACATGTAACCTTGTGTGAAAGGTTATATGGACTTATAGACTATACCCGGTTCAGAGAAAATTCTAGAAGGTATGTGCAGAACTAAAAAAAAAGAAAAGAAAGAAAAGAAAGAAAGAAGAAAAAAACCCATTGCTACTGCACTACTAAAAAAAACCATTGAACTCCTAAGATACAACCAGGTGCAGTGGCTCAGGCCCCTAATCCTAGCATTCAGGAAGCAGCCATGGGATACTCATCACAAGCTGCAGACTAGTTTGGTCTACATAGTGAGTTCCAGGCTAGTTAAGGCTATAGGCCTCATCTAAACTTTTAATTACACACACACACACACACACAAGATATAGCATTTAGTATCTGATACCCCTTTTGTTCAAGATTAATTTTTCTATAACTAGATGTGTGTGTGTGTGTGTGTGTGTGTGTGTGTGAGAGAGAGAGAGAGAGAGAGAGAGAGAGAGAGAGGTTTACTTGGATATGTGTTGGTAGTGGTGTTCTGTGACTCTCTCAGCTGTTGTGCTTCTAAACACTTAGAATACTGTTAGTGTTACAAGAGAAAATACCTAATCAGATATCAGATCCAGGAAAGCTGGTTTACTCTTCATGGTCAGAGCTGTTTATAGGTTAAGGACCATTGAGTTCTTAGATCTAGAGGTAGGGAGGGAATTCTGTACACAATGTCTTCTAAGCGCTGTGAAAAATATATTAGAAAATTATATGTGTATTTCAAATGCATACACACATATATATACAGACAGACATACATACATATGGGCACATATATATGGGCATTTTGAATATATATACACATATATGTATGTATGTGTGTGTATATATATACATGTATATATATAGGCATTTTGAAAAACTAGCTATCATTGAGAGGGACCCACTTTGGGAAATTGTACCTTCAATGTATTTTTGAGTGGATGGCCAGAATATTCTTATAAGTAAGAATAGATCATAATATTGTCATCTGTGTTTCTCATTACTTAGAAGGTTAGAATTCAGACTTCAGTTTCCAGTTTTCATGAATCATTTGACCCCAATATTCTTTCCTAACCTTAATTCCCTCTGTTTCTTCCTATAAACTCTTCTGATTATTTTTTAATTATCAATAAGTTTTACTTTAAGTACACCAAAAAGTCAATTATACTGTTGAACATGGTGGGACATGCCTTTAATCCAAGCACCCAGGAAGCAGAGGCAGGTGGATTTCTTATGAGTTCCAGGCCAGCCTGATCTAAATAATGAATCGCAGGCAGGCCAAGACTGCATAGTGAAACCCTGTCCTTAAAAAACAAAAGTAACAACAGCAAAACCATTCAGTTGTATATACCATTTTGAAGGCATTGTGGCTGTGTAAAGGGAGAGGCATTTCTGTCTTGTCAATGGAGCTGAAACTGTGTCTTCCCCCTCTACAGCCAGTGTGAGTTCCTTGAACTAGGTCCTATATTTCAGCATATCCCCCCTGAGAACTGTAATTGGTTATTATTTTTGCTCTTATATTTCCAACCTTCCTGTTTGAGTATCAAGATTACCCTATCATCTGGATATTGTGGCACTTGCTTTAATCCCAACACTCAGGAAACTGATGCAGGAGGATCACAATATCAAGGTCTACCTGGACTGAATAGCAAATTCCAGGCCAGCCTCTGCATAGTAAGATATGTTTTAACTCTGCCCTTCACCCTGCAAGAAAGAAAGAGGTTGGAGGGGAGGGGAGGGGAGGGGAGAGGAGGGGAGGAGGGGAGGACAGGACAGGGGAGGACAGGACAGGACAGGGGAGGACAGGACAGGACAGGGGAGGACAGGACAGGACAGGGGAGGACAGGACAGGGGAGGACAGGACAGGACAGGACAGGACAGGACAGGACAGGACAGGACAGGACAGGAAAGGAAAGGAAAGGAAAGGAAAGGAAAGGAAAGGAAAGGAAAGGAAGAAAGGCTTTCCTAGTGATTATTTCTTTCATGTGTTCCCTGGTTCCCTAAATGACAGCTAGGTTGGTGGAAAGGTTGCTTCTAGGATGGGGCGTGACAGGAGTTCCTGACACATGATGTAAGACCAGCTCTGCCAAGCCTGGACATGAACATATCTCCAGTTTGGCACCCCAGCCCTGAGGAAGAACCGAAAGAAACTCCATATCATTTGGAGGATTCTGGAGTCTCCTGGGCATGGCTATCCTGAAGCCAGTGTGGGTGGGCATAGACAGTGCTTTTGTTTATAGACAGAATTGATTGGCAGCGCCACTGCACACCAGTGGCTGCATAGCTTGCCTATCATCCTGAGTCAATTTGTAAGCAATCCTGAGTCAAATGGCACATGACACCCACGGGTCACAACAATGCATAAACCAAAACTTAGCTGATCAGTACCAAAGAAAAAGAGATAGGTAGATCAAAGACCACAAGAACAGGCAGAATCCAGGAAAACAGATGAACCAAAGGACAGAAGCAGGAAACCCATTGTGTTAGGAAGTTAGAAGTCTTTAAATTCCCAAAGGCTTGATGAGGGACATATTAAAACCAACATGAAACTGGAGCTGGTGAGACAGGAGGATCAGACCCTCAAGGGCAGCAAGGGACACATGAGACCCTGTCTTGATGATTGTGACAACGAAGACAACGACAAAGACAACAATAAAGCTGGAAAAATAGCTGAGCAGTTAAGAGCAAAGGACCTGGGTTTGATTCCCAGCACCTACATGACAGCTAACAACTGTCTGTAACTCCAGTTCCAGAGGATCCAACACCTTCTTGTGTCCTCAGACACTATACACATGCATGACATATAGATACGTGCAGGCAGAAATACTCATACACAAAGATAAATTAATATTTAAAATAATGGTAACAGTAATAACAACATCAGGCAGTTAAAAACCAGAAAGGCCAAAATACAAGGTAAAGAAGTAGATACAGATCTGGGAATGGGGATTCAGCAAGGCATGGTGTCACCAGTACTAACAAAGAAAAGGCTAGCCTGGTCTTCAGGGAGTTCCAGCCTTCCAGGACTACATGGCAAAACCTTGACTCTGTGGGAAGGGTAAAGAAGGCATAATAGCCGAAAGAAATGGGAATACCTCAGAATAGAACCTAGGCAAGAAGGAGATGCTACTTCAGGATGTTGACCCATCAAGAGAATTAGAAATCAGGAGGTATCACAGGAAGGGAGGCATAAGGCTTCCATGGGAAAAAGCTTCTGCCCCAGCTGGAAAGTCTTGGCAACCTCCTGCTCAGGTGGAAATCTACATCACTTTGGGCAACTACCAACCATGGAGATTTGCTATACTTAGCAGTGCTAATTTGAGACCCTGGTCTTTTCTGAATTTAATCTTAATAAGGAGAAGAAGGGGGAAAAAAAATACTTCCAAAAAAACCTGCTCTCAGACCTAAGAGAGAATCATCAGTGAGAGCCTGCATAGACAAAGCACTGTACCTCACAATACTATATGCCCCAAGCATCACCTGACTCTCAGGAGACAAAGTCATGTGACGATGTCTCAGTGGTGGAGCCCATGCACGGGCAGGGGTTCTATGGATCGCATCACCTGATTCAGTTTAGCTATCTCAAGACTATGTAGCGTCTATGTTAGTATAACACAAAACTGCCTGAGGGTGCACTTTTCCAAATGCTGCCCTGAGGTGAAGGAATGTGTGACTGCACTGTTCTTTGCCTGTTTTGCAGAGGACAGGTCATCAGTTCTTCTGCATCTTCATCTTGAGGCCCTGGGCTGGTTCCCTCTAAGGTCATGCATGCGTTAGCCTTCTGAGCTTTCTAGTCCATCGCTATAACCACTTGGCTGTGACTGCAAGGCCTCTGTGCTTTCTAAACTAGAAAGGAACCTTCTTTGGTGGGTCCATTGCTATGAGAGATGACTGTTTTCAAGCTGGAAACCTTTGACAGTTTTTGTGTTATAAAATTAGGAAAGAAGAATAAATGGTTTCGGCTAGAAGCACTTTGTGAATCTGGTAGGATCAGATGCCCCACCCTTCCAGCCTGCTCAGTCCCTTTGCTTTGCTGTAATTTTTTTTTTTTTTACTAGAAATTTTCCCTTGAAGTTTCTGTGTCTTTCAACCTGACAGTTATTTCTCAGAGAAAGACAGTCTTGTGTAGTCCAGGTTCCCCCCCCCCAAGTCTTGTGTAGTCCAGGTTCCCCGCCCCCCCCCCAACTCTCTGTGTACCTGAATCTAGCCCCAAACTTCGGGTCTTTTGCCTCCACCTCTGAGTGCTCGGGTATCAAGCCTGCGCCTTCAGGCCTACCTTCATTTGGCAGTTTACACCACAAAAGATTTCACTGACCTGCCTTCAAATAGCTAGGTTTCAAAACCCAGGCTATAATTGTCACACTCTTTATATTTGTCTAGCATCTAGAGATTAATTTAAGTATGTGTCGCTTTTGTCTTTTAACACCAGCACTCTGGAGGCCAGAGAATATGAGTTTGAGGCTAGCCTGATCTACAAAGTGAGTTCCAAAGACCAGCCTATAGCGGGATCCCATCTCACCCCAACCCAGAAAAAAATAGAGATTAATCAAGTATACAGGAATAGTGCACGTTTTGTTAGAGGGGTTTGATAAACTCATGATATTCTGTTTATTGATTTTAGAAAATGTGGCTTGACTTGTACAAACCTATTCATGATTTTTTCAAGTCTTGTGAAATAATGAAGGTATATTAAACCACTGAAGATTATCATCATTTACTGATTCAGAAATTCAGCAGTCGGGCTTTGGGTCTGTCTTCGTGTGGAGAACATAAAAGGCTGGGCCCTTCGTGTTGTAGCCGATTTTCCTCTTTCACAGCATAGTTGTATTAACAAGACAGTGGAAAAAGAAACAGAGAAAGGCCTGCTCTTCACTGTCCTTCCCAGGGCTTGTGTTTCTAGGTGACAGGAAGAGGCGCTTCCTGCGGCTCACTGTCACGCCTGTTTTCCATTGTGCTAATAGGCTCTGTGTTCGTCCACCTGGGGTCCATCCCAGGGTGTGTTTTAGGATCCTGTTGCGTGTTGAATGCTTGCCATGGGATAGACACCCGGCTGGAGGCGAGGCTGCGGCAGGACTTCGCAAACTTTCCACTGTCTCATCACTCCCGGGAGGGGAAACAGATGTGAGCCCAGCAGGGCCTGGGTGGCCGCATCAGGACAGCCAAGTGCTGGGAAATCAGAGATTTGACATTAGGAGCGAATGTTCTTCTCTACAGCATACCTCTGTTTGCTTTAGGAGTTTAGTTTGGTTTTGAGATGGGACTCTTACTATATTAGACCAGGCTGGCTCAAACTTCTATCAGTCCTCCTGCCTCTGTCCCAAAAAATGATTCATGATGGTGATGATGATGATGATGATGATGATGTAGCTGGGTTTGGCTGTGTGTACCTGTAGTTAACAACCCAGGCTGAGGAAGGATTGCTGTAAATTTGAGGCCAGCTCTAGGCTACACAGTGAATTTCAGGCTAGCCTAGGCTATAGTATAAAGAGCCTGGCTCAAACAAAACAAAACAATTCACCAATAAGTCAAGGTTCTCTTTGAACCTTCAAATCAGTTTTGTGCTCTAAACAGATACAACTCTCTTTTCTCCTCTGGCTCTGAGATCCCCTGGAACCTTGCTATAGTGTATGAAGTTTGCTTTGATGGACCCTTTTGGTGGTTGAATTATGACTGCTATTGCTTGGTGGTTTTCCCCTTGTGGATTACAGTTAGCACCCAGTCCACTGCTGAATCCCAGCAGCCTTTGGGAAAGGTAGGCCTTCAATAGACATTTGTTGAATAAATATGCAAGCCTGAACTTTAGAAATCTGGACTCACTGAGAATTACAATATGGCCCCTGCTTCCTGGGAGGTTGTGGTATCTGGAGAGAGAACGATTTAGTAACATGCATGGCAGATAGGGGTGATACAACACAGGCAAAGCAGACTTAGGGGGAGGAGCAAATCCTGTGTGCTTAGGTGATCTCAGCAGGCTCCACGGACTGGCGGGATGAGGGGAAAGATGGCTGCTGTGGAAAGATCTCTGGACCCATGTCCACCTCACTAATCTGAGCTCATTCCCTTCATTTGACATCAGTATTTATTGGATGTCTACTGTGGGTCAAGATCTGTGCTGGGAGCCAAAATTTTATATAGATTGTTATGTCATCTCTATCCTCATAGAGATTAGCAAATAACTGTGCTGAAGCCAAGCTGTAGTCAAGGGGCAGCAAGTGACCCAGATTTAGACTCAGGGTCTGATCTGATCTGATGGAGGAAATAAAGCTCACATTGGCCCTGGAAGATGAGTCTGGCAGAGTCAGCCGGGGTTGGGGTATGAGTAGGGGGTTCTTGGTGCTCTGAGCAGAGGGAACATGCATCTGTGTTCCAGGAATTGGAGATGATCCAGGGGGCTGGATCCAGGAGAACATTGGGGATGCAGTGCAGGAGGAGATAGAACTGCAGAAGCCAGAGTGAGTTTGGACTTCATCCTTGGGGCAATGAGAAGGCACTAGGGGATTTCAAAAAGACCAAAATAAAGGTAGTAAAAAAGATCCCTTTTGACCATTGTGTGTAGAATGATCAGAGGGTGAGGAGCTGGGCGTGGCGAGGATGGAGACGTAGATGCAGCCCCCCCCCACACACACACACACATCATTCTGTAAGGATGGGATTCCCAAGTGACACACAGAAGGGAGGGGAAGGGAAAATGGCCAGGATGACACTCTGGTTTCTGAAACAACTTCTTGAAATTCTAGAGGAGGAAAGGGCAGGTGAGGGCTCTTCTGGTGTATTTTAAGGGTCTGAGGTAGGCAATGGGGAGATTTTGGTCAGATAACTCAGGTCTGATCCTTAGGGGACAATATCTAGCATACAGATAGAGATTTTAAAGTTAGCAGGATATAGATAATAGTTAAAACTCCAAGGTAAGTAAACACCCTTGGTGAACTTGAGGCTAAAGCTACAGAGGCCAGAGTGTGAATTTGAGCTTTATCCTTGGGGCAGTGAGAAGCCACTTATAACTCCTAAGGGGAGACTCTGGAGGATGCCAGTATTTAAGGCAGAGGAAGAAAAACTTGAAGAGTGTTGAGAGAAAGCCCAGCGCCATCGGTGTGGCGGCTCTGACTGGCCCACGGCCTGCCTCCCTCAATCCTGTGGTCCTGCAGAGCTCGGGATCTTAGCCAGGCTTCAGAGGCAGTGCACAAAGAGAAGGGGACATTCCAAGCCATGGTGCCACATCTGCCAACTTCCCGACAAGAAACAGAGGGTGGGCTCATACCGAATAACTTGAGGAGATTTCAATAAAGAGGCTATTTACAAGGATTTAGGAAGCTTTAGAGAATCAGCAAGGCAGAAATCTGGCAAGCGTCATCACAGAGACCCGTTACCACTCCAAGGCCTGAATTCAGCAAGAGGGTGGCCTTGGGGAGACAAGGTCTTCTGAAACACCCTCTCCATACCCTCCCCACCCTCTATCCTGACTATGTCCTCCTCTTTGCCGTTGGTGCCTCCTGTTGGTCAAACAGAAAGGGCAGTCGGAGTCAGAAAGTACTCCTGAGGCACTGAGCAGGGTGGACAGCAGAAATGATGGACAAGCAGAGGATTCTAGAACAGTTACCCTGGAGGTGAGAGCATTTGGGAGAGAGTATATTAGTTTCTGTATTGCTGCCATGACTAAGAACAAATCCAGTTGCTTAAAACAATATGAATGTGTCGGCCCTTCAGAAGTTAAAGAGGATCTTGCTGGTGTCAGTGAGACCTTACCACTCTCTAAAGGCTGTAGGGGGAAGTCCTAACTTAGTTCAACTTGCAGAGGCCTCACATTCCTCTTCTCATGGCTCTTCCTGCAGCTTTGAAGTCCCAGATCATGCTGTTCTGACCTTCTGTTCCAGCCACTTGGCTTTCTCTTCCATCACCTGAATACTTTGGAGTAAATTGGGACCACTCAGACCATGCGGAATACTTTCCCTGTGAGAAGCCATTAATTTGGAGCTAGAGGGATAGCTCAGTTGATAAGATCCAGGTCCTTAGGCATAATATATAACTTTCACCAACATCCCATTCCTCCCAGGCAACCAATCCTCCTCCTAGCCACTCAAGCCATTGCACCAAGCCGTCATGTACTTTCCTTTCCGGTGTTTCTATGTGTGTCCTTCGCTATCCTAGATGGCTCTTGCAAATACCCATTCTCCTTGGGACCTCTTCCTCCAAGGCTCAATGACAATCTCTTCTTTGGATGACTCTCAAACCTTCCCCTTTCCTTATCCAGGAATTTTCAACCAACTTCAGACATTATTGTAACACTTACTGCATGGCATTGTTGCTATCTGTGTGTCTGTGTCACTAAGCCCTGACCTGCCTGGGGGGAGCTTTTCTAGAACCACACTTGGTAGTAGCAGGTATACAGCAAACTCTTACTGCACTGGAAGAGCTGACCGGACACAGAATGCGGAGTTGTCTTGTTAGAATTTTCCACGAGGATCTGAGTAAAACTTGCATTGGGCATGAACTTTCAAGAAGGAGGCATTTCAGAGGAGTGGAAGACTGGAAGAGGATGTCTTCCGAGTATTAAGAAAGAGCAATTAGGAAGAATGACTGCAGAGATAATAGCAACCAGGATAAACCTGGGAGCGAGACGGGGTGGGGCCCTAGAAGGTGTTGGAGTGGGTTGTGGAGAGATGTGATCGAAGGTCATTATTTAAAGCTAGGAACTTGCAAGTGAATTTAAAAACTATTAGAATACTCTCAAAGATATCATTAAAAATGAAAGATAAGAAGACCAATCAAGAGAGAGCGGCTGTGTGGCCAGAGCTTTAGAATGTCTCTTGGTTTCATTGCGTGAACTTAAGGGACAGTGTGTTCTCACCCAGGGCCTCTAAACTCTTTCCTGAATGAGTCCCATTCTGTGTTCTTCACAGAGCTCTCTACCCTGAAAGGGCACAAGTATGCTGCTTACAACTGCCCTACAATTAGTCATTGTTCTTCACTGTTTGCAGTGGAAAGCAAGGAGAGGCTTTGTAGTAGAATGGAAAAGCACTCACTACCCTGGGAACCAGAAGCCAGGCACACCTCCAGCAGCGAGGTCTCTGGTCACCACCCGCTCAGTCAGCTCAGTCGTGGTCTGTAAAATCCAGTGACGGTGTCTTACAGTCTTCCTTACAGGGCTGCTCTAAGCGGGAGAAATGGTTTGGATAATAGGCTGTGTGTGAAAATCCTGCAAGCTGTGGTTGGCTCTGGAAATTAGGATAATACTGCCTTTCAGGTCACTTGTCTGTGCGATAGATAGATTCTCTCACGAGCCCGGCAGAATCTGTTACTAATTTTTCGGTGAGGAGATGACAGTGTTTCTCTTTGTCCATGCTAGTGTGAAGTCTCAGGAAGCTGGCCCGCTCGAAGGTGTGTGAGAAAGGTGTATCTTGGAAACCATGGCGCTCCCCTTTCAAAAAGGGCTGGAGAAATACAAGAATATCGACGAGGATGAGCTTCTTGGCAAACTCTCAGAAGAGGAACTGAAACAGTTGGAAAATGTTCTAGATGACCTAGATCCCGAGGTTGGTGGCGTGCAGTGGGTGCTTAGTGAGAACACAGGAGCAAGGGGGTGGGCGGCTCCTGCCTTTGGCGCTCGCTGAAGTCCCCACAGCCCCAGTGCACAGACTTGCCTTCTTCCCCACTGCTGCTGAGCCATTTTTACACGTTCACAGCGAGCCCAAGAGCCACGACAGTGAGAAATGTCAAGTGTGTTTCTTAAAAACTAGTTCACTGTAAATACACAAAAGTGCTTTCCATTAGGAAGGTACTGTCTGATTTAGCCTGGGGCTTGGGGGAGCAAAGAAAACATATTTTACTAAGTAATTTCCAAGTGTCAGATCCTTTGCTGGGCCCAAGAGTCTTCGGGGAGACGGCATTAACTCTGCTTTATAAATAGAAGGTACACTTAACTAGAGTCCCACACTGGTAAATGTCTGAGGTGCTGTTGCAAACACTTGTGCAGTGTAGAGTTTCTTTTGGTTTTATTTTTTGAGACAGGGTCTCATGTACTCCAGGCTGGCCTGGAACTCATCATGGAGCTGAGGATGACCCACATGTCTGATCTTCCTGCCTCCATCTCCCAGGTGCTGGGATTACAGACATTTCTGCATGTTAGGGATTTCACCCATGGATTTCTATGTATGAGGGAAGCACTCTGCCCACTAAACCCCAGCCTCAGACCAATTTTGGGGTTTATTGATACAGGGTCTTGTAGCCTAGACAAGCTGCAAACTCACTATATAGATGAGGATGACCTGGAGTCCCTCCGGTCTTACCTCCCATGTGTCTGAATAGCAGACCTGGGACACCACACTAGACAGACCTTTTTTTTTTTTTAAAGGCAGCTCTCACTATATAGTCTTGTCTGGCCTGAAACTCACTATGTAGCCCAGGCTAGTCTCAAACTCATAGGCATCCACTTGCCTCTCTCTGCCTCCCAATTTCTGTGATTAAATACCTCTAAAACTATAACCAGCCCAGATTTTTTTTTTTAAAGATGGAGTCACACTATGTAGCTAAGGCTGGCCTGGAACTTATTAAATAGCCCAAGCTGGCCTCTTATGTGTTGACAACACCATGCCTGGCTTGATATCATTTTTTTTCTCAATTTGGTTTGTTTCTTTTTGTTTTGTTTTGTTGTTGTTGTTTGGGTTTTTTTTTGTCTGTGTGTTTTTTTGAGACAGGATCTCACATAGGAGAGACTGGCTTCAAGTTTATTATGTATGCAAGGAGAACATTGAAATTTCTATCATTTTACCTTCACCTCTAAAGCACAGAGATTATATGTGCTACCACAACTAGTATTATTTTATTCAAATATACAAAGAACTTGAAATTCTATGATAATGTATAGATGATTATCATAATACCAATTTCTAATATTTTTGTCAGTTCTTGGAAAGCTGGGTAGCTCTTTATAGTGTTTTGTTTGTGTGTTCTTCAGCCCTAACGACATTATCTTGAACTTAAAATTGGAACCATCCAAAATAGTGATTTAACTCTAAGGATGTAAGCAAATAAAATTATGTGGCATTTTTCAATACCAGATACTTTGGATATTTAGTTTATTTTTTTTAAGTATAAATTTAAGTATATACATATGGATAGATGGACTCTTGGGCTTAATCAGAACAGGTGGACATAATGCCATATGCCTATCATCCCAACACTTGGGTGGGGAGGAAGATTATAAGTTTGGGTGGAACCTGGGAAAAATAGTGAGTTCTAAGGCAGCATGGACTACAAAGGGAGACCTTGGCTTAAAAATCTAAAATACATTCAGGCATAGTGGTGCATTCCTTTAGTCCCAATACTTGGAAGATAGAGGTAGGCAGATTTCTGAGAGATCAAGGTAAGCCTGGTCTACATAGTGAGTTCCAGGTCAGACAGATAGGGCTACATGGTGAAACTTTGTCCAGAAAAGAAAGGAGGAGGGGCTCAGCAATTAGAAACAATGAATTCACAAAATTTTTAGGCAAATGGTTTGAGCTGGAAAATATCATCCTAAGTAAGGTAACCCAATCACAAAAGAATACACATGGAATGCAATCTCTGATAAGTGGATATTAATTAGCCCAGAAGCCCTGAATACCCAAGGCACAAATTGCATAACAAGTGACTCCCATGAAGAAGTATGGAGAGGGACCTGATCCTGGAAAGGATTGATCTAGCATCGGAAGGGAATATAAGGACAGAGAAAAAGGAGGGAGGTGATTGGAGAATGGATGGAGAAAAGAAGGTTTATGGGACATATGGGGAGGGGGGATCCGGGAAAGGGAAAATCATTTGGAATGTAAACAAAGAATATAGAAAATAAAAATAGTAAAAAAAAGAGTAAGTACAAAAAAAAAGAAAGAAAGAAAGGGGGGAGGGAAGGGAAGAGAGGGGAGGGGAAGGGAGGGGAAAGGAAGGGAAGGGGAGGGGAGGGGAAGGGAGGGGAGGGGAAAAGAAAAAGGAAGCAGACACACACACACAAAAAAAAATCTGAAACAGGAACTGGCCCTGTTGGCACATGATCTTAATCCCAGCACTCAAAAAACAGAGGCAGGAGGATCAGGAGTGGAGGCTAGCCTCAGTTACACAGTGAGTTTGAGGCCAGCCAGGGCTTCATGAGACTGTGTCCCAAAAAAGACAAATGAGTCTTACTTGGGCAGATATTGACACATATTTACTCTTGGTTATTTCTGGAGAAAACAGGTTAGAAGTGAGTGAGTATAGCATTCTCCCTGTGTGCACACCTGACCAAACCTAATCACGGTAGACACAGAAAACCCTTTTCCTTCCTCATTCTAGAAGGCAGCTATGGAGAGTCCAAGGCTGATACTTCTGTCACTGTGCTCCTTGAGGTGGTTGGGTCTCTTCCTAAGCAAAGGAGGTTAAAACATGCATGTCCCCAGAGCTGCCCTTGAGACCCCAGGTCTCAGCTGGTATAGGTGCCCCCTGCTTTTCCACTTACAGTCAGTGCAAAAGAGTAAAGAAACAACAAACCCAATCTAGTCAACGTCTTCCCTTCATCTCATATCTGTCTTCTCAGAGTGCAACCCTACCGGCTGGATTCCGACAGAAAGACCAGACCCAGAAAGCAGCCACTGGCCCATTTGACCGAGAACACCTGCTCATGTATCTGGAGAAAGAGGCTTTGGAACAGAAGGACAGGGAGGACTTTGTACCCTTCACAGGAGAAAAGAAAGGTAAGGTCCACAGACTACATGTCTTGGGACAGAATGGCCTTCACACATTGTGGCACTTCAGTCAAAGGAGCTGATCTGGGAATAGGAAATAAGCTTGTGAAGTGCACATGGTATTTTAGAACGCCATGGCTCCTAGATACACGTCCAACACCCAGAGTGAACTCTAGTAAATCACAGCTCATGGGTGATGACGATGGGTCTTCATGGTTCATTGGTTGTCACGAATGTCCCCACTATAGCATGGGGTATTAGCAGGGAGGTTTGGGGAGGCTATGATACATGAGAATTTTCTGCTCAACTTGATATGAACCTAAAGCTATTCTCAAAGTTAAAGTTCATTAGTTTAAAAGAGAAAAGCCGGGCAGGATGTGTAATTAAACGAATACAGGGGTTGAAATGGTTCTGCACTTAATTCTGTCAAAAAAATATATTTTCAAAGTCTGAAGGACAAAGACACATGCTCCATTATGTTCATAGCAGCCTTATTTATAATAGCCAGAAGCTGGAAAGAACCCAGATGCCCCTCAAAGGAGGAATGGATACAGAAAATGTGGTATATTTACACAATGGAATACTACTCAGCAATTAGAAACAATGAATTCACAAAATTTTTAGGCAAATGGTTTGATCTGGAAAATATCATCCTAAGTGAGGTAACCCAATCACAAAATAATACACATGGAATGCAATCTCTGATAAGTGGATATTAATTAGCCCGGAAGCCCTGAATACCCAAGGCACAAATCGCATAACAAATGACTCCCAGGAAGAAGTATGGAGAGGGTCCTGATCCTGGAAAGGACTGATCTAGCATTGGAGGGGAATATAAGGACAGAGGAAAAAAAGGAAGGAGGTGATTGGAGAATGGATGGAGAGAAGAAGGTTTATGGGACATATGGGGAGGGGGGATCCGGGAAAGGGGAAATCATTTGGAATGTAAACAATATAGAAAATAAAAATATTTAAAAAAAAAGTCTGAAGAAAAAGCATTGCAAACCTAAGAGTGCCTTACCTGAAAGAACTGCACAGGCAATGGTGTGTTTCCCTCAGCCTTTTGATCCATCAACTATGAGAGTCTAGGCAAGACCTTCCTGCTCCAGCCAGAGTGGTTAGAGCCCCATCCCCAACCCTAGAGGCTATGATGAAATGCATGGCATTCATTCTTATATTCACCAAGAACCTCCCCCGTGCAAAACTCAATGGCAGACCCTGGACCGCCAGGTATATAAGGTCTTGACCTGCCCTCAAGAGGATGGCTTGCCATCCAGGAAAAGGAACACAGGGGTTTGACTGGGAAGGCTATGAGGAGCAAGTCTGTGCCAGAACCCTATCTTTTCTCTCCTCTCTTCTCTCTCCCTCTCCTCCTTCTCCTCATCCTTTCCTCCCCATCCCCTCCCCTGCCCCCATCACTGTGTAGCCTAAAAGGATCCTAATTCACATCATCACAGACTTTACGCCCCTCCAATGCTGAAACTTCAAGCATGCTGCCTGCATAATTTCCTAAATCCTTGCCGCAGCCTGAGCATGGGTGTAGCTTCCACAGCCTCCTGCCTGCATCTCTCCTTTCCTTGCTAAGCCCCAGTCTGTATCTTTGTTTATTTTCCCAGGCTTGTCCAACTCAAGTTAGTTTTCTCCTCATCTCTCTGACCCACATCTACCCCTCTCCCCCCTTTTTAAATCAAGAGACTCTCAGCTAAATGCTAGGCCTTGTATTCTGTGTTAGTCAGGGTTTCTATTCCTGCACAAACATCATGACCAAGAAGCAAGTTGGGGAGAAAAGGGTTTATTGAGCTTACACTTCCATGCTGCTGTTCATCACTAAAGGAAGTCAGGACTGGAACTCAAGCAGGCCAGGAAGCAGGAGCTGATGCAGAGGCCATGGAGGGATGCTTCTTACTGGCTTGCTTCCTCTGGCTTGCTCAGCCTGCTCTCTTATAGAACCCAAGAATACCAGCCCAGAGATGGTACCACCTACAAGGGGCCCTCCCCCTTGGTCACTAAGAAAATGCCTCACACTTGGATCTCATGGAGGCACTTCCCCAACTGAAACTCCTTTCTCTGTGATAACTCCAGGCTGTGTCAAATTGACACACAAAACCAGCCAGTACATTTGACTCCTTGTCAGCTTGACACACAAACACATCACTATTAAGTCTCAAACCTTACTTTTTTATTCATCCCCAAGATCTAAATAACTTTAAAAGTCCCAGTCTTTACATATTAAAATTTCAATCCCTTTAAAAGGTCCAATATCTTTTAAAATTTAAAGTCTTTTAAAAATTCAAAATCTCTTTAACTGTGGGTTCCACTAAAATACTTACTTCCTTCAAGAGGGAAAAATATCAGGGCACAGTCACAATCAAAAGCAAAGTTCTAACTCCAATGGTTCAATGTCTGGGAGCCAACTCATGATCTTCCGGGCTCCTCCAAGGGCTTGGGTCACTTCTCCCACTCTGCCCTTTATAGCACACAGCTTGTCTTCTAGGCTCCAGCTGCCTGTACTCCACTGCTGCTGCTGTTCTTGGTGGTCATCTCATGGCACTGGCATCTCCAAAACACTGCTATCTTCCTCTGTAACTAGACTTCACCAACGGCCTCTAATAGGCTCTCTTCATGGTGCCAAGCCTCAACTCCTTTGTATGACCCCTTCAGTCCTGGGCCATCAATTCCAACTGAGGCTGCACCTTCACCATTGGTCTTCCATGGCCTCTCACAGTGCCGAGCCTCAGCTGCTCTTCATGACCCTTCATGCCTTCAAAACCGATATCACCTGGGTGACTCTTACACAGTACCAAGTCCAGCCACAGCACAAGGTACAACCATGGCTATTTCTGGAACACACTCTCTGTGCTCTCAGAAAACACTTCCCAGAAGATTTCACCTCAGTGATGCTGGTTTCTTCTTAATCACCGCTAATTTCTTAGCTCCAGCTAACCAGCATCAATAGTCCCAGTAACACAAAGGTTTGCTTTAGTGGTTCTGGTATCTTGTTAATCACAACTGATTCTTCAGCCCCAGCTAACCAAAACCATAGAATCTTCACAATCAAAACATGGCCCTGATAAGAGTCTTTAATCTTCCCTCTGAAATTTTACAAGCCAGGCCTCGATCTTCTATGCTGTTCTCAACATTATCGTCCAAGCTCCTACACAACATCCCACAGAGCTCTTAACACCGAATAGATTGTCTAGCCTAAAGTTCCAAAGTCTTTCCACAGTCCTACCCAAAACATGGTCAGGTTGTCACAGGAATACCCCACTACACTGGTACCAATTTGTCTTAGTCAGGGTTTCTATTCCTGTACAAACATCATGACCAAGAAGCAAGTTGGGGAGGAAAGGGTTTATTGAGCTTACACTTCCATGCTTGTTCATCACTAAAGGAAGTCAGGACTGGAACTCAAGCAGGTCAGGAAGCAGGAGCTGATGCAGAGGCCATAGAGGGATGTCTCTTACTGGCTTGCTTCCTCTGGCTTGCTCAGCCTGCTCTCTTATAGAACCCAAGAATACCAGCCCAGAGATGGTACCACCCACAAGGGGCCCTCCCCCCCTTGGTCACTAATTGTGAAAATGCCTCACAGTTGGATCTCATGGAGGCACTTCCCAACTGAAACTCCTTTCTCTGTGATAACTCCAGCCTGTGTCAAGTTGACACACAAAACCAGCCAGTACAGATTCCCTGACCCCTCTCTGTCATCACCCTTTTCCTACCATAGAGTGCCTACCTGAATAACCCCTGGGCTTTGCTTTCATAGCCCTGTGACTGTGTTTGTCATTTTGCTGGTTTACTTTGGTGGTTGTGTGGTACCTATATCAGCCTAAGAAACTGGGTGGATCTGAATGACAGGAAGGAGGCGCTCCTTCCTCTGAGCTCCAGTGAGGTGGTTTTTGAGCCTCTACTCAGTGGCCAGGAAAAGGGAGCACTCAGCAGGAGTCATCCTTGCCACTCCTGTGCTGTGCACCTGACGGGTCACTCACCACTGAGAAGGAAATTAAGAAAGCGGAGCTGATCAGTGATGAGTCAGGTTAACAGCCTCGGGTTACTATGGAATACGAGCTGTTTCTATGGTAACACAGTTGCTGTTGGACTTACCAAATTGTGACAAGCAAAAAGTATAATGTAAAAAATCTTCAATAAAATTCCCAAAATGCTATATAATGACAGAATAATAAAGGAGGAGGTTTTGTCATTTCTTCTCTAAATTGAGAAGCAGTGTCTAAGGCAAATTACCATCAGGTTGACCTCCAGGAGGCTTGTGGTGAAGGTAGGAGCTAGCAGAGTGTAAAAGATGCACACAGTTACCCAAGGAGACGGCCGGTGGGGTAGTTACCGTCACTGCCATGACAAAGTACCTGACTGAAGCAACTTAAGGAGGGATGGGTCTGTTTGGAGTCACAGTTCGAGAGTACAGTCCAATGTGCCATGCCTTCCCGGCAGCAGAGGCCTACAGCCGAGGCTCACTTTGCATCCATAGGCAGGAAACAGGTGGAACAGGGTTCTCACCTCACATTCTCCTTTTCATTCAAGCCTGGACCCCAGCCTACAGATTGGAGCCACCCGTAGATTAGAGCCACCCGTAGATTGGAGCTGCCAACAGTTTGGAGCTGCCCATAGATTGGAGCCTGTCAAGTTGGTGATAATAACTATCACCACTAGGAAGATGCTTAACTACTAAAGCGAGCTACAGGGAATTCTGTGTAGTAAAGGCAAGATTCCTGCCTTCTCATACTAGATTAGCCCCATCCCATCAGTTCAAGAGCCTCAAACGATACCAAACAGCTCAATGGTGTATGTCTTTAATGTCTATGTGGCATCTTCTGTTCAGTCTGCCAGCCCTACATACAAGGCAGTATGTACATACAAGCTCAGTTGTCTTTGTTTTTCTTCTAATTTCAAGGGAGAGTCTTTATCCCCAAGGAAAAGCCCGTAGAAACTCATAAAGAAGAGAAAGTGACTCTGGACCCAGAACTGGAGGAAGCCTTGGCCAGCGCCTCAGACACTGAACTCTATGACCTCGCAGGTGAGTTCCCAGGGCTGGCCCATGACCCCCATGTGACCCCCAGGAATGCACTCACTGCCCTGGTGCAAACCCCTGAGCTGCTGGTAGCTGTTGAGTACTGTGTGGCCAGAGTGGTAGCAGCCCTATCTGCAAGACTGGAGCCTGTGGCTGAGCAAGCCATGTTTTAGCCCATTCTCCTGTTCAGATGATTCCCATCCTACAAGATTCCTGTGAGGAACTGAGGAGAACTGAAGGAAATGGTATCCAGAGCTTAAAAGGAGAAAAATTGCAAACTAGGTGGGGTGACCCGTTCCTGAAATGGTAGCACTAGCACTCTAAAGGCTGAGGCAGGAGAATTATTTTGAGTTGGAGCCCTGCCAGGGCTACTGAATTGAGACCTTGTCTCAAAAAAAGGTAAACAAAATTAGAAATTAAAACTGAATAAAGTGATATCCTCTTCACACATTTATGGTCACATTTTTTTAAATTTATTTGTTTGGTTTTGGTTTTTGAGACATGGTTTCTCTGGGTAGCCCGGGCTGTCCTAGAACTTGCTCTGTAGACCATGCTGGCCTCAAACCCAGAGAGTCTTCTGCCTCTGCCACATGAGTGCTGAGGTTAAAGGCATATGCCACCACTGTCTGGCTTCAAGGTCACATTTCTATAGAGTTCTTGGTCTTCTTTACAATTGCCATTACAAGTTGACATATGCCAGGTCAGCTAGCCTTCTAGTTTCCTTAACAAATTGAAACATGACAACAACAACAGGATTGTTATTTTAATTGGCTTTACATGTAGTTTGGATTAGTTACTTTTCTGCTGCTATGACAAAACACCATGACAGAGGTGACTTATTGTGTTTAATTGAGAAAGTGTTTAATTGAGGCTATGGCTTCAGAGGGTTAGAGTCTGCCGGTGAAGCAGGGACATAGCAATGGGAACAGCTGAATACTCACATCTTGACCAAAAGCAGGAGGCAGAGAGAGTGCACAGAGAGAATCTTTTAAAACCTCAAAGCCTACCCCAGTGACACACCTTCTCTGATGAGGCCACACCTCCTAGTCCTTCCCAAACAGTTCCACCAGCTCTGGACCAAGTATTCAAATATGAGTCAATGATGACCATTAGCATCCAAAATACAATTAATGTAGAGATAAAAGGTTCAAATAATACAAAGGAAATTAAAAGCAAGCCTTTCCCCCAAATTAAGCCCTTTCTCTTAAAAAAAAAAAAAAAGTATGTGATGAGGGTAGGTGAGCAACATGGAAAGCTCTAGAGTAGCACAGGCTACATGGTAAGACTCTGACTTAAAAACCTAGGCCAAGGAGCTAGAGAGATGGCTCAGCGGTTAAGAGCACTGACTGCTCTTCCTTAGGTCCTGAATTCAAATCCCAGCAACCACATGGTGGCTCACAACCATCTGTAACAAGCAAGATCTGATGCCCTCTTCTGGAGTGTCTGAAGATAGCTACAGTGAACTTACATATAATAATAAATAAATCTTTAAAAGAAAAAAACCTAGGCCAAGAGTGAGTGTGGTAGTTTATGTTCTTAATTCCCACAACTCAAGAGATGGAGGCAGGAAGCTCAGGAGTCCTGCCTAATCTCAGAAGACAGCTTTATGTGGGTTCTGAGGATCAAACTCAGACCATCAGGATTGCCTTGTGGAATGGCAAGTACCTTTTCTTGCTGAGCCCCAAGCCCCGCCTGCCTCTGCCCTCCCCCATTGGGATCACGGATGCACTCCTCCACACCGATGTGCATCTCTTTCTTACTTAAGTTCTGGGATTCTAACCCATGTCCTTGAGCTTTCCAGGCAAGTATTTTACCAATTTTTAGCTGCCTCCCAGCCCCAGAACTCTGATTCTTATTCCCCTAGAAAATGTAGGTAGGCGTCAATCTCCTTCTTGTGAGAAGGCCTGCCCTGCCTTATTCCCATACGTCTTCCATCTCCATACAGTCTTCATCCATCTCTGATGGACTCAGCAGAGGACCTCAGGTTCATGTCGGAGGGTCTGTCAGAGGTCTCTGTAGCATCTGACTCACCTCATGAGGAAGGCGTTTCCCAGTACCTGGGCATCCAGGCCCTGTGGTTACTATGGAGAGATCCCTCCGTGGTTACTGCTTTTCCCAAGGGTTGTCTCACAGGTTTTACTGGAATTGCCCTAAGGAAGAACTCAGGGTGGGACTTTGATTCCCAGAAAACACCTGAGAAAGGAGAAAGAAAAAAAGCAATCATTCTGGTGACACTTGACCCTGGAATCCATGTAATAAATCCAGGGAGATAATAGAAGAGACCTGCCTTTGTTCTCCTCACTCGGCCAAACAGACACTCCCTAAGAACTCTGTGGGGATGAAAATCAAGCAGCTTCCTCTCAAGGGTGGGTCATTTTAGATGACTGGGAATAACCTGTAAGCCGAGGACTCCCAGCAACTGAGGGAGGCCTGAGGAGCGTTGTCTGTGCTGGTGTAGAAGGCAGCGAGTAGAAAGACAAGCAATTCAGAGAGGCCGCAGCGGCCCTTCTTTTTCTCCTTTCTTTCCGTCATGAGGTAGTGCCTGGCACATTCAGAGCAGCAAGGCTTCCCCCTCAGTGAATGCTCTGAGGAAACTCACTCACAGAAAGCCCTGTCCATGCTTCCCTATTGTAGCCACTAATCAAGTTAACAATCAATTGGGATTAATGAGGAGGCTGACTCAGTGGGCATTCAATGGCTTCCCAAATCACACAGGATGTGGCAGTCAGGGTTCAAACTCAGTGTGCTCCACATATCCCCTCTTAACTCCGTGATTATTGTTGTTATTCTATTTCCAGTGCCAGGGATTGAACCCACGGCTTTAGGCATGGTAGACGGCCACTCTACCACTTAGTTATAGCCCCAGAACCTCACTATGGTAGTACACTGTCTAAGCTGGCCCTGAACTCTGGAACTGTCTGTATAGCCCCAAACTGACCTCAGGGAATCCTTTGGCTTCTCAAGTGCAAGTCACACACCTACCTCTAACTCCTGTTCCTCTTTTCTCCTTGTAACCATGGCTGTCCTGGAACTCACTCTGTAGACCAGACTGGTCTCGAACTCAAAGATCCACCTGCCTCTGCCTCCTGGGAGGCCCAACCTCGCAGGTGTGCACAACCACTGCCTGGCCTAACTCCTCTTCTTCCTGGCTTAACCACTGACCCTTCCCTGCTGGCTGCCTCCCTTCTACAATGTAGCTTATAGTCGATCCAGTCAGGCCTTTAGTGGCCTGTGCTTCTCTCTTATAATTTCATGAGAAGGGAAATCTGTTTCACCCTGCCCAGGACCACCCATAGTTTCGCTCCCTGCATGGTGCGAGTTCCATGTAACATTGGGCACTAAGACCTCGATATGCTCAGCTGGCTTTCTAGTTCTGATAGCCCTTCCCTTCTTTCCCAAAGGGAAAGAAAAGACAACTCCTTTTTCTACTGAAAAATGATCACAATCTTTCTGGTCTAACCTGTTGGGGGGGGGGAACAACACAATAATCTATATCACATAAGATCTTTGAAATTTGTAGACTCCATCAGACTTACTGGTACAGTATTAATCTTAATACTCGGGAGGCAGAAGAGAGCAGGTCTAAGGCCAGCCTGGTCTACATGATGCCCAGGCTAGACAGGGTTATATCGTGAGACTTTAAACAAAACAAAATCCTTAGGTTGAATTCCACCTTTTTTTATTTTACAGATAAGAAAAGTGAATGGAGGTGGGTGTGGTGGCACCTACTCCCAGACACTGCAGAGGCAGGAGGATCACACTGAGTCTGAGGTCAGCCTATCCTACGAGGGAGTTCCAGGCTGTTCTGGCCAATAAGGCAAGGACCCTGAAACAAAATAACAGCAACAAAACAAAGAGAGCTGAATGCAGAGTCTGCTTAACTAGGGCAATCTTCTAGGGCCACCCCCCTTTTTTTCTTTTTTTGCTGTGATAAGATACTCTGAACAAAAGCAGTTCAGGAGGGAAGGGTCTGTTCGTCTTACCTTGCCAGGTTACAGGTTCCAAGGAGTCGTCAAAACAGGGACTTAAGCCTCTAGTCACATCACATCCACAGCCAACAGCAGAGAGAAGGAAACACATAGATGCAGCTGCTTCTGTGCAGATGGCTTCCTTCACACTCGCACACTCCAGGGCCCAGTGCATGACATGGTGCTGCTCAAAATGGGCTGGATCTTTCAGCATCAGAAATAATCAACACACACACACACACGCACACGCACACGCACGCGCACGCACACGCACACGCACACGCACACACACACACGTCACACTCTCACACACAGAGAGACAGTGTAATCTAGATAATTCCTCATTAAGACTCTCAGTTAGTTAAGACTAACTAGCAGAGGGACGTCCGCAGCATTTCAGTGATTGGAAGACATGGCTGCACAGTTGTTTCTCAGCTCCTAATGATGCTGCACATTTAGCCACACAGAGACCTGTAAAGCTACTGACAGTCCTGGGAGGATTTTTAGCAGTAAGTTATTGGATGCTGTGCACACACCACACGCCTCGCCAGGAAAGGGGACCTGGAGACTTTCTTCTGTATTTAAAAAAAAAAAGTTCTTTCTCTTTGCAAACTAACAACGCGGCCATCCTAATCCATGTTTCAAAACTTCCTGCTTGTCACTGTTACCTGTGGTTTCTTTCAGCTGTCCTCGGCGTCCACAATTTGCTCAACAATCCAAAGTTTGATGAAGAAACAACCAATGGCAAAGGTCGCAAGGGGCCTGTGAGGAGTAAGTTGACGAGGGATCTGGGAACGTGGGATGCTTCAGGGCCACTGTCTGGTGCCTGTGGGAGGGAGAGCTTCTAGAAGTCAGTGGGCTCTGAGCAACCGAACTAGGTGAAGCTGATGCTGGGCACTCTGACTGGCAGAACACACAGAACCACGGCACACACATGCACAGCCGGAAAACAAAATTCCTGATATGCTTGCAGAGGCAGCTCAAAATGCAAAGGACGTTTTCTGTTCCAAAGGATATTTTGTCCATGAGGGAAGCTTGGCTGCATCCCCTTTTCTATTCCAGTGTCTTCTTGACTTGATTATGGACGCTGGTCGTTGAGCTCCACATGCCCACTTCCCCCAGAAAGCAAGAAGGATGCCCTGGCACAGACAGGCCGCAGTCTCCTGTCCTCTTCATCACCTGCTGGATGTCAGGAACATTCTGGGCATATGTAGAGAGATCTTTTCCAGAGGATCTTATTCAGAGGAATCTGTTGGCCTTTGTTTGCACTGTGAGATCTAAGTGGACACAGATCCTGGCTTCTGGATAAATCATTTATTATTCCCTCTCATGGAGACTTCAGAGATACTACTCAGTCTCAGTAGCGTCCTATTTACTCGGTTAGCTATTAAGAAGAGGTCTTGTTACTTAGCTTAGGATGGCCCCCAACTCCTGTCTCCCAGGATCCTCCTCCCTCAGCTTCCTGAGTGCTGAGACCATAAATGTGTTGCTGATGTGTAAGGGCTTTCTTTACATTAGAATATTAATCCTTTGTATATTGCATGTACTCCAATTATAGTCTGATAAATTAGCATGTGTTATTTTATTGTTATAATTTGGGTTTTGTTTGTTTTAAGACAGGTCTGAAATTCATATGTAGCCCAGGTTGGCCTCAAACTCATGATCCTCCTGACTCACTCTCCTAAATCCTAGTATTGAAGACATATACTGCTATACTATATCTGGCTCTAGTAGTTTATTTATTTGTTTGTTTATTTGTATGTGTATAAGTGGGCTTTTTAATATCATGTATATATAGTGACCATATGCATATCCAGTACCCAAGGAAAACAGAAGAGAGTTTCAGATCCCTAAAACTGGACTTACTCATGTCTGTGAGATACCACGAGGGTGCTTAGATCCGAACTCCAGACCCCTACAAAAGTAGCAAGTGCTGTTAACTGCTGAGCCCTGTTTTCAGCCCCCAGTATTGTTTCTGCAATGCCTTTCATTCTTCTTTCCCATTCCTTGGCCTTTCCATATCTTTATCAAAACTAGAGATGCAAAATGGAAATTGGAGGAGGGCCGCAGTCAAGAAGCCAAAGAGGTGTTAACATTTAGGAGCTGGGGAAAGAGGCACAGCTCAGTACTAGAACAGAACCAGGTCCTGGGTTCAAGTCTTAGCATCACACAAGATTTTTAAAAAAGGATTTGGGGGATGAAGAGTCTCATCATGGTGGCCATCTTTGCATCTCAGAAGCTATGGTCTGGTGCAGACAGTGTGGAGAAGTCCATATGGTACAGCAGTGAGCGCCAGTGGGTAAGATATGCTGCATGGTGGCTGAAAAGCATCTGCCTTCCAAACTGACTCAGCCGCACCACTGCTCAGGGAGAACAAACTTACTGTGGTTCACATTGGGGGGTTGGACTCTACATTAAAGAATGGTGCTTTCCGGGGACGCCATCTCTAGTTTGATAGAGGACCTCTTGCACTTTCTCTTATAAACTAAAACTTGTGTTTTAGATGTCGTCAAAGGTGAAAAGGCCAAACCGGTATTCGAGGAGCCACCGAACCCCACAAATGTGGAAGCAAGCCTGCAGCAGATGAAGGCCAACGACCCCAGCCTGCAGGAGGTCAACCTCAACAACATTAAGGTCCGTCACTTCCAGTACCTCCTGGCTAAGCCTGGCATCCCAGAGCCGGCTGGACGTCACTGCCTGCCTGCTTTCACACTGGCTTGTGATCCTTTCAAGTCACTAATTTCAGACAGAATAGTCTAGTCAAAAGAAATGGGTCTATAAGAAGAGTAATTTCTAGAGCTTTTTGAAAAGATTCATAGATCTCAGGCCAAACAAAGGACATTGTGCCTGATGCTAAATAACCACATCAACTTTTCTTTTTCTTTCTTTCTTTCTTTCTTTCTTTCTTTCTTTCTTTCTTTCTTTCTTTCTTTTCTTCCTCTGTTTCTTTCTTTTTCTTTCTTTTATTTTCCTTCTTTCACTTTCTTTCTTTCATGTTCGTGTGTGTGTGTGTGTGTGTGTGTGTGTGTGTGTCTGCTACAGCAGTCTACCACTTAGCTGTATCCCCCAGCCCCCTCACACCATTTCAAGTGTCGGAAATGTCAGAGTAACTTAGAAGGGTAGTTGGCACAGGCTCCCAAGTAAGACTGCAGTGAAGCTGCCAGTCAAGGCTAAGGTATCCAAAGGATCCACTTCTAAGATGGCATACCCATGCAGTTGTGGGCAAGAGAGCTCATTTTCCCGCCACATGGGCCACTCTTTGGGGCTACTTGAGTGTTCTCACATAACCACATCTGGCTTTCCCCAAAGATAGTGACCCCAGAGTGAAAAAGGTCAAGAAGCCAAAGGTTCAGTGGTTAGAAGCAATTGCTTCTCTTGCAGAGTACCCAAGTTCAGTTCTCTGCACACACATCAAGTGCCTCACAACCACCTGTAACTCCAGATCCAAGGGATCCAACACATCTGGCCTCTCTGGGTACCCATACTACATGTGTGCCCCTCGACAACACACATAGTATTTTCCATGACCTGGTGTCTGAAGACACAGACTGTCATTCCCACCTTGTTCTTTTTGGTGATAAGTCTTGCTGTTGCCACTCTGGTTAGCAGTGTAAACCTAAAAATAAGATAGACTGAAGATAAGATAGACACGGCAGCCAACTTTATTCGGAGCATCAGACAATTTGTACTCTGAGGGCCAAGAAGAGTCACCTGAGTGAAGTACAGAGTCACAAGGACAAGAAGCATGTGGCAAAACACATTTGTTTCCATGGAAGCATATAAATAAATAACAGTAGCTGGTCATAATGAATAATCTAAAGTAGACTCACTCCTAACCAATACACCTGGGAGAGGCACAAGAGCACATTCCAGGAACAATCCATATTATAAAGAAACAGATTACACACTCTTGTTTTCTTGGAGCTTTCTCACAGGGCTTCAGAAATCTCACCCAGCTTTGTTCATGGGCCGCCTTCTGACATCATGCTATTGAAGGAAGAGAAGGAGACAAGTGGAGCATGAACAAATATGAATTACCTATGGCCTAATTTATTCATTCTCTTCAGTTGGCTGTTTGATGACTTGGTTAGCAAGTTTGAGACAAGGTTTCAGTGTGTTGCCAAGACTGGCTTTAAACTCTTCAAACTCAATATGTAAACAAGGCTGATTTCAAATTCCCCATCCTCCAGCCTCTACCTCCCTAAAGATTAGGTACAGGTTTGTTTGGTCGGTTCTTATTGAGCAGATCCCTAGCATTTAATATTATTTCTAATAAGCTCCTTCTTCTTTCTTTTTATTTATTCTTCTCTCAAACAAGATATCCTGACTGCCGGCTCCCTTCCCTTTCTTTGTTCCTCCCAGATCCACTGCTTCTCCATTTCCCTTCAGAAAAGAACACTCCTGAAGAGTTATCAACTGAACCCGACATAACAAGATGCACAAGACTAGTCATAAGCGCTCATGTCAAGGCTGGATGAGGCAACCCAGTAGGAGGGAAAGGGTTCAGCAAGCAGACAAAAAGCCAGAGAGACCCCAACTCCAACTGTTAGGAATCTCACAAAAATGTCAAGCTAAACAACCGCAGCATATATGCAGAGGGCCTGACACAGATTCATGTAGCTCTGTTTAGTTGTTTCTGTAGGTCCTACGGTCTTTCTTCTGTGAGGTCTCCAAGCTCTGCCTGATGTTTGACTGTGGGTCCCTGTATCTGCATCTGCTCCCATCAGCTGCCAGAGAAGCCTCTTGCCTCTCTTATAAAGGCTGGGCTAGGCAGTGATCTTTGAGTACAGCAGTATATCATTAGAAATCATTTCATTGGCTTGTCTGGGGTTTTTTGTGTTGTTTGTGTTGTTTGTTTGTTTGTTTGTTTGTTTGTTTTTTGCTGGTCTTGTTTGGTTCTACCCTAGATCTCTGGGCATCTAACTTCCAGTTCCTGGCTATCTAGGCAGTTTTGGGCATGGGCTCCCTGGCCTGGTGTGAGCCTCAAGTTAGACCACCCATTAGTTGGCCACTCCCACAAGCTCTGAGCCACCATTGCCCCAGCACATCTTTCAGGCAGGACAGGTTGTAACATGTCAAAGGTTTGTGGCTGGATGGGTGTCCCAGTCCCACCACTATAAGCTTGCCTGGTTACAGATGGCTGGTTCAGGCTCTGAATCCTCCATTACTGGGCCCTCGCTAGGGTCACCCTCATAGGTCCTAGGAAGTTTCCACTGTACTAAGTTTCCACATTGTCCCCCACAATGTCCCCAATTCCAGTTATCTTTCCCATACTCTTTCTCTCCATCCCGTACCCCCTGACCAGATCCCTCCTGTTTTTAACTATGTGTATAGGTGTCTTAAGTGGGTAGGTGCACATGAGTGAAGTTGCCTGTGGAGGCCAAGAAGGGTGTTGGATCCAGGAGCTGGAATTATAGGCAGTTGTGAGCTACCCAACATGGATGCTGGGGACTGAACTCAGGTCCTCTGCAAGAGTAGCAAGTGCTGTTCACTGATGAGCTGTAACCCGTCCAGCGGGTCAGTTATTCCAGGGTTCCAAAGGGGTGCTACCTGAGGGTCAAAGGCGGGGAGAGAGAGAAGGAGGCCAAGCACCAAGAAAGACAGTCAGTCTGGATTATGTCAAAGCCTCGTTTAATGTTCTGGGGTACACAGGTTTTAAGGCTTTCAGGAGGGGCGTACCCCAAGGCAAGGACAAAGGAAGGAAGGGCAATCTAGCAGTTTCAGCAGGAAGAGATAAGGGTCCTCCGTTGGAGACAACAGGTGTTTGCACAGGCCGGAGCCTGCCGCAGTTATCTCAGGACTTCCTTCCACCGCAATTACTGGAGTCGGAGGGTGTTGATGCAGGCAGGACCATTCTGCAGTTATCTCGAGACAATGGCTAAACCAATGCCCGCGGGAGAGGCTCTTGTTTGCTTATCTCAGGGCCTTTGCCCTGTCAGCCAAAGTGAGGGTCTCTAATGGCTTCCCACAATGAGCCGTCTCTCCAGCCCCAATAATATTGTTTTTATTGAGTGTGCATTATGTGTTATATCATTGGCTACTGAAAATTCAGTATCTCATTTGCTCCTCAGTGAGAATCGAGGAGATTAAGTTGCTAGGGTCACTCAGCTTAGGCATCATGCAGACTGGCTCTTGTCTGGTGCTGCCCCTTGCTGCTTATTTCTGCAGTGTATGTGATTTATAAGAAAGAGGCCACATATACATCCATGCGTTGAAAGCTCTCATAAAATACAATTAATAAATCTAAAAATAAAAAGAAAGGAATACCAACAAATGTGTTAGCTCATACCTTTATATCCAAAGGACTCGCTCCCAGCGTGGCACTTCCATGTGGCCGTGGCCATGCACAGGAGACCTCGCTCTGTAGGGACACGGCCTTGTAGAGGTGGAAACAGGGAGTCCCGTGAGTTCAAGGGAGCTTTGGCAACCTAGTGAATGAAACTGAGGTCAGATTGAAGCCAGCCGGGGTTCCAAGAGACCCCGTTAAGATCCATCCAGTCTTCACTTAGAATGTTATGGTAAGAGACCAACACTGACCACGTGCTGGCAGCATAGTGTGGTAAGCCCCAAGCGGTTATGGAATCGTGGGAAAGGAAAAATCTGAAGCTGCCTTGGAGAACTCATAAACCAGAGAGGAAATCATTCAGGCGGCTCTTCAGAGGTGGAGAAAGCCGGGCAGTGGTGGCGCACACCTGTAATCCCAGCACTCTGGGAGGCAGAGGCAGGTGAATTTCTCAGTTCAAGCCTGGTCTTCAGAGTGAGTTCCAGGACAGCCAGGGCTATACAGAGAAACCGTGTCTCGGAAAACAAAAACAAAATCAGAGGTGGAGAAAAAGACAACAAGAGTTTTTAGGCCAAGGAGAAAAGCATATCTTAAGGGTATGTGTGTGAGAGGCAATGATTGTTAGCCTGCCCTAGATTATAGGACAGAAAGAAAAAGAAAAATCTTTTGAGTTGCATTCTCTTAATGAGCACTAGGAGGCGCTATTCACTCAGAATAGCTTAGTTATCACACATGGATTTTTTTAAAAAAGAGAGAGGGGATATGTAATCAGCCATCTAAATACAAAGTTGCAGGGGACTTGCCAATGGTGGAGCTCAGTACCAGAGCACATGCTTAGTACATATGAAGCCTTGTGTCCAATCAAAAGTGAAAACAGTTGAGGGTGCGTGAGAGTACAGTGTGAATAGTTCCTAACTAACCCTGTCTTCTATGCTTAGAACATTCCAATTCCAACCCTGAAGGAATTTGCAAAGGCTCTGGAGACCAACACCCATGTGGAGAAGTTCAGCCTGGCTGCAACCCGCAGCAACGACCCTGTGGCCCTTGTAAGTGAGACTTGAAACACCATATGAAGTCATTTAATTCCCTGGCGACTCTTTCTTTATTTTTAGGTTTTTCTTATTGTTTAAGATTAGCTGGCTTAGCTTTTTGTCATTTTGAGATAGGATCTTGCTGTGTGGCCTGGGTTTTGAACTCACTATGTGTCTTGGACTGATCTTGAATTCCCAGTAATCCTCCTGCCTCCGCTTGCCTAGTGCTGAAATTTCAGGCATGAAATCACCATTCCTTGCTAATTTATTTTGTCAATTGAAAGTCTTAGGTCTGATCAACTTAATCTAACAAACTTATGGTCCCGAGGCCCAGGCCGAGAACCTACACTGCAAACACATTGGCTTAAGTGGATTCTTGTCAGCGCTGTACTTTCCAAACAAGAACAAGACAGGCGTCTTGGCATTTAACTAAATAAATATTTAGAGTTTGTTCTGTGTTAAGAAAAACCATTCTGAAACTTTCCCCCCTACGGCAACTTTCTGTAGCAGCCATTAGATGTTATGATCCCCCAAAAGTTACTTGAACCTGGCACATATAAAAAACATCAGAGTGTGTTTTATCTTAATCTTTATGCACATTAATAAGCCAAGCATAGTTTAAATAACCAAAAATAGTGAAACATTCCATTTGACATTCAGTTAATTCAAGTATGGAAAGAAAAATAATAACCAAAACCCCTCATCCTTTTATGCATTTGGGGTAATATAGCCAAAGAAGAAAGCTACTTAGCCTAGGTAAATACTGTCACCGCCTTAGCTTCCTCTTGTCTGCTTGGCTTATTACAAGCTGCTCTCCTAGGGACTCCGTGAATACAGCTCTGACCATTAAGCTTTGCACACGTAGCTCACCCAGCCATCCCTCACCACCCCAAGTATGTGCTGTTGTTAGTTCCCGCAATAACAGTAACAGACGAGAGGTTAGATTATCCCAGGTGTGGCAAGTAATGACAGCCAAGAATCACCTCCAGGGCTTTCCGGTTCCATTATGCTGAATTCACACCCACAGCCCCGCTGTTGTTGATAGGGTCTCTGGGATTCAACTGAGAGTTTACAACACTGGCCACTCACTCTCAAATCAAACTAGAAAAACTAAGGTTTTGTATGATGGTTCGATTTAAAGTAACAGTCTTAGGAGAGATGATGGCTCAGCGGGTATAAATGCTTGCAGCGTTTCCAGAGGACCTGAGTTGATTCAAAGTACCCACTTCAGACAACTCACAAGTGCTCGTAACTCTGGCTGGGGGGGGGGGGCATCTGATGTTCTCTTCTGGCATCCCTGGTACCTCATATACATGGTACACAGGCATACATTCAGGCAAAACACCCATGTGCATAAAATAAAAATAAACTCCAAAAAAAAAAAGTATATATAGACACACCTGGGCGTGTAGATGTAACTTAGCTATAATGAGGTATTCCACATTCTTTTATTCCTATAATGTCTGTGAAATGCATGGTGTGTTTTATATTTGTTTGTTTGTTTGTTTATTGTTTTTTTTTTTCGAGACAGGGTTTCCCTGGCTGTCCTGGAACTCATTCTGTAGACCAGGCTGGCTTCGAACTCAGAAATCTGCCTGCCTCTGCCTCCCAAGTGCTGGGATTAAAGGCGTGCGCCACCACTGCCCGACCATGTTTTATATTTATATCAGATCAAACTAGCTGGTTTTCAAAGGTTTAGTAGCTACATTTCTTTATATTTCTTGTGGCTACCGTTTGGTTAGCAGTGAAGCTATGTATGTTAGGTTCTGTTTGTTAGATTTCAAAGATTTTAATTTTTAATTAAATGTGTGTGTGTGTGTGTGTGTGAGAGAGAGAGAGAGAGAGAGAGAGAGAGAGAGAGAGAGAGAGAGAGAGAGAGAGTGAGTTCAGGTGTCCTTGAATTTCAGGAGAGGGTATGTGGACCCCTGGTGCTGGAGTTACAGGTGTTTGTGAGCTGCCTGAGGTGGGTACTGGGAGTTGAACTTGGGTCTTCTCCAAGAACAGCATGTGCTCCAAACTGCTAAGCCATCTTTTTAGTCCCAGGAAATTATAGTTTTGTATAATCCCATAGAGTGCAGAAAGCAAATCTTTTCTTGAGGCATGTATTTCTGCTGTAATCATTGATATAACCCTGAGGGAACCATCTCTATGTTTTTCTGACACTGCTGTCTATCCCAGCACATGGAATAAATGCTCAGTTACTTGCTGAACTTGAGTGAACGTGGATATAATAACTCCAAGTTGTTCTTGGCTGCATAGGCTCCATTTCAGTTTGAGAAAAACTGTTTTCTGAAGTTTAAGATGAAGTGGCGTGATCCTGACTGCCTGCCAGGAGGTTGTGCAAGTTTCCATAAAGAACCAATTGCTCTGAAGTTTCCTTATTCTGGGACTGAAAGTTAACACCAAAGCATGGTGTGTCCCACAAGGAAAGGCTTGTGGGCCATGCTCTGATTAAAATGGGTATATTTGATCAAGTACTAAATGGATCATGGTGGCCTATGTCTCTAATCCCATCACATGGGAAGCAGAGGCAGGTGAATATCTGAGTTCAAGGCCAGCCTAATCTACAGATGTGTTCCAGGATAGCCAGGGCTACACAGAGAAACCTTGTCTCAAAACTAACAACAACACAACAATAAAACAACAGTGACAGGCACCTGTTGACTAAATGCCCCTCGAATGGCCTAGTTGGCCATGCCATCGGCCTGTGTCCCTTCACTTTCAGCTCCAACACCTGTCAGCACACAGGATTTTTTATTGTGTCCCAGTGATTCTCAGCTCAAGAGCTCTTTTCCTCCCAGGGCACACTGTCAGTGGCTCGAGATGTTTGGGGTTATGATGAGGACATTTGCTACTGGTATTTGTAAAGTCTCAGAAGCCCGAGAGGCTGCTAAGGGGAAACCCATGGCAAAGAAATCTCCAGGCCCAGATCTTAGCCTTGCAGAGGTTGAGTCTCAGGTGGATTCCTTCTCTTCCTTCCTTCTCTCTTAACTGCCATTACAATAATTAAGATAGTTTAGGGCTTCCTTGGTCCACTCCCTAGAAGCAATCAGTATTAGCAATTTGTTTCTCATTCTTCCACTTATTGTCTTTATGACTTTAATTAAAGTGGCTGCCAATCTCAGCTGTTCATGCCCTTGTGGAGCAGAAGGCCAGGTCTCAGCCCTAGAGATCCTGTTGATGTTCATCTGTGTGTGTGTGTGTGTGTGTGTGTGTGTGTGTGTGTGTGTGTGTGTGTGTGTGTAAATGTTATCTATATGTGTGTGTACATGTGCATCTACATATGTGTATCTAAGTGAGTATATGCCTAAGTGTGGGTGCTCATGGAGGCCAGAAGCGGGTGTTGGATCCCTTGGAGCTAGACCTGCCCGGGAGCCTCTCCATGCTGGATGTCTTCATGATTGAACAGCAAGTGCTCTGAGCCACTGAACCATCCCTCCAGCCCCAAGTCTATGCAAATGCTTAAAACTTGTTCATACTGAGACACCTTTAAACTATTATTAAAATGTCTTCTTTTAGGGGCTACATAGAGTCAACTCTTGAGGGGTACAAACAGGAAGATCAACACTTTCTGGCCAGTCTCAGTTACACAGCAAGTTCAAGGACAGCCTGGGCTACCTCAGAGTCTATATTCACACACACACAGAGAGAGACAGAGACAGAGACAGAGGCAGAGAGAGACAGAGAAAAACAGAAACAGAGACAGAGACAGAGACAGAGACAGAGACAGAGAGGGGGGCTAGAGAGATGATGGCTCAGTGTTTAAGAGAACTGGCTGTTCTTCCTGAGTTTTTGTTCCCAGCATCTACATGGTGCTCACAACTGTCCAGTTGACGATCCAACTTCCTCTTCTGGTGTCGCTAAGCCCAAGCACATACATAGTGCACAGACATATATGTAGGCAAAACACGCATACATTAAAAAGTAAAATTAAAAATAAGAAAAAACATCCAGCCACACACACCACGTGGATGCTGGGAATCCGATCCAGCTCTTCCGGAAGAGCGGCCGGCACTCAGAACGGCTGAGCAGTCTCTCTCCAACTTCGGCTACGCTATTTTAATTTTTTGTTTGGTTTGGTTTTCTTGTTTTGTTTTTGGGGGTTTTGTTTGGTTGTTTTGTTTTGTTTTATTTTGTTTTGAGGCAGGGTTTCTCTGTGTAGCCCTGGCTATCCTGGAATTCACTCTGTAGACCAGGCTGGCCTACTCAGAGATCTGCCTGCTTCTGCCTCCTGAGTGCTGAGATTATAGGCATGTGCCTGTCACTCTTTTAGTTTTTAATTATAGTTCAAGATTTTAATTTTACTTAGAGATGAAAATATGACTTAATGAATGTTTTCTTTAAGTGCTATAAGACAATCTATTTCTTTCATTTGGGAGAGAGATGCTCATGTTTAGAAGCCCTGATGACTGTTTCCATACACTAAGGCCTTTGCAGAGATGCTGAGAGTCAACAAGACCCTGAAAAGTTTAAACGTAGAATCCAACTTTATCACCGGTACCGGCATCCTGGCCCTGGTGGAGGCGCTGCGGGAGAATGACACCTTGACAGAGATCAAGATTGACAACCAGGTATAGAGGGGGTGGGGTGAAGCTCAAAGCTCTCTGTGGACTTGATAGGATCTCCTGGCTTTCCTATGAATCCTAACCGCTTCTGGCTCATGGAACACATGCTCTCTCTATCTCTCTCTCTCTCTCTCTCTCTCTCTCTCTCTCTCTCTCTCTCTCTCCCTTCCTCCCTCCTTCTTTCCCTCCCTCTCTCTTTGGGAAGGTTGGGGAGGTAGCCATGTAGTTTTCCCCTGTAGCTAACTGTTTCCTTTCCCTTCCTGTTTAATCCCATGTATATGCATGTGTGTACCCACAACCAGAGGCAGCAGTTGGGAACCGCTGTGGAGATGGAGATCGCCCAGATGCTGGAGGAGAACTCCAGGATCCTCAAGTTTGGGTACCAGTTTACCAAGCAAGGGCCACGGACAAGAGTGGCAGCTGCCATCACAAAAAATAATGACTTGGGTAAGGCAGATGTGATCTGTGCTGGTGACATCTTCCCACTTCAGAGGCAGCTTCTCAGATACCATGTCACTGGGCTTGGTGGCACTACTAGGTAGTCATGGCAACCCTGGGTCTTCAAGGCTTCAGTGTAGTATTGTTTTAGGTGAGCTCTAATCTGTCTTAGCTCTGCTTGATTTCCGTGTCTTGGCCTCCCCTCTCCTCCTTCCACATCGATGGTACTCTCTCTGTTAGGCACGGCCATAGCATCTCAGGTTCCTGTGGTCGGGTTCTGATGGTGCTTTCTTCAATACTCAGGCCTAACTCTGGACACATGAACATGCCTGTACTGTACTGACAGAGCTACCAGTCAGGCCTCTCTTTACCTCCCTGTGCTGTTATACTTTGGGGGAGGATCCACATTGTTTCTTCTGTTAGGATGAGATGGGGCACATCACAGTGAAAAGGAGGTCAGTCACAGTGTAGAAGGATGGGACAGAATGGGAAGGCTTGGTCTGGAGACATCTCAGCTACCTGGAGTGGCATCGCCAAGGGACACCTGCGACTGGACAAGTCCACTTGACAGCCAGGTAGCAACAGGCTTGAGTCCCTTTTTTGAGGTTTGGGAACAGTGTGTGAGACCTTGGACAAGGGAGAGACACTGACAGGACATAGGGCTGAATTTGCCCACGGACTATGGAGAATGAGTAAGACCTATGACCCAGCAGGAGGCTTTGGGAAAGGATGGAGACAACTAGAGATGCCTAGGAAACAAACCATGCCACATTGGAATCTGAACAGCCCAGACAACAAAACAAACAAACAAACAAACAAACAGGTAAGGCAAGATTTTAGAAGTGTTGATAGTAAGTCCCATGCCTAGGAACAGCCACTCTGGGTGTCTCCTTTGTCATGTCCCACGGCTTGGGCTACTGAAAGTATCAAGATAGAGAGGACTTTGGACAAGATACCCGTTGGCCAAATCCAGGAAGCTTCCATAAGCCTCATTCTATCAACCAAAAGAGCCTGCCGGCCAGGAAGTGAAAGGAGAAGAAAAGGGTTGCAGAAATAGGAATGCAGTTGGGTGTGGTGGTGTGTGCCTGTAAGTCCATCATCCAAGAGGTTAACAGAAATATCTTGGTTGAAGACCAGCCTGGGCTATGCAATTAGACCTTATTGGAGGAGGATGGAATCGGGCAACTTTTTAAAAAATATTTATTTATTTTATGTATATGAATGTTTAGTTTGCATGTATATCTGTGCACCATTTGCATGTCCGGTGCCTCCAAGTTCAGAGGGAGCATCAGTTCACCTGGAACTAGAGTTATGGCTGGTTATAGACAGTTGTGTGCATGCTGGGAATTGAATCCAGGTCCTCTGCAAGGAACAAGTGCTCTTAACTACCAAGCCATCTCTCCAGCCCCCCAAATCAGGCAATCTTTGATTTCCAGTACTGTCTTGAAGGAACCTCAATCTCTGATTTTGCCTGTGGTCCAAAACCACTCTCTCTCTTTTTTTAAGGCCAATATTTAGGAGTTTGTTTGTTTTCAGACAGAATCATACTATCTTTCCCAAGCTGACCTGGAATTCAACTATGTAGCCCAGGCTGTCCTCCAATCCTTCATTCTCCTGCCTCAGCCTCCAGAATACAAATGATTGCAGGTGTACTCCTCCATATCGAAGACTTGAGAGTTTTTAAACAAGATGAGCTTTAGGATCAGGGCTTCTGTTTATTAATGCTTGGTCTCCGGCTACAATCAGAGATGCTGGGTATGGCTGTGTCCACTTGGGGACTTCACAAAGGCCAGAGGGTGACTGAACTGCACAGAAGACAAGAGGATGCCCTGTGTGTAAATTCCCATGAAAATATTTAGCATTTCACTACTCTGTGGACTGTCCTTACCTGATTACTCCACATGGAGCCGTTCTCACATTCAAGTTCCCAGTTACCAGACATAGCTTTATTTAAATGTGGAATTCCTCCACATGCTAGATTATTTTTGCCAGTTCCATCTATTGCCATAGTTCACTGAATGTTGGAATCTAAGATGATTTATGCCCTCTGGTGTGTGGCATAGAGCTTTGTGGGATGAATACAATCCTGCAGAACAGAGGTTCTCAACCCGTGGGTCACAACCCCCACAGGGGTCACATATCAGATACCTGCATATCAGATGATACAAGATATTTACATTGTGATTCCAGAACAACAGCCAAATTACAGTTATGAAGTAGCAATAAAATAATTGTATGGTTGGGGGGGGTCAGCACAACAGGAAGAACTGTGTTAAAGGGTTGCAGCGTTCAGAAGGCTGACAACTCTGCTCTAGAGTGATTTTAAAGACTATCCTTTTCTTCTATTTGTCTTTTACAATTTTTCTCTCTCTCCTACCTAGTTCGCAAGAAGAGAGTTGAAGGAGAGAGGAGGTAAACCTCCAGTCAAAGAGGTGAAGTCTCACCAAGCAGCCATCCAAAAAAAAAAAACAAACCCAAACTCCTCCTCTTCTCCACGGGACCATTTTATCCAAGGCTGTTCATTTCCGTTAACCATATCCGTCATAATCTTAGCTGTCACTCCTTTTCAGCACTACTTACTTACCTGAGGTCCTGAAATATGCGTAGCAGTTTGCCTTGCTCCTGGACACACCTGGTGGCTTGCACAAGTAAGGTGATACAGATCTTAGACAGTGGCAACGCTGGAGATGATCTTAACCACTTTCATATTAGGTTGTCTCGCTTTCTTACATGAACATGTTTTTAGCCACGAGAAGGGACTTGGCGTGTAGCTTGTGTTTGTAGCTGATTACATAGTGGAGCCTATCTCTGTTTACATGCATTGCTTTGAGCTAGGCTGAGTACATAAGAAGTGTGTGCTACTGACCACAGAAGGAGTTAGTATTGCCAATCTTTCACAAATTCTCCGTTAATTCCAGAAAGAAAAAAAAAGTGTCTCTACATGCATATATCCAACTGAGAACTGGTCAGGGGGATCCTCCTTAGAAAGCACTTTAGCTAGCATTAGCAAAGGGACTGCTCAGTACCCCGTAAGTATATTAGTAACTCACACACCTACCTTTACTGGCTATTAAACATGAATTAAACATACTTGTTTAGGTTTGCAGTCCTGGGGATTGTCCCCAGGGCCCTGTGCACACCAGGCAAGCACTCTACTCCTGAGCTACATCTCCAACCCAAATTATATTTAAAATGATTCTCTAATAGGTAATTATTGACAAAGCCGTTGAAAGACTTTCCAGGTATGATGGGAAACTTTTAAATTTTTACTAAAAGAAAATTTCAAAATGGTACATTCCCAAATAAAATAACAATAGCAGCATTTCAGGAGCCAGAGAACTGGCTCAGCAGTTAGGAGTGCTTGCCGCTCTTCCAGACGACCAGAGCTCAGTCTCAGCACCTGTGTCAAGCAGCTAAAAATAGTATCTAACTTCATCTCCAGGGGAGTCTCATGCCTCCAGCCGCTGATGGCATCCACATATGTGTGTATGTATCCACAGATATATGCAGTTGTCACATCGCAGTCACAGACAGGAGACAGAGGGGGGTGAAGGCTGGGCCTCAGCCTGCTCTCTCCTTTTCCCCCTTTTTATTTAGTCTGGAACTCCAGCTTATGGGATGGTGCTCCCCACATTCAGGGTGAGTTCTTTCTCCTTGGTTAAACTTCTCTGGTAACGCTTTAGGTAATTCCAAATCCCATCAAGTTGACAATGAAGATAACTGTCAAAGCATCTCTTGTTCTTCCTCTTCCTCTTTTTTTATTACACAGCATCCCTCTCTCTTGTTCCCCTTCTCTCTGTCTTTGAGTCTGGCTCTCAACCTGTGCGTCACAATCCCTTTGGGGGTTGAATAATCCCTTCATGGGGTTCACTTAAGATCATGGGAAAACACAGAGATTACATACAATTCAGAACAGTCATGAAGTAGCAATGAGATAATTTTATGGTTGTGGGTCACCACATAAGGAACTGTTTTAAAAGCATTAAGAAGGCTGAGAACCGCTGCTCTAAGTCCTATAAAGGTGATTACCTTTTATGCTGTTGACAGAGCAAAAGAAGTTGCTGTCCCTGGCAGATCTTAGTCCTGATTCTGTATATTTTTATTTACTGGGGGATCCTGAGGTGCTTGCTTGGTAGCAGTAAGACAATTTAATGGGAAACTAGCACACTGAAAAGCACTTGGAGTCAGGGCCCTTAAAAACAACTGGACACTTGAAGGGAGGAACTGGACACTTGTGTGCTATAAATACCCACAGCTAAAGCAAAAATTCTCTGACACATCTCATTTTCTTGACTCATTTTTATGCTCTTCAGGACAAAATAAGTAGAGTATTCTGACAGTTTTTCAGTCATCCCAAGTCCTTTAGCTAAATACTATCTTCCTGTCAATCGAAACATGGATTTGTTTTGCCTTGTATCCGATGATTTTCAATCTGATTTTTCCTTCCTTCTCACCCACTTGGGTGTGGTATTAGAGCCACTTTGTATAGGTTTGCTGGTTTGTTCAGTTTTTAAGAATTCTTTGAATTACTGCTCGAAATAGCCCTACTAAAAATGAAGGGATGTGGCACGCCCCAGTGATCCTCGCCCTGGAGTAGAAGCAAGAAACCTCTGGCTACATAAGTATGAAGCCAGCCTGCTACCCGAGACGCAGCATACCCCTAAACCAGAACATGTAAAGTGCCATGTACTGACAGTTAAATTGATTACAGCAGAGGCAAAACTATGTCTGAGATTATTTGCATATGTTGTGCCTATATGACGTAAATACCACTGTGGTGTGCTATGACACAGGTCTTCCCCCCCTCTGTCAGCATTAACTTCTTGGCCATGGCAAGCAGAGTCCTTGGGAATTAGCAATGTGTAAGAAACTGGCTCCTTTCTTCCCTCTGGATTGTTGGCTGATAGGCAGTCATGAGTTCTACCTGGGTGAAAAGTGTAGGATGTGTTTTAGAATTTTTGGTTACTCTGTTGCCAAAGGACAGATGCTAAGTGTCCTCTCTCTCTCTCTCTCTCTCTCTCTCTCTCTCTCTCTCTCTCTCTCTCTCTCTCTCTCTCTCTCTGTCACAGACGTCTTTAAGAGCAGAGTCCCTAACAAGCTTCTTTTTCCTTTTTCATTCACTCTCTTGCCTTCATTCCCAAGAAACCCTGACCCTGCAGATTACTGTCTATAGCCCATATTGTGGAGAATGGGTTACAACTGTTGACACATCCTGGCAAAAAACAAGGCAAAGAAGTCAGATTTAGATCATGGCTATTCCTTCTCACAAAGAGTTATTCATACTATTAAGATTGTAGAACATTACTTTTAAAATCATATTGGTTTTAGCTTATGAAATGAGTTTATAAGATTATTTATTGCTGATCAGCTGTTTTATCATTATGGATTTTTAAGTAGCATGGAAAGTGACATTTCCATCAGCATTTACATTTTGAAGGGAACTGCTAGAAGATAAAACATACATCTTGGGAAATCTATCAAACCCACTTAATTAGATGAAGACTTCACCTCCCACCTGCCCAGAGTGGACCATTAATTTCATCCTGATGAGATATAATGTATGTAAATTATTTTTATAAGTATCTGTTTTGCTAGCTAGTATGTTGAGGTATTTGCTAATGCTCGAATAGCTGTTCAGAGGGGGCTCGTGTCTGTCTAAGCCTGCTCCCTCCCCTTTATGTACAGGCCCCATAAGTGAAAAAGGAATCGCTCACCTGGACTAGATTTGAAGGTTCCTGTTCTTGATGTCTTGTGACACCTGCAGATGGATGGCCTTTAGGAGACAATTTGTCAAGTCTAGAAATGCTAACTAGTCCAGCAGTGCAAGCGCATCTCTCTGTCTGCCTGATGCGGGCAGTAGATGCTCCTTTGTCCTCATCAGCATGATCAAATCCCTTGATTATTGTTCTCTCTCTCTCTCTCTCTCTCTCTCTGTGTGTGTGTGTGTGTGTGTGTGTGTGTGTGTGTGCTGTCAGATACCTAACCAGGTATTTGGCTACATCTGGACAACTGATTGAAAGGGAGGTTCTCTCCCCAGCTCCACTTCCCCTCCCCCCTTAGAGCTGCTGCAGACCCAGATTCATGGGAAATGACCCCTGGAGTCTGCAGTTTCTGTCACCCACCACCACATGTCACAGTTGTGTGGAGGATGACTCTTGGGGAATTCACTGAATTATTCCCCATGAGATCTTCTTGTATGCCTAATGTGAGACTCATTTCATACTTGTGAACATCGATTAGCGTCCTTCTTCCGTCTCCGTAGGACACACTGTATATAGACATTTTGTACATAAAGATCACCAAATACTGCTGTGAGGTATTTGGCTGCACATGGACCATGGGTTGACGGGACTGTGCTTCCCTTGCCCCTCCCAGGGTTGTTGGGGGCCCAGGTTAGAGAGTCGCATGCCTGGAGGGGTAGGCGCTGCTCACCCATCTTTCTGTACACAGCTCATCTTTCAGTAGAAGCTCATTCCTGTGTTAAAGCTCAGAAACTATCACAGTGCCTGTACTCTTGGAGCCAGCTTTCTTAAAGGAAGACTGGTATACCAGACCATGAACAGCTGCTTCTCTCCCACGTGGAGATGTGGCCCCTGGTGGGCACCAGCATTATGGAAGCCACTGCCTTCCGAAAAACTGCCACAAGACATTTCTCATGCACAAAGCGTAGACTTGGTGTGAACACGCCAGCAGGCTCGCATGTCCAGACAGTCCTGGAGAGCCAGTAAAAGCGTTTGAACAGATTGTCCTTTTTCGTGGCTGAGAAGTATTCTGCTCTCTCCTCGATACTTTGAAGGAGGCAAGAAACGTAAGAATTCTGGGCTGAGAAGTTTACATGTGTTTTGGGTTGGGCTGATAGAGAACCTTTTCAGAAGGTAGCTACGGGGAAGTAGTGGCTTACTTCTCGGTTCCCATGCCCTGCTACTCTGGTCTCACCTAAAAGACTGAAAGACACTTAAAGGAAAGGTATAAAATGTAAATATCAGGGTGGTCCCACTGGATAAAGCACAGAGTGGCCTTTTGGAACTAACTGGCCAGAGGAAAAAGCCCAGAACCTCAGTGTTCATTCTTTCTTTGTTCCCCGCTTCTAGATCTGACTGTACTTGACATAGTGGCTCAAGATCCTTACAAAGGGAAAGGACTGGGGACTTAATATTTATATTTAATAGCAGAGCTCAGTTCTGCTCACTCCTAACTGCTTGCCCTTCAGCCTCACAGCAACAACGGAACCATCTGTAGATACGTGCGCAAAGGGTCCCCAATTTTAAGCCTGAATCCTGGGTTCTGTTCTAGAGACAGTCCTTGAATCGGAGGTTATGCCTATCTAGGACACACTGTTGGCTTAGAGAGGGTGAAGGAGAGGGCATGAAGTCGTGGGCAGAAACGAGGAACCAGCTAAGTCTTGTGGCAGTTGGCTTGTTGACTGAGTCTTGTGGCAGTCATTCGAAGCACGCTGGCTCAGCTGGTTGGTATGGTGAATGGGTACCATACCAACGGACTTGGAGGCTAAATCCCAACCCCATTACCAACACTTAGCAGGTGTATGATCATGGGCAATTCATTTAATTGCCTGCCAATTATAGACTATATGGGGGACCAGCACCAGAAACGGAATCAAGTGACCTAAACACTTGACTCCACATTTTCTTAGCTGGGTGACTTTGGGGAAGCCACTTGCTCTCCCAAGCCTAAAGCTCCCCCAGCTATTAAAGGGGAACAATATCTTCACTAACTACCTCACGGCGTTGTAGTGAGAAAATATAATTGGATGACTGGATGAAAACAACATAGAAACTAGAAAGCACTGCCCAAGAAGTAGATGGTTTTAGTCAGGTCACTAATGTTTCCCACTGAGTCTGTTTTATTCTCACCAATGATTTATCTTTAGGAATAGGGCAAGAAGCATGGGTACAGTGTAAGGGACTAGAATTATTATACTATATATAGAGATGAGAAGTGGGTGACGGAGCAGTGGATGTTATATTTCGTGATACAAATGATAGGCCATTTTTTTTCTGGGTTATTTTGACCCACTTTATAAAGGACTGGGGAGTAACTCAGTAAAGCAGTATCCTTGCCCAGTATATACACAAAGTCCTGCATTTGATCCCCAGTACTGGATAAATAAAACTGGATGTTATCTAGTTAGTAGCACTAGCCTGTAATCCCAGCACTCAAAAGGTAGAGGCAGGAGGAGCAACCGCTCAAATTCATCCCTGACTACGTAGTGAATTTGAGACCAGCCTGGACTACATGAGATCCTGTCCCAAAAAATAAAAAGCTCCTTAGGAAGTGGTCTCAATGCTTGTAGTTACTGGCCCCAAGAGGGGAACCCAAACAGTTACTAAGAATTCAGGCAAGAGAGCTACTGCCTTCCGGTCATCACTAAAGGAGATGGAGGCTAAGCAACAAAGGTATTACTGGCAACCTTGGAGAGCATCTCCTTGGGGCTCCAAGAATTTTCATGTCTAGCATCTGTGTACTGGGTGCCAGCGCTGGCACTGGAGGGAAGAAAGCTCTCTGGGGCTGCAGCTACCTATCACCAGCAACTCAGCCCTAGTCAGTTCTTTATTTTGGCCAAGGAAAGCATTGGAGCCTGGCCTCACAGGGATGGTGTCTCATCAGTCCTTGTATCCATGGTACCATCTAATAAGGTGCCTTGTACATAGTAGATGCTTAAATTAATGTTGCTTGTACTGCATTGTCCTCCAGCCCTACAAGAACTATACTCTGTTTACAACCATGTGAGGCACACACACACACACACACACACACATACACACACACACACAATCATATTGATTTGAATGCCAGCTATATGTGACCTTGGGCAAGGTTTTCCATCTAACTTATGTTCCTTTCATCTATAAAACAGTGTATTCTCTAACGTCCCTTCTAGATCCCAAACATTACAAGCCTGTGGTTCTGGACGTGGGTGGGTAATGTATCCACACCAGCTCCAACTTGTTCCTTTTCAGCAGCACTTGATAACTTCAGAGTGGCTGTGGAGGAGCAGTCTCACGAGAAATGCTACTCCAGGGCTGCGAAGGTAGCTCAGTGGTAGAGCATTGCCTGGCATGTGGGTTCAGGTCTCAGCACTACAAAATAAAAACCTTTAAAAGTCTTGGGATGCTCCCCTCAAAAACAGAAAAGATATTTTTAACATGTCTAGTATTTTTCTCCTTAGAAATCAGAGGGAAAGAAGGGGAAGAAATACAAAGAAAGAAAGTGACCAGGATGGGGTTTTGGTAGGCTTGTATTTTGTGTCTGTGTATTTGCATGATTGCATACCAGGAGACAATCAAACATGCACTGTGTATTGCAAAAAACTGGCCCAGGATTTAAACTTCTGTGGGCACCATCTAGATGTGGATAGGCAGAAACTGGCCAAGTAGAGAAAGGAGATGGATAAAAAGTACACTTCCTGAGTAATTTTACTTTAGTACCAAATGTCAGCCATGACAATCTTTATTTAAATTATTCTAAGCCAGGCATGGTAGTGTCCACATGTAATCCCAGCACCTGGGAGGTGCAGGAGCAGTGTCAGAAGTTCAAGGTCATCCTCCGCAGCATAGCAAATTCAAGACCAGCCTGGGATACACGAGACTCTGTCTTAAATTTTAACATAAATATATAAATAAAAATAATTTGTATCTCTGCTACTTTCTTTTTAAGACCAAAACTATGTACATGAAAAGGCATATTTATATTTTAAGTAAGCCTTTATCTTAATCTTGTTTCATGTTTTTCAGAAAACAAGCAGCATTTTTCATTGCATACAAAAATGTAAAATTCTTGCATGCCACCAGTCCTAATGGCTTACCAGTTCTATGCCTGTCAAGTGTGACCTTATGTGCATTGTTACCTATATTGTGTTGAAGAGACTAAAGGACATAATATTCTCATAAACTTGTAAACTTTGTTGGTAACATTTGTTTACTTGAGCAGATACTGAAAATCCACAAGGCTTTATTTTTCAATTTGATATCTTTTGAGCAAAGTTGGATGATTTGTTAATTCACTAGGAATCTAAAGACGAACTTGCCTTTTAAACGTGAAGTTGAACATCTTGTGAAAACTAAGTTTGAGATAAAAAATGTATAGAATGTAAGCTAATTTTATCCTCATAATAAGGATCCCCCATTGGTCCAAAGGGGTGCACTTTTGGGCCCTTTGGAATTAGCAACCCAGAGCTAATGTTAAGCTAAATATAAACTGTTTTAGTTAACCAAGATCTTTCTGCTTTCAAAGATGTCGTGAGTTCACTTGTGTCTGGAATGATAATTGTAAATTAAAATGTAAAAAGGGGGGGTCAATAAACTTAACTTTAAATGTTCAACGCCTGGTTCCTGGCTACACTAAGACAGAGTGTCTCTTCAAAATAAATGTCTGACACCATGTTCTTACTTTCTAAGAACATTTGAAGACAGAATAATGACATCTTAATACAAAGAAAACAAAGTACATAACCACTGTACTCAGAGGAGAAATGGAAACATTGAAACCAAATGGTTCACACAGTTGATGTTTGTTAGAATAATAGAGAGATGGAATTCTCTACAGAGAATTACATATAACCGTGTGTGTAACCTCTGCCAGCTAACACTAAACCACATTTCTGAATAAAGATTTGACTGGAATAGCAGGGAAACTAAACTTGCTGAGCTCTGTCTCAGCCTAGTGATCCCTAAATTTCATTGTTTAGGCTGATGACAGTCTGAGAAACAGAGAGGGCCTAGATCTAGTATCTGTATTTGCTGTCACGCACCTCTATAAGGAAATGCATTGCTTTTTTGTTTTGTGTTTGTAGTTTGGTTTGTAGATCACAGGAAGCCTTGGGTTCCATCTCTAGCATCACATAAAACCCTGTGTGATGGTGTGTACCTGTTAGCCTGACATTCAGGAGGGACAAGGAAGAAATTAGGGGTTCGAGGTTATGCTTAGCTACACACAGTTAGTTTGAGGCCAGTCTGAACTGCATAAAACCTGTGCCTTTGAATCTGTGGCTGGATTTTGTCTGTATCTGCTGTTTTCTAGACACCAGCTTTTGGATTCGGCATTCAACCCTTAGTTCACCCTTGACTTAGAGATCTCTTGTGTTTGGATTTTGTTAAGGAAATGTCCCCCCTCTTTTCTGGACTGTTTGATAGTTCAGCCTTTCTCTAGGACTGAAAGAAATGGTAGCCCATACCCTGTCTTCCCTCTTTGGCAACCATACATCCGAGAACCTCATTATTTCATGTGCAAATAAAAAGAGAAACAAGAGGACCAGATGCCTATAGTCTCTAGCAAGTATTCCTTATGCCCACGTCCTCAGTGGGGACCAGATGAATAGGTGATTGAATAACGTTGGTCTAGACAATAGATGTTGGAAGGAAAGCACACCGGTCCTTGGCTTGACACATATGAAGGTAGGAAAGGGGTTCTATATATTTTAGAAACCCGAGTTTACCAAGCCCAAGCAATTTCAGAAAACTTTAATATCCAATATAATAATGGCTTGTAACAGCCAGCTGGAGAATGATTTTGGTTCTTGGTCCTCTGGCATTTACAGAAATCTGTATTAGCTGTGCCCCTAGAGGAGCCATGACAGAGCCCCTGCTTAAAATTGACTTGGGAGAAGTCAATTTCAGCTGCTGATATTGGAGGACCGGGAGTAATGAATTGCATTTGAGTTGTGTGGTAAAGCATGAGGAGTCACTTAGCAAGTAGACACGGGGTGATGGAAAGGGGCATCAGGCCAAAGAGTTTTCTGAAAACCTTTCCATAAACGTGCATACCAGCCACAGTGCTGATCAGCCCCTGATTTCTACCTCCCTCTACTTTAACCAACTCCAAAGATTTCCAGAATGAAATCTTTTCTTCTAACTTTTGGTCTACAGTTTAAATTTTCCCAGTTGTCTTGAAAACTGTGTCCTTAAAAACTGCTCAAGTCCATGTGGGGATCTGTTTCCTGAAGGGACCTCTTGATAATGAACAAATTCCCACTGGTATGAATTTGCTTGTGATGACTCAGTGTGGCACAGGCTTTATGAGTTGCTCTGGCTGGAGGCAGAGAGATAACACTAATGAAGGCTTACACTGCAGAAGGAGAATTGCAGTATCAGCTTATCAATCACTTTCTCTCTGCCGTGTGTGTGTGTGTGTGTGTGTGTGTGTGTGTGTGTGTTGAAACCTTGAGTATTCCCCATATACCATCTTTTTTTTTTTGAGGTATCTGTGAAGGGGCTGGGTGTTAAAAATGGGCTTGCTATGTAGCCCTGGCTGTCCTGGAACTCACTCTTTAGACCAGGCTGGCCTCAAACTCAGAGATCCTCCTGCTCTGACTCCTGAGCACTGGGATTAAAGGCATTTGCCACCACTGCCCATCAAATGTCATCTTTAAAAAACAGAAAGGAAGGAAAGGAGAAAAGATTTATTTACATGTAATTGTGTGTGCCTGTGTGTGTATGTGCATCACATATATGCAAGTGCCTGTGGAGGCCAGTAGAGGGCATCGGGTCCCCTGCTCTTAACCACTGAACAACTTCTGCAGCCCTCCATGCCCCCTGATGCCTACCTGCCCTGGAGCTCAGAGTCAGCTAGGCCGGCTGGCTATCGAGTCCAAAGCCTGATGGTGTGAGTTAGATCCCCGGAATGATGGAAGGAGAGAACCAGCCCACCTTTTTTTTTTTTTTTTCAGACCAGAATAACCAGGATATTAATGAGAGTGAATACAGAACTGTCAAAGGAGCCAGATGTGTGGTGCATGACAGTAATTCTGGGATCTGAGAAGTGAGATCAGGAGGAGCAATAATTCAAGGCCAGCCTCAGCTACATAATGAATTTGAGGCCACTCTGAGCTACATGAGACCTTCTCTCAAAAATGACATACAAAATGTGCTGGAGAGATGGTTCAGCAGTTAAGCAGTTCACCATGTATTACTCTTGGAGAGCATGGGTCCGGTTTCCAGCTCCCACATTTGGCTGCTCCCAAGTTCTCTGGGATCTACAATCCTCTCTGGCCTTCATGAGACACCTGTACAAACATGGTACACAAATACATGCAGTCACACATACATAAACATCAACAGTAAATCAGGTTTGTGTTTTGTTTTCAAATATCACACACACAAACTGTCAAAGAATACAAAATATCCATTCAAAAGAGAAGCTGTCTCTTCTGGAATTTCTTGAAGTTTTTTCGTGCTCTGGCCACAGATTATTGTATTTTAAAGCATTTGATGAGATCTAGGAGACATGTCAGTCTAACCAGCAGTTAAAAGGATTTAGTGAGTATGTGCTTCAATTCCAGATCTATAATTATTAGTAACTGGCCATTTGACTTTATGCAAATTAACTTTCTCAAGTCTTCATTTTTTATTTTCATGTTTAAAACCTGAGGATATTCATTTTCTCTTTATAGGGTTGTTTCAAAGTTCCATGAGATATTACAAATGCTGGTCAATATTTGGTATGTATTATATAATTGATAAATACTAACTGAGCCTGAGCACTGTAGGAAACAAGCTCCTGAATATATTAATTTACAAGAGATTTCTCTTAGCCGAGTAGATGGGCACACGTGTAACCCTGGCCCTGGGCAGGCTGAAAGAGATTTCTTGCACCCAGCCTGGTCTAATAGGGAGTGTCTGGGCAGCCAGACTATGTAGCAAGACCTTGTCTCAAATAAATAGAGAGAGAGAGAGAGAGAGAGAGAGAGAGAGAGAGAGAGAGAGAGAGAGAGAGAGAGAGAGAGAGGAAAGAGAGAGGGAGAGGAAATGGGGGAGGGAGAGAAGGAAAGGAGGAGGGAGGGAGAGAGAGAGAGTTGAGATTTTCCAGGTCATCAGTGATACTCAGTGAGTGTCAGTTGCACAAAATTCCAGGGTGTTTACTTAACCTGGGGTACTCCCGCCCTGAGAGGAAGAAGCAGATGCCAGGAGAAACTAACCATTGGGTGACTCCCTATTCTGGGTGTAGCTGGAATGTACCTCAAACATGCTCTCCAGTTCCCTTCTGGGTTGCTTTTTGGTTTTCTTTTAAGTTATCAAGCTAGAACACTATTCCTGCCCAGGCTGCTGCCCATGCTGCTGCTGACCATTACACAGGATATCATTAAACAGTCCTCCAAGGCCATCTTCTACCCCCACCCCCAACGCCATCTCCATCTTAGCCTGCTTTGACTAGTTGGTTCTGCTGTTCACTCTCACTCACACTAGCTCAATCGCACTGCCTGTTGAAGAACACGATGTTAGAACGAGACGACGGGACGGAGCAGGCACATGGGGCAAGTGCTTTCTACCAGGCCTCGGTTAAAAAGCACTGACTTGCTTGGACCCATAAGATAACTAAAATCAGGGTAACACCTAGCATCTCTGCTCTCATTTTGTGTCTGCCTTCCTGTTTGGGGTTGCCTAGTTACCCCCGCATGTAGGCGTATTTACCATTCAAGGGCTTATCACCCTTTAAGGATAAAGGCATAAAAATAAAGTATCAGAGATAACTCATAGTCAGCTTTTACCATTGCTCCCCAAAGGCATCTGACCCTGAAAGTCGTCAGATCACCTTCCAGATGAGGGCAGCCTATCCAGGGTGGGAGGACGCATCTTGGAACAAGAGCAGTTATCTTCTGAGAATGACATTGCCCTCTCAGGCAAAAGGGACTCTTTGGACCAACTTGCAGAACCAGACTGAAAGAATGACCATCCAGGACACTTCGTGACCAGGATTGCTCCATTATACATACAAGAATGCTTCCTGCCCAGTTCTTCTGCTTAAATCTAAAGCTCATGTGGGCTTATTGGCTCCTTTATCTGATCCTTTCCTAGGTGTGTGCATTAATGAAATCTGTCTCTGCTTCTCACCTTTACTCCTCTGATTATGTTAGCGGCACCACACCCTGGTGTGACTTATGACCTTTTCTGCCATAAATTGTTTAAAAACAAACAAACAAAAAACAAAACCGCCTATCCCAGACTGGCTTTGAACTCTGTATGTAACTGGCTGATAAACTTTGGATACCCCTCCTTCTGCTTCAGGTGCTGGGATCTGGGATTACAGGCATGTGACACCACATCCAATTTATACATTGTTTGGAATTAAACACACACTAGGGCTTTGTGTGTGCTTGTATAAGCACTCTAACAACTGACCTACAATCTCAGTCCCCTAGCTTTTATCTGTCTTCCATGACAAGTTTGAAAGGCTGAAAGACTTTCCCATTATCATGCTCTCCTATTAGTAACCAAGGGAGTAAGAAAAGCCTTGCTCTGTATTATGTGTCTTTTTACAAAAGGCCCACCATGCAAGAAGGAAACCTATTACAAAAGAAAAAAATAAACTTGTAGTCAGGCTTTCTACCTTCCAGAGGGTCGCGGGCAGGTATACGAAGGAGCAGAAAGCATTTTCTCAGCCTAATATCTGTAGCCTGTTATAACACCCTTCCCATTGTAAAGAACCAGGTCCATGTGTATGGAGCCTCGCCCTTCTTCCTTGAACTACAACTCCCAGCATGCAGTCTGCCCCAAAAGTACGCACGCGCATGGGAGGGGGACAGTGAAGGGGAACCAGCAATACAGACTGCGCGGTCGAGTTTAGGGGCAGCTGGCGGGAGGATTCGGCAACTCCCTGAACTTGAGGCACCGCGGAGTGTGGGCGCAGGGAAGAGCGATTCAAACCTCGCGGACTGTGCAGTGGGTCGGCCGCCAGACAGGTGAGTTCAGCCCGGTGCTTTCCAGGAAGTCCGTCGGCGGGCGCGGCAGCGGGTCGCTACGGCCTGGGCAACTTGGCGAAGGGAGCGGCTGTGCTTCCCGCGCCTTGCCCGCGGGCCTCGCTAGAGTGCGGAGGGTGCCGGGCCGTTCCGGGACGGCTAGGTGTGCCGAGTGTCGCCCGCGGCCAGGCTCGCAGGCTCTGGGCTGTGGGTGAGTCACTTGTGGCCGGCCAAGTTCGGGGCTTCAGGACTGGCCGGCGAGGGTTCGGGGCTTGCCACCTAGTGTTCGGGACCGGCTGACTGAGGTTCAGAACAGACCAACTGGGGTTCGGCCGGCTGGGGTTCGGGGCCCGCCACCTCGTATTCGGAACTGGCTTCATTGAGTTCGGGGCCGTCTACGTAGGATTTGGGATTTGGCTGTCTGGGTTTGGGACCGGTGCTCCGGAACCGGCATGTCTAGGAAGCGCCTTGCCCCGCCGCCCCTCTACACCAGCCGTCATCTCGCTGTTAGTTGGGAGGAAACCCACAAAACTTGGGACACACCCTTTTTTGTGATTGAAATCTGCATTGCGTCTTGCACAGACCATTTTGCTCTATCTGCTCTGCTCTGCCTTAGAATAAGTTTCTAGCTCCCGTTCCGCACAGCTGGGGCCGGCTGTGAAGCTGATGCGGGTTTGTTTTGAGGACGTGACTGGGTCGTTGTATCTTCGCTTACAGAAGTTTCCTCCACAAGCCTGCATTCTGATTACAAACAGAAATGGAAAACAGCCCCCCAATTTTTACTTTCCTTTTCTTTCTCGTGTCTTTCCTTCTTTCGTCTTTAATTAAGAATTCCCTTTCCCCTTTCGAATCCTATCCCCCTTCCCTTTCAACTCCTCCCCCAACCGACCCCCCCTTCTCTCTTGTCTTTTAAAAATCACATTCCCAACTTGACCTCTGCTTCTCTTTAAAAAAAAAAAAAGAAAAAAGAAAACCACAGTCATCTATTTGGTAATGAACTCTGCAGTAAAACTTATCCCAGGAGGTCATACTTAAACAGGAAATGAGCCTGTGGAGATTGGCTGGCTATGTGCAATCTTCTTTGGTTTCTGTTCATGTTTCTTTTTCCGAAATTTTTTCAGAATAGTTTTTTTTTTCCTGGCTTATTAAATTGATTAATCAATTGACCTGTCATTATTTCACAAGAATAGCTTTGCTCAGACTCCTTTTCCTAGTCCTAATCCACACATCTTACACACACATATCTCTCTTTTTGGTATTTTGAGCCATTCTCACTGTGTAACCCAGGCTGGCCTTTAAGCCTCAGCTTTCCAGTATTGGAATTACAGACAGGGCCATCGCGTCTGGCCATCTCTATAATGTCTTAAGAGCTGACAGTAGGCCTGGAGAGAAGGCTCAGAAGGTAAGAACACACTGAATCCCATTTCTGGCTCTACATGTGTGATCCATTGTATTCCAGTCTTAGAACATCCTTGCCTTGCATCTTTCAGCATTTGTAGTTTATCTTAGAATGAGATTGGTGGTAGCCAGGTAACCCATGATTATCCTAGCTTTCTATGGGGTGTGTTTGGGGGAGGGGTGTTTGGGTCTATGCATGCTCTTGTGTGTTCACATGTGTGAACATGCATGTGGAAGCCTGGAAGTTGATGTCATGTTCTCCAGGATCATATCCACTAAACCGTATCTCTATTATTGTTAAAACTTAATCCATTTGGGAAACCTTGGCTATATGTATGTCATTCCAACCCCTGTGCTAGACAGGAACGACCTAACGAGTCTTCTTGAGGATATTACTGCCCAATAGCTGAATTTTCTTTCATCTTTGTGATAGGCCATTAGGCCACATGTTGTCTGATAGACATTAAATACTTAGAGGTCAGATCCCATCACGATTCTTGGTTTTCAGTGTAATAACAAGTTTTTTTTTTCAGGTAGCTCAATAATTAAAGGCTTGACTAGCGTGTGTAAGGACCCAGGTTCAATCCCAGCACCACAAAAGCAAAACACAATTTTCAACTCCCAGCAACTGGCTTATTTAAACATCAGGTTGAGTACAACAGGAAGAACTTAAGGGCCTACACCACGTAGGGACAACACTTTTCACACTGAACACACACGCCTGTTCATTTTGAAGTGGAGTTTAGAATTTGCATATTTTAAGTAGAAGTTACACCTTGAAAACCAAGATGGGAAGATAATTTTTAAAAGACATTTTAAGATGCTGATAATTGTAATATCAGATACATATGTGCAGGACTCGTCTAATTTTCAGTTAAAAATTTTTGTTGGAGATGGCCTCGCAAAGCCTAGACAGACCTCCAGTTTACAATGTTGCCAACGCTAGCCTTGAACTCCAGATCTCCCTGCCTCCACATCCGGAGTGCTGGACCGGGCTGGCCTTACCTTCCTTCTTTCTCTGCACCCTCGTGGCTTTCCTCCCCTTCTCTTCCATCCTTGGTTGTGTGTGTTTCAGTAATTAACTAATTCAGCAAGTGTGTATCTTACTCTGTCCTAGACACTGGGGTTCCTGATGTGTGTGCAAGATAGGATTCCTGGTTTGGACGCTGACTTCTTTGGAACTATGCCCATGTCCTGCTTCAGAACACTTTGGAGGGAATAAAAACACATGGTAGTTGTGCCTCTGAGAGGGAACAAATAAAGTCAGTCTGTTTCCACGGACTAGTCCTCTGTTCTCCCAGGCCTTCCCTTTCTGTCAGGTTGGAGTGTGTGTGGTATATCAACGCAGAGCACAGTGTAATGCCGCATATTTACTTGGAACTTACGGTGAGTTGAATACAGGGAAGCCAGCTAGCTCCAAGCAGTAAACACAATAAACACACACCTGGGTTAGAGATCAACAGAGGGAGGGGAAAGATGAAAGGGGAAGAGACAGAGGAAGATGAGGTGGAGAGAATGGGAGAAAATGGCTTCTAATAGTGTCTCGTGTCAGTCTGTACTCTGCTGTCATTGTTCAGACTTCAATCATGAACTTCCTGCCTTCACTCCCAGGGTGCCAGGATTATGGGCATGTGCCACCACTCAGGAATCTTTGTTTCCTTTGTGCCGGGTTTTACTTTGTAGCCCAGTCTGACCTGGAACTCACTATGGACCGGTTGTTTGCACACTCACTACAGTCTTCTCCACTCAGCCTCCCAAGTGCTGGAGTTAAAGACGTGAACCACCACACCCCACTCGGTTCTCTTGATTAGAAATGTCCGGGAAGGCATTATTCTGCAGGCTATAATTGTAGCTGAAATGTGTGTCACTGCTGGTCACCTAACTGTTGACATTTGATTACACTTGCTCTTCTCAGACCATTTAAAATCATAAGTGTGAAATTATATTGAAAGGAAAACAGTATAGAAAAGAATATTATTTAATTTGTGATGGTCCAGTAACTTGTTAGATATTAAAATTATAATCAAATTCCACTTGCTAATTATGAAAAGAGTTTAAATCTGAGCCGGGCAGTGGTGGCGCATGCCTTTAATCCCAGCACTTGGGAGGCAGAGGCAGGTGGATTTCTGAGTTCCAGGCCAGAGAAACCCTGTCTCGAAAGAACAAAAACAAACAAGCAAAAAAGAGTTTAAATCTGACCATACATTCTTGTATCTGCCTGAATCCATTAGTGGATATATATGTATGTATATATACTCACACATGGGTACATTTGTGTGGAAGTCAATGACTTTTTGAAGACAGGGTCTTGCTATACAGCTCAGGCTGTCCTGGAACTTACTATATAGACCAGGCTGGCCTCAGACTCATATAGATCTTCCTGCTTTTGCCTCCTGGGTACTGGGATTAGGGAAACATACCACCAGGCCAGGTTCTTCCTTATCTTTCTAAGACAACATTTCTTACTGAGCTTGGAGCTCTCTGAGCTCAGTCACTGAGCCCTGGGAGCCTCCTGTGTCTTCTTCCCCAACTCAGGGATTACAAGCACACACTACCTGACTTTTATATGGGTCCTGGGGAATCAAAACTCTGGTCATCATTGTTGCACAGTGAGTACCAGCTGAGCCTTCTCCACAGACATATCTTGCCTATATCTTGAAGTGGAATGCTGCTCTTTTTATGATTTGTGTTTTTTTACATCTTGACCAAGAAATTTTGACCTATTCTTAAGGCTGTAAAGATATTCTGGTTTCTTTACAGGGTCTCATGTACCCTAGGGTGGCCTCAAACTCAACTATGTTTCAAGAATGACCTTAACCTTCTGTTCTTGACTCTCCCTCCCAGATGCTGGAATTATAACCATAGACTACCACACCCAGCAGGATAATACTGCTTTCTTGTAGAGGCTTTCTTGTTATGGAGTTTTCTTGTGTTAGTCTATCTATGATCCACTCAAATATTTTAGTGTTAGGAGTGGAATAGGTTTGCCTGTTTGTTTGGTTGGTTGGTTGTTTGGTTGTTTGGTTGGTTTTTGTTTTTGTTTTGAGATGGGCTGTTACTCATGAGCCCAGGCTGTCTTGGAATTTATTGTTATAGCCCAGGCTGGTCTTTAGCAGCCACCCTCCTGCTTCTGCTCCCCAAGTGCTGGGTTTAGAGGCATGACCATCATGCCTACCTGGCTAAGTTCACTGTCGGTCCATTTATATCTTCCCATGACTGTCATTATTATACAGTAATTTTATTGAAGCCAGGCACAGTGGCACATACTCATTATATTTGCACTTGGGTTACTTCTGCAAGACGATCTTAAGTTCAAGGCCAGCTTGGACTGTATATAGAGACCCTATCTCAAAACAAAAAACTTTATTATTTGTATACCATACAGTTTACTCACTTAAAAGTAATCCCAAGGGGGCAAAAAAGAAAGGAAGGAAGGAAGGAAGGAAGGAAGGAAGGAAGGAAGGAAGGAAGGAAGGAAGGAAGGAAGGAAGGAAGGAAGGAAGGATAATCCCAGCATTATACTCAAGCAATTAAGTAATTTAGGGTCAACCTGGGCTAAATGAAACTGTGTCTCAAAGCAAATCAAAACAATAAGTGTTGATGGTTGTAAAATCAATGGATTTTAATATATTCTAAAGAGCTGAGCCATCCATTTTAGAACATTTTCTCATGAGCAGTCACTAAGCCTCTGGAGACTTGATATAAATTGAATCATATAACAAGTGATCCTTTGTGACTGGCTTCTTTTACTTGTACTGTTTGTTGTTGTTAGAGATCACTGTGTAGTTCAGGCTTGACCTGGAACTTACTGTGTGGCCTAGGTAGGCTCTTTAATTGTGGCAGAAGGGTCTCAGGCTTTGACGCGCTGGTATTATAGGGTTAGCTGCCATGGCTTTGTTCCTTTTTTGTCCTTTTTGAATTTCCTTTCTAAATAAATTTATTTATTTTGTATTATCTATGATGTGTATTGTGGGTGGCTATGTGCCATCATGGTACTTGTGTGGAGGTCAGAGGAGAGCCCATAGGATCTGGTTTGCCCCTCTACCTGGTAGAATTGAACTTAGGTCACTGGACGTCATAGCAACTGCCCTGACCTCACTAAGCCATCTTGCTGACTTTGTTTTTTCTTTTTGTTGTTTAAGACAGAGTTTCTTTGTGGCCTGTGTAGCTGAGAGTGACCTTGACTTTTTGATCTTCTTCTTTCTCTCCCAAGTGTTAGGATTATAGGCATGGCGTGCACTACCAATGAAACCCAGGGCTTTGTGTATGCTAGACAGGCTCTGCGTCCTCGACTCAACCCTTACACACCTGAGAGAGAATTACTAGCATACTATTGAGTTTCCTTGATAGGCGTGACCTTTTGTGACCTGTAAAAATATACACTCCTTAGGGTATTTATACTCAAATACCTACACCCACTCTCTAGGAAAGGAACCCAAACACACAAAAACAACTTACAAAATAACATACCAGCTTTGACGCGCTGGTATTATAGGGTTAGCTGCCATGGCTTTGTTCCTTTTTTGTCCTTTTTGAATTTCCTTTCTAAATAAATTTATTTATTTTGTATTATCTATGATGTGTATTGTGGGTGGCTATGTGCCATCATGGTACTTGTGTGGAGGTCAGAGGAGAGCCCATAGGATCTGGTTTGCCCCTCTACCTGGTAGAATTGAACTTAGGTCACTGGACGTCATAGCAACTGCCCTGACCTCACTAAGCCATCTTGCTGACTTTGTTTTTTCTTTTTGTTGTTTAAGACAGAGTTTCTTTGTGGCCTGTGTAGCTGAGAGTGACCTTGACTTTTTGATCTTCTTCTTTCTCTCCCAAGTGTTAGGATTATAGGCATGGCGTGCACTACCAATGAAACCCAGGGCTTTGTGTATGCTAGACAGGCTCTGCGTCCTCGACTCAACCCTTACACACCTGAGAGAGAATTACTAGCATACTATTGAGTTTCCTTGATAGGCGTGACCTTTTGTGACCTGTAAAAATATACACTCCTTAGGGTATTTATACTCAAATACCTACACCCACTCTCTAGGAAAGGAACCCAAACACACAAAAACAACTTACAAAATAACATTCATGATAGACAGAGATAACCCTTTGCTGAAGTGCGTATGAGAAAAATGGATGAAAGGTAAACAGGGAGAAGCAAGGGCAGAGTGGGCAAGACGCTCAGAGTACCGTGGGAAGGCAACTCGCGACATTTTTAGAGAGCCTCCCTCTTGTATGTGTTTGTGGCTGGCCTGGGACTCACTACACAACCATGGTGGCCTTGAATTCACAGCATCCTCCTGATTCACAGGCATGGCCCATTGCATCTGGCTGCATGTTAAATATATTAAGACTATCATGCTGCTGATCCAGGCACCAGAGAGTCTGAGGCAGGAAGATCACAAACTCAGGGCTTAGACTTGTAAGTGAAATAGTTTTAATCCTTACCTTACTGAATAATAAGTCCTTTATTGAGCAGGATTCTATTACTAATAATTATACACTCTGGGTTCCCATATGTAAAATTACAAAGCAAGATATTTTGGTTTTCCTGGTGTTTTGTTATAACTAATGAGGAATTGTTGAGGAGTAGTCCTTTGATGTGCATCGCAGCAAAAGAGAGATAGATGGCCCCTTCAAATATCAAGTCAGGCTCAAATTAAATGTGTGTACCATTCGGTCAGCCCTCACCTTGGGCAAAGATGGTATGATTTCATACAGCGCGAAGGTTTCAGAGTTAACCCCTGACCCCCCCACCCCTACAGTTTGCCCTAAAATATACAATTATTGCCATAAACCACAAACCATGCATGGGACGGGGCTGAGACATAGCAGTTCGGTTCACTGCCAGCCAGCACTCCTCGGTGGTCACCCTACACTGGGTGTAGTTCTCCTTGTTACTACCTTCACCTTCCGCTCTCCCCCACCCCTCCCCACCCCAACCCCAGCTGCACTCGATTGCACAGTCCCCCATCCCCAAGTCTAAACCTTAGGTTTGGCCCCTGTCTTTTGATTAGGACACTAGGGAACTGCCTTCAAGGAAGTGTTGTTTTTACTGGTCTCTGAAGAATATAAAAATATTTGAACTCAGGGGGTAGAGGATATTTTAGGTTGTTGTAAAACAGTGTGATCTAAGGATGGGAAGTAGTAAAGCATGGAGACTGGACTGGTCATCGTGTTGTTATGAGAGAGGGAGAGGGAGGGAGAGAGGGAGGGGGGAGGGGGAGAGAGAGAGAAAGAGAGAGGGGGGGGTGTCTGTGTGCCTGCTGTGTGTGTGTGCTATTGATTGCAGATCCCTCTCAGAGCCCAGAAGAGATTGTCAGATGCCCTGGCACTGGAGTTACAGGTGACTGAGTGGCTGGCCATGAGATTTGGGAACTGAACTTGGGTCCTCCATCCAAGTATGTCCTCCGTCCAAGTATGCACTCCTAACTACTGAGCCGTCCCTCCAGTTCCTTTTTGTCCTGTTTTGAAACTGTCTCTCTATGTAGCCCTGGATGGTCTTAACAGTCTTTTTTACATTTGTTCTGTGTGTCCCTCTGCTTACTGTGGAGGTCAGAGGATGACTTAGCCCTCGGGCGTCTGTTTTCTCCCTCCAGGGATCAACCTCAGGTGATCATGCAGCAGATGTCTGTACCCTGAGCCACCTCACAGGCCCCTTGGACTTGTTTTTTTTCATCAGTCCTTTTTCTCTTTGCTTTTTTCTTCCTTTCCCTCCCCTGGCCCCAGTGCCTGCTGCCTTAGCCTAGGCTTTGATCTTTTGCTTGTGCTGTGCTTTTCTCCTCTGCTGGCGGAATCTGCCTGTTTCTGACCACCCACAGTTATCGCGGAACTTTGGCAGCACTAATTGTCAGGCCCATGGGTTTGAACTGCTAATTATGTGTTGCCTTGATTTTTAAAGTAGCTTTATGTTGTGTTTCAGTTTCCCAAATAGATGGTACCCATCGGGCTCTTAGGGAACACAAACACTTAGGCTTGCTGGCTGTGGGACTGGGCTGGGATTGTCATGGATTATTATTACAAAACTGCTGAGCTCCCGGAATGAATTCCAGCTGGCATTCAGAATGCCAGCTTCCTGGTATGTGGCTTGCATGGGGTCTCTTTGGCTCTTTTCTGTGCTGCTTCTCTACTCTAGGATATTACTATTTTTTTTAATGGAAATAATAACATAATTATAATTAAGATTTTTTAGAGTTGTCTTAAATCTTGACTCTAAGGCTAATGTCTGGCCTCACTTCCTTACACAGCCCTTTTCCCTAAAGACTGCCATTTTCTGCTTTTTCCTGACATATGGTTTCCCTATAGCTTCAACTTGTTTTTTGGCTTTGAAATGTAGGATCTATCATTGTAGCCCAGGCTTGCCTCTGATGTCAGTGGCAATTCTGAGGGCTGGGATTATAGGCACAAACCAGCATACGCGTGTAAGAGTGTTTGCGTATGTGCACCATGTATGTATGTGCCTGCTGTGTGTGGAGGCCAGAAGAGAGCAGTGGATCCCCTGAAGATGGATGGAGTCACAGGTGGTTGTGAGGAGCCATGTGTGTTCTAGGAGCCAAACCCAGGTTCTCTGCAAGAGCAGCCAGTGCTCTTTCTGGGCTTTAAGGGTTTTTGTAAATACATTAAACTGCTTTGCACATTTTGTTTTACTTTGTTTTTCATTCTCTTTTATACCCAGCTGTGTCGTGCTCTCAGTCTCTTTGATTTAATTAGCTGCTGAACCATCACTCCAGTCCTTTGGCTCAGTTTAAATGTGACTCTTTCTGATTTATGGAGTTATCTCCAGATTTGGTGTGATACATGATCTATCAAGTTGGATTTTTGTCTCCCAGCTACCCAAATTAGATTTGATCTGCCCTGCTTGGGTTGAAAGAAGGAAAGGACATTTATTTGTTTTGCTTTTGTTGTGTGTATGCACATGAGTGCAGTGCCCTGGGAGGCCAGAGGCATTGGATCCTGAGAATCAAGTTCAGGTCATCTGCAAAAATAGCAAGTGCTCTAGCCACTGAACTGCCTCTTGGTGTAATGTTGCCTTTTGCATAATATTTTTATTGTAGTATGCAATTATTTTCTGGGGTTTAAAGATTTTTGTAAATATATTAAATTGCTTTGCATGTTTTGTTTTACTTTGGTTTCCTTCTCATTTACCCAACTGTGGCTTGCTCTCAGTCACTTTGATTTAGTTAGCTTCTGTTACTGTGAAGTATTAGTGACATGATAGAAATTGTTGAAATTAGTAACATAGATAGTGACTATGATAGAAATTGAATGTTTTATAGAAGTAGTATGAGATTGTGGGAAAATAGGAATTTAAATCTTGTTTAAATCTTACATTCATTGAGAAGTATATACTCTTGGGCAGACTCTTGTTTCTCTCTGAGCCTCAGATAGGTTTTAACAAATAACAGGGTATTAATTATTAATAGTATAAATTAATGTACTTATATGTTATAAATATTAATGCTATGCAGGGTTATTAAATAATATATTACTATGTTTTGTATTTATATTATATACTATTATTTTTGTGTCAATGTTAAAGAAGTTTACATATAAAATACATGCAGATGAAATGTATTCCTCTTCATTGTTGTGAAGTATGGCATGTGGTACCTTATCAATCTGAGAGGCTCAAGTGAAGAGGTGAACCTTCAGGCTGATGAGATGGCCTGGCAGGTAAAGTGCTTGCTGTGTAAGCCCAGTATCTCCCAACGTTGTCACCTCATCTCCATGTGCATGTCACGCCACAGAGGTACCTGTATTACAGCCACACATCATACACACATACACACACACATATACACTGATAATAAATACAAGTTTTGAAATATTTCCCAATGATATAATTGAAGCACAGCAGTTTCATTCTGTCATTGAAAATGATAATATTTACAGTTGTGATAGTCGGTTTTAGATGTATCTTGAACTTCTGTTCCGGCCTTTGCTTACCTCTCAGCAACTTTGCTTCTTTTCCAAGTGGCCTCTTATTTCTGTGTGAGTCCTTCTGACTATGGAAGGAAAATGTCCTTTATCCTACTTTTAAAGAGCCCATGCCAAGGCGGCTCCTGTACCCACTTCTTGGCCAATAGCCGCAGTTTCCCAGATTGCCCTTCTTTCCCCAGCTCTGCTTACGTCAGCTGTCCCCCACTCTGTCCCTCCCCACTTCTTCCCAGAAACCGCCTCCACCAACTGCCTGCTTCTCATTATTTTAGTCATTTTACATGGCTTTGCTTTGTGCTGTGTGACTGTGCTTTTTAAGTATACATGAACTAATGTATACAAACATAAAGTTATGCATATCATAGTAATATTATGGTAGGAATATATACTTACTAATTAATGTATTACTTAATGTCCAAATCAGATTAAAATCATCTCCTCAGACATTTAGCATTTCCTAATGGTGAGCACTGTCAAAATCCCTTCTTTGGGTGGTTTAAATGTGTTATGTGTTTTTATCTGTGGTTACACCATTCTGCTGTAGCACAGCAGGACTTCTTCACCTTGTGTAACTGTAACTTAATGCTGGCTGATCAGCCTGTCTCTACCCCCCCCCCCCCATCCGACCCTGGGTATGTATTTTCAAGGCTACATTATAGTGAAGGTTTTTGTTGTTGTTGTTGTTGTTTTGTTTTCAAGACAGGGTTTCTCTGTGGACCCTGACTGTCCTGAGACTTACTCTATAGACCAAGCTGGTCTCGAACTCAGATCTGCCTGCTTCTATCTTCCAAGTGCTAGGATTAAAGGTATCCATCACCATACCCAGTTTATAGTATTTTAATCACTTAAAATGACCTCTTCTATTCTAATATCACAAGAAATTTACACTTTGTGCTAGAGATTTTATGTGTTTTTTTGTCATGAGACTTCTAGTGCGGACTTGTAAGCACCAAGTTGGACTGGACCTCACTCACTCCAGCTTAGGCACCCAGTTACTTTTTTTTTTAATGCCATAAGGCATCAAGGTATATTACACAAATTCTAGTCTTGTATCTTTTGTCATTTATGATGAGTGCCTCTGTGCCAGGCACAATGCCCAGAGAGTAAAGGCCCTTGCTACCAAGCCTGGCATTCTGAGTTCAATCCCAGATATCCTCATGGTGGAAGGAGAGAGCTGACTGCCCAAAGCTGTCCTCTTACTTTCACAGAGCTGCTGGGTTGACATGTATATAATACACGAGAAGGGAGGGAGGGAAAGAGGGAGGGAGGAGAAAGAAAACTTCCACGTAATCTGAAAATTAATTTGTGATAACAAAGCTTCCTGTATTCCCAGACTTTTGAAATGAGAGTAATAACCATTGGTGACCCCCTAAAATCACAAGTATGTTCTGTGTCTGAGGTGTGTAGGAAATGCCTTTATAGGCAGGTATTCATGCTAGCTAAGGCCCACGACACATGACTCGATGGCTAAATAGTTCTGCTGAGTGTTGACCATCGAGGAGGGGGAAAACCCAGGAGCTTGAAGGAGATAGAAAAGGCTTCAGAAGGAACAGGTTTGAGCTAGACTTAAATTGTGAGGAGTTTGGATAGGATGGAGAAATCTGGAGATGGGTGGGGCTTGTTGCAGAGATGTGTTCACTAACCCTCCAGGAAACAAGGTGAGAAGTCTGTGAGACCCCTGCCCAGTGATCCTTAGTTCATCTAAATCACCCCAGACACGAGCATTCCTAAGTGCAGGCATGTGGTGTTAAAGAGTGAGTGCTTCAGTGAAGAGCTGCACCAGAACAGAGCCGGCCTGGCTGCTGCCTGGGAAAACGCTCTGTGAGGGCCTGCCTCCTTCCTCCTCAGGAGATCCAGGATTGCGTCAGTTCCTGGAGCCTTGCCGAGGAAGGCGCAAGGGCTGGAGATAAGGATGTTGTGTATGTGAGGCTGTTGCTTGTTTTCCGATTAATTTTTAGAGATGTGGAGTTTGGGAGGTTGTTTCTCTTAATATTTCCTTAGGGAAAATATCTTGAGGAAAAAAATATCCCCAAACTGGCCTCAGTCCCAGTTTGAGACTCTCACAGCCTTTAGTCAAAGACTGGGGAACTTGAGAGATGATGTGATCACGTACATTTGAGTAAGGGTTGGCTATTGCTTTTATAGACTGTGAAGTATTTTCTGATCTAGAATTATTTTTTCTTGTTCTCTGTTCTTTCTGTGGTTGTGAGGAAGGAAGCCACTGACTCACTAATACTGAACATGGAGTCTCTTCCCGGGTCTGTGGGGTGGTTCACGGTTCTCGCTTCGCTCTTTTCATCAAAGCACTTTTTCCTATTACCTCAGTGCGGTAATAAGAAATCAGTAAATCCAAAATCAGAGACCTTCGTCTCTTTGTGTGCAGAATCAAAATGCAGCAGACAGTTGAGCTGTCCTTCAACAGTGAATGAGTGAATGAACAAATGATCCAACGGAAAAGGGTGTCACTTGGTATGTAGTGAACCCTGGAATACTCTTTATTTCAGCTTTCCTGTTTCTCTCTGGTTCTTATGGAACTTTCCAGAGTTATTCTGAATTCATTTATTTTTAAAAGCTCTATATTTAGAGTTCAAAGGACCATAAGGATCTCTTGATAGCCATTAGAGTTTCTGTCTGCCTTTAATCCCAGCACAAAAAAAAAAAAACTAGAAGAAAAAAAGTTTCTTATACCTAATAAAATAGATCTAACTTAAGGGTTTAATAAGTAATGGAGGGCTGCTAATCTTCCCTAGAATATGATCTGAAATTAAACTTAAGCTTTCATGAGCTCTGCTTCCCAGAGGCCCTTTCCTTAAATTTCAGTTTCCCTCCTTCCCACTCCCCTCCTTTCTTGAGACAGGGTCTCACTGTATAATCCTGGCTCCTTGAAACTTGATCTATAGCCCTGGCCACTCTTCAGACTTGTGACCATTCTCCTGCCTTTACTTGGGACTGCAGGTGTGTACACTACCACTCCCAGATTTTTTTTTTTTAAATAAGAGAAAATGTGGTAGATTGGCCACAATAGATGGTAAATGAATTCCTACCGAAGTAGGAAGAAAACAGGTTTATTGAGTATGTCACAAACAGGTTTATCGAGTACACTGCAGGGAGTAGCAGGCTGGGCAGTAAGTAACAAAAGCACTGCCTGAAACTTGACTTTATCTTAGTGAGAGACCACTGCTGTCGGGGCGGGGCGGGGCGGGGCGGGGCTGGTGGGGCGGGGCGGGGCTGGTGGGGCGGGGCGGGGCTGGCGGAGCGGCTGAGGGGTGGCTCACTCCTCACAGCTGTCCTGCCAGCGCCCTGAGTGTGCACAGTGAGCAAGAAATCAGTGTGCTCTGTCGAGTGTTTTATCATAACACTAATCACAAGTGGACATTTATGATTGAAACTTGTTTGCATTCATTCCTGACTTAACGGTGTGCTGGCCATTTATGTTTTCATTGAGACATTTTAATTTTATGATGGAGTCAATGGGAAGATAAGATCACAGTCGGAGTCGGCTTGGTCTGGTGGAAGCCTTCCCCAGTGTGATCATGCCACGTTAACTTTTCTTCCTCTAGTATTTAACAGCGTTGGCCCATGTTTGACTTCATTACTTTACCTTCTGGCTTTCGAGTCACTTTTCTGAAATGTTTGTATCTACCTAGCATGGTTTAGCTTTCATGTTTTTCCTCTCTGCTTGTACATTGTTCGTCATGGCAGTGATAAGGGCAAGTCAGTGTATAGGCTGATGAGACGGCCTGGCAGGTAAAGTGCTTGCTGTGTAAGCCCAATATCTCCCAACGTTGTCACCTCATCTCCATGTGCATGTCACGCCACAGAGGTACCTGTATTACAGCCACACATCATACGTACACACATACACACACACACACACACACACACACACACATACACTGATAATAAATACAAGTTTTGAAATATTTCCCAATGATATAATTGAAGCACAGCAGTTTCATTCTGTCATTAAAATGATAATATTTACAGTTGTGATAGTTCAAGGGTAGGGGTGGGGACCCTGCTCTCTTTTTCATTTTCTCCTTTTTATTTCTTTTAGAGTGTTATTTTAACACACACACACACACAGAGAGAGAGAGAGAGAGAGAGAGAGAGAGAGAGAGAGAGAGAGAGAGAGAGAGAGAGAGACTGAGAGAGATTCTGTGTCCACAGAGGCTAAAGGTATGGGACCCCTCCTGAGCTGGAGTCACAGGCAATTATGAGTGGCCTGGAAGGTGCTAAGAGTCAGACCAGCCCATTAGGCTTTTTTCTTCTAAAGGATTCTGGATTCCCCTGGAGCTTCCCCCCCCCCTCTTTTTGTGATATTTAAACTCTACTAAACACTTAAATTTGCCATAGTTTGTTACAGATCTCAGGTAAGAGCTTCGAGATATTCAAGTAGGCAGAAAATAAAGGCACAGAAAGGGGCTTTGAGGAATGTGCTCAGATTACTTTGAAAACTTCTTAAAAATATTTTTTAAATTGAAGGTTTTTCCATTATGTTTTATAAATATACCATTTTATCCCAATTATGATGTAGTAAGGCCCACCTCTGCTCAAGGGGGAAGAATAGAATTTTATTAGAAAGAAAAAATTTAAATCTGGTCCAAAAGAATGAAAAGTACTAGAATCAAGTAAGGGAAAACTAAGAACTTTATTTTAGGGCTGGAGAGAGCTCAAGGGTTAAGAACATGACTGCTCCTCCAGAGGACCTGGGTTAGATTTCCAGCACCCACATGGCAGCTCACAACTATCTATAACTCTAGTCTCAAGAAGTAAGATGCCTTTTGGGGCCTCTGCAGTCACCAGGCACACATGTGGCACACAGACATACCAGTTAACATTGTATTTATCCTATGTGTAAGGAGGCCAGAAAAGAGGGTAAGAGTCCCTGGAACTGCAGTTACAGATGGTTGTGAGCTACCACATGGGTTCTGGGAATTCAACAGAATTATCTGAACTGGCAACAAGTGCTCTTAACTGCTGTGCTGTCTCTCTAGCTCCCATATAAAACATTTTCAAATGGGGAAAAAAAAGCTTTCAGGTGTGTGTCTGTGTGGTTTAATGTTCTGGCCAAGTTCATCCGTTATTGTGTAATTAGTATAAGTAATATTATGCATACCTATAATCCTGGAATTTAGGAGGTGGAGGCAGGAGGACTCTCTAAGATCTTGTTTCAAAAAACAAAGAAACAAAAAAACTTTACCTGTGTTGTGGTACATGCCTGTGATCGGAGAACTTGGGAAACAGAGGCAGGAGGATCACTGCAAACTTAGGCTAGTCTACATAGTTGCGGGCCAGCCAGCACTATAGAGTGAGCTCTTTTTTCACTGTTCCCTCCAAAAGACAATATGTGTTCATTGCATTTGTTTTACAGTCACTGATTGGGAAACTTCTTGGTTTTTGTTTTGGCTTAAGACAGTGTCTTATAGGGGACTGGAGAGATGGCTCAGCGGTTAAGAGCCTGACTGGCTCACAACCATCTGTACTGAGATCTGATTCCCTCTTCTGGAGTGTCTGAAGATAGCTACAGTGTATTTACATATAATAAATAAATAACTCTTTAAAAAAAAAAAGACAGTGTCTTATACAGCCCAAGCTGACCTTAAAGTGCTAAGATTACTGGGATGCACCACCACACCCAAATTTATTTGTGAAATCTTCATATAAAAATATCCTTTTTTATGTGGGCTTATTTTGGTGGTTTACATTAGTTTTAGCAGGCTCTAAAAGCATTTTCTCCCATACTTTACCAAAAACCTTATCTGATTCATCATCTGATTTGTTTATCTAAAATCTGGGGACAGCTTTCATTTAGAATACCTCTTATTAACTGTTAACCAGCAAGCCTGCAAGTATTACAGTTATGATGGCAGTTATGTTGAGAATGGTTCTTCTCGGTACAGTTTCCTCATTTAGGGACACTTGGTTTTCATCTGAGCAGTGATGCACTCCTTACTCTTCACGGTGGCATCATTGTTGGTATACAGTGTTGCTAGAAGATGGCGCTCTGCTTACCTGTGGCTGTGAGAAGAAATGGACAAGGAGGGGCCCTGCCTCCTGCCCAGGGCAGAATCGAGTTTGCTGCGCTACTTATTCACAATTTGCTGATCACCGCTGTTGTGAATTCAACAGAAAATGAGTGCTGTGTCTGTACTTAGACCCAACCTTAAGGAACTGTTGAATATCGCAGCCTGTGTCTTTTCTTGGATCCTTATGAGCTTTTAAAGTCATTTTGAGAAACATTTCTAAAGTTCAGAGAGAAAAGAAGAATGTGTTCTATATAATTCTTTAAGACCTTTCCTCTTGTACCCATAGGCCTTTTCCTGTCCATGTCCTGACAGTCAAGCCCCCTCCCAAACACATGAAACTCGGTAGGCCTTTAATAAATGTATGCATTGATTTGAGGATGGACTGAAAAATGAGTGCTTAACAATTCATGCTCAATCTCAAAATAAAGCAATAAAGAAAGAGAAAAACATTGCAGTCCAGGAAAGTCATGAGGGACAGAGCTGAGAGAGGCACTGCTTTGTCCACTACATGGTGCTCAGCTCACTCTTAGGCCTGGCCTAGTTTTAGGATTTTTGTAAGTAGTTCAATTTTTATTAACTTGGTAGAGTAAGAACATTATTGCAGAAGGAAGAATGAGTCATAGCTATACTTCTCCTTTGGGAGAGAAAGGGAAAAAACAAGGAAACAGATTAATCTCCCCATTATGCACTTGGAGCAGTTAGCCATTTATTTATGCTGAGCACGGTTTGGTTTGTGGGATAGCTGGCAGAAGGCTTTTTAAGTTAAGCGGAGTACGAACACTGGGATTAAGACTGAGCATGCGCTGTCACTCATCTCTGGGTCCCAGATGTCTTCTTCTCTCACCTTGCTTCTTCTCATCTGTTGCCATGACTCCACCAAGATGCAGTGGGAGTGGTTGCAGCAGTGAACCATGACAGCGAGTATCTTACTCACACAGTGAGTATCTGGGGCCCCAGAGTCTCTCGGGTTCACCCTGGCAGATTGCTTTTGAAGTGCTGTGAGTAACCTGTTGAAGTATTTTCTTGTAACAATGGCTGAAGTGGTCTGGCTGCTTTCTGCAGCGAGGCTGCCCTTGCCCTCTGTAACCTCCGTCTAATTAAAGCTCTGTGTTCTGGCCCTAACAGGTTTGCTGGGCTGCCCAGTAACTTCCGATTTTGTTCTTTTCCCCTTATGCTTCTGGAATCTAAAGATCTCAGTTTTAACAACTCAACTTGGGATGTGGCAGTGGGAGAACAGGCTGGACTGTGCTTTAATTGTTTAATTTTTGTTTTGTTGGTTTTTTAAGTTTGTGTGTGTTGGGGGAGACCCATGCATGCAGGTGAGGTCAGAAGACAACTTTCGGTAGTTGATTTTCTTTTACCGTGAGGAAATGAATCAATTTCAGGTAGGTGATTGGAGGCATGTGTCGCCCACTTCACTGGCTCCCTTTTTTTATTTTTTAAATAAAATATTTTAAAATGATACAGATTATTCCAGGCCAGCCAGGGGATTCAAAGTCATACCCTGTCTCAAACAAACAAACAGAAGTGCCCCCAAAACTAGGTGTGTACACGTTTTTATCTCTGCCTGGGAGGCAGAGGCAGGCATCTGTGAGTTCAAGGCTAACCTGGTCTACATAGCAAGTTCTAGGCCAGTTAGTGATCTATAGTGTTGAAAAATGAAAAATGAAATAATGGAGAGACACCCTAGAATTACTGTCATATAAAGTTACAAGGTTACTATTCCAATAATTTTGACAATTGTGGATTAAGTGACTTTGGGGCTATTACTTGCAACTTTGAGGTTAATTTGCTGCATTTTAGTCCTTAGTGTGTGTCTTGCTTTTTTCTCTGTGTCAGGGATAGCAAAGTCCTTGCCTGACTGTAGTTAGAGTTCAGTAACAGACTAGACAGGAATCGGTAATGTACAATGCCTGATTATAACAGAAGGAGGGAACACAGCAAAAGAAAACATAGTAGTAGGGACCTGTAAGGACTGCTATTTTGTAAGAAGCAGTCATAAATAGTTCTCAGCAGGACAGGCCACTTGAGTATAGAGAACTCCAGGTACAGGAACACTTAGGCACAGAGGCACTGAGGCAGAAGTGTGCCTGGTTTGCTGGAGGAAGAGCGATCAGATCAGAATTAGTGGAGCTTTTTGAGTTAAGAGGTGAATGGTTAGAGATGAGTGAGGCTTAAGGTATCTTCTGAGTCCTTGTGGACCCCTGTAAGGACCACTTGGCCTTTATTTTTATTAAGATTTGATGCTATTAGATATAATATAATAGGCCGTGCAGATTAATGCTACTAGTTATGGTCACACAAAAGCATGTGCATGGACCTTCGTGACCTCCTTATTCGTTATAAGTCAAGACAGAGAATTGGGTGCTGGAGGTGTGGCTAGTGTGGGGTACTTGTATAGCATGCACAGGCCCTGCATTTGATTTCCAGATGACTATCATATCTGAATAGTAGTGGCACATATATAACATTACTATGAACTATAGCAGAGGACAGACTACTAATAAAGTAACTTGGACAAATTCCTAGGAATTTATATTTGGTGACAAAAGCTAATCTCAAAACTATTTATGGTTCAACTTTTTTTGTTGTTTTAAAACAATCTCTTTATGTAACCCTGGCTGCTCCAGAGCTTTGTAGACCAGGCTGGCCCTAAACTTGTAGAAATCCCCCTTTGTTTGTTTCTGGAATGCTGGATTGCAAGCACGAGCTACCACAACCATCTGCATATATCTTTGAAATGTCACAATTTTAGAAACAGGTCAGAGCGGTTGCTGGGTATGAGAGAGGTCAGCGGGTGTGGCTACAGAAGGGCAACATAAGTCTGTTTATGACTATAGAGGTTTAACCAGAGAACTGCAGGATCATGGGTATGCAAAGAGAACATATAGAAGAGCCTGGAAACTCAAGCCTACCCTATAGAAATGATGATGGAATGAAGATTAACAGCTCATATATTGAGAGGCTGTATCTCTGAATCATGTAACTCCACAGCTGCTTTTATAGCATAATCTGTGTTAAGACCTTCCTCTATAAAAACAAGCTTGGAGAAAATAAGTAGATATGAGTTAGGTACAATAATGTTTGTTTGTGGAGGGGATGTATGTTGTAGAAGCCAAAGAACAGCTGTCTGGAATCATTGTTTCCCTCAACTTGTGAGTGCTAGGGTGAGACTCAGGTCCTCAGGCTTAATGCCAAATGTCCTGACTCACTGAGCCATCTATCTTATCTCCTTATGTAGTGTATAAACTCTCTTCTAAGGGAGAAAATGTATCCTAGTGTTCACTGATGTTTACTAAAACTGAATTGCTGTTGATTGGCCAGCATTAGAGGCTGAGGCAGGAGGATCTTTTGAGATCAAGGCCAACTCAGGCTATATAATACCCTATTTTTAAACCAGAGGAAACAACACCACCAGCAGCAACAACAGAACTGTTTGTGGATGGTATCTGCTTAGAAGGAGCACAATTAGCTATATATAAGGTTATGAACAGTTTATCCATGGAAGCCAGAGTAGACTGGAAAGTTATTCTCTGCCAGATTAGAGTATATGAAGACAGGTTTATTGAGAAGTGGCTCTAGGGCGAGTCGTCTTGGGATGGTACATAGAGGAATGTGGGGAGCGGGAAGAAAGAGAGAAAGTGCAAACACAGAGAGAAGAGAGCAAAAGAGACCAAAATGTCTGCTTTATATAGGGAAGAGCTTCTGGGGGGCTGGAAAGTTCAGGGCAGGGCGCGGTATGCTTGCCATGTCATGAGGGATGCTGGGAGAACCTGGAGGCGGTGTTAAATATGCACCTCAGCCTCTTGTCCTCCATCTGAATCCCAGCATTCTAGCTTTCTGGATAATATATGAATAAGGGGTAGTGGAATAATCTATGACTACTTACTGCTGACATTGGGGTGCTTTTACTGGGGATGGAGAGAAGCAAAAAGCTGGCGCGCTGGCCAAGTCTGGGAAGAGCAGGCTGATTTACTGTGGTCAAGCTGTGGGACTATCTGGGCTAGCAACTTTTTGGAGCTGTCCAAGATGCAGGTTCTAGGAAACACCTGAATTTAGCAGGATGCTCGGACAAATAGAGGGGTGTGTTTGTGCATGTGTGTGAAATGGATTCGAGTGGATGCCCTGAAGCTTATAAGTATCTTTTTAAGTTTACAAAATGAGATACATTTTGGATGTGTTAATATTACCACTGTTTCCTGACAAAGCTCTGAACTTTGAAGTCTCACCACAACCGCAGCACAGGGAGGTGAAGAGATCTGAAGCATTTTCCTTCCTCCCATGTCCCTTAACTCACTTTCGTTAACATTCAAGGTTTTCATGACTTCCAACCTTCATAACTCACATTTACCAACCTCAAGACACCTTCCTAGATCCTCACACACTTTCTTGTATCCTCAAACCTTACATAGACTGTGTGGGGGCAAGTGCAGATAAATGAGATTGTAGTGTGTAAGGATGGAGCCTCAGAAAATTTCTAGGGATATTATGATTATGACATCCAGTAAGGCCTTGAATGTATAGGGCTTCAGGTAAGAAAGCAGATGTGGTTAAAGAGTGTATTTCTTCTGGAGACAGAGCATGGTGGCAGGGCTGTGGGGATCTAAGAGTCTGTGCTCTTTTTAGAGCCAGGGTATTGTGATAGGGAACAGCTGGAGATAATGCAGGAAAGCTGGCTAAACCAGTTTGTAAACAATATTTTGTGCTGAGGAATTTGCACTTTTCTCAAAGAGTTGGCAGCTTTTATTCTGTGAAGGGCCAATAACAAATGTTTTAGGCTCTGCAGACCGCTGTAATTATTCATTTCTCCCATTGTGCCACACGAACCAGGGATAGACAATATATGCCCGTGAATAATGTAACTGTTCCAATTACATTTATAAAAACAACCAGATTCAAGCCCCTGCAGTAAAACACAAAAACGTAGTCTCATCTAGTTGTGGTTTAGTGCTCATTAGCCATGCTCCCAGGCACAGCCTTCCTAGCCTGTAGAAGCAGCTACTCAATGTCTGTGACATTAACTTTTTAACTTCTACTTATGTGTGAGAACCTACAGTGTTTGACTTTCTGTGCGTGGCTCATTGCACTGAATATGTTCTTTAGTCCTTGCACATGTCCACCATTTTGGTTTTACCTCCTTGTCATTCAGAATTTGTTCTCTTCTAATAAAGTGTTCTCAGAGGACAGGCAAGAGATAGATATATTGTCATCCTCAGAACAGAAGCAAAAGAAAGCTGTTCCCAAAGCGGCTCTGAACTGCTGCCCTGGAACACTGTCCATATGCAGAGAGATGCTTCTCAGTAAAGGAAAGCTGAGGGAGTGCATACAGCCAGGTGGGGACACAGCCATGTGGGGACACTAAGAGTGGGAACACGGACAAAAGAAAGTGCAGATGTGAGTTCTGAGTGACGTTAAGTACCATGAATACTAGATGTTAACACTTTGCCGAAGCAGAATTGAAGTTTCTATAAAAGTTGACTATATTAGCTGGAAGTTCTTTCATCTTGACATAAATTCCAGAATCTGAATTACAAGGAAATGACTTATACTGTTTTGAAAAGGAATAATAAGCGGAAGTGAAAGCCATAGAAACATGTTCCCCATTACACACAAACAGTAGTAAGAACACAACTACAGACCTGGGATCTACGACAGTATGTTCCTGTATGGCACACTGGTGCACCTTTGGCACAAACACTGTGAGAGTGACCATTGGCTGTCTGATTGGATTTAAGACCACTTCCTGAAGTGCATGGAACCCATGCCTGACACAGCTTGGGTGACTAAGAACCTGAAACTAAATAGGCCATGGGCCTGGGGGGAAAACCAAATAATATTGCTTTACTGAAGGAACACATCAATAAAGTGACTCCTAATGACACTGTGTCATACTTCATACTTCTGGGTCACTATTGCTGTGATGAAACACCATGACCAGAAGCTACTGAAGAGGATAGGAGCTACTGGAGTGGCTTGCATTTCCATATCACTATTCTTCATTGAATGAAGTCAGAACAGGAACTCAAGCAGGGCTGTTGAGAGTGTTGCTTACTGGCTTGCTCAGCTTGCTCTTATAGGACCCAGGACTACCAGTTCAGGGATGGCACTACCGACAGTGAGCCAGGTATTCTTCCATTAATCACTAATTAGGAAAGTGCCTTATAGCTGGGTCTAATGAAGGTATTTCCTCAACTGAGAGTCCCTCCTTTCAGATGACTCTAGCCTTTGTCAAGTTGATATAAAACTAGCCAGCCCAGTGGATCAGAGACTTGCTCAGCCATCTTCAGAGACGCTTCCTCAGACAGGACATGGGGATGAATACAGAGATCCACAACTGCACAGTATGCAAAGGGGGAGAGACTCTAGAACATTCAGTCCTAAATGTCTTCATTAAATCCCTGCCCCCAGGGCTCAGGGAGCTGTGCAAAAGAGAAGAGGAGGTGGAAAGGTTGTAAGAGCCAGAGGGGGTGGATGACACCAAGGAAACCGTGTCTTCCAGACACAACAAAACTGACTCACATATGAACTCAGAGACTGCAGCATGCACAGGGCCTGCACAGGTTCCAGACAGACATACCGGAGATGAGAGGAGAAGTAGATATGCGCTCCTGCCCCTGCTTCCTAACCAGAAGAGGCTATCTCCAATTGAGAACCACTTGCAAAGGAAAAAACAGTTTTCTACAATGGTGTCTCACTGGGTCCACAAACCACAGTGGAGGGCAGGCTCCATGCCAAGCAAGTAGATGGCCAACGCAAAATGAACTCAGTGACGTTTTGGTAGGTTTCTGGTTTAGTTTTGATTTGGTTTGGTTTGGAATTTTTGTCTCATGTTGGTTTCTTGGGGTTTTCTTTATCTTACTGGTGTTTTGCTTGTATGAAATAATTCCTAAATTTATATTTTTATGAGTTTTATTTGTATGTGTGTTTCTTGTGTTTTTTCCTAGCAGTATTATTATTACTGTCATCATCATCATTATTCTAGTTGGTTTGCTTTGTTATTTGCTCAGTTGTTTTCTAAAGAGAGAAAGAAGATGTGGAGTTGGATGGGTGGTGAGGATCAGGGAGAAGATGGAGTAGGGAAAATTGATCAGAAAATAGAAAATGAAAGAGTTGTTAGATTTAACTTGATAACAAAGATTAATATCTAGAATAAATTAAAGATTCCTTTCAGAAGAGCACTGGAGTAGGGCAGTAGCTGAGAAAATAAAAGTGCCTGTCCTGTCAGTGTGGAGATCTGAGTTCAGAGTCATAGAACACAAATACAGAGCTCACTCAGCATGATGGTGAGTGCCTGTGATGGCCTCCAGTGCCCACTGGGGGAGTGGAGGGACAAATGGATCCCAGCAGCTCAGTGGCCAGTCAGTGTAGCCTAAACATTGAACTTCAGTAGAATTCAGGGGATGTTTGGTTTATGAAATGTCTCAAAAAAAAAAAATCAAAAGGTGGAGAGATCAAGGAAACACACTGCACATTAACCTTTGACCTTGACCTGCATGTACATGCATACCTGCATACACATTGTAGCATACATCCATGGGGGCAAGCACATCTCTCTCTCTCTCTCTCTCTCTCTCTCTCTCTCTCTCTCTCTCACACACACACACACACACACACACCAATGTGTTTATAAAAAATGAAGTGTCCAGCCAAAAATGTGGCAGAGGAATGCCTTGTCGGGCGTCAGTGGAAGGAGTGGTTCTTGGTCAGGCGAAAGCTCTATAGATGCCCCAACAAAGGGAAATGGGGGGGGGGGGAGTGGATCGGGTGGAGGAGCATATACTTGGAGATAGAGGATGGAAGGAGGGGTTGGGGGTTTTTGAGGAGGGGGGAAAGAGGAAAGATTTTAGCATTTGAAATGATATTGAAGATTACATTCAATAAAAATAAAAAATGAGCAATAGGTTATCCAAAGAAAAAAGGAACGCCATTGAACAAGTCAAACAGTGCATAACCGTGTCCTACTCTATCACAGTGCACATTAAAGCCATGGTGAAATACCATTCCACATATGACAGAATGCCAAAAATTAAAACTCTGATAATATTGAAAACAAACTGGAGCCTGTGAATTGTCATGTATGGAATCTTTTAGAAATGTAAATTGGCCCAGTCACTTCAAGCATAGTTTGGAATTGCCTTCCTGAAGCAGTTCCATTCCTGGGTTTGAGACAAAGAGGAATTGTCCGTCTATACCAGGAAAAGAGGTAGATTATTTATCATAGCAAAGAAACTGAGGCGAAAGACTGCTAGGAGCTCAAATGTTCACAGGATGGAATCGTGCATAACCATAATAGTGCAGTTCCATAATAGTGGAATATTTTATGGTTAATAGATTTGAAAGTTGTGGGAACTTATCAGAAATGAAAACTATAGGTTCTTACCAAGCCCGTGCTTATGCTTGGCTTGTCAATCAGGAAAGTAGGGTACAGCTCTGGACAGTGGATCTTGATGTATGTGGCTACATTCTGATATCTCAATCTAAAGAACTTTGGAAGATATCTCTGTCATTCAGCAGTAGGGCGCTTGGGTAGCATTCACAGGCCCTGGGTCGATTGTAAATAAATAAATAAATAAATAAATCCAAGCCAGCTGTGGTCTTAAAGTTGGAAGTACAAAGTGGGAGTTGCTTAACAATGATGTTTGCCAAGAACCAAACATAATAACAACAAAAAGCAATCTAGACACAGAGCACACATCTATAATCGCAGCATAAGGTAGGCTAAAGCAGGAGGATCTTCAGCTTGTGCTACATGAAGAAGGGGAAAAAACTCCAGAATAACTGCTAGCCCAGAGGAATTGCAATTAAACCAGCATACCCCAGGCCTGTGTTCGATAGCTACACAAAATGGCTGCGGTGTAACATCTACAGAAATGAATACTGCCCATTTGCTTATCATCAGCCTTAGGAGGTTGCTAGTAAAATCAGTGGTTGTCAGGCTCTTGGGGTAAACTTACTTTCCATACATGAGACAAAAAGGTCTGTAATGAATTTGCGGAGGAAGATATACCAGCAAAATATTAAGCTGGGAACTCTTGGAAGAAAAGGTAGCAAAGGCTAAACATCAGCCCTGAGGAACTGTTCATTTCACAGCCAATTAAAGCTTAGGCCAGCCATGAGCCCTAGCACCATCTCTAGGCCGTGTGAACACTGCATATGGTGGAAGCACTTGACTGCCTGCTCCCCGTTTTTTGTTGCAGCGCGTTTTCAGTGTCCTTTCCTACAGAGTAGTCCTGCTGTATGCTGTACGTGTAGCTGCTGCACCTAGCTCTGTTGTCAGGTAGAGCCACCCACACTGACAAAATGAGGAACCTTTGCTGTAGTCAGCCCTTCTTGACCATACTGCCAACTCCCGGGCGGCACAGCCCAGTGTGTTTTAATACTATGTTTTCAGAATGCCTTTTTGTTGTTCTTTAGAACTTCTTTTCTGCTGGTTGTGGTAGCATACACCTGTGTTTCTAGCATTCACAAGGTCACCTTGAAGGTTTCTAGCAGAAGGTTCACCTTGAAGGCAAGGCTATCTTGGACTATGGAGTAAGTTCCTGGTTAGCCTGGGCTATATTGAGAGACCTTGTCAAAAAACAAAACAAAAAACTTAAACAACCTAATAATAGGAAAATAATGTTTTCCTTTGAAACTGTTTTTAGAAGATTCTCTTGTTTTTAGTTTATGTGTACCTGTGAGTGTCTACATGTATGTATGTGTATCACATGTGTGTTAGGACCCTTGGACACCAGAGAGAGTGTCAGAACTTCTAGAATGAGTTACAGTTTGAGCCATTCCATGTGGATGCTGGGAATGGACCAAAAACCCTCTGCAGGAAGTATTCTTAACTGCTGAGCCATTTCTCCCGGCTTCTAAAATAATCTTTTTGAAACAAATTTCCCAAAGGCAAGGGACTACTATCCCTTCCTGTGAGACATACTGCTATTTTCCTATGTTGATATTATGTCATACTGTTCTCCTGAATAGTTTGTAGTAAAACAAATGTTCTCCATTAGGATAAATTGATGTCACAGAAATTTATTTTTGAAAAAAAAAAAAAAAACTTCATTTTGCTAGTAAAATTCAGTCATCAGGTATTGTACATTCTACCAAGTAATTGTTTTAATGTTTTTCATCTTCACTTCCTTTTTCCCACTTGATTATTTTCCTGCAGAGACAGTAGTGAAGGCATGAGTGGTCTGTAGGTGAGAACAGCAGATGATGTGACCAAGGATGTAGGACGCACGGACCAGCACTTCCCTTTCCCCGCAGTAGATGCATTTGTAAAGTGGTTTTCTTTTTCTCTCCATAGCCATTAGAAGCGGTGGGCATAGCGAGTGACTGCACTGCGCCATGGCACTGTCCTTCCGGAAAGACTTGGGGGAGTACAAGGACCTGGACGAGGATGAGCTCCTTGGCAAGCTGTCGGAATCAGAGCTGAAGCAGTTGGAGACTGTCCTGGAGGATCTGGACCCCGAGGTTGGTGCTAACCAAAGAGGAGAAGCAGTAGCCTTCGAGACCGCCTCACTCAGCAGCTCCGGCTAACCAGCTTGCTTTCTCTGGCTTTCTCCCATACCCTTCACCCGCTTTCCGTCCAGATGAACTAGCATTTGCTGCTTCTCCAGGTCCCCATATCTATTCCACATCTTATGACACAGGCACTATAAACTATCATTAAATGTCTACACAAAATTTTTTTTCTCCACTACAAACTTCCCTTTTTGTAATTGAAATTGGTATTAGCTAATTAGCCCTTTAATTTATACTACTCTGTTTCTCTTCAGAGTACCAGGCTGGCACCAGTATACTGTGCCTCTAAGAATGTTCTTAGTGGCCTAAACCTAATTATAATGGTACTTGAGAAAGGTCGACCAAATGGCCTGTTATTAGCATTGGTAGAACAGATCTAAGGAGCAGATCTGAACATGGATATTTTTCAACAATGGTCTTATGTCTCCGATAAATCCATCCTGAGTTACAAATATTATACATGGAAATGCCCTTAATATCTAGCCTGTTAACATCATAGTTTTACCTAGCCTACCTTAAATGTGCTCAGAACACATAAATAAGCCTACATTTGTACAAAATCATCTAATGTAAAGCCTGATTTGTTTTGTTTTTTTTCTGTTTGTTTGTTTTTCGAGATAGGGTTTCTCTGTGTAGCCCTGACTGTCCTGGAACTCACTCTATAGACCAGGCTGGCCTCAAACTCAGAAATCCCCCTGCCTCTGCCTCCCAGGTGCTGGGATTAAAGGCTTGCGCCACCACTGACTGGTAAGCCTGGTTTGTAAAACAAAGTAGTTATTACTTCATAGAAGTTAACTTATGTGCTATACTGATAATGAAAACCAAAATGATTGTTTGGTGCACTTTTACACTATCTTAGAGTGAACCATTGCTAAGTCAAGGACAGTGTAGATGTATACTTGTCTTAATTTGCCAAGCGGTTGTTACGTGTTTCATAGGCTGCACAAGGCTAATGCAGACAATTTAATCTTTGCAATGTGACTCAAGAAGGAGCAGAGAGCAAGGAAGAACCTCAAGGTAGTAGTTATTTGCAAAGCTTGATTACTTTTCTTGAAAGCACATTGGCTTTCTGTGTCCTTTAAGAATTGAAGTGTTGTGAGCTTTTAGGGAAAGGAGTGGTACTGAGAATTAAATTCAAGGCCTCAAGCATGCTAAAATGTGCTTTATATAATTGTTCTTGTTAGCCAGGCGGTGACGCACGCCTGTAATCCCAGCATTTGGGAGGCAGAGGCAGGAGGATTTCTGAGTTTGAGGCCAGCCTGGTCTACAGAGTGAGTTCCAGGACAGCCAGGGCTACACAGAGTAACCCTGTCTCAAAACAACCAAAAAAAAAAAAAATGTTCTTGTTGCTAAGCAATATGTCTATCACAGGTCAAGTTCTTTGACCATAATTACTATTACAAGAAAAACTTTTCATACCTAAGTCTGAGGGATTACTCAAAATAACAGAGCTGTCAACAATATATTTGGCAGTAGTCAGTGAGGCCAATTTAAATAAAATGGTTTAAGATGTAGAAAAGCATGTAAGAAACTGACTAGCCTGGAGTTTTAAACTTGGGCCAGTGACTTTTGTGAGGGGCTGTCAAGTCCATTACTGAATGTTTAACAGCATCTAGTCTCAGTAGAACATTCTTCAGGCTGCGAATATCCAGGGAGAAAAAACGGTGGTGGACATTTTGTAGACATTGTCAACCTCCAGACTTGGACTAGAAGGGAAAAGCTCACCATTTTCTTTCTAGCCTCACCCCCAAGGAGAAGGCTTTACCATTTTTTCCATGGTTTAAGCCTTGGGGTGGGGGTGGGGTCCTTGTCATGGCCCTGCCTGTGTCAATACACACATTCCCTCAGACTGCACTCCCTTAGGGTCCCTCCTCTACCTCCACTCAGGCTTGTGTTCTACACTAAGCCCAAGGCCGTGCTGTGTGGACACTAGAGGACGTGGCTCTTCTGTGTCTCAGGACGCAGTCCTTGTTCCTACCATACACTAATACTCATGTGTACACGCATGCACCATACACTCATACTCACGTGTACACGCATGCACCATACACTCATACTCATGTGTACACGCATGCACCATACACTCATACTCACGTGTACACGCATGCACCATACACTCATACTCATGTGTACACGCACGCGTACACAGTAAACACTTTGGTACTACATTTAAATCAAGTAAATAGTCTTAAGGTTGGACTGTGCATGTTTTTATTTTGATAAGGGCTCTGATCAAATAGAAGCCATTACAAAGAGATAACATGTAGTAGTTTGAAATTCTTTTGTGATAGAATTAGTTCATGTACATATTTACTGGTCAGTTATTAAGTACTAAAAAAATTGTTGTTGCTATTGTTAGAACATTAAAATTTCCTACCCCTGCTTCAGCTTCCTGAATGCTAGAATAGAAGCCAAGCTAGGAGAACTTTTTCCTTAATAATCCTTGGAGAAAACAAAGATCAACTCTAATGTAAATATCAGCATAAATTAAAAAAATCATACCTGGAAAAATAATAATTCATGTACACTTAGAAATTAAAGGGTGAAAGCAGGCCAGATGGCTCATTCCTATAATTCCAGTACTTGGAAGGATGCAGCAAGAAGGATCATGGCAGGCTATGGCAGCATGGTCCACACTGAGTGCCAAGCCAGCCATGATGGTATGTCAAGAGCCTGTTTCAAAATAAAAAAACCAAAAAACAAAAACAAAATGTTCGTGGCTGTTTCCTTCTAGTGGGATACTATCTGAAGAAAATATGCAGGTGCCTATTTTTAATAATAATATAAGTGAATTCTGCCTACTTAAAATATATATGTATGTATGTGTGTATACACACACACACATACATACATACATACATACATACATACATACTTACATACATACTTACTTACCTACTTGCCGGCAGCAAGGGCATACCCTTGTTATCCCAGCACTTGGGAGGCAGAGATAGATGAATCTCTGAATTCAAGGCCAGTCTGGTCTACCTAGTGAATTTCAGGACAGCCAGGGTTACACAGAGAAACCCTGTCTCGCAAACAAAGACTTCTAGGCCAGTAAAATGGCTCAGTAATAGGGCAGTTATCAGTACGTCTGACAAGCTGTGTGAGATCCCAGTGGAAGGAGGGAATCAACTCCTAAATGTTGTCCCCCGATCTCTACTTACGTGCCATGGCACATGTATTCCCCCACACCCGAAATCAGTACCTCAGGGTTTAAATAAAAAGAAAAACTTACTGTAGTACATCTCACATGACTGTCCTAAAATCCTGTAAGGGGGTATTTAATGTACCCCCTGTATCATGCTATTCTTGATCCTTCTTGCATGGGAAACCTATAGAAGCATATAGTATTGGCATTCATGGTGGTTTGGTGGTCATAATGGCTGACTCATTCTCTTTGGCAGAATGCCCTTCTGCCTGCAGGGTTCCGGCAGAAGAACCAGACATCAAAGTCTGCCACAGGCCCCTTTGATAGGGAACGGCTCCTCTCATACCTAGAGAAGGAAGCGTTGGAACATAAAGACCGGGAAGACTATGTGCCCTACACTGGAGAGAAGAAAGGTAAGTCCAGGACCATCTGCTGTCATTCAGCAGCTTTGGGGTCTTTTGATAATCGATACTCTTGGAGAAAATGGTTTTTAGATGTAGATAATCATCACCCTTCAAAGAAACACTGCTGGCGACCTAAAAGTTTACTAGGTAGTTTAGACACATCACTTATATTTTTATCAGCTTATCCAGAGTTTTTTTTTAACCATTCATTAGTGAAGTTTGATTACACAGAGGCTTTGTACAACATTACTTTACTACAAGTTGTTGAAGCAAAGTGAAAACACTCTAGTTTCCTACAGAGTGCAGGGGACAGCAAAGCAGTGTCCCATGCTTTTTAGTTGTCCCCCTCAATATACATAGTTTTTGTTTGTTAATGTTTTCTATCATAAGCTTCAGGAAGTTTTTCTAATCTTTGTTTTACCTAATTCATTCATTTTCTTACATCTGAGTACCCTGTTTTATATTCCTTAATCAATAAACAAAACAAACAACCCATGGAGTGAAGCTTAGATTGAACTTTACTTCCCAGAGTGAAAGCGTATGCTAGCTAAAGATACAGCTCAAGAAGTAGTGTCTAACACAAATAGCTCAGAAGAAGGGCATGAGCTACCTGAAAACAGAAATTAAGGACAAGTAGTAGACTTTTACTTTAAAGTACATCTAGCTAAAAATTGTCCAAGAAGGCTTAGCTTATGCAGGGTACACCATAGAAGTTATAGTGAAGATTGGAGAGATGGTTCAGTGGTTAAGACCACTTGCTGCTATTCCAGAGGACCTGAATTCAGTTCCTAGTACTCACATTGTATAGCTCACAACTGTCTGAGGCTCCAACACCTTCTTCTGGCCTCTTAGGGGAACCTGCACTCACTTGCACATAACACCCCCATACGTATAATTAAAAAATAAAAACTTAGAAATAAAATCAGAGTACATAAAACTAGAACCAAATATATAAACATAGAATGCGATTATGTACATGAGGTAGGTCTCGTGATACAATAAAAGCCTTTGCTAGTTTTTTGGTTTGGTTTGGTTTTGTTGTATTTTAATTGGATTTCTTTTTTTAAAGTGTGTGTGTTTGTGTGTGTGTGTGTGTGTGTGTGTTGTATACCCTTGTGTAAGGGTTCCTGTGAGGCCAGAAGAGGGGGTCATGTAGTTGTAGTTGCAGTTGTGAGCTGCCCAGTATGGGTGCACGGACAAAGGAGAGTATTTATCTAGCCATTTCCAAACACGATGGCCATGGCCAGTGCTGAAGTGGCAGTTTTTTCCCGGCATTCCTGTACAGATCACCAGCAGTCTGTCTCAGCTAAAGAGGCACAGCGCTGTTTATACATATGAATCCGTCACGTGGAGACATTAGGTGCCCAGCCTTTAATTTTTCTTAGTCTTTCTCTTGCTCACCTGTGCATCCTTCTCCCAGTTGCTCCCGCCATGCCTCACTCTTGTCAGGCTGTGTTTCCCACGTCCATCATTCCCATGCCATGACTGCAGTCTGTGTGCCACAGATAGGTGTGTTCCATTGGATTCTGCTGGCACTGCTGACTCACCAGGGATGGGCCGGCCCGTCCCTCGGGGGCACTCCTGTTCTCCCTGCTCTCCTTGGGGTACAGCCCTCTGCACTTCATTGTTTCTGTTGTGTTTTTCTTCACCCCAACTCTGAGAATGTAATATTCTTGGCTTCCTTCCCAAGAATCTGATGTGCCCCACCTTGCTTCCTAAAGGGGACGCAGCCAGTTGTCCTAAATGAGTGGCTTCTGAAGTACTCTTCACCTCACTCACACAGTGTGCAGGGTTTGGTGGTGTCTGAAGCTCCGCAGCAAGGACATAACCTCCCATTGTCACTCGTCTTTCATTTGGGGTAGGACTGTACATTTCACACGTCCCAGAGGTCAGGGTTCCTGGCATAGTCTTTTTCTTTCTTTTTTTCTTTTTCTTTTTCTTTTTCTTCTTCTTCTTCTTCTTCTTCTTCTTCTTCTTCTTCTTCTTCTTCTTCTTCTTCTTCTTCTTCTTCTTCTTCTTCTTCTTCTTCTTCTTCTTCTCTCCTCCTCCTCCTCCTCCTCCTCCTCCTCCTCCTCCTCTTCCTCCTCCTCCTCCTCCTCCTCCTTCTTCTTCTTCTGTGCTACAGTGTTTTTAAAAAAAAAAATCAGTTTTCAAATTTCAGTCCTGGACTTTGTTGAATAAGGAAATTAAAGTCCATCAGATATAATGTCTACTGACAATACATTAAGTAGATGTTTTTGTTAAAATTGTGCTTTTTTAAAAAGAAAATACATCTATTGAAAGTTATGTGAGCTGGAGAGATGGGCTCACTGATTAAGAGCACTGGCTGCTCTTGCAGAGGACAGGAGTTAATTCCCAGTACCCAGATGGTGGTTACTGTAATATAACTCTAGTCCCAAGAAGTCTGATGCCCTCCTGTGCTTCCACAGGTACAGCACACATGTGACACAAACATGCAGGCAAAACACATAAACATAGAGCTCAAATTTTTTTTTTTTTTTTTTTTTTGGTTTTTTTGGATTTGGTTTTGTTGAGACAGGGTTTCTCTGTGTAGCCATGGCTGTCCTGGAACTCACTCTGTAGACCAGGCTTGCCTCAAACTCAGAAATCCGCCTGCCTCTGCCTCCCAGAGTGCTGGGATTACAGACATGCGCCACCACCGCCCAGCAGAGCTCAAATCTTAAAGGTTAAAAAAAGAAAGTTATGTCCAGGATTGACATTTTTTTAACTTTTCTTATGTGTATCTGTGTGTGTGTCAGTGTGCGCATGAGTGCAGGCGCCCTAGAAGGCCAAACCTGGGACATTGAACACTAGTGTAGTGCCCTGTGTTGGGGACATGCCCTTAATCTGAGTCTTTGTGTCTAGGCCAAGCAGGGTGACACAGTGAGACAATGTCTCAAAAATAAAATAAAATAACTGATAATAAAAAATGAACATTTGTTGTTTACTATAAATCAGTTCCTTCAATAGTATAAAGTTTATAGCCTGAGATGATATGAACGCCTTTAATCCCAGCACTCAGGAGTCAGAGGTAAATGGATCTGTGAGTTCACGGCCATTCTGGTCTACAGAGCAAGTTATAGGATAGCCAGGGCTACACAGAGAAACTCTGTCTCAAAAAACAAAACAAACAGAAAACCTATATTTATCAAGTCATTTTATCCAATATCAAAATTTCAATAGAGAAATAATCATGACTTTTAAAAAGCGTACAAGAATTAAGATGATCTGGCTAGAGAGATGACTCAGCAGTTAAGAGCACCGACTGCTCTTCCAAAGGTCCTGAGTTCAAACCCTAGCAACCACATAGTGGCTCACAACCATCTGTAATGAGATCTGCTGCCCTCTTCTGGAGGGTCTGAAGATAGCTTCAGTGTAGTTCCATATAATAAATAAATCTTTAAAGTAAAAAAAAAAAAAGAATTAAGATGCTCATAATACAATAGATTACTAATACACTTGTTAATGAATGGTGTGGGATAAAAAATAATACATCCACCCTAGATCTGTCTATAAAGCCTAGCATGTCACTCACCCTGTGAGGCAGCTAGGACACAAGTCAAAAGTAACCAGTATAAAGGAAAGGCGTTAAACTAGTCAGTGTGTTATAAGAAAAGCACTTTTATCCACTAAGCGATCTCACTACCCAATCCCCTTAGTTTAAAAAAACAAACAAACAAGCAAAAAAAAAAAAAACAACAACTTTATTTAGGGCTGGAAAGGTGGCTTAGTAGTTAAGTGTTTACTGCTCTTGTAGATCCAGCACACACAACTCATAGCGGCCCTTACCTCCAGCTCCACCACGGAAGGCGTCTGATACCCTCTCCTGGCCTCTGAAGGAGCTTGTACTCAGATACACATTGCCATAAGTGCAGTGCACACACACACACACACATCTCTATAGTGTGTAAAATAATCTTTAAAAAACATCTTTTGCTAATAAAGATTATGTAAAAGGAAATTTCTGTGCCATAAAAATCTCCTTATCTAAGATATATGATTCAGTAATGTTGAACATATTCATAGAATTATACAACCCCCACAATCTTTAGTTTTGAACAGTTTCATCATGCCCCATAGAATCCCACTATCATTCATTTATAATCAGTCAGTCTGCCACATCCCTGTTCTATTCCATAGCCATAGGCAATCACTGATTGACTCTGGCTCTGGAAACTCCCATCAGTGGGCTGATACAAAGCTGATGACTGCCTCCTCTCACTGAGCGTGCGCACTCACGACAGACCTGCATTTCCAGCCCTCCCTTCACTCCTTTTAATAAATAATTAATAGAATCATACTCTATTGTACTCTATATTTAATATCTGGTTATTTCTGAGTTTTAGTTGTAAGTATGCTGTAGTGACTATTGTATACAAACGGTTGTTGTTGCTTTTGGTTTTTTGCTTTTTTAAGACAGTTATATGCTGAAGCCCAGGCTGGTCCCAAACTCCTAGGGATCCTCCTGTCTTAGTCTTCCAAGTGCTGGGATTGCAGGGGATTAATGAACCATTACACTCAGCTTTCTGATTTGTTTTGGATTAATGTTTGTAATGGGAAGGGGGATCTAATTCATGGGATTATGTATATGACTATCTGGTTGTCTGCTGACCTTTCTCAATTGAAGTGTCTTAAGTTCTTGTAGATGAATCAGTTGCCCAAAGAATCTAAACTTATAGATTCTATTCCATTGATCTAAATATCTTTTCTTCTACACGGCAATACTGGCTTAATTATAGTAGGTTTGCATTGGATCTTCAAATGGTCAAGTGTAAGTTCTCTGGTACTGGTCCCTTTCAAGGCAGCATAGCTTGCTCAGATTTCTGTAAGGCTGTTCTGGCTTACTTAGATTTCATATGAATTTTCAGTTTAGCTTGTCACTTCATATAAAGTGAACATTTGGGATTTTGAAAAGGACTCAAGTTAAAAAATAAATTTGGAAAGGTCCTACATAATCCATATTCATAGAGTAAATTTAGATCCTCCCTAATTTGTACCTTTTTATAAAAATAATCTCAATTATTTACTTGTGTTAAGGTACACCCAAAGAAACTATGAAGTAATTCTTTATTGTTGAATAGGAATTGTCTTTTTTATTTCTCGCTTTACAGAGAATCCGACTCCTGACTTCACACATTAGGCAGGCTACTGCCTGCTGAGCTACATCCCCAGCCTCGCCCCCCCCCCTTACTAAAAATAGATTCTTTTCTCATATAATATCCCTTAATTACAGTTCCCCCTCTCTCCACTCCTCCCAGTTCCTTCCCACCTCCCCGCCCATCTGGATCCACTCCCTTTCCGTCTCTCTTCAGAAAAGAACAGGGTGAAGTAATTACTTTTTATTATTAACACATTTCTACATATGAAGAAATCATCATAAGAATCCCAAGACAGACACCAAGTCCATGTCAGGAGATATTTAAAAATAACATTTGATATATGTGCTACTGCTTTTAATAGTCCTGGTAAGATTACAACAGCTCCTTTTAAAACTGAATTTATTTAGTAATAAGACATTAAGTTGTATTTAAAAATTAAAATGTGAATTCATCAAAAATCAATATCCCTCCAAAGATTGTTGTTATATTTAGTGCCTTTAAAAATGTGCAACTAAATCTGTATTTATCAAAGAATTAATAAAATGAGTTTGATTCAAAAAAATAAAGATAAAAATTTGTGTTAGAATTTCCATAGGTCTTCAGAAAATTTTTTGGCTTAGTGTTTTTTATTTCCATTAAGGTTTATTTTGTACTTTTTTTTTCTGGAAGCTAAAATATTTGTGTTTTATTTTAGCATAGATTGCTAATAGAAGGGGCAGTAGTACTAATGAGAATAACAGAGCTGATAAACTCCCCAGCAAGACAAAACTTACAGTATTCAAAAAATAATTATATTTCTTAATCTTTTTCTTTCTTTTTTTTTTTTTTTGCTTACTCACATTTTTTTTATTCAATATATTCTTTATTTACATTTCAAATGATTTCCCCTTTTCTGGCTCCCCACTCCCCAAAAGTCCCATAAGCTCTTCCCCCCCCTTCCCCCCCCACCCCTTCCCACTTCCCTGTTCTGGAATTCCCCTATACTGCTGCACTGAGTCTTTCCAGAACCAGGGGCCACTCCTCCGTTCTTCTTGGACATCATTTAATATGTGGATTATGTCTTGGGTATTCAAAGTTTCTAGGCTAATACCCACTTATCAGTGAGTGCATACCATGCATGATTGATCTTTTGAGACTGGGTTACCTCACTTAGTATGATGTTCTCCAGCTCCATCCATTTGTCTAAGAATTTCATGAATTCATTGTTTCTAATGGCTGAATAGTACTCCATTGTGTAAATATACCACATTTTTTGTATCCATTCCTCCATTGAGGGACACCTAGGTTCTTTCCAGCTTCTGGCTACTACAGATAAGGCTGCTATGAACATAGTAGAGCATGTGTCCTTATTGCATGCCAAGGAATCCTCTGGGTATATGCCCAGGAGTGGTATAGCAGGGTCCTCCGGAAGTGTCATGCCCAGATTTCTGAGGAACCTCCAGACTGATTTCCAAAGTGATTGCACCATCTTGCAATCCCACCGGGAGTGGAGGAGTGTTCTTTCTCCACATCCTCGCCAACACCTGCTGTCTCCTGATTTTTTGACCTTAGCCATTCTGACTGGTGTGAGGTGAAATCTCAGGGTTGTTTTGATTTGCATTTCCCTAATGATTAATGATGTTAAACATTTCTTAAGGGGCTTCTCAGCCATCCGAAGATCTTCATGTGAAAAATCTTTGTTTAGCTCTGTACCCCACATTTTAATAGGGTTATTTGGTTCTCTGGGTTCTACCTTCTTGAGTCCTTGTTTTGTCCTTTTGACAGTGTTCTTTGCCTTACAGAAACTTTGTAGTTTTTTGAGGTCCCATTTGTCAATTCTTGATCTTAGAGCGTAAGTTATTGGTGTTCTGTTCAGGAACTTTTAAGCATTAGTAGAAGTTTGTGGGTTGGGGAAACCAGATATAAATAATATCTCAAGAAATGTGGATGAGGATTATAAAAATAAACATCGTAGATTTTTACAATTCTTTAGATTCCTTCAGCTCATCTAAGACATGGACAGCTACTTGGTAGTTTGGTTGGTTTTCTTTCTTTTTCATTTTCTTTTCTAGCTTCATTTTTTAAGCCCAGGCCGGCCTCAGACTTAGTACATGTTAGACCTGAAGGGACCTGGGGCTTATACCACTTCCTCCCACATAAGGCCACATCAGCTTCTCTGTTTTTCTTTTTTAATTGACAAAAATAGGAACTATATATATTTAAAATATGCAGCAATCCTTTTTATATATGTGCACAGTATAGAATGGCAAAATCAAGGCATTTGATACGTGGCTGTGTTTTGTTTATTTTGTTCTCAGCCTTGCCTGCTGGCTGTGGACTGCATATATACATCAGACTAAACTACTAAACCAGAGTCTCTGGGGTACACCTCAAATATTAGGATTTCTCAAAGCTCGTTGCCCAGTCTACTCTGCATTCACTACTTAGAACCAGCTATGAACAGCAGGGAACGCAGGCAACCTTGAGCCCGGCCAGCACAGGGACAGTGGAAGTCATACCTGCTATACCACACAAGTCCCCCCCCCCACCACCACCACCCTGGTAGGTGCTGGAGGTCAGGTGCTGGAGCCTGTGCATCCTGTGTACTGTTTTCATTGTAATGGTAATCCCGGCGAGGATTTTAGTTGGATTTGCCTTTAGTTATCAACCAATAATGAATAACCCCCTAAAGGGCTAGAGAGGTGGCTCAGAAGTCAAAAGCACTTGCTAATGAGACACAGGTTTAGTTTCCAGAACACACACACAATGGCTCACAACTGTAACTCCAGTTCTGGGCATCCAGCACCCTCTTCTCACATCTGTGGGCACCAAACACACACATGTAAACATGTGGTCTAACACTCACACACATAAAATAAAGGTAAATAGTAAAAGATTATATAATCTACTAGTAAAAAATATACTATTTACTAATAAATAGTATAAAAAAAAAGATTTAATCACCAGAACCCATAAATGTTGAGGTCAGTTATACACACTACCATATAGCCTGGCACTTTGCTGTTGTAGGGAAGGTTTTCTACTAGAAATAATACATTCTCAAGCTGCCGATTTATTGGAGGAAGCACTGGTTTAAAGAGTTTGGAAACTTATTTCAGGGCTGGAGAGATGACTCAGTAATTAAGAGCACTATTTCTCTTCCAGAGGACCCACCTGGCAGCTCACAACCCTCCCTAACTCCAGTTCCAGAGGATCTGATGTCCTCTTCTGGCACCAGCCTGTATATGTGGCACATAGACCTATGCACAGGCAAAGCATCCATATACATAAAATTATTTCTAGTTAGTTATCTTTGAACCAGCATGTTTGAATTATGCTGTATAAAGTGGGGCCATTTGGATTAAGAAGTTGCTCACCAAGTTGTCATTCAGCAGGTTGGATTGCCTACTGTATTCTAGGCAAGCATGCGGGTGACCAGATCATAGATTCCGTCCTTGAAAATCTCAAGGGTCGGAGGTACACAGAGTAGTCGTAACTTGCCTTTTCCTGATGACTGGGGTTGTTAAACCCTCCATTTATATGTTTTCTTCTGAGAATTGCTTGTTTATTTCATTAGCCCATTTGTTGATTGGCAGTTTTAAATGCTGTGCAGAAAGCTCTTAATTTCATGCAACCCTACCTATTCGTATCTGAGATTGGCTCCTGTGCTATCGAGGTTCTGTTCAGAAAGCTCTCTGGTACCCCCAGTGTTTTGAAGAGTATGCCTATGTTTTTCTCTAGTCGTTTGAGGCTTTAAATCAAGGTATTTATTCCATTTCTAACTGGTTTTTACATGGCATGAAAGATAATGGATCTGTTTTCTTCTGCAGGTAGACTCCCAGTTTTGCCAGCACTTTTCGTTGACTAGGCTATCCTCCTTCTGGTGCATGTTTTTGGCCACGTTTGTCAGAGATTAGATGCCCACAGCTTGTCGGTGTATTTCCAGTCCTCTCTGTTCCGTGTCTGTCTTTTCATTACCAGGCCGCCTCTGTCCCTACAGCTCCTGTTTGTGGTTTGGTGATGACTCAGTTTTGTTCTTGCTGTCTAAGATTGCTTTGGCTACCTGTGGACTTTTGTGACTCCTTGTGAGTTCTTGGGTTCCCTAGATCTGTAGCATCCAAATTTTTATGAGTACTGTGTTAAATCTGTAGGTTAATTTGGTACTAAAGTCATTTTCACAATTCTGCCAATCTAAGAGCATGCAAGATCCTCTATTATCTAATATCTTCATTGATTTCCTTTTCCAGTGTCTTAAGTTTTCTTTGTAGAGGTCTTTTTAGCAAACAAAGGAGCTCAATATGAATAGGATTTTTTTTCTCCTTTCTTTCTTTTGAGAGTTCATTGGTGTTGGTGTGTGTGTGTGTGTGTGTGTGTGTGTGTGTGTATGTGTGTGTGTGGTCTCCTGGTTTCTTATATCAATTTTTGTACCCTGCAACAACTATATTGTTAGAGCTAAGAATTTTCTAAAAAGTCAGATGGTGGTATGCACCTTTAATCCCAACACTCCCAAAGCAGACGCAGGGAGAGGGCTACAGATGGAGGTCCAAGACATGCAGGGCTACACAAAGAAACCCTTTCCTGAAAAACCAGGTGGGGGTGGGTTGCATAAAGTCTTTTAAATACAGACAATTATAGGTCAGTAATGAGGAATCCTTGTTCAATTACCATAGCTAAGACTTCAGGCTCTGTCTCCACCAGATGGAGGAGCTCTCTGGTATATATGTCATTAATACATCTTCATTGCTAGAGCTAAGACTTAAAGCACTAATTTCAACTGGCCACTGTGTGGTATATATGTAGTTAACATGTCCTCATTAATACAAAGTCATCTGGATTGACCCAGTATCAGACTCAGAAAATCCCTGGCTTTGAATTCAGATATAGGAAGTTTCAAAAATTATTATTCTCGCTGTGTTAATTTTTTCTGTCATTTTAACTAAAGACCTAAGAAGAACAACTTTGTTCCTTCTAAAGGAAAAATTGAGAAGTGGTGTGATAGCATATACCTTTAGTTCCTGCACTTGGGACACAGGAGATCTGAGATCAAGGGCTATACAATGAGACTGTGCTTTAAAAGTTTATATTTGCTCGCTGCCCTGAAAGTGTCAGCACAGTCAGCTGGCACTTCATGCTGGGGCCTGGAGTGAACAGAACGCTGTGATGAGAGCTCATTGTGGGCCCGGAATGCTCGCCACCACGTGGCCCAGGAAGGGGCCAGAGATGGGTGCCTCTCCCCAGCCCTTTCCAGTAGCTAACTTGTAACTAGTCTCCTTCCCCACTGCAACCCCACATTCCACGGCCATCGTGTGGCCATCATGGATCCACTAGGGATTAAGTCACAGCCCTCATGATCCAGTTACTAATAGTGACTGGCTTACCAACTGGGAGATGTGACTTCTGCCCAGGAACTTTTGATAAGCTAAGCCATAACAACCAAAACAACAGAATAAACCGTAACTGGCTAGTATCTGCCATACTGGTTAGCTCAGACATCAAACTAGATGTTTCTACTGAGCTACTTGAAATATAGCTGAATTTTTAATCAAATAGCCACAACTATAGCATTGGATAAAGTGCAGAAATAGAGACAGACAGTCTGTCTTTAGTGCTGGGAATGTACTCCAAGTACAGAGGAAGTGGAGAGGAAAATTCCCCAAGGCTTGCCTGTCAGCTGTAGAGACTGGGGGAAGGGCAGCAGAGCTTTTCCCAGGCCTTCCTCCTGCCATTGGGTGGAGAGCAGATAAGCAAGGGTCAAGTTATCCTCCAGGGTACAAAGAGCAGGGTGTGGGCACTGGGAAACAGCTACCTGTTACCTAGAGTTTTAGTCAAGGCTGTGTATCTGGGGCCAGAGTCACAGGAAAGTAGCAGCTCCTCCCAAATCCCAGGGTCCAACTCTCAGACCTTGACAGGAAGCTCCTGGTATGTTCTCAAAATGGTTCAGCACTCAGGAGGCAGAGGCAAATGGAACTCTCTGCATTAAAGGCCAGCCTAGTCTACATGGTGAGTTCCAGGGAAGCCAGGGGTACAAAGAGATATCCTGTCTCAAACAAAGAAAAAATCAATAGCAATAAATTTTTAGTTCTTAAAAATAACCAAAGAATCTAATGGAAAACTATGCAACGTAATATGAAGAAATGGGGCACTTTTAGCAGAGATATGAAATATCTTGGTTTTGATTTTTTTTTCTTTCTTTTGAGACAGGCTCTCATAAGCTCAGGGTAACCTTGAACTTCTGATCTATTCCCCTCACAGCTAGCTAGTATCCTCGATTCAAAAGAACAGTTGTCAAGTTTTAGAACACCACTTGGGACATAGAGAAATTTCCCTGCAATTAGAACTTGAGTGTCTGAAATTGTCTCTGCTGTTCCTCAAGTCATCATAACAGTTTGTAGCTTAGCAATAAGAAATTGGATGCTGGGCTGGAGAGATGGCTCAGTGGTTAAGAGCACCGACTGTTTTTCCAAAGGTCCTGAGTTCAAATCCCAGCAACTATATGGTGGTTCACAACCATCTGTAGTGAGGTCTGACTCCCTCTTCTGGAGTGTGTGAAGACAGCTACAGTGTACTTACATATAATAAATAAATAAATCTTTAAAAAAAAGAAATTGGATGCCTTTTTAATTTTCATAAATTTTCTAGGATTTTGGTATGTGAGTGTGTGTGTGCGTGTATCTGTGTGTGAGAGAGTATGTGTGTGTGAGTGTGTGTGTATGAGTGTGTGTGTGTGACAGAGTGTGTATGTGTGTGGGGGAGAAAATGTGTGTGTGAGTGTGTGTGTGTGACAGTGTGTGTGTGGGGGTGAGAGAGAGAGAATATGTGTGTGAGTGAGTGTGTGTGAGTGTATGTGTGACAAGGTGTGTGTGCGTGTGTGAGAGAGAGAGAGTGTGTGAGTGTGTATGTGAGTGTATGTGTGACAGAGTGTGTGTGTGAGTGTGTGTGTGTGAGAGAGAGTATGTGTGTGTGACAGAATGTGTGTGTGACTGTGTGTGTGTGACTGTGTGAGTGTGAGTGAGTATGTGTGAGTGTGTGTGTGAGTGTGTGAGAGTGTGTGTGTGTGTGTGTGTGTGTGTGTGTGTGTGTGTATGTGTGTGGTTTGGAGCTCACTGCCATTTACCTTCAGCACCCAGTGCTTTCATGATCACTCAGCCAGCTTCATCTAAATACTGAGTCAGAATCTGTGAAATAGTCATAATTGCTTCACGGAGGAGCTGGGCTTTGTGCATTCTGGAGGCTGAACTGGAAGGATTGTGAGTTCAAGGCCAGTCTAGGCCACACAAAAGTTCAAGGCCAGCCTGAGCCACAGAGTGAATGAAACTCTATCTCAGAACAAAAAACAAAAGTAGCCATTTTTATTTTCAGAGATGGGAAGATTTTTCCAGTTATTCTTGAGTACTAGTGTATGTAACCAGTACCTTGCTGTAGATGTTAGTTTTGACCTGCTTGTCTATTTCCGTTGTACATGTCTTGCCTGGTGTGTGTGAGAGGGACAAAGGTGATAATGAGTTAGTGGCAGTAGTAATAAATAACAAATGCTTTTGTTTTTCAGGGAAAATTTTTATCCCCAAACAGAAGCCAGTGCAGACTTTCACAGAAGAAACTATATCCCTTGATCCAGAGTTAGAAGAAGCTTTGACAAGTGCATCAGACACAGAACTGTGTGACCTTGCAGGTATCTCCCAAGACAGGCATGGGGTGGGGGTTGAACGAGTGTGGCATAGGGCAGCTGGTGAGCCTGCCCAGCTGGTGAGCCTGCCCGGTATGAGCACTAGGAACAGCCTTCAGGGTCACCTTTCTGCCCTGCTTTTTCACAGAGTAAATAGAAATCAGGAACTGAATGACCAGGTATACAGCAGACTTCCGTGTCCCCATGGCCAGTTTCCTACCCAGTCCACTCTTCCCACTTGCTATGCAAATACCCAGGGTCCTGGGTAGAAAATGTGACATGTGGGAAGATCATCATACCAGATAGCTCTAAGAACTGACATGTTTGAAAGTAGAGTGAAAGCCAGGTGGTGGTGGCGCACGCCTGTAATCCCAGCACTTGGGAGGCAGAGGCAGGCGGATTTCTGAGTTCAAGGCCAGCCTGTCTACAGAGTGAGTTCCAGGACAGCCAAGGGTACACAGAGAAACCCTGTCTCGAAAAATCCAAATCCAAAAAAACCAAAAAAACTAAAAATAAATAAATAAATAAATAAATAAATAAATAAATAAATAAATAAAAGCAAGTAGAGTGAAGGTTCCTAGGAAGAACCTTGGAAACCGGCAGAGCATGTGTTGGCACAGCTCCAGAAGGTGGTGTATTCCTCACGGAGCAGAGCACTGGTAGCTTTATAAATGGAAGTTCCAGCAGAGAGCACATCAAAGAATTTTAATGTTTCTGAGAATCTGCTTTATTCTAAATGAGAGAACTTAACAGCATTTTCTGTCATCACATGGGCCATCATGCCCAGATTTCTCTGTCTTTGTAAAGTGTTCGGTTCCTACAAACCTACCGAGCAGCTTTCCACTTTCCTCTCTTAGCCACCAGGTGGAGCTAAGCACAGGGTTTCCTGTAAGGTTGGCCTGCCTCACATTGTAGTCTAACTTAAAAGATGCTGGGGAATGACTAACAAGAGTATTGGTGAGAATGGATGAGAGGTTGTCAGTGGTCTCTAACCACTACACACCCCTCCCTCCTGTCTGGGGATGTAAAATCCTTTTTTAGTTTAGTAGGAAAATGTCTGGAGAATGCTAAAAATTTAAAATATTTAAATTTTTTGCTTGCAAACTGGGTGCTAGGCTCACACCTATAGTCATAGCTACACAGAAGGCTTCAGCCCAGGAGTTGAAGGCCTGCCTGAGACACAGCCGGGTTCCACGTACAAATGAAGAGCTTTAGAGCAGGCTAAGTGGAAAGCTAACTCTCCTGTCTCTGCAGCTATTCTTGGGATGCACAGTCTGATGGCAGACACACAGCACTGCGACATGCTGGGAGGTAGCAACGGTGTCACGCAGGAACAGCTCCCGAGTGAGTACCTGAAGTGAATTCTGATCCTTCGCTTCCTCCACGTATTAACTGTGGCATTTATTATACCAGATATCCAAATATTACATATACATGTATTAAACCTAAAATTTAAGTTTGATATTACTATCACAGAAAGCCATTAAAAATATAAGATGTAGTCAGGTGTTGTGAGTCATGTCTCTAATCCCAAAAATTAAGGCTGCTTCCTGAGCCAGTGGTGGTGGCAGTGTGCGACTTTAACCCTGACACTCAGTGGGTAGAGGCAGGGAGATCTCTGAGTCTGAGGCCAGCCTGGTCTACAGAGTGAACTCCAAGACAGTGCTACACAAATAAACCCCATCTCAAAAAAAGAAAAAAGAAAAGAAGCAAGCAAGCTAGTTAGCTGGCTTCCTGGTCTTCCGGAAGGCGAAGCCCAGTGCCTGCCTTTTGAGGCTTACAGTCGCCTGTACACCAGAAGCCAGTGTCCACTCCAGGCCTCAAGGCTCATACATGTGGCGTACACACACACACATAAATAAAATAAATATTTTTTAAAATCAAGTTTAAGGGCTGGAGAGATGTCTAGCTGTCAACTGTTAACAAGTTGGTATATATCTTGTTTTATAATTCTGACCCATTTAAAATTTATATACAAATGTACACATGTTATACATAAATTGTCTTTTTTAGTAACATGTATTTATTGCAATTTATTTTTTCAGAGTTTTAATTAATATGGTTTACATTTTATGCTTTTTTATGGCTGTTTTGTCTGTATGTATGTCAGTGCACCCGTGGTGGCCAGAAGTGAGTGTTGGATTCCCTAGGGCTGGAGACAGTGTGAGCCACTGCGTGGGTGCTGGGAACGAAACGCAGGTCCGCGGTGAGAGTGGCCAGTGCGCTTAGCACTGAGCCATCTGTCCAGCATACAACTCAATTTTTCAATAATAACACTATTCCTAGGGTTTTCTCTTTTCAACTTCTTACTATGGACTTCCTCTGTGCATTCTATCAAGTGTAGATCACAACAGCCCTATGAAAGAGGTATTGTTCTTATTAATGTCCTCTGAGAGAGCAGTGAGGGTTTACAGACTTATTTCATTCAAACATTTGTGTACTTATTGTGCACCTTTTATAGTATTCTGTAGTTTGGCTATTTCCCTTGGTTCTTAACTTTTTACTTTCAGAAATATTCATTTGTGAGAAAGAAGAAAACATCAGGTATTTGTAACCTGCCTTCAGCTATTTCATTAACATTACGAACCTCTTCAGCCTCCCCCCAGTGGCTTCATTTATTCTGAACTAACTTCCTTCCCTCCCTTCTTCTCTCCCTCCCTCCTTCCCTCCTTCCTTCCCTTCTTCCTTCCTTCTTTCCTTCCTTCCTTCTTTCCTTCCTGCCATTTAGGGGTCAGTAGACAACATGTGAGTCTGTTCTCTCTATCGTGTGGGTCCCAAGGATCAGGAAAAGGTTGCCAGACTGGCAGCACGCACCTCCCCTGCTGACCCATCTCACCAGCCTTTTTTTCCCCCTGAAAATTTTAAAAGTCAAACCTTCCTATTTTTGTTACTTTATGTATAAACATAAAATACACACACACACACGTTATATATATATATGTCTCTCACAAATTCAAGACTTTAAAAACGTAACTCAATACCATTATTAAGCACAAAAATTAATATTTACTTCATATCATCTGAAATTTAATCTATGTATAAATTTTTCTTACTTTAAAAAATATGTCATCCTTATTTCAAATAAGAATCCAAGTAATGTTACACATTACATTTGTTTGTTTTTCTATCTCTTTTTCCTTTCTTTACAAAACTTTTTGCCATGTTGTACATGTGTAGATCTGAGGACAACTTGTGGGAGTCAGCACTCTCCCTGTGGGTCCCAGAGAGTGAACTCAGGTGTAGGCTTGGCATTAAACATTTTTACCTGCTGAGCCATCTCAACAGCCCAGAACACAGGAACTGTATTCTTCACAGTTCCTCTCCTCAGCATCATCCCCCTACCAAATCGCTTATTTCACCAGTTAACTAGGTTATTTTCCAAATAAAACTTCAGTCTGCTGGATGCAGTCTACTGCAACCCCAGGATGTTATTTTATGTTTTTCTGTCTCCTGTGATTCTATGAACTATTAGGTCTAATGTCTAGGTCAGATTTGAACGTAGGGATATTTTGCTTTGGTGAATATTGTGAGGAGTTGGCAAATGCTTAAATCATACAGTGTATCAAGTGTGGTCCCTCGGTTTTGGAGACTGTCAGAACTGATGATTGAGGAGCTATGTGTGCTGCCGCGGTACACACCTCTGATCTCAGCACTAGAGAGTCTGAAGCAGAGGATTGCAAGTTCTAGGCATCTTGCTTACATGGCAAGGCTCTGCTTTAGAATGAGAGGAAGGGAAAGAAAAGGGGTGAGCTGACTGAGCACCAGCCTGATCCGTCCACTACTGCTCCCTGTGAACCTTCATGTAATTGTAGCATCCCATCAAACAGGCACTATTTTAAGTCAAGCCTTACTTTTGTTGCTTTGTCCCTTATAGATACATATATATGTCTCACAAATTAAGAACCTTTAAAAAACATAACCCAATGCCATTATTAGATGCTGGATCTTTAAATACTCCCATGGTTTTGTAAAACTGAGAACTCCCTCATTTCCATTCAGCGAAGTGCTCCTCCATCTGCCACAGTCCACTAGCTGGAGGAAAGCCAACCCGTCAAACTTAAATGAAGCAAACCTACTCTTCCCTTGCTTTCTGTATTCAATAACATTCATTTGGTGACAGAAATAACTACAACATATAAAGGGTCTTTTAGCAGTTCTGCAGGGTGGGGTAGATGAGCAGTTGCTGTGTACCCCCTCTCAGTGTCGGCTGTCTCAGTCAGCCCTTCTCTTTCCACTTGCTTCTGCAGATGTGGTCAAAGGGGAAAAGATTCTTCCAGTGTTTGATGAGCCACCAAATCCAACCAACGTTGAAGAGAGTTTAAAGAGAATTCGGGAAAATGATGCCCGTCTTGTTGAAGTTAATTTGAATAATATAAAAGTAAGTATGTTAAGCATGCAATATACATATGTATCAATATCAACATATGTTTGCTATGAGTCAGCGGAACCCAAGGTAGTAATGTGAAGGTTCTGGTAATGTAGTCTTAACTCCTTTCTTTAAGGTGAAGTACACTAATAGTATATGAACATAGATTCCCTCAAAGTTTAGAAATTCAGTGTTCACGCCTATAATCCTAGCACCCTTGTTGGTAGAGGCAGGCAAATTTCTGAGTATGAGGCCAGCCTGGTCTACAGAGTGAGTTCCAGGACAGCCAGGGCTATACAGAGAAACCCTGTCTCAAAAAAACCAAGTCCAAAAAGCCAAAAAGAAAAAAGAAATTCAGTGTTACAGAAAGTCTTTAAAGAGTTTATCATTTAAAAATGATGTATGGTAAAATAATTTTTAAAATACTGCCTTTTTTTTTTTTTTTTGAGACAGGGTTTCTCTGTATAGCCCTGGCTGTCCTGGAACTCATTCTGTAGATCTACCTACTCTGTCTCCTGAGTGCTGGGATTAAAAGCATGCACCACCACCACCCAGCAAAATATTGCCTACTTGTAAGAACTTTAGCCGTTTGGTTTTTGTTTTAATCATGTTTCTGAAGGTATTTTTAGTATAATTAAGTAAACTTCTTTTAGTGTATGTACACTACAGAGTTGTACACGCTGTAAGATACCACTGACGAGTTGTAAAACAAAAAAATAAGCGACTGACTGACAGATGTAAAGGCCGCTGTCCTGTTAGCCGCTCTTCAGGCCCCTGTTTTATCCTCTCTCCACCCTGACAGCTACTCGCTCTGCTCTACTCTGTCTCCAGCCTTAAAAATGGAATCAGGTTTGCCACTTTTGAGTCTAGCCTTTGACAGACTGCACTCGAGACTCCCTCATATTGGGTAGGTTTCAATAGGTTCTTTCCCACTGTGGAGTCACTCTCACATAGGTTTTCTGTGGTTTGTTTACTTATGAGTCACTTAGTCAACATGGATTGCTTCCAGTTTAGGATGGTTATATATAAAGTGTGACGTCGTCTTTTCTTACTCTTGACCAAATGCCTACATATTGGCCTTCTTACTAGTTTTTGGGTTTTTTGGTTTTTTTCAAATTATTATTTCTGATGGTTTGTTTGTTTTGAGGCAGGGTCTTTCTGTATAGTTCTGTCCTAGAACTCTGTGTAGACTAGGCTGTGTGCTTATATGCTTCCTGGATATATTTTAAAGCAAACAGTAAGTATAAATGTATTTAATTGATGGATTGAACTTCCTGAAAACTAAAATATTGATGGTGTTTTACGTTTTTTGTCTTTCAAGAATATCCCAATTCCAACTCTAAAAGATTTTGCGAAGAGTTTGGAAGGCAACACACATGTGAAACATTTCAGTCTCGCAGCCACCAGGAGCAATGACCCCGTGGCCGTTGTAAGTACACTGTGATTGGTAATGTCAGGCATTCCCGTGATGTCTACAGACCTGTGCGTTCCAGTGAGATTAAACCAATCTGTTTAGTGAGACAGGATCTCCCATAGTCCAGGGCTCTGTGTGATGGAAGATGGTCTTCAACTCCCCCATTCTCCTCTCTCTACTTCCCAAGTGTTGGGATTATAGGTCTATACCACTGCACCCACTTATACTGTGACTCCCTTTCACATTCACCTATTCACTTATTTATTGGGGAGTGTGTGTGTGTGTGTGTGTGTGTGTGTGTGTGTGTGTGTGTTACAGTGTGTCTGTGGAGGTTAAAGGAGGTCAGAGTTGCTTTTCTCCTTCCACCATGTGGGTCCCAGGGATGAAATTTGGGTTGTCAAAGTTCACAGCCAGTGCCCTACCCACTGAACCATATCACTGGCCCTAATTTATAATACACACACACACACACACACACATATACATACACATATATAACATATATATAACATATAATATTATATTTATTAGTTTACCAGTCCTCTAACTTCACTAGTTCCCAGGTTTCCACACATATTCTTCCTCATCTCCCCAAGCTCTGAACATTGGAGTGATCCAGAGCTCTCTGCTTTGCACCTTCACTACTGCCTGGGCAAGCTCATTTCAGTGCATGCTGGCGACACCAGCGCTCCTGTCTCCTTTGTAGACCTGTACTCTGCACTCACACCTACCAAGTAGCTGTGCCTGGACGTCTGACGACTGAACGCCAGACCTGCCTCATACATGGCACTGTCAGTCCGCTTTCCTTGGTGACAGGTGAACAAGTCACCCTTAATTTCCCTTTCTTACAACCTTAAAGCATATATTCAGTCCTGTCTCCAAAATATTTTTAGGATCTAAGGTAGTCATGCTGGTTCACACAGGTAATCCTAGCGTTCAGGGAGTCTAGGTAGGAGGATTGCCATACGTTGAATCCAGCCTGCTTTATATAGCAAGCTCCAGGCCATTCTGGACTACATGGTGAGATCTTAGCTAAGAGAGATGACAGGCAGGCAGGCGCGCGCGCATGCGCACACACATACACACACACACACACACACACCACGGGCTGGTGAGATGAATCAGCAACTAAAGGCACTTGCTACACTGGCCTGACAACTTTAGTTCAATGCTCAAAACTCACAAAAAGGGAGAAAGAGAGAACCGACTCCAAAGTTTTCCCCTGACCTCCACATGTTCACCATAATGCATATGCATCCACTAACATCCTAAACACACATAGACACAATCATATTTTTTAATTACCTAGATCTGGGTATAGTGGTGTATACCTTTAATTCCAACAGTCTGACGGTAGAAGCAGACTGATCTCTGTCTGTTCCAGGTCAGCTAGGGTCAAAACTGCAAAACCTTCCTTAAAAGGACACGGGGAAGGCTAGAGATGTCACTCTGTTAGTAGAATGCTTACTTCACATGCATGAAACCCTGGATTTATCCCCAGCACACAAACTGAGTATATGGCACGTACCTATAATCCTAACATATAGCTATAACATCTGTAATTCAGGAAGCAAGGCCAAAACAGACCAGAAGTGCAAGTCCATCCCAACCTGAGACTCTTAGGGCCAGCCTAGGATACATGAAACCCTGTCTTTAGCCACACTGCTGGCGCACATCTTCAGTCCTAGCACTTGGGAGGCAGGTGGATCTCCTGGTTTCAAGACAGCCTGGTCGACAGAGTGAGTTGCAGGACAGACGGGGCTACACAGAGAAACCCTCTAAGGGGGAAAAGGAGGAAAGAAAGAAAATATGTTCAGTCTCCACCCATTTCTCACATGTTTATTGCTCCTGCTCTGGTCCAAGCAGACCTCTCTTTCCTGGATTAATGCAATTGCCTCTCATTGAGCCATCTCTTAAGAGTTGGAAATGTCAGCCGGACCGTTGTGGTGCACACCTTTAATCCCAGCACTTGGGAGTCAGATGCAGGCGGATTTCTGAGTTCGAGGCTAGACTGGTCTACAAAGTGAGTTCCAGGACAGCCAGGGCTACACTGAGAAACCCTGTCTCGAAAAGAAAAAAGAGAGAGAAATGTCAGCCCCAGGATAGTACATGTGGCCAAATAATGTAAGGATTATATATGATAATGTACATGGGATAAATAATACATGAGCGACCTGAGCAGGGATGTATAAAACTGAAACAATGTGAAGAGAAACCTGAGGAAGTTAAATTCATGAATTTAGTTATGGCACATGCAGCAAAAAATCGTTGCTATCGGATTCTAATCTCCAAATGTTTACTCTTAATTTCTAGGCTTTTGCAGATATGCTGAAAGTGAACAAAACTTTGAAGAGCTTAAATATGGAGTCTAACTTCATCACAGGCACTGGGGTTTTAGCACTGATTGATGCTTTGAGAGATAATGAGACCCTGACAGAGCTCAAGATTGACAATCAGGTGTGTGTTTTACAGTAGCTGTTCAGAGGAAACTGTAGCCCCCACTGCTGAGGGCTTGCAAGAAGGGTTATAATCCTCTCAGGAAGAAGGCAGTGGATGGGGCGATGATATCAATTGAATGCACAGCAAGTCTCTTTAAGTCAATTTACAGTGTTAGATCGGTGACTGGTTGGAACTGGAAAGACTTTTACATGTGACTGTCCACTTTTCTCCAGCTCTGAGAGACCCACACAATAGGTGGTAAGCCTTTTGTGTCTGTAGTATGTTACAGTCTCAAATATACTGAAAATGAATCAAGTCGTTTGTATGAAAGAATTAAAATGGGGCTGAGGAGATGCCCCAGTGGGTGAGAGTGCTTGCTGTGGTTGCAAGAGGACCTGAGTTCAATCTGTAACACCTGGGAAAAAATAAATAAATAAGAAATAAAAAGCGCCGGGCAGTGGTGGTGCACACCTGTAATCCCAGCACTCTGGGAGGCAGGGGCAGGCGGATTTCTGAGTTTGAGGACAGCCTGGTCTACAGAGTGAGTTCCAGGTCAGCCAGGGCTATACAGAGAAACCCTGTCTCAAAAAAAACCAAATCCAAAAACCTCCCCAACAAAAAGAAAGAAACAAAGAAAAAGCTTGGGGCTGGAGAGATGGCTCCGTGGTTACGAGCACTGACTGCTCTTCTGAAGGTCCTGAGTTCATATCCCAACAACCACATGGTGGCTCACAACCATCTGTAATGAGATCTGATGCCCTCTTGTGGTGTGTCTGAAGAAGATAGCTATAGTATACTTATATATAATAAATAAATAAATATTTTTTAAAAAGAAAAGAAAAAGCTGGAGACAGCCTCATAGGCATAGAACATCTCCAGCATTGGGGGTCAGAGAAAAACATCTCAAGAGCTTGATAGTCAAGACAGCAAGCTTCAGGTCCAGTGAGAAATGTCCCAGTGCCTGGTTGCTCTGAGGATACTGGCAGGTCCAATGCCAATATATTCACTAATGTGGGCCACCTGTTCTAGACATACTTCTTTTTTACATTATTTTGTATTATGTAGGAACATGTACATGATTGTGCATGAGTGTGCATATGGAGACTAGAAGCACTGGATTCCCAGAGCTGCAGTAAAACGTGGTTGTGAGCCACCTGACGTGGATGCTGGGACCTGACCCTGGGTCCTCTGAAAGAGCAGCAAGGGTTCTTAGCTACTGACCCTCTCTCCAGTGTCACAGACAGAATTTTTTTAAAGGAGGAAAATATACATGCTAGAAATATTTCCATATGGAGCAACTATTAATTTTTTCTCTGAAAAATAGCTTTGGGGACTGGCGAGATGGCTCGATGGTGGCGTTCTTGCTGCATAACCGTGGGCCTAAGTTTGGATCCAGCACCCACAGAAAAGCAAGATGCAGCAACGCATACCTTTAACCCATCTCCAGAGAGGCAAAGACAGGCAGATCCACAGGCTCGCTGGCCTGCCAGCATAGCCAAAACAATGAACTTCTAGTTCAGTCAGAAACTCTGTCTCAAATAAGGTGGAGAATGACAGAGAAGAACAGCGGCAGCCTCTGGCCGCCACAGTGTGTGCTGGCAGATGCACCTGCAACCGAGTGCGCATGCACATACGCACAAAGTAACTTCAGTTATTTGAAAAGATATTTGACAAATGATTCCCTTAGTTCTTCAGAATTAATTTGTAGACTATAAAGATAGAAAAGATTTGGCTATAACTAAAAATTGAGCCAAGATGCTTCTTAATCCATGATCTCAAATTTTTAGCTAAGATGTAACTCAGTATGTGATGTTTGTGATAAAGTCCAGGCCGCTTATCCACGCCGCAGTACGTGTCAAAACTCCTACATATACTGTTGGACTCCATATCCAGTTCCTATTTGGGGACTGTTAAAATAATGCCATGGAGCTGGAGAGATGGCTCCACAGCTAACAGCCCTTATTGCTCCTGGGGAGGACCTAGGTTCAGTTTCTAGCATCTAAATGGTAGCGCAAATGCATTTTCTGACCTTCATGGGCAACAGACATACACATGGTGCAAATACATACATTCATACATACATACATACAGGCAAAACACATATACCCTTATGCATGGTTTTTTTTTAAATAAGAAAAATAATGTTCTCATGAATATGCACATATAATTTTTTTATGAACATACATGTTTATTTCTTGGACCTTATACCTACAAGTAGAATTGCTGGAGAGTATAATTGCATATTTCGAGCCATCACTATGACCAAGAACCCACTTTTCTTCATTCTTGGCAACTACTTCAAGAAACAAAACAAATTCAGGGTCACACTGTATTGCCCAGACTGCTCTTGATCACGCATCCTCCCACCTCAGCCTACCCCGTACCTGGAACTATAAGTGCACACTACCATGCCTGATGCTTACCCATCTTCTCCTTTGGTTAGTTTGTTGGTTTGGGTTTGTCAGGGCCAAGGTTGAGACAGTCTCATGTAGCCCAGGCTAACCTCCAACTTCTCTGTATAAGAGGATGACCTTAAATTCCTGCTATCGGCTCCCAGTACTGGGGTCACAGGTGTGCAGCAGCACAGCTGGTTGGTATGTGTGGTGCTGGCATTGAAGCCAGAGCTTTATGGATATTGGGCAGCGCTGCCCGCTGGACTGTGTCCTCAGCCCTCTGTCTTCATTATGCCCATCCTCGAGGGCATGAGGTACACCCACGGTATCCACACCTTTTACTTCTATGTGCGTTGTTGGTATCTACTGAACTTTTAAAAACGTGGATGTTGTGTATGTTCTAGAAGTTGGGGAAAACTAGAGACTAACAGAATCAGTGTGGGACTGGAAGTCTTAAATCTTAATTACCTAAAAAATGTTTGATTTGGTTTATTAATAATCTTTATTTCTGATTCTTCCAGAGACAGCAGTTGGGCACCTCTGTAGAATTAGAAATGGCCAAGATGCTTGAGGAAAATATGAATATCCTTAAATTTGGATATCAATTCACACAGCAGGGACCGCGAACCAGGGCAGCCAATGCTATAACAAAGAACAATGACTTAGGTAAGATGTATGTGGTTCTGAGTCATATTTCCAAAATGCAGCACTAAGCTATTTTTAGAAATAAAATTTGACATAGAAAAAGTACCTGTCTTTAGTGTCCAATACTCCTAGGTCCTTCATACTGTGAGTCAGAGCCAAGTCGGGTTGTAGTCTTCGTGTGTTAAACCAGCTTCTGTGACAAGCACTGATAGCTTTAAGAAAAGCTTTTATTCTTGGTTGTCAGTTATTCCTTGTGCTTGAAACAAAGAGTTCAACACCACCAAAAAGCATCTGGCCCATTTATCAAGCAGACCCAGGCAGAAATTCAGCTTTCTATTATGAAGTACAGAATGAGTTCAGTTTGACTCCCCGCCGCCTCCCTGACTCTGTGCAGGGCCTGCCTGCTGCACCTGCCTGCCTCAGTTCCTTATCCACTGAGTCTTGTGCTCGCTGACGAAAATGAATTCTGTAGCCCTAAATGAGGTATAAATATGGTGTTCATAATTTTGTTTCTCTACATTTCCAGAAAGTGACTCTCCTTTTAAATGCTATTTGCCATTAAAATGTTTTACAGGATTCATTATAGGAAGAATAAGTCCTCAACAGGGTGGTGTTTCCAAGCAATCCTGTTCTTTTAAACTTCAGCCATTTATATAGCTGTAGTCTGTTCCTTTAGTCCAAGTTACATGAACAGTATCGTTTAATTCCCTCCTTTAGTCCAAGTTACATGAACAGTATCATTTAATTCCCTATCTATGAAAGGTGCCCATGGGGGCTTTAGCCACTTGTTTTCAAAAGAGGAAGCATCCTTTGCTGTGCTCTTGATTCCAGATACAGTTTTCAGCCGCCCAACTCGCCTTAGTGTTGGTTCACTCCTGTAAATAGCTGAGAACTTTCCTTCCCTCAGAGATTCAGATTTAGAAAAGAGTGGAACTTGGGCATATTGACCCTTAACGGGTATTCTAACTCTGTGGTGGGCAGTCCCTCACTGAAATAGTTTATTTTTCTGGGTATTAGGAGGTGTTTGGGTTTCTGAGTCTGATGTCAGCACATATCTTAAACACATGTGCCATGTATGTTTTCTATGTACCACGTTTGTCATACTTTTAAAATTGTCTTTTATTTTATAAATTAGTTGTAGTTCATTTAAAGTGTCTGTCTCCAGATAAATTTTGTTTTTGAGCAGGGTCTTGCCATTACAGTTCAAGCTTGCCTCAAACTCCTGGTGATCCTCCTGCCTCCACCTGCAGAATGTTTGGATTTACCTGGCATGAGCCAGCATGCTAGCTAAACTAGTTGGTTTGGGGCAGGCAAGATGGCTCATTAGGTAACATGGTTGCTGCTGACGCCTGACAACCCATGTAACCAATGCAAAACAAAGCAAACGTTGGCTTCTGAGCACACACACCATGGCACACATGTATACACACATGTACTCACACAGCATACACAAGCATAATATATACAAATTTTAAAACAAAATAATGTTTTTAAATGTTACAATTTTTTTTTTTAGCATAGGGACCATGTTGCTGTCAGGAGCCATGTTCAAAATCATATCTAGCTCACAGTAGGAGTTTAGTAAAAGTGGATACACCTCCATGATAGAGTGTTTGCCCAGCACATTCAAGGTCCTGCATTTGATGTTTAGCAAAATCAAAAGGAAGGGGTGGGGGAGAAGGGATGGAGGGAAGGAGGACGTGGATAAATCAGAATTTATCTTTATTCAGCTACAGTTTTCTGGTAACTATATCATCTTAAAATAGGCCACACTGATATTCCATATTCCTCTCCTTTAAAACTACCTTAAATTCCCAAACGCAGCCAATATATATCACCCCTAGTCACCTCTGTTGTAGGTAGATGACACCCACAGGAACTGCATAACGCAGCCCATAAACATAGCAGGGAAGTCATTCTTTGCAAGGTCTCAGCAGTCAGTGAGACTTACTAACAATTGGCTACCATGAAGGATCAAGAATTTTATTTATGGAGAGAAATTGGACCAGGTAGATAAGAAGGACAGCGAGGAACAAGTGTGCCTTCTGCCGAGCTAACTGTAGTAGATGCTTTGCCCCGCCCTATAGAAACGCACATGTGTTAGAGCCTTTGAGATCATGTGGATGAGAGGAACAGAAACACATGACTTCCTGGGCTGCATTCTGGGACACTGAGCAGTAGGTAGCTGTCCACAGCAGTGGACTGTGAAGACAGAGAGGCCATGCAGAAGGAGGTGTATCTGTCACAAAGCAGAATTGAGAAGTCCACCCTTTCTGCTGGGAATTCTCTACATTCCACTCAGTTCATTCTGATGCAAGCTAGAATTACAGACACGGGTCTCATGTAAGGTGAAAATAAGGACATTCCTAAGGGTGCTGCATGTAGTGGCTTGGATGTGAGAGCAAGCAGGTCTGTAATACACTCTCCATGCACACCTGTTTGAATAAACACAGATTTTTAAAGTGATGTCACTTGTAGGGAGGAGAGAGACAAGAAGGGTGGGGTGAGGATAATCAGAATCATTGTATACATGAGCAGCGTGAAGTAGGTCAGCACATTAGGAGGATGGTGGGGAACGAGCAGGGGCTAACAGATACCAAAACTGCATGACAAAGAACTCGTTGTTTTCAATGTTTTATGTTGGAGGCACCTGAGAGCTGGAACAAGCTATATGATTAACACAGCTCTTTTAAAAGAAAACGTAACTTTTTTAGAGACTGAAAGTGAGGTTAGTTAAGACTTACTAACAACTGGCTACCATGAAGGATCAAGAATTTTCTTCATGGAAAGAAATTGGACCAGGTAGATAAGAAGGACACCAAGTAACAAAGAATAAGCAAGAGTGGTACTCTGCCCTTTGCCCTTTGCCTCGTGCACATAGCAGCTGCCTCAGGCCTGCTCCATATTCATTGCCTTTTAGTGCTCTGCGGTCTCTGTCTATAGACACAGAGCCTGGGACCGTGCTTTCTAACACACAGATCCCAGCAGCCTGACAAGACTCAAAACTGACTGACAGTCTCCTGGGCAAGTGACTTTTCTTCAGCTTGCAAATGGGACTATAGCAGATCTTTGTTCTCGCTCTCATAACATCTTCTCATTGTTTTCTCACTCTCAGCTGTCCATTGAAAACCCTCTGCCTACTCGCCATCTCTCCAGCTAAGAAGTGTCACAGCTCTAACAGAAAAGAGGTTGTATGGGACACATACAATATGCACTTCAACCTTGCGTCTCGAGCTTTTCACCTGTGCGCTAGCTAACTGCATAATCAGCTTTCTATGGATTTTTGTTTGCTGTGCTCTTTCTTGTAGATCCTGTCTGTAACATTTTCTAATATTATTTTGTAGCATGCATTTTAACGTCTGAAATGGCTTTCCAAAAGCAGAGTTGCCTGGTGTTTCCCTTTTGGGGTATATTTGTATTTGTTTCGGGTCTCCTTAGCTTTTTCCTCCCTTAATTTTTCAGTAGACACTTGAAACTTGTTGCTCTTCCCATAGGTTAGCGTCAGGGAAGCATGAGTGGGTAAGTACAGGTCACAGAGACTGTATCCTTTGCCTTCATTTTCTGACTCTGCCCAGCCAGGGACTGGACAGTTCTTATGCACACCAGTGAATGTGTGGGCCCAGCAGCCAGTAGTCAGCCTAGCATGAGAACAGCCATCACTCTAGCCGGTACAGACCAAACAAGATCCCTGTTGATACTCAGCCTTTGCACAGCCTGGTGACATTAAGCCACTTCTGAGCTTACTAGTGGCAGGTAAGATCTTCAGCTTCAGGAACCTGCTGTCCTGACTAGCTCCTCTGACAGCCAGTTTAGGCTAAAGAAAGAGGCAGTGACTTGTGGTTTGCATCCAGAAGAGAAGTGGGGAATCAATAGCCAGTCCTACTGAATCAGAGAATCGGAGTACAAAATACCAAAACCAGTAGCACAGGAGTGCAGATCCTCTATGGTAGCCGAGTTGGCTTTCCTCACTAGACAGATGGCTCACCCGTGCCTCAGGGCCAGCGTGTGAGCCGAGCTGGTGGCTGAAGGTGAGCCCTCTATATTAAGCTTGTGTTCTCAGCACTGCTCTGTGCAGCAGGTTATGCCTGTGGCCATGAGCACTAGATATCATTATTCTCCTGCTTCAGAGGGAAGTTCAGACAGGCCCAGAGAGGTTGATTGCCACAGCACACACAGGAAAGTGGCAGAGCTGTGGTTAGGTTCCTTTGCTGACTCTGCAACTTAATGTTCGGGCCTCTTTGAACAGTACTCAGGTGTGGTGTGGAGTACTGAAATGGAGTGGTTGGTAAATGCCCTCGGTGACTGAGAGTCACCGGGTTCCTGAAACCTGCCTGCCACTAGTGAGCTCAGCAGTGCTTTAATGTCTCTAGTCCGTGGAAGGGCTGGGTGCCACTGGGCATGAGCTATTGTGTGCCCCGTCATCTGGAACAGCTGGCCACCATCTTCAGCAGCCAACGTTAATACCCAGACAGGAAACCCAGGAAAGAGAAGGGAAATTTGGAAAGCAGTTACTAGTCAGTTATTACATTAGAAATAGCGAGACTATTGTTATAGATTCCTTCAGTGTAAGGAAATGTATCTAACCAAGGGAACATGCAGATAGTTTTAATAAAACTTTAAATTTTATTTTGTGATTTGGTGTTTGGCCTATGTTTATGTCTTTGTACCATGTGTGTGCCTAGTGCCTGTTTAGACTAGAAACAGGTATCAGATCCTCTGGAACTGGCGTTACAGACAATTGTGAACTGCCATGTGGGTGCTGGGAATCGAACCTAGGTTCTCTGGAAGAGTATTGAGCCATCTCTTCCACCCCCTAATATAACTTCTTAACCACAGTTTGCTGATGTCGTTGCAAACATTGTACTAATTGATTATTTCTGTAAACTTAAGTGTGCGGGTTTTTTTTCTATAAGCAAATGACTTGAAAACTGAATGCTCTGGTTCTAGCCAACTGTTGTGTAAGCACCAATATCATAAGGTATAGAGCTCTTGTTCAGAAGCCTCTTGATTTTCAAGTAAGTGACAATGGCAGATGATTCTATGAATGAGAAGTACTCAATTCATTTTTATGAGATTTTAGTGTATTATTCAGAAACCTGTTACAAGCATGTTAACGTTTTATAATAAAATATGGATCAGTAACAGACTTTTCCCCCACAGTGCGCAAGAGACGAATCGAAGGAGACCAGCAGTAAGCGTCCGAGGGGTGACCTTTCGAGGACTGCAGAGCACCAAAGGCTCCTGTTTGTGGCAGCAGTTGTAAAATTTCCTGGGTAGAAGGGAAAGACTGGAACTCTTTTTTTTTTTTTTTTTACCTATATGCATTTTTTTCCTAGCTTAAGGTATTATATTTGATTTGTAAAATCAGTAATAGGTAGTATTTTGTATTTGTAGCATTTCTACTGAAACCAGTTTAATTTAGCTTAATTGAATGGTTTATGATGATTTTTTTTAGGTAAAAATGCAGTTATAGAAAGTTTCAGAAGTCGTATACATAAGAATAATTTGAAAGAACATCTTGAGGACCAATCTTTTTTAAATCAAAAGGGATGTTGCTAACTCAATACTAATGTTGTTCCTTATACATTAACGGTAAGGCACATGGTGGTTTCCTTTTTAAAAATTTATGAATTAGACAAAAATTTGCATTTTCCATATTAGGGAAATAAAATATCAGAATTTTGAAAGATGACTCAGAATCCATTATATCTACATAAGCCAAAACAGAACAGCCGTCTGTGTTGCAGGTTTCTGCACACATCTGAGGGGTCTCAGCTACACAGGGTTCACTGTGTGTGTGTTTCCAGTAGTCCTTAGTTCTGCCCCTCTGCGTACCTTGTTAAAAGTGTAGTTGTAAAATTTCTCCTTGCTGTGGGCATTACTTTTTTGTAAAAGCTAATGGTTGAACAGTATCAGAGTAGAGAGGTTATTTTCCCCATAAAAGGCTCTTGGCCAGTACTCAGTTTTTAAGAGAAAAAAGAAAGGCGCTGTTAGGTGTAGGAGAGAGTTCAAGCCTGACAGACTCGCAAGATGGCCGTTACACTGGTAAGCAGGGTCAGTCAGAAACCAACAATGAGCTCACTCCTGCAGTCTCAGCACATATTGCCAGATGTTCAAAGTCAGCCTGAGCTACATAGGAACCTCCAGGTTAGCCTGGGCTACACATGTGAGAACCTCTGTCAGGAAAAGAAAAGAACAACCCTGTTGTCTGGTAAGAAGCGCTAGCTAGGTGTGATTCCACAGGGGCAATGCATTCAGCATTGCCTGAGCGGAGTTGATTCAGCTCCACAGTGTTCCAGCCATCACAAAGACCGCTGCTCCTCGGAAACCCAGTCTTAGTAGATGTTCCCTTCCATCTTGTACTAGTTAAGTTTATGTAGTAAAAAATAATTTCTATAACATAGGTTATCTTTATCACCCGAGTGTCAGAGAACTTGAGCCTCGTACAGTGGGTTGGGTGAGGCTGCACACCTATGCCCTGCTAGAGATTGTGGCCTTACATCTGTGCTCTGCCCCACCCATGTAGCTCCAACAGGAGTAGCAGAGGCACACACAGCACCGACAGTAGAGAGGGAGAGGGCCCAGGGCAGCACGAACAAGTCGGCGGTTCTTATGCCATTCCAGGGCCGGTCTGTCGAACATTATACAACCGAAGAAAATACTTCATAAGTAACAGAAGTGTGAACTCATCTGATTGAATAGATATCTTTTAAGAATTCTAATGGAGAACAGTGTTTACCTTGATCTTTAAAAGTCTGGCACCTCTTTTCAGTAACAGTATTTTTAAATTCCTCTGAGATTTTTATGACATGGAAATAAATTAAGACTTTGCAACAGTTTAATTTTAAACCAGAGATTTTTCTAAACTCTCAAGTTTTATGTCAAGTTAAATGACTAAGGGAATATTGTTCACATTTTTAAATTGCCCCTAAAAAAGCCTTAAGTTGCCCATTTTATAAAACTGTATATTTGTATTCGTCTCAAATTATAATTTTTAGTATGTCTACATGAAATTGTATTCATTAACTTCACCATTAGTAGCTAATATTCATGCCTTGGAAATAGATTTTGGTGCTATACACTAGTAGCTAAAACCTACTAGAAGTTTAAAGAATACATAAAATACATTTTTCTTAGGGTGCCTGTCATTTCAAAGACCAAATAAACATTTTGTGTTAAACATATTAGCAGACTGTTGGTCATTTCAAGAAGGGTGTTCATGATTCTTAAATTGCACGTTTTCCTAATGAAATTACCTGTGTCCTTTACACAGGGTATACTCCTGAAAAATTACATGTAAATAGAACTTTAAAAATTGTTTTACAGCTGATAATCCCTTCATATGTTTTCTTTAAAGGTGATATAATAAAATTATAAAGGAAGAATGTCTTTTTTTTTTTTTTTTTTTTTTTTTTGGTTTTTGGTTTTTGGTATTTTTCAAGACAGGGTTTCCCTGTATAGCCCTGGCTGTCCTGGAACTCACTCTAGACCAGGCTGGCCTTGAACTCAGAAATCACCTGCCTCTGCCTCCCAGAGTGCTGGGATTACAGGCCTACGCCACCACTGCCCAGCTAAAGAATATCTTAATAAAATATTAGGCCATATTATCTTTAATCTTTATTGCTGCTAAAATAAGAAGTTATTAAGCTTCATAAACCCTCATGGTTCCCAGGGCTGGCTTACTTTTCTGTGTAAACTCAGGAACTACTGTTATCGAGGAACTACCAAGCAGACGAGTGATGGCTCACCTGGAGTCCCAGCCGCCGCAGCCTGGAGCCGTGCAGCCTGGAGCCCTGCAGCGTCTGGCTGTGTTCCTCCAGCTCAGCTTCGCTTCAGACAGCGTCCACTAAAGACGTGGCACCCAAGAGAAATGATCTCGAGGGCATCTGGGAGACAACAGGCCCAGGTGTGACTCCCTGAGTGAACATGTTCAGACTGTCTTCTCCTTAGCTGTCACAGGTCGCTTCATTTTGTCATGTTTACTTCACTGCACTATTACTTGGTTCTATGAGTGCTTCCCTGTAAAAATCAAGATGAGGACTGGAGAGACGTCTCCATCATTAAGAGAACTGGCTGCACAAGGTAGTGGTGGCGCACACCTTTTATCCCAGTACTCAGGAGGCAGAAGCAGGAAGATCTCTGAGTTCAAGGCCAGCCTGGTCTACAGAGCAAGTTCTACAGCACAGAGCTACACAGAAACCCTGTCTCGAAAACAAAAGAAATAATAGAACACTGACTGTTCTTGCACGGGTCCCAGGTTTGGTTCCCAGCACCCACAGCAGGCAGCTCACTCCCTCCGGTAACTGCAGTTCCAGATATAATGCCTTCTGGCCTCTGTGGGCACCTGCACACTTGTGGTACACAAGCAGAGAAGCAGTCACACACAAATACACAGACAACAAAAACTGAACAATATGCAGATTTTATGGTAAAATTTGGGGGGGCGGGGCAGGTCGAGACAAGGTTTCTCTATATAGTCCTGGCTATCCTGGAACTCACTCTGTAGACCAGGCTGGCCTTGAACTCGTAAACATTTATAACATTTCATTAATTTTTAATTTCACCTGCAGTTTGTTGTTTAGAAGGACCAACCTTAGAGGTTAGCTCGGGAAAAAGACACTTCTAAGTAAATTGTTTTAATTAATGCTACATATTTTTGTTTTTGCTTTTGCCATGTGTTTTAGAAAGCCTTCAGTAACTGTAAAGGATTGGACTTAGAACCCCAGATTTCAAGGCCAGGTGAAAATAGGCTGTAACTGAGTCACACCCTGAGGGTGACCGCTCACCCCCAAGACCTTATTCCTTTTTCTACATTGTCAAGTGTTTTGATAGAGAGCAAATAATTCCCATATAAATCTTCCAGATATTATAGTTTATATAGTCAGATAAATTTAAAAACATTATCAATGCCTTTTTCAAGTATTATTTGTATGTGTATGTGCATACACACAGTGTGTATACATCTTTTATCTTTAAAAGTTCAGTTTATGTATGTACAGCCCATAATCCAGAGACCCCAGTTACAGTTTTCACAGGGCAAGGAGTTTTCTTCCTATCTTGTTTTCATTCCAATAGCTAGACTATATATACTCTACTGAATAAACAAAATGACAATTTCTCCTAAGGATATAGATGCCTCAACTTTGGTTGTTAAGAAAGCACAGTTGAGCTGGGCAGTGGTGGCGCACGCCTGTAATCCCAGCACTCTGGGAGGCAGAGGCAGGCGGATTTCTGAGTTCCAGACCAGCCTGGTCTCTGAGTTCCAGGACAACCAGGGATACACAGAGAAACCCTGTCTCAAAAAAAAAAAAACAAATCCAAAAAAACAAACAAAAGAGAAAGCACAGTTGGTTCCGGTCCCGGCTGCTGGTTGTGCAGGCTGAACCTCTGCACACGTCACAGAATGCCCGAGAGCCACACTAGTCAGAGCCAGTCTGCTTCCTGTGAAGGTTCCCGCCTGCACACTCTGGTGTCCGTTTGTGGCACTGATGGCCCTGGCCCTCCAGGTGATGCAGAGGGTGTCGTGTGTCTGCCCAGCTGCCTCTGGGATCTTTTTATGTTCTACAAATGAGATCCGTGCTTGGGTTTGCTTCCTGCAGTATTAGTGCGGGTTTCTATTGCTGTGATGAGCACAGCAACTCCTACAAAGGAAACCGTTTCATTTGGTCTGGCTTACAGATGCAGGGGTTCAGGCCATTATTGTGGTTGCAGGAAGCATGGTGACACACAGGCATACCCGGTATTGGAAAAGGAACTGGGAGTTGTACACCCAGATCAACATGCACCAGGTGAGAGTGGCTGTAGGCTTGAGCTGAGCCAGTGCCACCCTTCCTCCAACAAGGCCACGCCTCCTAATAGTGCCACTCCCTGGTGGCCCAGCATTCAAATCTGTGCGTTTATGGGGGCCATTCCTAATCAAACCACCACATCATCCAACAGCTGACTCCACCTTAGAGAACACAGCTCCCTGCTACGAACCACCCCAGCCGGGTATGGGGGTCCCTGGGATGAGGGTTCTCGAAGTCCAGGTGGGTAAGGATTTGGCGGTGACAAACAGAAACAAACACAGAGGCAGTTTGAATTTGAGTGTATTTTGCAGCTCTCAAGCAGGGGATTTTATAAATTAAACAAAACATTACAACTCTTAAAAACCATATCCAGCAAAACAATCACAAATACAAGACTCACTTGGCACAGTAAAATACAAAAATCACCTGAGCATTACGACTCTGAAACTACATGTTCAGTGAGTCACAAACAGAACAGGTAATGTCACCATCAAAATATAACAATTCTAAAAGAATATATTCAATAGGCCAGTCGTCCAAGGCTAGTGGTGTATTCCCAAGAACAGGTTAATAAATCTTTATGGTCAGTGCTCTTAACTGCTGAGCTAACTTTCCACCCCCTAGGTTAATTATTGCTTAACATATAATGCCTGATTTTTTATGAATCTTCATAGCATAAATTTTAAACTATTTTAATTCTTTCTAATTAAGGCTTTCTTTACCATATACCAAAACCCACCTCTGATGACACACATGAAGCCATATGAAATTTTATTGCTGGGAAAGTTTTTATCTATCATAATAATTTTGTGAGCGATTTGAAAAGTAAAGCGTTGGTTTCCCTGGAGATAAGGCCGTGTTAGTGACCCATCTCAAGGGGTGGTTTCCTACCCATTATTCTTGCTTAAGATCATGGTCTAGGCTACAGGAGTAACTAAGAAAAGGAAGGAAAGAGAACAGAACAAAAAAATTGCCATGAGAACTACAGCTCAATATGATTGCTCCAGCTGAGAGTTCCACAACCAGTTCCCGGAGACCTCCTCCTTTTGAAGTCTAATGCCTCAGTCTGTGGACTTTGTCACACAGGTTCTACTGGGGTCAGTGCATCAGCTCCCCTACACAAAAGTCAAACTGAGCCAGCCCCTTGTGTGAGTCTCACCTCTGTCCTCATCACGTTTACACCTCTTGCTCCCTCAACATCAGTCAACGGAAGCTTTCCAATAAAATCAGTAGCTCTGCAAGTGGCCACGTGGTCCCGGTGTGAAGCAGAGCTGCTCCTCCAGTGGTTAGAGGTGGCCGGGGACAGTGCCATGTGCTGATGGGTATCTTTGTCGTGTCTCAGGCTTGGCACTATAGGACCTCCTCATGTATTGCTGTTGACACCCCCACTTCCTCCACAGTCAGCAACATGTGCCTTTTTAAAGGGCCTGTCTTAGGGTTTCATTGCTGTGAAGAGACACTGTGATCAAGAAAACTCTTATAAGGACATTTAATTAGGGCTGGCTTACAGGTTCAGAGGTACAATCCATTATCATCAAGGAGGGGCACGGCAGTATCCAGGCAGACATGGCATTGGAGGAGCTGAGAGTTCTATATCTTGTTCCAAAGGCAAACAGGAGACTGACTCATCAAGCAGCTAGGAGGAGGGTCTCAAGGCCCCCAGTGACACACTTCCTCCAGGGCTGCACCTACTGCAACAAGGCCACACTCCTATTAGTGCCACTCCCTGGGCCAAGCATATTCAAAGCATTTCAGGCCTGACTGTGAGGTTTCACCTTTTGTCACATGAGGACACTGCAGCCTTGTGCTCCTGAGGATGCAGCATCCCAGGGTCAGTCTGCCTCCACAACTAGACAGGTTTCTGTGAGCGCAAGTCTTTCAGACTTTCCACCCTGGGAACTGAAATCTCAATAGGGTCATCATTTTCCTTCTCTTGTGCCTAGTAAACACTATTCTTGATGCCAAGTGAAGTTTCAAGTTCTAAAGATTGGAGAGCCAAGACCTGGGTGCCAGCAGATTGGGATCCGGTTTGCAAATGGCATCCTTGCTGTGAGCCATGTGACAGAACACGCAGCAGCGAGTGTAATGAGAGCTTTGGTTTCTTTTAAAACCCCAGTTATGTTATAGGAATATATTTTTGTTTTAATCCTAGGTCTGGGATATATGACTGCTTCACACATTGTCCACAGCAGCTGACTGTGATTTGTCTCTTTGCTCTAGCGGGGGCACGATTCTGCCAGCTGAAGATACTTTGCATTTGGAATTCTGGGGACTCTTGATAGGGAATAAAATAAAAATGCCAGAGCCCAAAGAGCAGAAGCTGCTGCTGCAGTTTATGGGTGGTCGGAGGCAAAGAAACAAGGAATCAGACGTGCTGACAAAGATAAACATAACATTGCCCCTAGGAACTCAGCACCTTATCAGCAGGAAGTAGTCCAAAGAGATCTACACCCCATTTCCCCTCTAACCTTTTTTGGCTACCTAGTATTGGGGGATGGGAAGGGATTGGCATGAAGGGTGGTAGGTTAAATAAATAAATAAGTAAATAAATAAATAAATAAACCAAAAAGTATGCCTATAAATGGTACCCAGATGAGCTAGGCAGAATAGGAAACTTGGTTTCTAATGCAGTAGAGGAAAAAGCAGAGTATGAAGGAACGATTCTATTTCAGGATGTCAGCAAAAAGTTTATTGCAGCTGCTGCTGCAGGGTTCTCCCCTGCCTGGGGGGGTTCTCCCTCACTTTGCTCCCAGAGAGGATTCTCTATTTCTTCTTCCTATATTCTGTCTCAAAAAAAAAAAAAGGGTTAGGAGAATGGCTGAGCATTTTGAAAAATTGTGAGTGGAAATGAAGGAATCAGAGAAACAAAAAAATGGATGAAATGGGAAAACTAGAAGGGTCACTATTCTGTTTTTTGAAAAGGTTGCAGAATTGGCTGTGTGATGGGAGGCTCTGGGTAGAGGCGGAAGCGCTTGGAAAGAGAGTAATGCCGGAAAGGGGACCAAAAGACCCCGTGGCTGAGAGCTGGAGCTCCCCACAGGGTTGAATAAGGAAGCAAATCAAGCTGAAAGGCGGATGTCGGCCCGGCGCCGAGTCCCGCAGCCCCTGGACCAGGCGGGGAGTTGGGTGTGCAGCCTCAGAGAAGGAGGCCGTGCAGAAAAGGCTAAAACAGCCAGTTTTCAAGGAAAGGGTCTGTCTGGAGCCACCTGTATCTCCACAGGGGCAGCCTGGGGTTATAAAATTACCACCATTAGCTTTCCCCGTAGTTGCACAAAGTCTTCAATATCAAAATGCCCAGTGCTTCAATTTCAGTAAATTTGGTCATTTAAAATGAAATTGTGACCAAGCCCCTGAAAGCTTCAGATCTCTAAATGCCCAGTGTGTTAACAGTACTTTCCACCAGAGAACCAAACCAGCCCCCTCTAGCGGCAGTGTATTCTCTGAAAGAACACCTAGGCTTCCTGGGGCGTGCGGGTGTTGTGGAAAGGGGTACCACTGGACCAGTGAGTGCAGGTCCAAGGGACATGCGCGATAAATACTTGCTGTTGAGAAACAAAATGGGGCACCCACCACCTCAAGGTCCCATACAAACCTCTCAGGACTAGAGCAGGCAAGCATCACCAGGTTATAGACGTGGGGGATTAATCCAAAAAACGTTTGATTTGTTGATAATGTCTGTTTATAATTTCTCACTAAACACAGTACAATTAATTGCATAAAAACAGAAAGAGAGAAATGTAGTGAGAATTTTCATTTTTTAAAAAGCCCAGTTACAACCCTGTCTCAAAAGATCAAAAAAAGAGCCCAATTATGTGAATTTTATGTTTTATCTTTTTGTTTGTTTGTTTTTTATTGAATACCATCTTCATTTACATTGCCAATGTCTATATATATATATATATATATATATATATATATATATATATATATATATATCTCAGGTGTGGGATACAGGGCTGCTTCAGATTGTCCACATCAACTGTCTGATTTGTCTTGTGCTCTGGCAGGAGTGATTCTGCCAGTTGAAGATAGTTTACAGTTGGCATTCTGGGGAACTCTTGAGAGAGGCGGCTGTTCCTCCTGCTGCTCTCCCCCTCCCACACCCACTCTCACCCCTGTTGCTCTTCCTGGATTGCTGGTTTTTCATGGTTGGAGAGATTCTGAAGACAGGATTGGACCTGCCCCAAGGAACTTGACACCCCTAATTAGCAGGAAGTAGTCTAAAGAGTCTACACCCCTTTCCCCTCTAACCTTTTCCTCCTACCTGGTGTATGGAATGGGATTGGAAGGGACTGGGGTGGAGAAGGGTGGTGGATATAAGAACCCAATGAAGTAGCTCAAAACGTACTTACAAGCAAGATCCCGCTGTGCGTTTCTCGGTTGGTATATGTAGCAATTTTTAAGAGTTTATTTCATTTCTGTCTTTTAAAAACAGAATGAGGTTTAGTTTTTAGCTCTCACTGTGTTGCTCAGGCTGGCCCCCAGCTCAGGACTCAAGGAGCTCTGCATCCTGAGCTGGGGCTTCAGACAAGCATCACGTTGCCCAGCTGAGCGACCAATAAAGCCTTCCCTGGCTGGGGTGGAATCCCAGCGTGTAGTGTGAGGCCGTCGGGCCGCTGCCTTGTGTGGTAACCTAAAACCTCACAGCCCTCTTTAAAAGAACAAGCGTATCCATTCTCCTGAGTTACTCTTTCCTATCTGTTTTAGGGACTCAATCTTTGTGTCTCCCCCAAATCCTTGTGCTGAAGCCCCAGTATGCAGATCTGGTGGGATTTGAAGATGGGCCTCTGGAAGGCAGAAGGAGAGAAAGCATGCACACACATAAAGCCCTTATGATCCCACTTTATTTGTTTCAGTCTTGTGGATAAATTACATTTGTCTTGGTTTTGTTTGAAGCCTGAACAGACCTTTATGGCAGTGTATATTTCTCTGTCCTCTGAAGTCAAGTATTAAAAGTTTTTCTAATACTAACATATCAAAACACTCTCAATGTTTTATAAGTAGAAAAGCAATTAATTTTCTGACATTTAAATAACAAGTATTATCCACCCAGTTTATAACACAATAAATTTCTTGTGAAGACTAGACTATAGGCATTTAAACATTGTATACGGAAACAAATAACTGTTAACTTCATCAAATATCTTATATTCAGACTTTTTTTTAAAAAAAAAAAATATCCCGTTAGTTTTAGAGTCTGACATTCACTCCTTACAGCCTCCTTCAGGAACAAGCTTACTGCGGAGAGGAGAATGAATGGGAACAGAGTCTACATGTGTATGAAGATGCCCCTGGGAAACCCTGCTTTGTATGCTACGCTGATTTATTAGATAAAGCTTATTCATTCTCCTGAGCTACTCTTTCTTGCCTGAAGGACTCTATTTTTATCCTCTCCAAATTCCTATGCTGAAGCCCTAACTGGGAGCAGTGGTGGGATTTGGAGATGGGCCTTTGGAAGGCAAGTAGGGGTATGCAAGGTCCCCAGAGTGGGACTCTCATCCTGGAATGCATGACTGTTTAGGACCGACAAGAAGGTAGCTAGCCGTCTGCAAGCCCTCACTAGCACTAAGCCTGTGCTAGGATGCGAGGCATTAAGTCTGTTGGAGCCACCCAGACTGTAGCCTGCACTGCCGTGTTGAACCATGCAAAATGGTCAGTAGTTAGCCATCTTTGTATCAAGTGTGTAGTTGTGTCTGTCCATAACATGTTTCACTGACTCTGAAGTGGGGTGAGGGTGACTGATGCCCAATGGTCCTTTGCCCTTATTGCAAAACATGCCTTTTGTATATGTCAGTTTAGTTTTATGAACAGACAAGTATGAGTATAAATTAAACCATATGAAATTATTTTTGGTTCAAGTACATTCAGTAATCTACTTGAAGTACATTACTAAAGGCTGCAGACAGGCCTCAAAGTAGTCCTCCTGCCTCAATCTTCCAAATGCTGCAATTAACCATGAGCTGTAAGTTAGCCATATCAGGCTGAAATCACTGTTTTATGAATAAAAATGGTTGTGTTTATCCTCCTGAGGATGGTGAGTCAGGGAGCCTCATGCAGCCCAACTTCCGGCAATCCTGAGTGTGAAAGACCTAGAGTGCTATGGGCGAGGCCTGACCAGGGCCACCATGTGTTCCCTGAGGCATGCCAGTTAAAACTGCTGAGCCCAGGGATGAGGTCTGTATGGCTAAAGCACCTGTAATGCAAAATGGCCAGACAGTTTTACCCTTTAAACGTTAAGCTTTCTTGCATGATCTGTAGAGTTAGATTAGAGGTTCATGGAACTATCAGAGGCTCCAGATCAGTACCAAGTACAGGAGCCCTGAGCCTGAAACTGAAGCTAAGGACCTCCAGGTATTCTAGACGAGTCTGAATGCTTCCTGTAGCTGATGTTAACCAAAATGCTTTTACTGAACAACTGATGAACAACCAGGAAATAGTGCTATAAAAGTATAAAGGGGGTAGGTGTGGTGCCGCACACAGTCAATCCCAGCCATCTGGAGGTAGATCTTGTGAATTCCAGGCCAGCCAGAGTTACATGGTGAGAGCACATTTCAAAATAAAACAAAGCAAAAGAAACATAATACATATACATACATGAAAGGAGAGTGGAATTTAGAGGTTTCTGCATAGCCCACCTCATTGGTTCATGTAGGTCAGAACAACTGTTCTGTCTTTGACAGATTTGACCGGCTGGGATGTACCTAAGTAGGAAGCATGTTCAGCACACACAAAGCCCCAGGTTCAGTCCCAGCACAAGCAGAAGTCTAACAACTTGACTATGCTAGACACCACTGCACAGTTACCCCTCAGTTTTCCTCCTTCTTCCTTGTCCTCTTCTGGAGGGTTTGTCTCCTGAGAAAATATGAAGCATGGGTTATAGAATTCAATATAAGGATTTCTCACAGCTCTGTCCAAGCAAGTTCTGAACTTATGGGAGAAATCTGCCACAGAGACCTGTGTTCATTTCACAGTGCCTTCTCTGGGAAGACAGACCCCTGGAACCTGGCTGCCCTGTGTGGCTGTCACTGTAGGAAGGACACCTCATTCAGTGTGGTATTTCTATCACATTATTTGAAGTATATTATTTTCTTTAAATGTTTCTATAAGTTCAGTGTTTTAAAGTCTGATCTTAGAGGCTGGAGAGATGGCTCTTGGAGAGAACTCAGGCTCAGTTTCTGGTACCCACATGGTAGCTCAAAACCACCTGTCATTTGATTTGGGGATAAAGAGGGTTCCATCATTGTCTTCTGGACCACAGGCACTGCATGTATGTGGTATACATGCAAGGAAAACACCCATAAATAAAAAACAATCTTAAAAAACTGTTCAGAGCAATCCCACTGAAATCAGGGACCAGACAAGGCTGCCCCCTTTCTCCTTATCTTTTCAATATTGTACTTGAGGTACTAGCTCTGGCAATTCGACAACATAAGGAGGTCAAAGGGATACAAATTGGAAAGGAAGAAGTCAAACTATCATTATTTGCAGACGACATGATCGTCTACCTAAGTGACCCAAAGAACTCCACTAGAGAGCTCCTACAGCTGATAAACAACTTCAGCAAAGTGGCAGGTTATAAAATCAACTCAAGCAAATCAGTGGCCTTCCTATACTCAAAGGATAAGCAGGCTGAGAAAGAAATTAGGGAAATGACCCCCTTCACAATAGCCACAAACAGTATAAAGTATCTTGGGGTGACTCTTACCAAACATGTGAAAGATCTGTATGACAAGAACTTCAAGACTCTGAAGAAGGAAATGGAAGAAGACCTCAAAAAATGGGAAAACCTCCCATGCTCATGGATCGGTAGAATCAATATAGTTAAAATGGCCATTTTGCCTAAAGCACTATACAGATTCAATGCAATACCCATCAAAATCCCAACTCAATTCTTCACAGAGTTAGAAAGAGCAATTATCAAATTCATCTGGAACAACAAAAAACCCAGGATAGCTAAAACTATTCTCAGCAACAAAAGAAAATCTGGGGGAATCAGTATCCCTGACCTCAAGCAATACTACAGAGCAATAGTGTTAAAAACTGCATGGTATTGGTACAGTGACAGGCAGGAGGATCAATGGAACAGGATTGAAGATCCAGAAATGAACCCACACACCTATGGCCACTTGATCCTCGACAAAGAGGCTGAAAACATCCAATGGAAAAAAGATAGCCTTTTCAACAAATGGTGCTGGTTCAACTGGAGGTCAGCATGCAGAAGAATGCGAATTGATCCATCCTTGTCTCCTTGTACTAAGCTCAAATCCAAATGGATCAAGGACCTCCACATAAAGCCAGACACTCTGAAGCTAATAGAACAGAAACTGGGGAAGACCCTTGAGGACATCGGTACAGGGAGAAAGTTTCTGAACAGAACACCAATAGCGTATGCTCTAAGAGCAAGAATTGACAAATGGGACCTCATAAAATTACAAAGTTTCTGTAAGGCAAAGGACACCATCAAGAGGACAAATCGGCAACCAACAAACTGGGAAAAGATCTTCACCAATCCTACATCAGATAGAGGGCTAATATCCAATATATATAAAGAACTCAAGAAGTTAGACTCCAGAAAACCAAACAACCCTTTTAAAAAATGGGGTACAGAGTTAAACAAAGAATTCTCACCTGAAGAACTTCGGATGGCGGAGAAGCATCTTAAAAAATGCTCAACTTCATTAGTCATTAGGGAAATGCAAATCAAAACAACCCTAAGATTTCATCTTACACCAGTCAGAATGGCTAAGATTAAAAATTCAGGAGACAGCAGGTGTTGGAGAGGGTGTGGAGAAAGAGGAACACTCCTCCACTGCTGGTGGGGTTGCAAATTGGTACAACCACTCTGGAAAGCAGTCTGGCGGTTCCTCCGAAAACTGGGCACCTCACTTCCAGAAGATCCTGCTATACCACTCCTGGGCATATACCCAGAAGACTCCCCACCATGTAATAAGGATACATGTTCTACTATGTTCATAGCAGCCCTATTTATAATTGCCAGATGCTGGAAAGAACCCAGCTATCCCTCAACAGAAGAGTGGATGCAAAAAATATGGTATATCTACACAATGGAGTACTATTCAGCCATTAGAAACAATGAATTCATGAAATTCTTAGGCAAATGGATGGAGCTAGAGAATATCATACTAAGTGAGGTAACCCAGACTCAAAAGGTGAATCATGGTATGCACTCACTAATAAGTGGATATTAACCTAGAAAACTGGAATACCCAAAACATAATCCACACATCAAATGAGGTACAAGAAGAAAGGAGGAGTGGCCCCTGGTTCTGGAAAGACTCAGTGAAACAGTATTCGGCAAAACCAGAACGGGGAAGTGGGAAGGGGTGGGTGGGAGGACAGGGCAAGAGAAGGGGGCTTACGGGACTTTCGGGGAGTGGGGGGCTAGAAAAGGGAAATCATTTGAAATGTAAATAAATTATATCGAATAAAAAAAATAAAAAAAAATAAAAAATAAATAAAAAAAATAAACATATGAATCAGAAAAAAAACTGTTCAGAATGCTTCTGTATGTTTTAATTTTTTTACATATGTGTATACACATAAAAATGAATTGACAAGTCAATACTATTTAAACATTAATGCAACTACAATGCTTATCCCTACCCTGGAACATAGGGCATGCTAAATGCTAGGAAGACAAGGACTTAGTATGTCCCAGGAGCGCTAACATAGGAACGCTCACACAATTATGACTTAAAATGTCTTTGCTCTGTGATCTTAGAAGAGAAAGGGAAACAAGGAATCCATGGGAACTAGCAAAGACTGAAGCAGCCTTCCTTGCTGTTCTATCCAAACGTGGGCACCTGTACCACAACTAACAACCTGACTATGCTAGATGAACGTTGATGTCTGGGATCCTGTGTCCTGCCTAGACTCTGTGTAGCTGAAAAGCCTCACCCTGGCCACACCTTTGCAAGGCTTCTCTTCATTCTTCAGGGTCTGTGTGTCCTCCCAGGACCCACCCCTGCCAGGCAACATCTCCCTGGGTGTCAGTGAACTACGGAGCTGGCTCATGGACACAAGGTCACCCTGGAAGTGAATAAACATAGGTTACCTACCGTGATCACTCCTGAATCTCTTTGCTTTGAGTAATCCTCTAGCTTTATCTTCCTCTGGTCCCTCGTGAGTGCAATCTGAAGAAGACACGGCTTGTTTCTCTGAAAGCAAAGGGACTTTAGGAACGGGGTTCACCTTCAGAGAGAACCACCGTTACCTGGCTGCAGCCACCTTGAGTTGTAATTTCCATGACTGCCCCTGAGTAATCCTTGTCTGCCTTCCCTACTATTTTCCAGCACACTACAAAGGACCACCACTATTAGAATGGCTGTGGACCTTTCTATCTAGATCTGGAGCCATCACAGTCAGGATGTGATAACACCATCAGGACTTGTCCCCTATAATTGATAACTCCTTCCTTGAGTGAAAGCCAGCTCTGTCTTCTCACCCAACGCTCTTGCTGCCTCCCTTGGCCATGTCTCTGCCCGCTGCGGCCCTCATCCGCCTGCCTCAGCACGGTCCACCAGACTCTTCATGCTGGCTTTGCCCAAACAGCCTTCACAGATGAAGACTTATTCTTGAATCTTACTTTTCCTGACTATTGTCACTCCCTACTATGCTTTTCCTTAAGAAATAAGGTATTAAGCAGGATGGTGGTGGCGCACACCTGTAATCCCAGCACTCTGGGAGGCAGAGGCAGGCAGATTTCTGAGTTCAAGGCCAGCCTGGTCTACAGAGTGAGTTCCAGGACAGCCAGGGCTACACAGAGAAACCCTGTCTGGGGGGGGGGGGGGGAGGATTCAAAAAACCAAAAAAGAAAAGAAAAGAAAAGAAAAAAGAAAAGAAAAAGAAAGAAACAAATAAGGTATTAGCATCCAGAGACTGTCCCACCTGGGGATCCATCCCATATATAGTCACCAAACCCCAACATTATCATGGATGCCAAGAAATGTTTGTTGAAAGGAGCCTGATATGGCTGTCTCCTGAGACGCCCTGCCAGAGCCTTACAAATACAGAAGCAAATGCTCACAGTCAACCATCGCACTGAGCATGGGGTCCTCAGTGGAGGAGTTAGAGAAAGAATTAAAGGAGCTGAAGGGGTTTACAACCTCATAGGTAGAACAACAATATCAACCAACCAACCCCCCTCCCCCAGAGCTCCCAGGGACTAAGCCATCAACCAAGGCATACACATGGCTCCAGCTGCATATGTAGTAGAGGATGGTCTTGTCAGACATCAATGGGAGGAGAGGCCCTTGGTCCTATGAAGGCTCAATAGATGTCCCAGTGTAGGGGAATTGAGGGCAGGGAGGTGAGAGTGGGGTGGGTGGAGGAACACCTCATAGAAGCAGGGAGGGAGGATGGAATAAGGGCTATCCAGGAGTGGGCGAAACTGGGAAAGGGGATAACATTTGAAATGTAAATAAAGAATATATCCATAAAAAAGAAAGAAAGAAAGAAAGAAAAGAAAGAAAAAAGAAAGAAAGAAAGAAAGAAAGAAAGAAAGAAAGAAAGAAAGAAAGAAAGAAAGAAAGAAAGAAAGAAAGAAAGAAAGAAAGAAAAAGTATTAGCATTCCTTTTGGGGGTAGGGGATCTTTTTTTAACATTATTTACTTGTTTCATGTATATGAGTACATATGAGTACACTGTCTTCATGCACACCAGAGGAGAGCATCGGATCCCATCATAGATAGTTGTGAGCTGGGATTTGAACTCAGGACCTCTAGAAGAGCAGCCAGTGCTCTTAACCACTGAGCCATCTCTCTAGGCCTCTCCTTTTTTATTTACGTCTTTCACATGAACTGAATGACAGCTTGAGACATGCTCAAGTTGAGCTAGTAAGTGCCCAGGAGCCTAAGAAACATGTTGCTCTGTGGGTTTCATTTGTTGGTTTTAATTTGGTTTTTTTTTCCTGCTTTATTTTGTTTTTGAGACAGTCTACCCTGGCTTGCCTAGAATTTATTAAGTAGCAGCCCGGGGTTGCCTCAAACTCAAAACCTCCTGCCTCAGCCTCCATAGTGCTGAGCTTACACCACCATGTCCAATTGTTCATAAGAGCTTTTAAAATAATAAGGTTTAAATACTGAGTTCTTAATTGTACTACTATGTGTACACGCCATGTGTAGAACAGGTTTCATGTTTTCTGGAGAGGTCTTGTTCTCAATGAATATTTTCTATGGTGAGTGGCTCTAACCAAAGCAAACTGAAAGAGGGTGTGCATTCTACAACGAGGTGCAGGTGCCTGTGCTGACTTACTTTCGGCTGCGCCCTGGTAATGGCCAGCATGGTGGTAACGGCTGTAGTAACGATCCTCAGCGGCAGTCACGCTGGAGGCCTTGCCGCCTTGGTCCTCTCCCTGCATCTCCTCCTCTCCTTCAACATCATGGTTACGCTTCTGGATGGCGGAGCTTGGGCCTGGACGCTGCTGCTGCCTCTGCCTCTGGTTCTTCCTCTGCAGACGGACTTTCCGGGGAGTAGATGGCCTCAGTGCTTTCTTCTGTATCTATTAAAGAAAAAAAAAAAAGGCTGGGGCTTTGTTTGGGCAAAGCAAAGAGCTCAGTGGCTGCTCTTCCAGAGGTCCTGAGTTTAATTCCTAGCAACCACATGGTGGCTCTCAACCATCTGTAAAGGAATCTGATGCCCTCTTCTGGTGTGTCTGAAGGCAGCCACAGTGTACTCATATACATAAACAAATGATTCTTTTTTTAAAAGGCACATTCTCAACTTTAAAAAATGAACCACTTTCAGCAGGATGTGGTAGTATGCACCTGTAGTAGAGACTGAGGCAGGAGGATATCTTAAACCAGGAGTCCAAGACCAAGAACGGTGCATGCAACATGGTGAAAATCTTTCCAATAGAAGAGGGGAAGGAGAGAAAGGAAAAAGGGAGCCAGCTACTCTGCCCATTCAAACCCACTTTTAAAGCCGTTAGACGACATGTGTCTTCTGCCTGAGTGGCTATAGGTCCATACAGCAGATGGTTTGGTGGGGTAAAGGCAACATACAAGGGGGAAGGGGGGAGGAGGGCTGGCACCACCCTGACCTGTGTGTGCACGTGTGTGTGTGGGGGGGGGTGCAAGCACGCAAGACATCTCTGATGATGTCACTCACAGCTCAGAAGTAGCAGCCTGAGAAACCCCTTCTGACATGACCCTCTGGGGCAGCAGAAGCTGCCGGCGCTCACCCCTAAGCTGCAAACACCTGACCCGCTGAGGCTGCACCAGGCTCCCGTGCTGCCCAGACGTTCCTAGTGTAGCCTTCAATGTGAATAACATATCCCAGCTCCCACAACAGGCTGCGGGGCCTGCCATTCTCTCAGACCTGGCCAGCATGCCACACTTAGAAGCGAAAAGAATTGAGCCAGTGTCAAAGAGGGCAGAGGGTTCTATGGGCTTTTTTAAAATTTCCTTCCTATTTTTTTTTTCTTTTGACTTCTTGTGGTACCAGGAATCAAATCCAAGGCTGTATGCATTCGGCATTCGAGAGAAAGCATTCTGCTACTGAACTGTACTTTTTTCTAATGTTGGCAGGTTTTCTGTGGAGTCACATAGAGAAGTTGTCTGTAACCCCACTGCAGTCATTGATAGTGGTAAGTGTAACTACAGGCACGAGTGAGCTGGCTCCCCAATAATTGCAACAAATGAAATAGTGACAATAGTAAGGAACCATATAATAATGGGAATACTAATAATAATAATAATAATATAATGGACCATCAAGAAATCTCAATGGGTCAAAGCTTGCTGTATTAATCTGACTACTTGAATTCAACCCCTAGAACCCACGATGAAGGAAATACCAAACTCCTGAAAATTGTCCTCTGACCTGCATACATTATGGAATGTACACTTCTACACATCTCACACACACACACACACACACACACACATGCATGCGCGATAATGATTTTTTTATTAAACTACAGGAAAACAGCTCTAAATGTACAAAAGGTCCCAACACATAGCTGAGTCAATATACCTTGATCAAATCTGGGCGTGGCCACTCAGGATCTCGACCAGCCATCGGGAGGAGTCTAATCTGTGTCTTTGAACTTCTGTTCCCAAATGAAAGGGTCATCTTTTTATATGTGGCACTGTCTGTAAAGTGAGGCCTGCCAGAAAATGAACAGAAAATATCTGTCTCACGTTTATAAAAAATACCAAACCCAACCATGCCTAGTGATGATGTCACACTAGGCAGAGGAAACAGGCGGGATTACAGTGCTGGTCCATTGGTTCGGTGCTCAGGAAAAGCAGGGTGGACTGACCTAGGCGGCAGGAGGGGAGGCAGGCGGTCAGGCAGAGTGCTTTTACAAATAATAATCCCAACTATAATCACAGAGAAGGGAAAATGAAATTTCTGTTCCACCAGGGTGGAGCATGCGTGAACAGGAACATTTTGAGAACTGAGTTGTTCCCTCCACTCAATAAAGACATAAATAAAATGTAGGCAGCCAAGTGTGTGATCCTGTTTCAAAATGGAATTGGGCCACAGTGTCAGGAGGGGCCCCAACAACTCAGGCCAAGTTGTAAGTCTCAGCAGGGAGGGAAACAACCTGTAATTCCACTATTCAGGCAAAGGCAGGAGGATTTAAGCTTAGGTGAGGATGGGTAGTGAGTTCAAAGCCAGCCTGGGTTATATGGCAAAACTGTCACAAACAGTAAGTGCTTCTTGAGTAATGGGAAGTCAGCTTTTAACTGGGTCCCAAAGTGAAGAAAGGACCTGAGGAAAGAAACACTACCCCAGTGCAGCTCAGAGCAAGAGGTAAAAAGCAAAAACAGAACCGGACATGTTTCAGGATGCTTCTAGAAAACATCCTGTGCTTGGGAGAGAAGGTTGGGCTTCACTCATTGTACCTTATTGTTGTGTTATTTAACACAACACCCCTGTGACATGTACATTATTTATCTAACAAAACTGCAAACTTGTGAGATTGAGACCCTCAAGACTATATAACCTATATAACCTTTGTTTGTTTGTTTGTTTAATTTACAAAGTTGTACCACCAGGCCCACAATCGAATTTTAAATACTTCGGTGTCTTCAAAGGAAGCCAGTGCCCACTGTCATGGAAAGAGCTGGACTCGCTCACGGAAAGCTGGCTCCTTGGGACAGCTGTGTCCTAAAGGGGAAGGTACCCAGAAGGGGCGGAAGTGCCACCACACTGCAGCCAGCAGAGCTCGGCCCATGTCGTGAGTGGGCACGGGCTACAAGCACTCCAGCTACGCCTGTTGTAAGCTCACCCCAGCACTATGCCCTGTTGGCAATTTAGCTTTCCTGGGTCAGTTTCACTAGAATGAGGCCCCAGCAGACAGCAAGCTACAGTGGCAAGCCTTTCCCAGGAGCGCTGAGCAGCGACAGGCCATGCACCAGTCCCTTGTAAGTTTCCATAACATGAGCTACTTCCCTGAGAAACCTGTAGTTAACTTTAAAAACTTGTCATCCTGAACCCAGACGTGCCTGTTGGTAAGTCACTCTATGGAACAATGTCAGAGAAGGGGCAGGTTTTCCACACCACAACGCTGCTTTGCTCTTTAATTACAAGTAGCAGCATGTATGTGCATATTGAAAGTTACCTAAAGAGCCAAGTGGTAGGCACATGCCTTTATTCCCAGCACTGCAGAAGCAGAGGCAGGAGGAGTTCCAGGCCAGGCTGGTCTTCAGAGTTGCAGGACAGCCAGGGCTACCCAAAGAAACCCTGTCTGGGAAAACAACAACAAAGTTACCTAAAGTTAAGTTTGGATTTAAAGATGGCCTGTCCACGGAGACCAGTGTCTTCCCGTATAAACAGATGGTTTAGATTGTCCTGCAGTGGGGCTTTGTAGATATCGAACACTTCTTCGCCTAAATGCAGGGACATGCTAGAAAGGGGTAACAATTCAGGTATTAGGATGCTTAGTGAATGAATAGCACAGGATCCTGTCCTCACGGAGAATTCGTAAGAAAATAAACACAGGTGCTATCTACAGCCTCCTTCCAAGCCGGGCATGTTTGCCTGTAATCCTAGCACTTGGGAGGCGGAGCAAGAGGATCTGGAGCTTAAAGGTCACAGCACAGGCTCAGAGTCAGCTACAAGGTGAGTTCTGGGCCAGCATGGGTTATGAACTTCTGTTTGTCTGAGATTTCGTAGCCCTGGGTGGCCTGGGAATCAGCCTGAAGCCAGGCTGGCCACTAATTTATAGAGATCAGCCTGCTTCTCCTTCCCCAGTGCTAGGATCAAAGGTGTGCTCAACCACGTGAGATGGGACCCTGTCTTAAAGAAACAGAAGAGAAATCTGTTCTCTTTGTAGTGGTTTGGATGAGAGTGCTGCCCTACATGGTCAGAGGCTTAAGTACTTGGTCCCCACTTGCTGCCCTTTGGGTCGGCTTAAGAGGTGTGGCCTTTGAGAGGCCTGCCCTTTAAGAGGAAGTATGTCATTGGGTGTGGGTTCTGAGGTTTCAAAGCCACTGCCAATCCCGGTTAGCGCACTCTCTGCTTCTGGTGTGGCTGGAGAGATGTGAGGGTCACCCTGCCTGCACTGTGTCACTGCCCCACTATGCATGATGACTTCTTATCCCGCCGGGACTGTAAGTCCAAATGAATCCCTTCTGTAAGTTGTCTCTGACTTGGTATTTTTATCAGAGCAATAGAAAAGTAACTTAATATGTACTTCAGGGTAAAAAGTGGTAAAAAAGCTACTTTTTAGCTTCTAATAGAATCGCCTTATAAATATCTTCCCATCTAATTCTGTAAATTAGTAAACTGAAATGAATTCTCAAATATTCAGTTTAGGGGCTCGGCTAGAGCTCGGCTGGCAGAACGCTTGCCTTGCAGACACGAGGCACCGGCTTTGGTTCCCAGCACTGCCGTGAACGGCTTCAGGTTGCCCTGATCTCTCCAAGGGGAGCCCTGATCTCTCCAAGGGGCTGATGGAATGGGGGCATATTCAAGCTCTCCCACTAGCTTGGCTATAAGGCCCTAACTGCTTCTCTCTCTCAGGCTTCCTAGGTAAAGGCAGCAGCCCAGATCTTCCCGATTCTGAAGTCCTACACCGGAAACTTCAGTGTGTGCAGGCCTCCCTCGGCTGTTCTAAGACTCGCCTTCCATCTGACCACTTGACTATCCGAGTATTGCTTTCTTTAGTTTTAGAACCTTCTTGATCCCGGCAGATCCTCCAGCGTATAGTATTTTCCACCTGGTTCAAAATAGAAAGGTATTAGACAACCAGTTCACCTCGCGGTACCTTCTTTTTTCCTCAAATAATGAATAGTCATATGCCAAGAATTGGTGGGCGGTATGATAGTGGCTGGCTCCGCAGCTCTGCCACGTTTCCTACTGGACCCTCTGTGTGCGCTTCCTCAGGCCCAGGTCTGCACAGTGGGAGGAAGCAGCAGGAAGCTGCCTGAAACCACAGCTAAGAGCGCCACAGGAACGCAGAGGTTAGTCCACACAAGGACCAAAATCGACACCTCAACTGAGGGTGTAGCATAAGTGGTAGAGCACTTGCCTTGTGTATATTCGTTCCCCAGTTCTATTTCCAACATACACACACACACACACAGACACACTTTCTTGTAGGACTGTGGACCCAATGGGGGAAGAAAACTTTAAAAGTGTCTCTTAGGGAGCGCAGCCCATAAAATGAACTAGGCAGTTCATAGGGCTCACAGAAACTGAACTGATAATCATGGACCCTGTACAGGTCTGAATTAGAGGCCTCTGCGTTTACAGTATGGTTGTATAACTCGGTATTTCTGTGGGACTCGTGACAGTGGGAGTGGCGGTGCCGCTGACTCTTTTGTTCTCGGGACCCTTTTCCTCCTCCTGGGTTGCCTTGTCCGGCCTTGATGAAGGTTTGTGCCCAGTCTTACTGTAACGTGTTATGCCATATTCAGTTGGTATCCCTGGGAGGAGGAGTGGATCTTGGGGAGAGGGAAATTTAGGGGCAAGACTAGGAAGAGTGGAAGGAGGGGAAACTGTGGTAGGGATGCAATGTATGAGAGAACAAATAAATATATCAATCTACCAATAAACAAAAGTTCCCCTCTTCCAAAAAAAGGGGGGTGGGGCGGGGGCGTCTCAGGGCCAGTGACATGCTCACTGGATAAAGGCTTGCTGCAGAGCCTGACTGCCTGAGCCACGTCCCTAAGTTCCGTGTAGTGAGGAGAGGACTGCTGCACAGTGCTTCTCCATCCGTGTGCACATACACGTGGATGTCGCTTACACATACAAATTAATGTATTTTTTTAAAAGGAAAAAGGGTTTCTTAGTCTAATGAGAAAATCTCTATGACAGTTTAATTTTTTTTTAAAGGCTACATAACTAGGAGCTAGAGAGATAGATGGCTTAGCAGTTAAGAGCATTTGTTGTTTTTTAGAGGACCCAAGGTTCAGTTCCCAGCACCCATGTTAGACAGCTCACAACCATCTAGAATTACAGCTCCAGGGAAACTGATGCCCTCTTTTCTGGATTTTGCAGATACACACACATACACACACACACACACACACACACACATACACACACACGGTTTACAGACACAGGCAGATAGACACATGATGATGAAGGTGATAATCTTCAAGAATAATAAAACAATTACCAGCAAATTGAAATCTGAAACCTATACTTAGCTCTGAGTCCAAACTTATCTCATGACGTAGAGAACTGCAAGTTCTCTTGCACTAAGAGACCACTAAAAATGACCTGTGCCCAGTGTTAACCATTCCTATGTGAACAATGGTGGTCCTTTGTTATCCGAACATTTTCAAGAGAAATCCCCTGTTGGCAAGGTCTGCTGCTGTGCACAGTATCCACGAAGAGAGTCCTGTGGTGGGAGATTGCTGAGTCATAGCTGGGGGGCAATGTGGGGGTGGGTCCACACCTTCACTGTTTATCCTGAGGGATGCTAATGAGTTTCAAGTTTTTACCTTTATTTATTATACCTATATTATAATATAGGTTTAAGTTAAAACTTAAAACTGAGACAGGGCAAGTGGTAGCACACATCTTTAATCTCAGTGCTAAGAGGCAGAGGCTAGCCTGGTCTACAGAACACAGAGAAACCCTGTCTTGAAGAAATAAAAAATAAAAAGTGAAAACATTAGAAAAGTGTCAATTCTAAAGGAGGGAGAAAAGGTGTGCATTTACTCCCCTAAAAATATCTGGAAAGGTCATTTACTTCTGTGTTCTAGTGGTAATTTGTTGAGTAAGCAGGAAACTTTAGGACCGTTCTTAAGCTCTGGTTTCATATTACTATCCCTGCATTTACTGTCTACAGGAAAAAGTCCAGAGATGGAGAGATGACTCCTGATTTAGAGCACCTGCTGCTCTTTCAGAGGCTCCAGGTTTGGTTCCCAGCACCCACACAGTGACTCACACCCATCCACAAATCGGATTCCAGGGGCTTGACGCCCTCTTCCAACTTCTGCAGGTACCAGGCACAAACATGGCGCACATACATACATGCAGTCAAAGCACTCACACTCATAAACTAAACATGTCTAAGAAACAATGTGAGGAAGAACTCAGTCAGCACGGCAGTGCATGCCTGTGGCTACAGCTATTCAGAAGGCTGAGGAGAGGGCACTAAAGAAGATAGAACAGAATGGATGGCACAGTACCTTTAGTTTTAACCTAGTTCTGTCTTCCTCACAGAGCACTTTCTCATCTTCAAGTTCATCTTCATAGTGCTGAGGATCAAATGGTCTAAAATTTTTGCCAGATTAGTCACAATTAGCGATTGACACTATAAACCAATCATCTCTAGAACATTATATCACAGCTGAGAACCTTCAGGATGTATGCCGATCACTGCTTCCTTGAATTTTCTTTTTAAAACAAACTTCTGGGGGCACTGGAGAGATGGTTCAGTGGCTTAACATGGAAAACCTGGGTTCCATTCCCAGCACCCACATGATAGCTCGCAACTGTCTCGTGCTCTCTTCTGGCCTCTGTGGGCACTAGGTACATACATACATATATACACATAAGCAAAGCACCCCTAAACATAAAATAAATGTTTAAAAAAAAAAAAACAACTTCTGCAAATGAAATCCAAACATGGCTTGTAACTCAAACTTATGGAAGAAACACATCTTACAAATATAGATATATCCTATAAAACATAGGTAATAACACACTCTGTCCATATCCTAAAAAACCAAGACCTCTGACTCCTGCAGAGCTGTTTGAAGGGCCGCGAACTCAATGAAAGGCTTCACAAGGGTCCCTTGGGTCAGGCATGGTGACCCATGCCTTTACAGAGGCAGGCAGAACTCTGTGAGCTCAAGGTCAGCTAAGTCTGTGGAGTTCCAGGCCAACCAGGGCAACACAGTGAGAACTGCACCCCACCCACCCAAAAAAGTTAGCTTAGCTTAATTAGGCAATATCTAGACATAACATTTTTGTATTTTTAAAGAATAAGTAAAAATTAATAACAAATTAAAACCCAAGACCCTCTGTTTAGTTCATGGATTAAAATTTCCCCCTGGGAATTTATACCTGTGTGCCTTAGTGAGAAGGAAAAGCCAACACTATTTTGTTGTCAAAGTCAACAAGATGGTGAGATTCCCTGCCATTTTTACTGAACACCTGTGATTTCTCTGGCATCTCTCTTGTTCCATATTTTCAGCTTTACATTGCACATGACAGCTGTTCATTTACAGCAGAGCCCCCGCAGACAGAGACTACCAGCCTTCTAAATCTCTGCAGTAACATATCCTTCTCTTGTTCTCAGTCATCTGATGACTGATCAACTCATGACAGATAAATTACATTTTGCAATCTCTTGAACCTTTTATTCAGTTCTCTTACTTGGGTTCTATCCTGAGAAATCTGGGTAGTTTAACAAAATACAATTCACTTCCCAAGTCAGAGTTGATGCTAGGAACTGCTATTTTCACTCTGGTTTCAAAGATGCGGCGTTGCACCTGCTGTCTCTGAGGCACTCCAAAGGTTCCAGCTGTGCTCTGCGTTTGGGAGGGGTCAGAATGGGAGAGCGTGAGGAGACAGGACAAAGGTTGCAGCTGTGGGTCTGAAAGGAAGTTATGTCTCTCTCTCTCTCACACACACACACACACACACACACACTCTCTCTCTCTCTCTCTCTCTCTCTCTCTCTCTCTAGGGACAGCCACTCCTTCCACCAAGTCCCTAAAACATCACCCCAACCACACCCACAAGGAAAAAGGACAATAAATTCATGGGGGAATAAGATATATTAACCTGAATATATTTTACCGGCATATCTGTTTATTTTGCATAAGGCATGAAGGAGTATAAATAATCCGACCCATCATTACTAAGTAACTGCTAAACCCAGAAAAGAACAGCAACGCTACCCACACAGCACAGAATAAGTGTGGCTAAGAAGACCTTTTAAATCAAAGGTGTCCATGGTAACAGTCCCACAGTCCTGCCCCTCAAGTTTGGCACTGACCTCATTCTAATGGTTCCTCCTGTGCCTTCTAATTATTTCCCCAATATGCCTAATTCAGCTAAGGATGTCGCCACATTAGTCCCCTCAACACGAGACTCATCACCCTCGGAATCTTTTCTCTTAACTTTCAGTCCTGTGATGGGTTGTGATTGGTGGCTGTACTCACAACAACAGGCTGTCTTGGAATAGGTGCTCGCGGGTCTTCATCGCTCTCTGAGGAGATATCATCTATATCTCCAAACAGATCCATGCTCCCACTATGACCTTCGGTGTTGAAGGATTATACATTATTAACTGGTCTAACTAAAGTTATCTTTAATTTTTAATTATGTACCTGGGGGAGGGTCCTATGTGTATATGACGGCAGGTCAGATGGGGGTCAGATTCCCTGGAGGTGGAGTGGAGGTACAAGGGTGTGAGCTGTGCACCACAGGAGCTGGGAACTGAATTTTGATCTTCTGCAAGACCAAGTACCCTGCGCCCCCTCCAGCTCCCTACATGATGTTCTCAATGTGGCTCCTCAACACAGTACCAATATTTACAAACCAAATCTGTACCAAGCCATCTCAAGCTCGCTCCTCGGAGTCTGGCCTTTAGCAACGTCACTAGAGGGTCACCAGGATAACCACCTGGAGAAAGGTTCCCAGAGAGCAGGGCATGGTGGTGCACGCCATGCATGGTGGTGACCCCAGCATTTAAGAAGTAGAAAAGGAGTTAGGGCTAGCCTGGACTACATGAGACCCTGACCCAAAAACAAAACAAAAACTATGGTTCTAGCGAGACCACGGACTGTGATGCTTTCTCATGGCCTGTCCATCGTGTCAAGCTTGTCTGTGGGATCAGAGAACTATCACCTCGCTATGAATAATGCCATGGGTTTTCTGCCTTGCTTGTTTTCCTTGGGTCACTCACCGGGAGGGAAGCAGCTGCTTTGATGTGGAAACACACACCCTGCCTGTGGGGACTCCTACCCGTGTGGTAAAAAGCAGTTATATTAACTAGCTCGGAAACAGATCCTTCAGCTGCAGACAGGCCTTTAGAGAGCGCAGTCCTGTGGGTACCTGAACCAGAGCCTCACAGTTAAGACATTTCCAAGTTCCTGACCACGAGGATCTGAGTGAGAATTCCTATGTTGTTCGAAGCTGTCGTGCATGGGATACTGGGTCGTGCAGCGAAGACACTTAACAGTCATCCAAGAAGCACCTTCTCCCCCAACTCCCTGTATCTTTTCCCATTCCCTTTACTCTCCAGCATCCCTAAAGGCCTCATACAGCCTTAGGATACTTAATGTGGATGCTTGAGTCCCCCACACTCATAGGATGCACCACAGTGGCCAGCTTTAAAAAGATTATTAACTTGTCTAGGAAAGGAGACGCTGTAGCAATGAGGCCATCTGACTTTAAACTCTGCCATCATAGTCATGGAGCAGATAATGCTGTTCTCAAAGTTCCTGCCATTCCAAAAGTTATTCTGTAGGCCCTCATCAACTTTGGAAAGCAATGCTATAGCCCATGACTGAACAAAGCTACTTCATACTTACACTAATTACCTGTGCACCTGAAGACCAGCATCCTGAAATAGTAAACAGTCTAACAGAACAGCTTGCCAACATAGCAAGACCAAACTCTAGCCCGGAAACATTGCCTAGATTTTAAATACAAGCTTTTTAGCGTTCATCTATGTGTATATGCTGTGGAGGTCAGAGGACAACTTGCAGGAGTCAGTTCTCTCCTACTGTGTGGCTTCAGGGAATCAAACTGAGGTCGTCAGACATGGTGGTAAGCATCCTCGGCCACTGAGCCCTCTCAGCAGCCCTACTGAAAGATCAAGAAGACACAATGACGAAAACCCGGAGTAAAAGAGGGGTAAACCACAAAATGTAGCTATTCAAAATAACAGCGGGACAATACAGATACATTCAACAGCTTGGGCAAATAATCCAGTTACTTGATGATCATAAACCACCGAAATTTACTAAAGAAGAAATAATCAAAATAGCCTTATCTCTATTAAGGAAACCAAATAGGTAGTTTAAAAAAAAAACCTTAAAAACAAAACAAAACAAAACAAAAACCTGGGCATGGTAGTGCACGCCTTTAATCCCAGAACTGGGAGGCAGAGGTAGGCAGATTTCTGAGTTTGAGGCCAGTGTGGTCTACAGAGGGAATTCCAGGACAGTCAGGGATACACAGAGAAACTATCTCAAAACAATAAGAAGAAAAAACAATAACAAACAAACAAAAACCCTCTTAGATCTAGAGGTTCCATTGGATTTTGATAGCTGGGTATACTTGATATAAACCCTAACCAGCTATCATGGCAGAATTGTGATAGACTTTTTAAAGTAATTTTCTAGTATTTTATCCTTACAGAAAAAAATATATATATACACATACACAGACATATATATGTACACACACACACACATATATATACACATATATATGTATATATATACACACACACACACACATATATATATATATATTATGTTATAAACACTTCCTAAATTGTTTTCTTTCTTAAAATGTTTTGGCAAGCCAGACATGGTAGCATACCTGAATCTAAGCTACATACTAAGAACTGTCTTAAAGAAAAGACAGGGCTGGAGAGATGGCTCAGCAGTTAAGAGCACTGGCTGCTCTTCCAGAGGTCCTGAGTTCAATTCCCAGCAACCACATGGTGGCTCACAACCATCTGTAATGGGATCCAGTGCCCTCTTCTGGTGTGTCTTAAGACAGCTACAATGACTCATATAAATCAATCAAATTTAAAAAAAAAAGAAAGAAAAGAAAAGAAAAGAAAAGAAAAGAAAAGAAAAGAAAAGAAAAGAAAAGAAAAGAAAGAAAGAAAGAAAGAAAGAAAGAAAGAAAGAAAGAAAGAAAGAGAAAAGAGGGCTGGGGAGGCACTGACTGTTCTTCCAGAGGTCCTGAGTTCAATTCCCAGCAACCACATGGTGACTCACAACCATCCATAATGAGATCTAGTGCCCTCTTCTGGTGCGCATGAAGACAGCTACAGTATATTCCTTATACATTAAATAATTCTATGCTGGGCAGTGGTGGCGCACGCCTTTAATCCCAGCACTTGGGAGGCAGAGGCAGGTGGATTTCTGAATTCAAGGCTAGCCTGGTCTACAGAGTGAATTACAGGACAGCCAGGGTAGTACAGAGAAACCCTGTCTCAAAAAACCAATAATAATAATAATAATAATAATTTTTAAAATGTAAATGGAGAGAGAGAGAGATGGGCTACCATCCATGCCAGTAATCCTAGCAATCAGGAGCCTAATAAGAAACAAAAAAACAAAACAAAACAAAAACACCCTAAGTTCAAGCACAGTCTTGGCTATACAACAAAACACTGCCTGATAAAATACATAAAAGATTTAAAAACAAATAAAACCTAATACATTTAAAATTACATTAGGCTTTGTTTGCTAGGTTACTATAAATAAAAACTGAATTTTAATTAGAAAGATAGCCAAATACAGAGAACAGAGAACAAATCCAAACCTGAGAAAATACAGGGAAGAGGTAAAATTATTAGGACTTAAATACTTAGCCAGGTATGGTAGCTGACACCTGTAATCCTAACATTTGGGAGACAGGAGCATTACTTTGAGTTAGAAGCTATGTTAGTGAGTAAGACTTGGTCTCGAAAAATAAAACTAACAGCCTGGAAGCAGGTAGATCTCTGTGAGCTGAGGGCTGGCCAGGTCTACAGAGCAAATTCTAGGACAATTAAGGCTACACAGAGAAACCCTGCCTCAAAAAACAAATAAAGCAATAAATAAGACAATCAATCAATCAATAAGAGCTGGGCGTGGTGGCGCACGCCTGTAATCCCAGCACTTGGGAGGCAGAGGCAGGCGGATTTCTAAATTCGAGGCCAGCCTGGTCTACAGAGTGAGTTCCAGGACAGCCAGGGCTACACAGAGAAACCCTGTCTCAAAAAAACAAAAAATATAAAATTAAATTAAAATAAAATAAAATAAGAAATAAATAAATAAAAATACCTTCCCCACCCCAAACGAACAAGCTTAAAACCCCTCAAGAAAGTGTCCCTGAGCAGCCACACGCCTGTAATCCCCAAGCTGGGGAGGCTGAGGCAGGAGAACCTCTGGGTAACTTCAGTCTGTGAGGACTGGAGTGAGACTGTCTCAAAAAAGAACAGATATCCAAAAACACGCCCCCCATACCTGAGGAGCAGCCGTGCCCGGGCTGGCGACGGGAACGCCGGGCTGGCTCAGCTCCTCAGGCTTCACACCGGACGGACGGACGGACGGACGGACGGGCGGACGGACGGTCGCGGCTGCAGTGCCCCTCCTCACCTGAACTGGGGTGGACCCTCACGGAACCTCTAAGAGGAAGCCCCCTGAAGCGCCCGGGGCAGACAGGAAGGAGCTAGCCCCCCTCCGCCATCCAGCTAGCCAGTCTCCCTATAGCGCCCCCAGCAGGCTGGCTGGCAAAGATGAACACAGCGTCACAAAAATAGATGGGCTTAGACACTGAGGTTGCCGACTGACACACACGTTGCCTTGGGAAGGATGGAGGCACCAAAAGGGCTCTTAAATTAGGTATAGGAGTTTCAGCTCTGCCACAAAATACACAGGAGCTCAAATTCTAAGTTAGAAAAGGGGTGGGATGGTTATTCGGGGTTTTCTTTATTAAAAAAAAAAAAGTTACCATACTTTTAAAGATCAAAATCAATGGCTGGAGAGATGGTCCCTGTGGTTAAGTGTGTGTGTGCTGCTCCTGCAAAAGGCCCAAGTTCAATTCCCAACACCCACGTCAGGCATCTCACAACCACCTGTAACTCCTGCTCTAGGGGATCTGACTCCCCCTTCTGGCCATCTCAGGAGCCCCCACACATGGCACATATACACAAACACACATAAATAAAAAAATTTATAACTTTTTAATGTTTTTTTCATTTTATATGTATTTTTAAAAAGTATATATGGGGCTGGAGAGACGGTTCAGCAGTTCAAAGTACTGGCTGCTCTTCCAGAGGTCCTGAGCTCAATTCCCAGCAACCACATGGTGGCTCGCCCCTATCTGTAATGGGATCTGATGCCCTCTTCTGGCACACAGGTGCACATGAAGATAGAACACTCATATAAATAAGTAAATCTTAAAAAACAAAACAAACAAACAAAAAAGACCCCCTTTTAAAAAAGTATATATAACTCACTGTAATTACTCAAACAGGTTGAATTACTGTAACTCTACACAGGAATTTAGTCCACACAGAATCTGAGGGTGTGACTATTGTGGGTTGCCCTGGTGCTGTTTGTATTTTGATGCTAATTCTGCTTCCCCATCTTCACCTTTGGAGGTGACTTCAGGTGAACCTTCTCCCCATTTCTAACTGGTAAAATAAAGATTAAAGCCTGTGATTGGGCAGTGGAAGGGAAAGGCGGAACTGAATTTTTTAGGGAGGGGAAAGAGGAAGAAGAGACCGAGGGGACAGAGGAGAGATAGAACCAGGAGAACATGGAGCTGACCCACGCGGTCTGGAGAAGCCACAAGTAGCTAGGAATTTCATAGCTGGGCAGTAAGCAGTATAGGTAGGGTCCATTTGCCCAGTCTAGGTGTGCACCTTATATGAATTGAGTTTTGTGTTCTTAGGGTGGCCATTTGAGGGTTGGAGATTTACCATTATAAATCTGGCTGGTTATTACAAGTCTCTAGTGTTACCATTTTACAGGGCTAAAGGAATCTGAGTGAGCGGTAGTGGGCTTTCTGCAGGCTAGCCACAGTGGGTGGATGCCTAGGAAGTGCGAGCGGCGTGGCAGCTAGCTAGCCATGGGGCCATGGAGACGGAGACGGTTTAGCATGTGTAGCTGGTTTAGCACGGATTGTTTTTTTAAAAAAACTACACTACATGTGACCTTACTTGGGATAGGTTTCTGCAAAAATAATCAGTTAAAATGAGGTTGTGCTGGATTAACTTGGTCCTGCGAGTAGTGATTCTTGTTCTTGCCAACAGAGTGCAGTACAGAGACACAGAAGTGTACGAGTAAGCAGGCCATGTTGGCACACCCTTAGCAAACAAGCCAAGGAATTCAGGGAAAGGAAGGGAGGGTCCTCCTCCTCCTTGGGAAGGAGCACGGACCTCCATTCACCTCCACTTCAGTCCTACGAACTGCCCACAAGTCTGGGGGGAATCGCCTCTTCCTTTTCAATGCTCTTTAACTGCTGAGCCATCTCTCGAGCCCAGGTTTTACAGTTGGAAGCCAACCGCCTCGTGATCCTGTGAGGCTGACCTAGGAAACAGATCTTTGTGTGGAATGAGAGAACAGTTGGCAAAGAGCAAAGAAATCCACCAAACCTGGGCTCTCTAAAATGCTTGCAAAGTCAGCTTGCTGTTTAAATTTTTTTCTGGGAAAGGCAGTTTTCTTAGGCATAGGGACTTGCCTTAAATGTTTTATTACAATTAAAATTTCACAAACAGATCAATTAATCTCAATCAAAATAACTCATGTTTACATCATATTTATAGACAAGCTGTACAATAAATATATAAAATGCATTCACAGTTTGTAGTTCAGTCATCTTCTTCTTCCTCTTCATCACTGATCACATACTTCTTCTGCTTTTTATTCGCTTTATCATCGTCTTCTGCTTTCCTCTTTCCAGAAGATTCACCTTCCTGAACAGATAGAAACATTTACAGTCTGAAAGTCGGAACATTTCTAGGCAGTCTAACTAAATAGCTGAGTTGAATGACTCCTTACTAAAGTAACTTTAAAAATCGTGCACCTGCTCGCCTGGGCAGCAGCAAACATACTAACAACTGGAATGCTACAGGGAAGATTAGCACGGCCCCTGGGCAAGGGCGACATACAGGTTGTGAAGTGTTCTGTGTTTCTACAAATAGAAAAAAAAGGGCAGGGCAGGGAGGTTCCATGCCTTTGATTCTAGCAAGTGGCAGGAGGATCTCTGGGAGGTATAAACAAGCCTGTCTACACAGCGAGTTCCAGCCCAGCCAAGTCTACAAGTGGTACCATGCCATAATAAACAAACAAACAAACAAACAAACAGCAAGGCAATAAAAAGATAACTTTGCAGAGTTCAAGCCCAGCAGATTGTCTTGTACAGGGAAACCACTGTAGACATAGAAAACTACAAGGACCTGGGCAATGGGTCTGCCCTAGAAAAGGTTAGGAATCTCTCAAAGCAGCGCGCGCGCGCGCGCACACACACACACACACACACACACACACACACACACACACACACACACGGTTTCTTACATGAAGATTCACTTGTCCTGAAGGAACCTTTTCCCCATCATCAGGTACTTAATCAACAGTATGTTTCTTTTCTCAGCATTTAACTTCTTTTCCCTATCTAAAATTCATTATTTTAGTATCAATTTTTAAAAGAATTTTTTTAGATATATTAAAATAATCATAAAAATTTTTTGAGAAAGTATTTAAAGACATCAAAGGCCTATATACACAGAGAATATATTAAATCTTTGAAAGTGTATTAAATTCATTTGTGCAATCCTCTAACTGCAGCGTCGAGTAGCAGGTTTTCTAAGGAAGCAGCTTCAACAGGTAGAATTCATCTTCCCATTTACGTCCACACCCCTCAACAACTCTGACACTGGATGACACTTCACACTTGTCACAAACCACACCTGAGTTAAAGAAATGAGAAGCCTGGCCGGTGGTGGAGGCGCATGCCTGTAATCCTAGCACTCTGGGAGGCAGAGGCAGGTGGATTTCTGAGTTCAAGGCCAGCCTGGTCTATAGAGTGAGTTCCAGGACAGCCAGGGCTACACAGAGAAACCCTGTCTCGAAAAACCAAATCCAAAAACAAACAAACAAACAAACAAACAAAAAACAAACAAAAAAAGGAAATGAGAAGCTGGATTACACAGACCAGAGGCTGGCTGCTGGCAGGACAAGGAGATCTTGGACTGGGTCCCTAGCACCGTTAGAACAACTTCCGTGGACACAGAGTCAGACAAGGCTGCAGTGTACTTCCAGATGCAGCGTGGCATGCACACCCTTTCCTCTGAGGACAGGCTACACCCTGCACTTGTTTCTTGTCTTTCTATCCCAAATGTATTCCTGTAGACTGGGCATGCCCCAGCTCCACTAAGTTTGGAGGCCTCCCGAGCACATCGAGAACACTGCCGGCCTCCTCTACGTCTACTCCAGCTGGCGGCAGTAACATAAACCCAATAAGAACACTGGAAGATGGGGATGCCTCCAGGATGTGACAGGTCACCTCCTTTCTCACCCCCCAGCCTAGAGTAGACCCAGATCCTTCTCTTGGGTCTCCATCAGGAGAGGCTGCACTGATTTTTCTTCCCACTGCAGAATCTTGCAAGCACATTACAGGCCTGCACATAAACGGTGTTTAGTGTCTGGCTCTAAAACTCTTTAATGGTAGACATTAGATTTCAGTAGCTGAAAGAACTGGCAAAAATGTATAATGTTTTTCAAAAAGTTCTTAGCCAAGGTACAGCATCAGCTGGAGGTCAGGGCTCTCCCAAGGAAGTCTAAACAGCACCAGGTCCAGGTCACTGTCAGGGCTGGGTGGCTGTGGAAAACCTGCCAAGACCGATTGATTCCCTAAGGAACTATAAGTAGTTACAGCACAGGAGCCCCAGAACTACAATGGAGCCCCTCAGGATGACCTTACTTCAAGAATGCGGAGTGCTGCCATACTGACCCGAGCTGAGAATGCCCCGTGTAGTTCACACTGAACGATAAAACCAAGACTGAACTAAAGCTTGGTAATGCAGTCATGAACACGGGTTCCTACAGACACAGGCAGAGCAACCAAGTGGGTTCCAGAGGGACGAGGGGAGAAGGGAGCCAGGCCCTTCCGACTAACCCTCCCCACCTTTGCTTTCCAGTGCTCCCTCTTCTTACTGTAGTACAGTACAGTAACTCTCCTAGGCAGCAGTTATAAGGCATGCCACTAAAGGACAGACTGGGGAAGACAGCCGCCTGCCCCCCCCTCCCCCCCCCCAGCATGCAACCGAGAACGGGAAGCATGGGTAGCCCTCAAATTCAAGAAGGCAGCTAATGATAACCTTTTCCCCCCACATTGTTTTTTCGAAACACAATCTTTCTCATTCATAGCACAACTGCCCTGGAACTCACTATATGTAGTCTCTCAGGTACTATGAACCTAACTTTCCCTTACCCTCCAAGGCCTGTTCTGGCAAAGTGGTAGTTCCTGAAGTGGGTATCCTGACACCTGAACTTTCCCCTGGTTCCCGGCCTTTGAGGGGGATTTGTGATGCAAAACAGCAGGAAGGTTCCTCTCTCAGCCTTCTCGGTCACCCCCCACTGAGCTGCCTCAAGGCAGAGGCTTGGAGACAGAGGGAAAATACTTGTCAGGAAAAGTAAAAGTGTACTGAGATTCTGAGAGTGCTAAGGGGATGGGGGGAGGGGAAAAGGATGGGGGAGGGGAAGGGGGGAAGGGCTACTGTAGGAGAGCTTGAAGGTCGCTCAGGCATGTTTAAACCACAGGTCTGAGCTTGCCCAGCCCAGCCAGCCACAGGGGACGCTGTCAGGCATCTCTTCCTAGGCATAAGCAATTCCATGGCACTCCTCAATCCTCACAGTTCTGCTTGCCAAGAATTGAGCATCTGCTTAGCGGAGAGCCCCCGTTTGCCAACTGTTCATCACACTGTAAACGCACCATTGAGATGTTACTTCCTTTAACTCACAACAAATATGTTGCAGAATAAGGTTAAGAAATTCTGTCTGTAGCAAGTTACTCCCAAGAACATCAGGAAATATACATGAGGTACTCAACAACAACCTAAGAACATACTTTTGCTTCACGTGAGAGAAAGAGTTCATAAAATCCCAAAATGAGTAAATTAGCTCAAAAGTAAAGCAGGGAAATATCCACTCCCTACAATATGGCCACCCAGTACCTAGAACAGCCCTCGGAAAACAGCAAGGGAGGAGGGTAAAGCAAACCAAAAGCTCGCCAGAGGCCACAAACTCAGCAGAGGCAAAAAGGCAGAGAAAAGCAGGGCCTGGAGCAGGCGCCTCCTCAGAGACACTGAGCCATGTGATCACTCCAGGCAGGCAGGCAGGCAGGACAGCAGAGGGCCCACAGCCTTCCGTAAAAACAGACGGGGGTAGAAGCCTAGCACTGGCTCTCCCAGTCAGGGGTCCACAAACTTAAAGCAATCATCTGTGTAGTATCTGGGGCGGGGGTTCACGTGTACTACAGTGTGCATGCGGAGGCCAGAGAAGAAGCTGTGAAGTCAGCCCTCGCCTTCCACTATGTGGATTACACAGATCAGACTGGGTTGTCAGACTTGGCAGCTACAGCCAAGTCAAGCACTTTCATTGCCCAAGTTAGCTAGAGAGTCAGGCGGTCCTAGACAGCTGATGTGCAGAGAACCTTGCGGGCGAAGACACATGCAAATAAGCCAGGCTGCTATGCAAACCTGTAGAGCACATCTCAGCATTAACAGGGGATCAGAGTAAATTCGAGGCCTGCCTGAACTACATGAGACTCCAAAAACCAAACCCCAAAGCAAACCAAGAAGATCATCTCCAGAGAAATTAATCTAGGCATCAAAAATTCCTGTGGAGGGGCTGGAGAGAAGACTCACAGGGTAACAACACTTGCTGGTCTAGCAAAGGACCTCAATTCAATTCCTAACACCTATGTTAGGTGACTTACAAACCTGTAACTCCAGCTCCAGGGAATCAGATGTCCTCTTCTGGCCCCTGTGGGCCCCCACACATGTCTGCTCACTCACATACAGAGACTCACACACACAGACATAAATAAAAATAAGTCTAAAAGAATTCTCATGGCTATCAACTCAGTAAACCAATCCAAATCAATCATTAGATCAGATAATGTAAAAAGAGATATGGTACCACATTTCTTTGAATGAAGAAATAGATACAGCCAGAAAAACCGCCCTGGTTTGTCTGGGTCTCAAGACTCACAGATTGAAATGCTAGCCCCGAGATTAGGAGGAATTTTGGACGGTGAGTGTTGTATTAACTGTCTCTTCCTGGGATTGAAATATTCTATTTTGCAGGAAGCTTCTTAAGCAGGAAGGTAAACAACTCAAAACTTCAGGAAGTCCCTGAAACTGACCAGACTCACAATTCTCATTCCTAAAAAATAAGTAATAAAAGCTAAGTCCCTCTCAGATGACATGAAGCTGAGCTACAAAGACTCTGAGATGAGCAGAGCTGCCAAGAAGACTGTGACAAGCTCAAGCCCACACCAGCCTCCTGGAAGAAGCTGTTGGCTGTTTAAACCAACGGAGGCCCCTGAAAGGACATGCCAACCTGCTGAGTTGTCTGCAGACCAAGCAGTGTGCTGTCCCAGATCCCAGCATCTGAGGGATGTCACCCATGCTGGGTAGGCCTTGGTGGTAGAGTTGTCTTTGAGTCATATCTGGTCCTGTAAGGAACCTCAATAGAACTTACTGGTTCACCAAATTGGGCTTTGGTGGTGTCCAGACATTGGTCTGTCATGAGTTTCCTATCTGGGGGGATGGGGGTGGGGAGGGTGAGTAGAGTTGTGCCTCCCCAGGGAAAGTTTTGTCATATAACAGTAATCAGAACAAAGGCTCATGAATGGGGTCGGTACTTATACAAATGTGGGCCACAGCCTGGCCTCACCCCATGCAGTTTGTAGACTAGGACCTTTCTGAAGAAGTCATTTGTGTCTGTCCTGGAGCTCCTTGTCACCCCAGGAACCATGACCTAAGTACAAGGTAAGCCTCGAATTCAGGGCATGTGGCTTACCTCGTCACTGTTGAGTTTCTTTGCTTTGAGTAATCTTTGAGCTTTGTCTTCGTCCGAGCCCTCATCGCTGTCTGAGGAGTAGATTCTGGCTCGTTCCTCTAAAAACAAAGGGATCGCAGAGCTATTTTTAAAGAATCTATTCATTCTTAGATTTTTTTTTCCTCCAATAAACCTTCAGTTCTCTCTGTACATTTTCCACAGAAGAACAAAATAATTTCTATTTGTCCCATTCTTCTCTGTTGTGTACATGTGCTATGCACATTTAAAGTATGGGTGTTTTGTCTGCATGCATGTCTCTGCACCATGTATGTGCCTAGTGCCTGCAGAGGCCACAAGAGGACATCGTATCTTCTGGGACTAGAATTACAATCATGTGCCTGGATTCAGTGTGTGCTAAATAAATGCCAAGCACTATGAAATAAACCCTGCAAGGAGGGCCCTGCAAAGCTGACAGGCAGAAGAAAACACCATGTGTTCTCAATAGCTGGATTTCTTTATAACTGTCAACTTAGCTGAGTAAGGAAGTATTCAGGGATACCTAGAATACACCAGCACTTGAGAGGCTGAGGCAAGAGGATTGCTGAAAGTCTGAGGACAGCTGGACTTGAATGAGACCCTTCCTCAACACAAAAAACTGTTAACCTTTCAAACTGAAGACCAGAAGGTCCAGGGGTAAATAAATATGTATGGGGCCTGATATATGCACGAGCCTGGACTCGGGCAGCAGGATGCCGGGCAAGGAAGGACTCCAAAGACAAAACAGCTGGAAGGGAACCTCGGAAGGTCCTGCCCTCCCAGGATGGCCTCAAACAAACTACACAGTGATGTTCTCACTGAGACCTAGCAGGAGACATTCAGTAACACCGACTCTTTATGCTGTCTGATGGCCTGTGGTCAGCGCATGCGCAGGGGGACACACGTGACCAGGCTTTACACCACACTCACCGCGGATGCCCCCTTTGTAGCGGTTTTTAATGGCAGCCAGGCTGACCGACTCCTCGCCTTCCTCCTCCTCATCGTAGCGATCTGGCTCCAGGTAGCTGGCGCTCAGCCCCCGCTGGTGCTGCTTCTCTCTCATCCGACGCTGCTGTGACTCCCTCCTGATGGAGGCCCTCAGGCGTTCTTCTTCTTTCTATAAGAAAGCAAATAAGCCATTCTGCTATGGTTTGAAAGGGACCCCAGTTCCATGTGTTGGAAGCTAAATTCCAAGTTAGCTAATTCACGGGTTAACTGTAAATTAATGGAGTGATGGGCTGTCATGAGGCTGACCATTACAGAGGCGAGCCTGCCGTCTCACTCTGCACTGTCACGGATGGTTTCTACCATGATGGGACACAGGAAGAAGGCCTTTCATCAGCTGCCGCTCCCTTGCTCTTGGACCTTCTTAGTCATGAAACCTTCTTTTTTTTTAATTAACTGTATCTTATTTATTTTGATTGTTGGGGGTAGGGACAGCTTATGGGCACTGGGTTCATCCTTCCATCATGTAGGTACTGAAGATTAAAACTTGGGCTGTTAGGCTTACATGGAATAAACTACATCCCTTACTTCTTTGACAAGGTCTGAGCACACACCAGGCTGGCCCAGAACTCACAATCCAAGAATTACTAAGCTCTAGGTTTGTGCACATTTCCAGCCCTGCTGGGGGACAACCCAAGAGCTTGCATCCACTTTATCAGCATCCACACCTCTTTCCACTTGATAAGAGCTTAGGAAATTAACCTAGCTCATGACATTGGAGGAGGGAAGAGAAATCCAACAAGAGATGTCAAGCAGACAAACAGGTCTAGGTAATCTGTTCTTAATACACAAAACTGTTCCAGGACAGAGCCTAGGCGACATACCTTAATCATCTCTGTGCGCTGGCACTCAGGGTCACGGCCAGCCATTGGTAAGATTCTAATCTTCTGTGTCTTTGAACATCTATCCGCAAGTGACAGAGTCATCTTCCTGTGTGTGGCACTGTCTGTAGAGTGAGGCCTGTGAGAAATGAACAGAAGCTGCCCACTGTTTCTCATGGATATCTGTGAGCCAGTCATACCCACATCACAGAAACACAAAGCCAGCTACCGCTTCCTAGTCACCGAACAACAGACCTCTAAACTGAATATTCCACTTAGAGGAGGGAATTTTCCTTCCTCTAGTTCAGTGGCTCTCAACCAGTCAGTTGTGACACTTTCACAGAAGTTGCATGACACTTGTGCAGGGTCACACATCAAACATTTACATTACAACTCATAACAGTAGCAAAATTATAGTTATGAATAATTGTACGGTTGAGAGTCGCTACACCATGAGGAACTGGGAAGGTTGAAAAGCACTACTGTAGCTCAGTGAAACAGGGAAAGTGAAAAAGAAAAAGCTAGCCAGCAACTGAAGCTAGTCAGGCAGGGGTGGCATACCCCTTTGATCCCAGCCCCTGGGAGGCAGAGCCCCGCCGATGTCTGAGTTCAAAGCCAGCCTGGTCTACAAAGTGAGTTCCAGGACAGCCAAGGCTACACAGAGAAACTGTCTGGGAAAAGAGAAAGGAGTGGGGTGTGGGGTGAAGACTGTTACACAGCACACCCCAGAGGCAACAAAGAGCCAGGCTCTTTGTTGTGCACGCTGTGTGCCCTGCACGTCACTCTGCACCACACTTGTCACAGCTGCCCACTGAGACAATCGCACAAAATGAAAAGGTGTCCAAGGTCGCGAGCAGAAACAGTTTAAGCATTGCAGTTCTGAAAGTCAGTGTGCCCTGCAGAGCACTGTCACCCAGGAAGAGGATCTATTTGTCCCCAGGAAAGGATGACTATTCGGCTCTGCCTGGGGGGCACACTCCCATAGAGGCCTGCCTGCCACAACAGCACCAGGTGATGTGATAGCCCCGGCATTCACACCCCCCAGCTCAGCACCTTCCCTCTGACACTAGCACACATAAGCCCTAATTATCACTTTGTCTCCAGGTCAATTTTACTGAAAACAAAAGGATACATTTGACCAGCACAGACAAGCACTTTAGGATTCCTGGCAGGCAACTAAAATACCAACTTCTGTTTGACATCACAGCCTCTGAGAAAGCATACTCAGCTGTCCTTGACTAAAGCCTCTGAGCCTCCAGAACTTCGAACTAACCTCTGGACTGAGCTGCAGAGCTCCAATGAGGGTGTGGGGGAAGGGACAGGCTTCAGAACTCAAGCAGCATTACTAAGAGCACTTACCTGAAGGTGAGCTTCGTTTTAAAGACGGCCTGCCCCTGAAGCCCAGTACCTTGTCTTATGAAAAGGTGGTTGTGGTCACCCTGCAGTGGGGCTTTGTATACATCAAACACTTCATTCCCTAAATGCAGGGACATGCTGAAGAAAAAAAAGACCTCACGTATTAAATCCAAGGCTTCCACTGTACAGCTTTAATTACTGAAAATATGAATCAATCAGTTTCCCTCTTTACACAGAATGAAAAAAATAACCATGCTGGGGAAAAATAACCTGACAGAAATCACACATGCTGTGATTCAAGTCCAGCCCCACCATGTTCCCAGTGAAGGATACTTTTCCTCATATAGCGAGTAGTATTCAATGGGACTGAGAGGAGGATTTAAGATTTTATAAAGATTTACTTATTTATTATATGTAAGTACAAATGCAGCTGTCTTCAGACACACCAGAAGAGGGCATCAGACCTTGTCACAGATGGTTGTGAGCCACCATGTGGTTGCTGGGATTTGAACTCAGGATCTTCGGAAGAGCAGTCAGTGCTCTTAACCACTGAGCCATCTCTCCCGCCCCGGGTTTAAGATTCTAAACTTACATTATGTTTAGTTTATTGTCTGCCACCTGCCTCCCTAGCATAGCTGTAGCCATTTTGTTCCATGCCCACCAGCTATTTCATATTATTACTTTGGTGTGCATGCTAGTCTCTGATGCAGAAAAATAACTTGACACAGAGCCGGGTCATGCTGACCACATACCCTGTTGTGATCTGTATGTTATTATATTTGTTAATCTTAAGAAATCCCACAACTATAAGCTTCACATAGGACTGTCAAATTAAAGGTCAATATGAACTGTTATGTCTAAAATGGACTGGGTCAGGGCCAAGCACCAGGCAGACCTTCCAACATTTGCATATGAGCTCATTGTGGTTTTTATTGTTTTAGCTTTCATATCTGACATTAAAAATATATTCAGGGTTGTAGCCTCAGTGCACAAATTCTGAGCTACGGAGACTGCTGTCTGTGCGGTTTGTGCAGTGAATCCTGGACCCTGACACCTACAAGCTCCAAAGGTCATTTCTCTCAGGGTTTCTGTGCAGTCACAGGGAGTAACTGACGGGGATTCTCTAACAAGATCCAGCCCCCAAGAAAGGCTCGAGCCCAGAACCTTCTCTCCTCCCCACTCTGAGTATTCAGCGGCGGGCATTTCGCACTCACCTTCCATCTGACCACTTGACGATCCGTGCATTGCTTTCTTTAATTTCGTTTCCTTCTTCATCTCTGCGTGTCCTCCAGCGTATAGTGTTCTCGACCTGTTTTACATACAAAGCCTTAGAGAGCAAGCCTGTGGGATTCCCTGGAGAGACGCAGCTAGCGAGGAGAATAAGTGTGTGAGGTGACGGAACGGGCAACAGTGAGAACCTCTTGGGGTAATAATTAACGACAGGAGGAGATAGTGTTGAAATGAACCTTGGTGCTGTGAGTATTATGATCGTAGCTAACAGCCAGAGCATTTGAACAGACACAAAGCCTGCATACACCTGGGAAATCACAAACCCAGGAAAAGCTCTAAGGCACAAGAGTCAAAGGCTGAGCCCTGAAGAGGTTGAATAAGACACCTATGGAGAGCAGTCCATGTCACAGACCTAAACAAGTGAGACCGAGACCCTGTGCCTACTGGGCCCCTCCCCACATGTAGGGCCTCGTCACCTGCAGGATGGGAAAATGCCAGACTTAGAAAATGAGTCACCACTACAGAAATTAAAGACTTGACGGGCCTTCTGGGAGAACAGAGCACATCAAATGCCTGGGTTTTATCATGCTACATCCCAGAAACACTAAAATAACAGCATAAGGGGGAAATATGCTCACTACACGGATTAAAAGAACGAGAACACCCCAGGTGCGGTTGGTGGTACAGGCCTTTGCTTCCAGTGCATGGGACACTGAGGAAGGAGGATGTCAGTCGGAGTCCAGCCTGGGCTAAAAGGGCAGGGCTGGAATGAAGATGAAGATGGCAAGGAGGAGAAGCAGACGCTCTGGCCTACGCATTCCCTCTGCCTCAGCCCCACAGCTTTCTGTGCAGCCACTCTCGAAGCCCGGCCGTTTGCTTCCAGTTTTTCCATGCTATTCCTCACTAAAGACACAACTGACTACTGAGTCAGCCAAGGAAAGACTTGATAACATTAGATGTGAGAGCATTTCTAAGATTACATAATAACCATTGACTGAAGGGTGGGTGAGGAATATTGAAACAAGAGTTGTCAAGCTGTAGGTATGCAAGAGTTCATTGTACCATTCCTCCTGTGTTTACATGGGCTTGGAACTTCACTAAGAATTAAAATGAAGCCAGTGAGATGGATTACCAGGTAAAGGTGCACGCCATGCCACTAAAGCCTAAAAACCGAGTTCAATCTCAAAGCCTTGCTGGAAAACACCAACTCCTAAATGTTGTCCTCTGACCTCCCCATCTATACAGCGGATTGTGAATGCTCACACCACACAAACATAAGTATATGTAATTCTTTAAAAATGAAAGGAATTGGGTCTGTGGGAACACCCTGGGCCTGGAATGCCACATTGAGAGGCCACTGCAGAGGGTTTGGGATCACTACCAAGCCCCAAGCCCACCCACCATCACCTATCAGGGTTATAAGAAAATGTCAGACAAACCAGATATGGGGGACAGTGCCAGCTTCAATAAGGCCAAGCTAAAACAAAAACAAACAAAAAAAACCTCAGACACAGGAAAATAGCCTGCAGACCAAAGCAACCATTGAACTAAAAAAAAGACGTGAAATTTCCTAAAAGCCTAGACTAACACTGCAGCCCCACCCCATCCCCATCCCATCATCTCTGAGACTCCTGGTGATGTGGAAGAGGAACCACCTGCAAGATGGACCCCAGCTACAAGGTGCACCGTGGACCTGGGCACTGTTCGCTGAAGCCACAGGCCCTAGTGTCTCTGAAGAGGGACTCTCCCACTAATCAAACTGCCAAATTTCACTGGTAATTATATTCACCTGGGATATTATAGAAAATTACTTGTATGATAGATGAAAATAAAACACACCTTGTGGCAAAAACAAACAAACAAACAAATAAATAAAGGGGTTAGAATGAAAAATGTGTCACTACTTGTTTCCCCTCTTATGTACATTAGAGTGACAGTTGGTTCTGTCAACTTATCTCAGAGACAAATCTGGGAAGAGGGAATCTTAACTGAGAAAACGTCTCCATTAGACTGGCCTGTGGTAAGGTCTGGGGTGTATTATCTTGATTAATGATCACTATGGGAGGGCCCGGATGATCCTGGACAATGCCAACCCTGGGGTGGGGGTGGGGGGCAGGTGACGCTCAGCTGTATAAGAGAGCATGCTGAATGAACGAGCCGTGAGGAGAAAGCCTGTATGCAGATTCCTCTGTGGCTTCTGCTTCAGTTCCTACCTCCAGGTTCCTGCCCTGGTTTCCATTCAGTGATGGACTGTGATATGAAAGTGTAAGATGAAATAAGCCCTTTCTTCCCCAACTTGGTTTTGGGCATGGTGTCTTATTAAAGCCATGGAAACCCTAACGAAGACAGTTAGCTTCATATAATATACAAACACATATATAGGCATTGTCCTGGTTACCTTTATATTGCTATGATAAAACACCGAGACCAAGACAAGATGTGGGGCTCACAGATTCAGAGAACTAAGTGCCCACGCCTGCCATGGCAGGGAGCATGAAGACAGGTGGCAGGTGCCAGGCGGCAGGCATGGCACTGGAACAGTAGCTGAGAGTCACATCCTGAACAGACCAGCACGAGGGAGGAAGAGTGAGTTGATTGGGAATAGTGTGGGTTTTTGAAATCTCACAGCCTACTCCCAGCAACATAGCTCTGCCAATGACCACACCTCCTAAACCTTCCCAAACAGTTCTACCAACTAAAGACCAAATATTTAACTAGATGAGCCTTTTGGGGACCATTCTCAATGAAACCGGCACAGGTATTTTCGGCTGAGAAGACAATTTGAAAGCTATCTTTGAGAACACACTATAAGGTCTACAGAAATCAAGTACATGGACATACTCTAAAAGACACAAAACCTCACAGAACCACATAGCTCAACCCTGGTTCATCCATGAACTACGCCACCAATTAACTCTAAGACCGTTCACCTTGTCTCAACCGTCACTTGAGAAACAAGGCATCTAGGGATGCTTTCAATAACAGCCCGAGAGTCTGCAGGAGAGCTGGCTAGCTCTATTAAACTCTGACACTTTGTACTTGGAAGCACCTGAGGATTTGGAGCAAAACAGTGATGTCTAAACTGTGATTCTGCACTGGAACATATGGTAGCTATACTGTTATACACTGCTGCACCAGGACAGAAAACAGAAAAATGCCAAAACGATTAAGTTAAAAGAAGCAAAGAACTACCACATTAATTCATATAAATGATGGATGAAGTTAAAAGAAGCAAAGAACTACCACATTAATTCATATAAATGATGGACAGAATGAAAAGCAGGACAATTATGTCAGAGGCATTAAAATGGCCATGAAAAATCAATAGTGCTAACTCTAAATCAATACACATGTTCCAAGCACATAATACTGACAGATGAGCTGGCGGTGCAGAGATAGTCCAAACCACCCGTCAGTCTAAACCTGCCTGTCAAATGATCTTGAACAAGGGACTGGCACTTTCCATCCCCTTTCTCACTCGCTCCGCATTTCCACGGTGGTCACGGAACAGTTCTAGACACCTGCGCCCTTAGATAGGAACCATCTTTACCAGCGTTACTTAGGCACTTATGAAGCTGTTGTATGTGCACAATACATTCCTACGGAAGACAAAGAATCTCAACCCTTTGTCAGGTCTGTAGCTCATGCCTGTGACCCCAGCATTCACGAGGTGCAGAAGGGAGGAACATGTGATTAAGACCAAAGTAAGTTAAAAAAAAGGGGGGGGGGGCGTAAACAGCAAGGCCAGGGCCTCCGTTCAATCCCCAGCAAGCATGCAAGGACCAAAGATGTCTCCATAAGGAGTGCATACAGAAGCTCACTGAGAACACAGATGGCTCGCTCGGTTCATAGAACAAGAAACACAAAAACCATCTTCAAAGCTCAAGTCTCGGAGACTTGGTGTCTACCAGATTGAGTCTATAAAAAGAATAGCAAAGTCTGCATGGTACCTTCAGTTTTAACCTGGTTCTCCCTTCTTCATCCAGCATCTCCTCGTCTTCAAATTCATCTTCATAATACTGAGGATCAAAAGGCCTACAAAATGTTTTTTAAAAAAGCTGTTAATTAATATTTCATAAAAAATACTGCCATAATACAGTTACTATAAGCCACATATTAAACATATTTTGAAACTCAACTTGAAAGAAGTATTCAAAATATACTAAAATTTAAAATTCTGATACTGATACACAGTACTTAAAATAAAGCACAAACAAGGCTAAACATTCTAATAGCTGGGTGTGGTGGCATATGCTTTTAATGCCAGTACTTAGGAGGCAGAGGCAGGCAGACCTGTGAGTTCCAAATTAGTCTGGTCTACATACTGAGTTCCAGTCCAGCCAAGGTTATATAATGAGACAATGTCTAAAAGAAAAAAATTCTCAATTTTTCATATTACATAAGTCTTTTTCATATTATATATAGGATGCGGCTTCCTACAATCATTTTCCTTGTGGGTTAAGCGTGTAAATGACCCAGGTGTCTGAGTGTCAACTTAAGAACCTCCATCAACGCGGCTTAATGACAGTGTGACAACAGCTGCTCCAGTGGCCGGCAGATCTCAACAGCTTCCTGCTGCAGTGCTGTTGGGCTGTAGGAGTTACTAAGCGCTTTGGGGACTTGGTGTCTGCGCATTCCTAAGATAGTATCAAACTCCTAGCAGCTGCTGCAGTCGGGAGGTCTCCCTAATGCTTTCTGTTGTGGGATGTTTGCTTAACTTTTTCAGACACATTAATGAAGTTTCCATTTCTCTGTTAGTCAACTCAATGAAAGTAAGCAAAACACATTCACGTATACCCCAATTTTTTTCTTTACTTTTAGTTTTGTTTTTTGAGACAGGGTTTCTCTGTTTTACAGCCCTGGCTGTCCTGGAACTCTGTAGACCAGGCTGGCTTCAAACCCAGAGATGTGCCTGCCTCTGCCTCCCAAGTGCTGGGATCAAAGGCGTGCGCCGTCATGACCACCTAAGACGCACCTATTTCTCGCCAACACCCAGAAGGCACCCTGATGTCCTCACCTGGGCTCTACGCTGAGGAAGTTGGGCAGTTTAACAAAGTATAAATCATTGCCCAAGTCCGTGTTCACTTTGGGGATCTCCACTTCTATTCTGGTCTCAGGTATCGGCTCCTCCTCCTGCTGATCCTGAGGCAAGCCATTTTCATCCTAGTGCAAGAAATGGAAGGTTAGAGCGTGGGGACCGGGTGACATCCCAGTCCAAGCTCCGTGTTTTATTACCCAAGAGAGCAAGAAACACTGTTTGGTTTTTATTTTGCTCTGTTTCATTTGAAACAGGATCTCACTCTGTCATCCAGGGTGGTCTAGAACTCACTACCTAGCCCACGCTGGCCTCAAATTCACAGAAATCCTCCTGCCTCCACCTACCCAGTACTGGGATAGTGAGTCCAGCAAGACCCATATTCAGATACTACCTTGGGGCTAATGTACCCAACCCCCCCCCCCCCCCCCCCCCCCCCGCACTATTCTTCTATCTCCGAGCGTCTCCGGAGAAGCAAGCAGCGTCCAGCTGCCTCGGTACAGAGCTTCTGTGATCAGCTGTCTGGCTCCCAGAGTGTGCCTGACAAATGTTCAACCCACACTTATACAGCCACTCTGACGGCATCAGAGAAGGCTAACCACACACGGTGAGTCCGAGGCCAGCCTGGGCTACATAGCAAGACCCTGCTTCCAAAACTAAACTTAAAAAATAAAAAGGAACGAAGGAAAAAGTGTTAATGCAGCACATATTTACTTTCATAAATAAAAAAACAATTAGGTGAAAGGTTCTCAAATCCTGGATGTCTCGCCCCGTGAGGCTGGGCACCTCATGGTAGCCGCACTCACTTCTCCTGGAACCAGACACTTCCTACAGAATCAAGAAAGTCTCTACTCGTTATAGTTTCATACTATAACTTAGTGAACGACTTCCTCTTCTTAGAGAGAGACCCTCCCCCTCTGAGCCTGTCTCCCTTGCACAGGAGCCAGCTCACTCTACTTTCACTTACCACAGGCTGTCCTGGAGTCGGGGGCTTATCTTCTCCATCACTCCCTGAAGATATGTCATCTGCACCTCCGAACAGATCCATGGTTCCATTGTTATCTTCAGCACAGAAGGGAAAACACAGAGTGTTAACACCTGGTCTTCATTTTAGCATCCCCAAGATTTCTGGGCCAGCTCCAGGAAATGGCATAAGCCCAAGTCTCTAGCATATGTGGAGAGAAAAGGGCACCGTGGCACGTGTGTGGACAGACGGGCGCTGTGGCACACGTATGGACAGACACATGTGTGGAGAGGCTTGCGCGCCACACACAAAGCTCCTCTTTCCCCTCCATCTCTGCATGCTTCTTCCATTCTCCTACTGGCCAAAGCCAGTTGTTTCTCCCGGGATAGATCCTCAAACTTGCGCTGACACATTCTACCTCAGCGTTAGCTTCCTACCTACCTATCTAGCCAGGTCCCATTCTCACAGGCAGAGCATCACTGAGGCACCCATCCAAACAATAACGTGTGTAAGCCAGCAAAGCAAGGTGAGGCACCGCGGCGAGGAAACAGGAAGACAGAGAAGCCATTACAGAGCCATCTGTCTAAACAAGCCAGAATTACTGGTAATCACGTGGTCTAGGATAAAACTGAGACTGAGTTAGAAAGGACACAGCCACAGGACAGTAAGGCAAAAGGTGACCAGAGTACTGGAAGTTCATTATATGACTTCCTGTTTAGGAAATGACCACACCTATGCCTCCTCAGTAGTCCTCTCTTAGTTCACGTCACCAGCCAGCCACTGTACACATACGCGGTTCACTTGTCTCACAGGTTGCATGCCCTCACCACCAGACAGCAAGCTGTACGAGATGGCTTAGAACAGTAGCAGTGTACAGCAGAGCCTCAGGAAACATCAGTGAGCAGTGGTCACAGCCTACCTCACTCTCACTTCTCTGTAAGAGGGTCTGCATCACCTCATTTTACACTTTAGAAAACAATTTTAGTAAAAAATCTGGGGGGGGGGGGTGGAGGGTGGCGCTAGAGAGAAGCCTCAGTGGTGAAGAGCACTGGCTGCTCTTCCAGAGGTCCTGAGTTCAATTCCCAGCAACTACATGGTGGCTCACAACAATCTGTAATGGAATCTGATACCCTATTCAGGTATGTCTGAAGAGAGCGACAGTGTACTCCTATACATAAAATAAATAATTCTCTAAAAATATTTTTTCTAAAAAAAAAAAAAAAGGAATCTACCAACCAAACCCATCAAGCCATCCAATTCCAAAGTCCACCATGGAACTACTAGGCAGACATTCAAGGTTTCCCTTTCTCTACAGTTGACCCTCTAAATATCTGCCTTAGTTACAGCATTCCTTAAGATAATTTATCTATGCCTTAGAGTATGCCTAATCACCACTAGAGTAACAGCTGCACATGGCCAAACATCTATCGCAATCACATCTGCTGTAACTTTCATAGCAACATCTGTACTGCGGGGTCACCTGCCGTTGGCAAATGCATCTCCGAGATGACCATGTGCAGCTCTACCTTTCCAACAACCTTAAAGCCACGCTTGTACGGTGACTTCCTCATGTACCCCACAGTCAGAGAGCACTCATGTAACGCTACACTAGTAGACGGAGAACAAGGCCAGTCAGTCCAGTTATCCTTTTTTTGTTGGGTTTTTTTTTTAGATTTGTTTTTTTCGAGACAGGATTTATCTGTGTAGTGCTGGCTGTCCTGGAACTCATTCTGTAGACCAGGCTGGCCTCGAACTCAGAAATCCGCCTGCCTCTGCCTCCCAAGTGCTGGGATTACAGGCGTGCGCCACCATTACCCGGCCAGTCCAGTTATCCTTCATCGGGCTGCAGCACGCTGTCACTTCCAAACTATCCAGAGGCTCAGCCCCATCGAGCTGCACAGAGGACACTGAGCGCTTACACACAGTCTTCTGTGAGTCATGCCGTCAAGGTCTGGCAGGACACTACAGTCAACAGCACAGAGAGCTGTGAACCAGACCTCTAACCAGACAAAGTAAAAGGGCTACCTTTGGGCACCTCAGCGTCGCTGTCCGCCTCTGAGTCAGATGGAATCGCATTCTTGCGCTTCATTCGTAAAACTTCGTCTTCACTGTCACTGCCTCTTGCGGATTCTAAGACAGCAAGAGTTAGAGGTGTACATAATCACATCCAGGCTTTACAGGGAAACCCTGCACCACTTATGCCACGTGATCTAGTGCAGCAATGAGCAGAAAAGAACAATGGTACATGTAAGCGTTTGGAAGTCAAAGAAGAAAACCTAGCCTGGCAAAGCCAGTGACGGTCGTCCTAGAGCTAATGAGGCTGAGGCACAAGGAGGCAAGAGCGTAGTGTAGTGATAGAACAGATCATATGTGATGAGGTTAGGCTAGCAACGTGGCCGTAAAATAGGTCTCATATCACACTGTCCTGTATCGTGATAACAGTAGTTAATAAATAAACAGGTCAACACAAACTGCACACAAACAAAAGGGTAGATGTGAATATGAAGGAATAGAAGAAACAAAAGTGAAAAGCAAGATAATAACAATGGGAATACAAGGGACCAGAGATGGCTCAGTGGTTGAAAGCGCTGGCTGCTTTTCTGGAGGACCTGGATTCAGTTCCCAGCAATGAGATGGTGGCTCACAACGAGCTGCAACTCCTGTTCCAGGGGACCACCCAACATCCCCTTCTGGCCTCCATGGGCACTGCGTGCACATGGTGCACAGACACGCATGCAGGGAAAACACCCATCCACATATGAAAAAAAAAATCTTTAAAAGGTGACAAGAACAGACCATGGCTGCGCCCAGCCGTCTGTACTGAGTCGCCCTGGTTCCCACGAATGTCTCACCTGACTTCTGGTCCTGCTCCTCCTCATCGTCTGAGTGCCTCCGATCTTCATCCGAGACTTGTGGCCTTTCATCATCCGAGTTCTGCATCTTCTCCTCATCGGACACCTGTGGCCGGTCCTCGTCGTCCGAGTTCTGCTTCTCCTCATCGTTGTCAGAAGCTACCGGATGCTCATCGTCAGAATTCCCCTTTTCCTCCTCAGACAGCTGGTGTCTGTCATCATCAGAAAGCTGGGCCCGGTCCTCATCGTCTGAGTTCTGCATTTTCTCCTCCTCCTCGTCATCGTCGTCGTCGTCGTCGTCATCGTCATCAGAGTTCTGGAGCTTGTCTTCATCGGACCCTGGCTCCCGCTCCTCCTCGGCGTCAGAGTTCTGCAGCTTTTCGTCATCTGACTGGTCACTTTTATCCTCCCCGTCCCATTTCTCATCATCTGACTGTGCTTTTTCAGAACCTTCTGCCTCTGAATGGCGGCTCTCTCCGTCCGACCTGGGGCCCTCATCCTCGTCATCGTTGTGGGCTTCAGAGCCACTGTGCTGATCCACGTCAGAGGGCTCATTATCCTCGTGGTCAGAGCGCTCAGAAGCCTCCGACCTATTATCTGACCGTTCAGAGTGATTGTCGCTGCCACTGTGGTGAGAGGCCCCCTCGTCCTCACTGTCGTCCCCAAACAGTTCCTTGTTGCTGGGCTGGCCGGCATCGCCTCTTTCATCTTGATCACTTTCGCTGCCAGAGGCATTGCTGCCGGAGGCTCCGTTATCCTGGTCAGAGTCCGAGTCAGACCCAGAATCGGAACCTGTGGGATCGTGTAAACACAAGGGAATATCAGTGGGGTAAAGGACCTTAAAAGTCTGACTCCATATGGTAAAAGACAAATAGGAACAGGCAAAACTGTTGAAGCCATCTTTCTCACTGTTCTAGAGACAAAGTTTCAAGAACAAGAAGATTCAGTTGAGAAAAATTAGCAGACTTGCAGTAAGCAGGCACAGGAGCCCATACCTATAATCTCAGCAACCCAAGAGGCTGAAGCAAAAGGATCAACTCAAACAAATCGAGCACCCCCACCCCCCCAGCTCACCCCCCCACCCATCCACTCCCCCACCCCCGCTACACAGTAAGTCATCCCAGGCCATCTTAGGCTACAGAATGACTCTGTTTCAAAAAGCTGAAATAAATAAATAAGTAAAGCAGAACTCTTCACGTTTTACCACACCCAGTGCCCCTGCCACTGCCTAGTTCTCACACATGAAATAAAATGGTAAGCAGCCCTACATTCCGGTACAGGGAGCACCATTTGGTTCAGAGTGACTGTCACTGCCACTGTGATGAGAGAGCCCTCCTCCTCCTCCTCCTCCTCCTCCTCCTCCTCCTCCTCCTCCTCCTCCTCCTCCTCCTCCTCCTCACTGTCATCTCCAACAGTTCCTTGTTACTGGGCTGTCCAGAATCGCCTCTTTCATCTTGATCACTCTCTTGACCAGCAGGTAGTGGTCCCTGTACCAGAAATGCAGCAGAAGAAAAAACACGCAGAGCCTAGAGTATTAAGTATAGGAAAAAAGAGAAATTGTGCACGGTCCCATCGGAACACCGCGTGTGCATTATGGAGTTCTAGAAGAATGTAGTGAGTGTTAGTTTGTTTACAAACCCAGTTATCTTGTGAGTATGCTTTTGTTTGAATCCCAGGTGTGGGCTATGGGCTGCTTCAGCTTGCCCGCAGCTATTAACTAATGAGTGTCTCCTGCTCTAGGAGAAGCATGGTTTTTGCCAGATGGTTTAATTCTAGGGTCTCTGGAGAGGGTATAAACACAGAGCCCCAAGAGAGTGGGGGGGCACCCCGAGAAAGCTGCTGCTCGTGGCTGCTGTCGGTTTGTTAAGTAACTGTAAATAAAGTGAGCAAAGAGACGAAAGGAAGAAGTTGCAGATACCCCGACGAAAGAGACTGGACTGGCCCCAAGAAACAGGATGCCCCTAATCAGTAGGAAGTAGCCGAGAGGTCTGCACCCCCTTTCCCCCTTTTCTAACCTTCTTTCTCTCCTACCTAGTGTTGGGGGGCGGGGGTTTAGAAGGGATCGGAGTGGAAAAGGGTTGGAAGGGAAGAAGAGGAATAAGAACCCAATCGAATAATAAAACAAATATGCCAAGAGAAGAAAGTAAAACCTAAAGAAATAATGACCCAAATAGAAGGAATGTACACATCCAAGAAATTTAATTAATGCCATATTGAAAAATCTTAAGGAATCTACAGCTAAACATATCAAGTTGTCAAAAAGAAAGAACGAACAGAAAGAAAGAAAGAAAGAAAGAAAGAAAGAAAAAGAAAGAAAAGAAAAGAAAAGAAAAGAAAAGAAAAGAAAAGAAAAGAAAAGAAAGAAAAAACTTGAAAACAACAAAAAGAATTGTCTCATACAAGGGACCCTCTATAAGGATGACAGCTGGGGGGGGGGGGGAGGATGACAGCGTGTTTTTCATCAGAAACCACAAAAGCAAATGTGGAAAGGGAAATGCTGCCCAACAAGAACGTGTTTTCTTTTTGTAGTTCGGACAACAGGGCCTGGCAGTGCAGGCCAAGAGCATGAGCCCTAAGCCATGACTCAGCCTAAGAGCTTTGTCTTTGTATCTTGCAACTATGCTTCAAAGAAATTTAAATAATTGAAAGGGCTTTAGGAATCATAGAAAATGTTTTTGGATGAATGAATGAAAGTGAAAACATTACACCAATTCTTAGGGGACAAAAGGAAAGCAGTGTTACTCAAAAAAAAAAAAAAAAAACCTACATTAAAAGGAAACATCTCAGTCAATGGCCTACCTTAACATCTTAAGAGATCAGAAAAAGAAAATAAAGCCCAAGCCAGGCAGCGGTGGTGAGCACCTGTAATCCCAGCCCTCTGTAGGCAGAGGCAGAGGCAGAGGCAGAGGCAGAGGCAGAGGCAGAGGCAGAGGCAGAGGCAGAGGCAGGCGGGTCTCTGAGATCAAGGCCAGTCTGTTCTACAGAGCAAGTTCCAGGACAACGAGAGCCACATAGAGAAAGTCCTGAAAAACAAAAACAAGAAACAAAAAGAAAAGAAAAAAAGCCCAACATAGCAGCAGCAAGGGAACAGAAAAGAAAATGGAAAAACAGTAGATAATCAATAAAACCGGTGGTTGTTTTTTTATTCTCCATCAAATAGGTTCTTATAGTCTCAGCTGGCCTGCCTGCAACTTGTGCCAATCCTGCCTCTTGTCTTTTGAGTGTTAAGATTTAGAGATGCACCATCATGCCTGGCTAACAGCTCATTCTCTAAAAACATTAACAAAATTAAACCTTTAGGCAGACTGCCCAAGAAAAAAAAAGCAAGACTCAAATGACTAAAGTCAGGAATGCAAGCGGGGATGCCATTATAGACCTTTCAGAGACAATGATTATAACCCATAAATAATGCTAGAAAGCTAGACAACGACCCTTCTGGGGTCAAGAGCAATATCTACTTTTGAAAGTCCCATTCAACATCTTAAAGAGAGTACCAGCCAGAGCAACGTAAATAAATAGGTAAGAGAAAGAAACCGTATATCTGGGGCTGGAGAGATGGCTTATAGGTTAGGAGGGACTGACTGCTCTTCCAGAGGTCCTGAGTTCAATTCCCAGCAACTACATGGTGGCTCATAACCATCTGTAATGGGATCTTGATGCCCTCTTCTGGTGTGTCTGAAGACAACTACAGAGTACTCATATACAAAATAGGTAAATAAATCAAAGATGACGAAAAAGAGGAGGAAGAGGAAGAAAGAAAGACAGACAGACAGATGCCGAGTGGCGGTGGCGTACACCTTTAATCCCAGCACTTGGGAGGCAGAGGCAGGTGGATTTCTGAGTTCGAGGCCAGCCTGGTCTACAAAATGAGTCCCAGGACAGCCAGGGCTACACAGAGAAACCCTGTCTCGAAAAAAACAAAAAACAAAAGAAAGAAAGAAAGGAAGGAAGGAAGGAAGGAAGGAAGGAAGGAAGGAAGGAAGGAAGGAAGGAAGGAAGGAAAAAATTGTACAACTATCTCTAATCACTACGGCATGGTTTCACATGTAGAAAACCCTAAAGGAGCCACAAAAACTACTATTGGCATCAAGATAGCACCAAGTCACAGGATCAATAAAAAAAAATATGAAGTAACTACTAGCTGAAAGTGGAAGTACACCTATGTAACACCAGCACTCACTGAAGTAGGGGAATCAGGAGTATAAAGCCAAAAAAGGCAGCATACACAGCAGATCCTGTAGAAGAAAGAGTGGAAAAGGAAGGGAAGGAGGGTGGGAGGCAGACAGACAAGCCGACAGGCCTACCAAGTTCTACCCTGCCACATCGATAGCACTTCAAGACCAAGTGCAACTGTCACGGACAGTACACCTGACCTGGACGTCAATCTTAGCACATCCACTAACTCAATGGTAAAATGGAAGAAAACTACTATGACCTTCAAAGAAGTTTTAAAAAGGAAGAAGGGGGGGGGGGAGTTAAGAACTGTAATCATCTGTACACTGTACCTCCCTGTGCTATGGGGTTGCTATGAGAAAGCACTACAGGTACATCTCCCTAAACGATGTTTTTCAACTGTGGATCCAAAAAGCACTAAGCATTAATGTAAGCTGGGGGAGGGAGGGGGGGAAGGGAACCTGTCTTCTCATGATTATGTCCCCAACACCCAGTGGGGTAGCTAGGAAATGACAGGGATCCTTTTTTACTGAGTAAAAAGTCTCATGGAAAACACAGGAAGGTGTACACAGAATTGTGCCTCGAAGACACGGAGAATAAACTAAGAGAAAAGCACGCTAGCAAAAGCTGCAGGACAGGAATTAGTGTACAGTCATATCCCGGGCTCATCCTGAGCAGAGCCATCACAGGGAGTCAGTTCTCTGTATTTCTCACTGGAGTACTTACATACAAACAAGAGTTGTCGACAACTGAGGGAAGGGGCAAGGAATATGACACGTATACAGGTGAATTTGGGCCTGGAGGGCTGCAAGAATTCTGAAGTTCACCTCGGATCTTCCCTCATTCTCCTCCTATTCATATCTCAAATTCAGATATTCGTAGACCTGTGCCAGAAATCCCCCCAGGAACCATAATTCATTTATTCATCACCAAATCCTCTGTCACTCCTCTTCAAACACCCCACAAGCTTCCCCATTCTTACATGGCAGACAAGGAAACTGGCTTTCTGCACAGGCTCGCCAAGGGCACCCATCTCCAGCGCGTAGTCCTCCTGTATAGCTCCAATCTGATCCCTCCCAAGACCCTTCAAGAGCGTCTGCACTCTCCCATCAACGCGCTCTTTCACACCGGGCGTTATCACGCCCGATGGGCAGTTGAACAGGTCTCCACTTATTCACTGCCACCCCTTCAATCGGCCAGGTGTGCACGGAGGAGCGCAGGCCACATGTCCTCCCTTCTGCTCCCCCACGAGCCCAGGCTGGTCCCTGACCCTCCAGGCACAGACTCCGCGCCGATCTCACACGGGAGAGGCTGGCACCGCCGGGCATGCAGGGGGCGCTGGGCAAGAGCGTGGGGGCATCACGTTGCCCGGCGCCGCGCCTCCGGCCGGAAAGCAACCCGACACCCCATGCGCCCATCCGTGGAGCTCGCCCGCCCGCCGCACCTTTGCGCTCGGCCTCGCTTTCAGCTTCACTCCCGAAGAGATCTTCCATGTCCGCCATAGCAGCTTGGTCCGCGGCCTTGGCCTGGCCCGCTCGAGCCTACTTTACGGCCGGAGTCTTCCAAGCACGACGTGTCGTAAAGAGCCGCACAAAGACCTACTTTGCCTCTGTGACCTAGTTTTCTCCAGCTCCGGGCGGGCCCCGCCCCCCAGAGTGTCTGTGCTCGCCCGCTAGCCCGTTAGCCTGCTCGCGCGCCACGCTGAGCTTGGGATGCCGGGCAGATTTGTTTACGATCTGTCAACTGAGGCCAGGTTTCTTAAAAATAGTTGAGGGCGGGTGTGGTCGCTCTGCACTGAGTAGGCAGATCTCTGTGAATACCAGGCCAGGTTCGTCTACATACCGAGTTCAGGCCCGCCAGCCAGCCATGGCTACACACGTAGCAAAAAAATTAAAATAAGTCATTGAGAGCTCTATCCTAGAGTGGTGGTGCACTCCTGTAATCTAGCACTCTAGAGGCAAAGGGTCAGAAACTCAAATTCATCCTCAACTGCATAGTAACTTCAAGAGCAGTATGGGATCCTTGAGAACTCCCACCCCTTTAAAAAAAAAAAAAAAAAAAAAAAAAAAAAAAAAAAAAAGACCTGATGAGCTAGCTTGTAGGTAAATGACTTCAAGACTAAAGATCTGGTTTCCAAAAACCCAGCACCTACTTAAACTTGGGCATGGCTTCCAGCTATCAGGTTCAATAAAGGACCCTGTCTTTAAAATGCTGGATGGTGGTGGCGAGGCCAGCCTGGTCTAAAGAGCTAATTCCAGGACATTCAGGGCTATACATAGAGATTATGTCTCTCAAAAAGAGAGGAGAGAGAGAGGGGAGGGAGAGGGGGAGAGGGAGAGAGAGAGCACAATCCAGAAATACACTTGAAATTGGCCTTTTGCCTCTAGGCACAAGCTCAGTACAGAGCTTGCCTATTATGAGTGAGGGCTCAAATTCAATCTGCATAAAAGATTTTTATGGACTAACAATTCCAACACAAGGGGCTGGAGAGATGGCTCAGCGGTTAAGAGCACTGACTGCTCTTCCAGAGGTCCTGAGTTCAAATCCCAGCAACCACATGGTGGCTCACAACCATCTGTAACAGGATCTGATGTTCTCTTCTGGTGTGTCTGAAGACAGCTACAGTGTACTCATATATATATACACACACGCAAATGTGTGTGTCTGTGTGTGTGTATTAAATCTTTAAAAAAATTCCAACACGGGAGGCTGAGGCAGGAAGACAACGGAGAATCTGAGGCCAGCTTGGGCCACAAAAACAGCCTGGATTATGGAGAAGGATGAAGCTTCAAGTAGTTTTAGGTTAGTTTCTGGCAGTATTTGCTCATTTCTGATCTCTTCTTTAAATTACTATTAAAATACATTTATTTTTTAACATGCATGGCTGTTTTACTTTGCATATATGTGCACCTGGTGTCTGAAGAGGCCAGAAAGAGGCATCAATCCCATCACCTGAGACTGGAGTTGGAGGTCATTGGTAGCTGCCACGTGAGCGCTATGAATCAAACCTAGGTCTTCTTGAAGAGCAACCAGTGCAGCCTTGCCAGTGTTCATAACCACAGAGCCATCTCTCCAAGTCTCCATTTCTAAGCTTTTTGATTTTAGAATTATAGCTAAGGGATTGTGGATCAACAACCCTATAAGAAAGATGGGTGTGTTTCTCAACGTGTGGGTTGCACTTTCCTTAAAGTTCCTTTTCTCTTCAAAAATATATTATGATTTATAAAAGTAGCCAAAAAAACTTACGAAGTAGCAATAGAAATAATGATATGGTTGGGGTCACGACACATGAGAAACCATATTAAAGGGTCGAAGCACTAGGGAGCTTGAGAACCACTGCTAGAAGATATGTCCTACTATATTACTGTTTTTATGTGTGAAAAATGGGAGGAAATAGAGAAGCTAAGTGCCTCTTAATGGCATAGCCAATATGATCTTCTTGGCCATAATGTAAATAATCACTTAAAATTCATCAGGAGCGTTTGACTTGTGTTAGGGCTATGGGGTTTGTCATGTCAGAAACAAGGCTGATCTAAGACTCAGGGCCCTCTAAGTGCTGGGATGATAAGCACTTAACATTTAACTTATTTTATTTTATAGACGGTATCTACATGAGATTTGAAGACTGGCTTTGAATTCTCTTTGTGGCTGAAGTTGACCTATTGAACTTCTAAGATCTTCCTTCCTCTTTAAGTGCAAAGAGTGGATTAGAGTCACTTCACCTGGTTTGGTGTTTGACTTTTAAAACATAACAAATATATATCTATAACTGTAGTAAATAATACATCCCAGGTGAATTTTTAATATGATGCTGGGCTTCTCAAGAGAGCAAATGGTAATAAATAAATCAGCTGGGTGCCTTTAATCCAAGCACTTGAGAAGCAGAGGCAGGCAGATCTCTGAGTTCAAGGCCATCTTGGTCTGTGGAGTGAGTTTCAGGACAGTCAGGGCTACACAGACAATATCAAAAGGCAAAACATTTTTTTTTAATTCATCTAAGATATATGGTTAAGGAAGAATATTTTGGTTTTTTTTTTAATTTGGCTTTTTCGAGACAGGGTTTCTCTATATAGCCCTGGCTGTCCTGGAACTCACTCTGTAGACCAGGCTGGCCTCGAACTCAGAAATCTGCCTGCCTCTGCCTCCCAGAGTGCTAGGATTACAGGCATGCGCCACCACCACCCGGCTAAGGAAGAATATTTTGAATACCATACATACATGTAAAGCTACTGTTAAAACTCTGTGAGCTGGGCACAATGGCACATCCCAGTACTTGGCAGGCAGAGGCAGGTAGATCTCTGTGAGTTCAAGGACAACCTGGTCTACAGATCGAGTTCCAAGACAGCCAAGATGGCATATTGAGACCCTGTCTCCAAAGAGCAAAAAAGGAAACAAACCTCAAACCCCAAACCTCTGTGTGATGTGTTATATAAAGATAAGGAGAGAAGGAATATGTTCTATGGGGGTGTGGTGAGTGGGGGAGGGGATGTCTCGATGGGCCCATGCCAAGGCATCCCTTCCCGCTGAAGGACCAGCCACACAATGGTATAATGGTATAGTATAGAATAGAGTTTATTCAGGACATGTGGAGGGGAGTTAAGAGGGTAGTACAGGTAGAGAGAGGTAGAGAGAGAGAGAGAGAAAGAGAGAGAGAGAGAAAGAGAGAGAGAGAGAATAAAGAAGTAGAGACCTGTCTAGAGCACGTGGAAAGAGGGGGGAAGGGAATGGAGAAGGGAGGGGGAAGAGCTAGAGCCAGAGCGGAAGCAAGAGAACAAGAGAGGGAGGAGGGGCAAGCAGCCTCTTTTATAATTGGGTCAGGCCTACCTGGCTGTTGCCAGGTAACTGTGGGGTGGAGTTTAGACAGAATTCTAACTCTGTGTATAGCGCAAAATTGACCAATTGTTTCCAGGAAAGCTAGCCAGCCCATCAGTAGAAGCTGGAAATGACGGTTGCCTCCTGAGAAGGAACCGTAGGATAGGCGGGGAGAAACGCCATCATTCATTAACGTTTTTTTAAAAAAGATTCATTATTTCTCTCTCTCTCTCTCTCTCTCTCTCTCTCTCTCTCTCTCTCTCTCTCTCTCTCTCTGTGTGTGTGTGTGTGTGTGTGTGTGTGTGTGTGGGCTTGTCTCTATATGTACTACCAGTAGAAGCCAGTAGAGGGCATCATATCCCCTGGAACTGGAGTTGTGAACCACTTAAAATGGATGCTAGGACCCAACCTCAAATCCTCAATATAGTATGGGCTGATAACTGCTGAGCCATCTCTCCTGCTCCACTACTGCCTTTTTTTAAATGCCCTCTGGGTTTTGTATAAAGCATCCTCTAAAATTAAAGTCAAATTTAGAAATAATAAAAAGTTACCAAATGCCAGTGGTGCCTTAATTAGCTCTGGGTGCAAAGATTTTCTTTTGTTCTGTTTTCTACATTTTCCTACATGTGGCATGCTGGTTAGGGTTTTGTCAACTTGGCATTAGCTAGAGTCATCTGGAAAGAGACACCCTCAAATAAAAATATGCATCTATCAGACTGGCCTGGAGGTAAGTCTGTGGGGACATTTTCTCCAGTAGTGATTCATGTGGGCGGTCCCAATGCATTATGGGTGGCACCACCCCTGGGCAGGGAGCTATGAGCCACACTCCTCATGAATTCCACTTCAGCTTCTGCCCTGAGTTTCTGCCCTGATTTCCCTTCAAGATAGAATGTGGATGTGAAGCTAGTTTCCATATGGAAGACTTTTCTGGGTATTTAGAAACAGACAGAAAATACACTTCCCAAAATTAAGTTTAAGCTTTTGTTCCAAAATAATGACAATTATTCTACCCTTAACCTTCATTTTTTTTCTCCACTGCCGCGTATCACCTGGGTTTTTAGAAGGTTCGATTGTTAACTTCAAAGCCCTGGTAAATTCCCTATGTAAATGAGAGTTTGGACTAGGAAAGATAAATGTGGAAAATGTTTGGGTACACTTCCAGTGAAAATGCGTATTGATGTGAAGAAAAAAAAGAAGAAAAATACATCAAACAAGAATGTTATTAAATCAGAAAGAATTTCTTAGGAGAGAAATAAAGATGGATCTTTTGTTCGTTGGGAGCTTTCTCCTCCACCGCAAAGGGGCTTGGAAGGAGGCTGGGTTTAGTTACTTCCTGACTGTTGAGGGTTACCAGGGAGCTATGTCCTGGAAAGACCTCGGCCAGCAGGCAGGATGAGGTCAGCAGCTGCAGTAGCAAAGGGAGGAGGAGACTTAGCAGAGAGGAACCCGCGGAGGAGGCGGGGCCGACGACGAGAGGAGAGTGACAGCTGTAAGGATACCAAGGAAACCCAGTACCGGGAAGGAGAGACCAAAGGACAATAAATATGGGGGAAGGAGAGGAAAGAACGTCTTTAAAGTGCCTAATGAAATCGTGGTGTTTGGGAGGGCTGGGAGAGGAGGGGAAGAGAGAGAAGGTTCAGTGGTTAAGAGAAGGTAGCGCTGTATGTGTGTGTGCATGTGTGTCTGTGTGTGTCTGTACCCCCTGACTGGGCTCAGTAAACTAGGCTCATCTTGAACTCTGGTGGAACACGCCTTTAATTTCAGCACTCAGGAAGCAGAGGCAGGCAGATCTCTGAGTTTGAGGCTAGCCTGGTCTACAGAACAAGCTCCAGAACAGCCAAGGGCTATACAGAGAAACCCTGTCTCACTCCCACCCCCAAAATGGTATAGAGACAAAAGCGGGAGAACACTTCCCAACTTCTAAAACATGAAGGAGAAAGTCAAAGCCAGGGAAGATTGGAGGGAGACAGGGTTTCTGTGTGTAGCCTTAGTGGTCTTGGAACTCATTCTGTAAACTACGCTGGCCTTAAACTCAAGAGAGATCCATCCTGAATGTTAGCATTTCCGCCTGACACACCCAACAGTTACCTAGCAACAGCCAGGTAGGAGCTTGGCTTGCTATAAAAGGACAGCAAGTGCTCTCTCTCCTCTCTCCCCACCAATCGCCCCCCATGTGTTCTTGGCCGGCCTCAGCCTCTTCTCTTCTTTCTCTCCTCTCTCTGTCTTTCTCAGTACCCACACCCCTCTTCCCTTGTCCCAAATAAACTTCATTTTCTACTAGACCTGTCATATGGCTGATATCTTAGGGGAGATGGCTCAGCGTGGGCCCGCTAAGCCCCAGCTAAGCCCCAGCCCCCCATCATGTAGCCGCATTGCATTACAAAACATGTCTCTGAGTGCTGAGACTAAAGGCATGCACCGCCACGACCTGTCAAGCATGACCAGCTCCTGAGACAGTTCTCTCACTCAGGCCGTGAGGCAGACAGATATCTGAGTTAAAAGGGCTGGCCTGGTCTACAGAGATCCAGGACAGCCAGGCCTACACATAGAAACCCTGTCTCAAAAATAAATAAATAAGTAAGTAAATAAATAAATAAACAAGTAAATAAATAAATAAATAAATAAAGTAGACTTTGCCCTAAAACAAAACTGAAACATTCTTCTTACAGTGACACCACCCAGATCAAATCTGTCTGGTGTATTTCCTTATTTAACTGGTTATTTTAGAATCCTGCGTAAACACAGAGATGCCATCTCAGCAGAGGGTGGGAACTGGTGTGCCTGCTTGGCTGGCCCTGTATATTTCCTCTCTCTCAGGCGTCAGTCACTAGGAGGAGACTGGCATCAAGCCTCAATTACAAAAGCTTTGAATGCTTAATAGTAATGTGGCAAAAGGCCACAAGAGGGTGATAGCTCTTGGTTTTGTTGTTTTTTTCTGGTGGGTTTTGTTTTGTTTTAAGAAAGCCTCTTTAAAGGCTCATTTTGTAGTCCTCGCTAACCCGGAACTCAAGATCCTCCAGCCTCAACCTCCAAAAACTGAGATTACAGGCAAATACCACTACATCTGACTGTTGATTCAGTTTTAAATAACAATTGCTACAGTTTTAGGAAAATGTAAAATGGAACACTTCCCCTAAAGAGTCCACGGAAGGTTTTGTTTCCTCGACTGGAATTTATTTCCTTACTTACCAGGAAATGACAGTTGGGGATAGTCCCTTACCTTTAATGGGTGTGACATTTTAGAGTAATTATGATTCATACTGGTGTGTGGGGTAAATTCTCAGCTTTCAAATGTGGGAACATATGAGTTTGTATTGCAGCTGCATTTGTGAATACTGAGGATCAAACCAGGGCCTTGAACACAGGAAGGTTCTCTCCCAAACAGGCTACATCTGCACAAGCCGTTATCTACTACTTAGTGGAGGAATAGATTATAATCTTAGACTTAAAATAGCAAGAAAAACTAAGCAAAGGAAAATAGAGTACAGATGATGCCACTACACCCATAAATCTTTTGGTAACTATGTTATTCATTACGAGTTATTTTTCTAGAGAGAATCAAGTCTTTAGACACCAAAAGACACACACACATCAGACCCCATTACAGATGGTTGTGAGCCACCATGTGGTTGCTCACACCATGTGGGAATTGAACTTAGGATCTCTGGAAGAGCAGCCAGTGCTCTTAACCACTGAGCCATTTCTCCAGCCCAAAGCAAGTAAATCTTTTAAAATTTACTTTTATTGTACATGAATGAATTTTTTACTTACATGTATGTACGTGTACCACACACCTGCAACACCTAAGGAGACCAGCCCTTAAAAATTAATTTTGAGGAAAAAAAGTGACAAATATGCAAATAAATGCACAATGAAACTTTCTCTTTTTAAAAATGATTTTTTAAGATCATTTTAAGATTAATTTATTGTGCATACAGCAGTTTGCCTGTGTGTATGTTTGCTGGCCAGAAGAGGGCACCAGATCTCATTATAGGTAGTTATGACCCATCATGTGGTTGCTGGCAACTGAACTCAGGACCTCTGGAAGAGTAGCCAGTGCTCTTAACCTCTGAGTTGTCTCTCTAGCCCAACTTTCTCCATTTTGTTTTTTTGTTTGGTCATTTTGTTTTGTTTTGTATTTTGTTCTGTTTGTTTGTTTGTTTTTTGTTTTGTTTTGTTTTGTTTTTGAGACAGGGTTCAATTGTGTAGTTCTGGCTGTCCTGGATCTTATTCAGCAGACCAGGCTGACCTCAAATTCAGAGATCTGCCTGCCTCTGCCTCATAGTGCTGGGATTAAATGCCTGTGTTGCTGCCACCTGGCCAGAAAATGTTCTTATAATCAGAAATTGAAAGGAACAAACAAACAAAAACATGGAGAACTGTTCAAATACCAATATCACAAATACACATATACCACAAACAATATATACACATACTTATGCCCAAACATACCACATACCACACACACATATCACATACCATACACGGCTCACATATGTCACAAAAATGCCTTGTACTAATTTTTAAAACTTTGTTTACATTTTCTTTTGTGTGTGTTTATGTGCACGTGCACACAAATTAGTCACAGTACACCTGCGAACATGAGAGAGCAGCTGTTGGGAGTCATTTTCTACCATGTATGATCCAGAGAGCCAGCTTGGGTCGTTGAGTTGGGTATCGAGTGCGTTGCCGGTAGGCTGAGGCCTCTCAGCCCCCTTCCGTTTCGTGTTGGGAAGTGCATGTGTAAGCACACACGTGCACATGAAAACCTCTGAAAGGAAACAAGGCAAAGTGTGTCACATGGTTTTGATTGACGGGGATTCTGAGTAGTTTGAGCTTTTTGTCTTAATTTTCACTGCTTTTCTGATACATCTTTTTCTGCCTCTCAGAGATAATGGGGGCGTCACTTTTATTGACATGGTCAAAGATCTTTTTAAGATTTTTTTTTGTTATTATTTATACAAGTACATTGTAGCTGTCAGACACACCAGAAAAGGGCATCCCATTTCAGATGCTTATACACTACCATGTGGTTGCTGGGAATTGAACTCTGGACCTCTGGAAGAGCAGTCTGTGCTCTTAACCACTGAGTCATCTGTCCAGGCCCCAAGATCTTGAAATAGTAGGGAAATATCTTTCCTGTCTGTGACTTCATCAGCTACTGCTGTGCCCTATTCTAATTTGTATTTATTTTTTACTTGATGAATTTTACTTTTATTTTTCTTTAAACAGGGAATCCCTCTGTAGGCCAGGTTGGCCTTGAACTCATAGATTCTCCTGCTTCAACCTCTGAAGTGCTATTACCCACATCTGGGTAATAGATGTGAGGCACCACTTGGTGCCATACATGTCACATGATAACGCAACTATGCCCTCAGACCCCAAGTCTTTTTTTTAGTCATGTGCATATGCATATGCATGGGTATGTGCCTGAGAATGTGAGTGCAGTGCCCACAGGATCCAGAAGAGGGTGTCCAATCCCATGGAGCTAAGCTACAGGTGGTGGTAAGTTGCCTGATGTGGGTTCTAGGAACTGAATTAAGGTCTTTCACAAGAGCAGTAAATGTGCTTAAAGCCCCAACCATCTCTCCTCACCTTCCCTATGTTTATTCAGATTATTGTTTAAAACAAAACAAAACAAAACACCCCAAAACAAAAAACAAACCTCTTCCTCTTCCCTTTCCCCGGCCATCCCCCGCCCCATTCTCTTCTCTCAGCACAGGCTATTATGTGCTTAGAAAGGGTGATTTTTCTAAAACATGTGATCAGAATGTGATTAGGGAAATCCGTGTGTGTATGTGTTGCCAAAAGATGAATTATCTTCAAATACCCCTTCCTTCTCTGTTCACGGCAAGCAGAGGAAGAATGTGTGTGCACCGTGCTTTCCTGCCTGTAACAATTATCTGAACATATCACTGTGTGGGGGTGGGGTGGGAGGGTGGGGGAGGAGGGCCTGAAGAATATATTTTGAACTGTCAGAAAAGCTTTTCTCTGGGACTCTGAGATTACAGAGTCGTCAGATGTTGCAATTGTTATGTTTCTGAAGTGTCTCTGGAGACGTCCTGTGGGCCATGCTGATACACACCTAAGACCCCAGCCATCCATGAGGTGGGGAGAGGGCAGGAGAATCCCAATGTTAAGGCCAGCCTGGGTGACCTAGCAAGACTTTGCCTCAAAGTTAAAGAAGCCGGCAGTGTAGCTCAGTGGTTGAAAACTGGCCCAGCATTCCTGAGGCCCTGGCTCGGACCCATAGCACTGGGCAGAAAGAACAGAATCTAGGCTACGTGTACAAAGCAGAAAGGACTGAAACGTAGGAGGGGGGTCAGCAAAGACTTTGAATTCTGAAGTCTTCTTTGTTCTAGAGTTTCCAGGCAAGGTCTGCTTGCTCATTCAAGGCCCCACCCCACCCCGTCCCGGAACCCCAGGCCCCTCGAGTTCTTCCTTCCTTCTTGATCGCCCCAGCCAGTCCTGACTTTGCCTCTTATCTTTGTGTTTTATCATACACTGGCTATGAGCATTATTACAACTTAAAGGAGAGAGGCTGTCTGCTTTTGCTTTGTGTCCGCTAAACATTCCAGGGTCACTATAGACGATTCCTAGGAGTTTGTTAAATTAGTTTGAAATCCAACATCTAAGGAAATTGAAAAGAACACAAAAAAGTTATTTTCTTAGAGAAAGCATATTGCAAAGGATAAGATGGGGGTTTTTAAAAATACATAGGCTCAAAAAGGAAAGCATCAAAGATAGAAACATTTCAGGAATAGGCTGCTGTTTTATTTGCTTGTGGCTGACCACAGTTTGGTGGCTGAATTCAGCAGAAATGTGACCACTCGCAGTGTGGAGGCTGGAAGCTCAGTCTCCCTGCTGGAGGAACAGCTTCAGCAGAGCTGCCTGCCTTCCAGCAGAGCTCAGGAGAACCTGGTCCTTGTGTTGGGCTCCTGATAAGGTCCGCACTGTCTGGCTCCTGGCCACATCAGTAGAATCGCTCTGCAGTCTCATTCACTGCCTTCACCTCCTCAGTGTCAACTCCCATCCCCCACCCCCCACCCACCCCCACCCTGCTTCTACCACCTAAGGGTGTACGCCATTGTATCTATGGCCCACCTCAAAGCTCTTGACTTAACCACTTATCCAGTGGGTTTTTCTTGCTATGTAGGTCACATTCACAGATCACGAGGGTAAGGATCTTGGCATGAAGCCTTTCTCTGAATCGCAGGAGAGTCTAGGCTTGCTCTCCAGCCCCCTCTTTCCCTTCTATGTAAAGATTAAAATTCCTAAAACAGCTGATTCTAATAACTTCATGACTAGGTCGGTTGGGACAAATAGACGTTTAAAGCTGTGTGATTGAGCATGAGGAAAATACCAGAAGACTGTATTCTCAGCTGTGGAACCCAGCAAGATCAGTAGCAGATGGCACTGAGAGACGTGACACACTCAGAGTCGAACTTGGTGAAGTCTCACTCTGCAGATCCAGGCTACCCCATCGCCCCAAGAGTGGCAAGGAGGTTCCAGCATTAGAAGACACTATTGGGGAATAACCACTGCTGTTTATAACCGAGGGAGTCTTCTTGCTCTCAGCGGTTAAGTGGGGAGAGTGTTGGCCTAGCCAGGTTTTCCATAATGCCCTGCTTTGCAACAGATTCTGAGATTCCAGGCTAAGACCGGCACACAGATGCGGCTGCTCTCCTGCTGTCACTGTTATGTAATTCCTACCAAGAGTGAGGGACTGGGGCCATGGTTCTGCAGATGAAAATAGGATTTTATGCAATAGGAAAGTAACGAACAATATATTCTGTGGGAAATGAAAATATGTCAGTATTTCATAACTTTAAAAGGCTAGAGTGGAACACCATTGGGCAAGGTAAAAATGTGAACTTACATGGGCAAGCCTGGATTTGCGGTGTAGATGGGTTTTAGCTCTTGGTATACTAATACGGCACACTGTATCCTGGGAGAAGAAGGCAGGCATTTTAACTTTCTTGCCCTGTAGATGAGGAAAATAAGTGTCTTTATCTTCCTTAAGGTAGAAAATTGAGGTCTTATGCTGGCTACAAAAAGTGTGCCAGTAAGAAATGTATACGCAGGGCAGTAGTGGCACATGCCTTTAATCCCAGCGCTCAGGAGGCAGAGGCAGGTGGCTATCTGAGTTCAAGGCCAGCTTGGTCTACAGAGTGAGTTCCAGGACAGCCAGGGCTACACAGAGAAACCTTGTCTTGAAAAACCAAAAAAAGAAAAAAAGAAAAAGAAAAAGAAGAAAGAAAGAAAGAAAGAAAGAAAGAAAGAAAGAAAGAAAGAAAGAAAGAAAGAAAGAAAGAAAGAAATGTATAGACTTGGCCAAGTATGTTAGCGTATATCTTTAATCCCAGCACTAAGGAAGCAGAGGCAAACATATCTCTGTGAGTTCGAGGCCAACCTGATCTACATAGTTCCTGAAAGTGAGATCCTGTCTCAGAGAAAGAAAAAATAATATAAACTTCTTTGATGTTTCAATTTGTAGTGCTTTGAATAGAATGGCCCCCTATGGACTCATGTGTTGGAATGCTTGGCTCGGAGGGAGTAGCACTACTAGGAGGTGTGGCCTTGGTAGGTAGGTGTGGTCTTACTGGAGGAAGTGTGCCACTGTGAAGGTGGGCTTGGCGATCTCATAAGCTCAAGCTAGGCTCAGTGACACAGTCTCCTGCAGATCAAGTTGTAGAACTCTCAGCTCCTTCTGCACCATGTCTGCCCACATGCTGCGATGCTTCCTGTCATGCTAATAGACTAAACCTCTGACGCTGTCAGCCAGCCCCAACTAAATGCTTTCTTTTCTAAGAGTTGCCTTGGTCGCGGTGCTTCTTCACAACAGTGAAACCCTAAGACACAATGTAACAAATATTGTCTACCTCTACTATGCACAAGGTCTCCAGGGAATTAGGCCACGAGAAAGACATAGTACCTGTCTCCAGGAAGGAGCTTATTGTTTCTTATGAGTGATTATCTTAGTTATGGTTTCTATTGTTGTGAAGAGAGACATGGACTTCGGTAACTCTTAAAAATGAAAATATTTCATTGGGGCTGGCTTGCAGTCCAGGGGTTCAGTCCATTATCATCATAGTGGGAAGCATGGTGGCACACAGGAAAACATGGTGCTAGATAGGTAGCTGAGAGTTCTACATCTGTATTCACAGGCAACAGGAAGAGACTGTGCCACCTCAAAGCTCCCCCCTAGTGACCCACTTCCTCCAACAAAACCACACCTACTCCAACAATGTCATTCCTCCTAATAGTGCCACGCCCTACGAACCAAGCATTCTGAGTCTAAGGGGGGGGGGGCATTCCTATTCAAACCACAACTGTGGTTAGAATATAAGACAGAAAAAGACATATGAGACAGATGCCAAGGTCCAGAGTCGGAAGATTGGCAAGGCTTTGGATGTTCTGTGGGTTGCCTTTAGGGAATGCCAGGGCTGGGATCTTTGGGGAGCCAATGGGAAGACCACCCTGAGAGAAGAATCTGAATGAATAAGGTACAGACGGCTCGGGGTGTGCACCAGGAAAAGTGATCCTGGGCCCTGTATACCTTTAGAACATTTGAAATATCTGCCCATGGTGTGCGTGGGGGGGGGGGCGGGGCAGAGAGAGCTGGCATAGATTTATGAACAGAGCTAAATGAGCTTGCTGCCAAACCTATGATTTTGATCTTCAGACCAATAAGATAAAAGAAGAAGACTAGCCAGACAGTGGTGGCGCACACCTTTAATCCCAGCACTTGGGAGGCAGAGGCAGGTAGATCTTTGAGTTCACACCTTTAATCCCAGCACTTGGGAGGCAGAGGCAGGTAGATCTTTGAGTTCACACCTTTAATCCCAGCACTTGGGAGGCAGAGGCAGGTAGATCTTTGAGTTCACACCTTTAATCCCAGCACTTGGGAGGCAGAGGCAGGTAGATCTTTGAGTTCGAGGCCAGCCTGGTCTACAGAGTGAGTTCTAGGACAGCCAGGGCTACACAGAGAAACCCTGTCTCGAAAAACCAAAAAAAAAAAAAAAAAAAAAAAAAAAGAAGAAGATTAACTTCTGAAAGTTATCCTCTGACCTCCACACATATGCTATGATCACACACACACACCCAAATAAATAGATATAATTATAAAATCTAAGACATTTAGAACCAGTTGGGATTCCAGGGAGAAGGGTCAATAAGTTCTACACGAACACGGGGACCTGAGTTTGGCCCACAGAACACATGGGCACAGGCTCATATGCACACACATGCACACAAATATAATCTAGAAAGATTAGCAAACATTCTAGCAGGGAAACAGGAGAACAGAAAAGGGGTGGGGCTCAAAGTGTTTAAAGCAGCTGCCCATTCCCAAAATAGCACACCCCTATCTGTTAGCCTGAAGCACCTGCTGACAGAAATGGTGAGAGGGGGACTTTGGAGGTCCACTGTTAGCTATTGCCCTGCATGAGCCATGGAAATTCTGCTAGATTAGGTGGTGGCACCATAAACAGTGGGTGGAAGTGATGTGGTGGCCTGTGATTGTAATTGTGATATTTGGGAAACTGAGGCAGGAGGAACACTATGAGTTGAAGGCTAGCCTGACCTACATAGCAAGAACCTGTCTCAAAAGAACAAAGACAAAAACCTAATAGAATGAGTTGGGCAGGCTGCTTTGGCTCCCTGGCCAATGTAAATTTGGCCAATGTGATGACAAGTAGGTATGGGCAAACCCCATGATGGAGCTGAATCTCAAGATAGCGTTTATTGCAAGTGAAACCAAGGAATGGGGATGTGGCTCAGTTGGTAGAGTGCCTGCCTGGTGTTCTGGGGGTCCTGGGTTTGATCCCAGCACTGCATGAACTGGGCATGGTACACACTAGCAATGCCAGCAGTCAAGAGGAGAGACAAGAAGATCAGAAGTTTGATGTCGGGCTGGAGAGATGGCTCAATGGTTAAGAGCACTGACTGCTCTTCCGAAGGTCCTGAGTTCAAATCCCAGCAACCACATGGTGGCTCACAACCATTTCTAATGTGTTCTGGTGTGAGGCCCTCTCTGGTGTGTCTGAAGACAGCTACAATGTACTTACATATAATAATAATATAATATCTGGCACTGGCCTAAGCCAGATCAACACATCTGGCATTTGTCCTGCAGTGCCGGTGAAGAGGAAGATCACACTGACAGGATGGGGCTGGGGGAGGCACACGAAGGACACGACACAACAGTGTAAGACACAGGAGAAAGAACTGTGTCCTTCCGACTCTCAGCTATACATTCAACACTTGTGACACCAGACATTATCTACCCAGAAGAGGCCGAATCCACAGATAGTAGGTGCAGTACTAAGTCTGTCCCCACTTTTCAAGCTCAGCAAAAAGGTTGCTTCAGACTCAAGTTATAGATCTTTCCCACAGATCTTCCTTCCTTAGGTTCGCTTAGTTAGTTGGCCAGGGCAGCTCACACGCTCAGGGAAACACTTTACTGATGATCAGAGGTGCGGTTGACGGCTAGACGGCTAGACAGGAGGTGGAAGGCTGCAGGGATACCGTGCTCTCTGAGTCTCCACTATCTTGGTCGGTTACCTGCTCGGAAGCTCTTCGGACCTCATCCTTGGGAGTTTTCTTGAGGCTTCATTTAGGAAACAGTATTGCTTACAGCGCTGGCCCTTCGGACCAGAGATCCACCTTCAGCCGCTCTTGCCCCACCTGATCACGTGGCTGGTTCCCCTGGCAACCAGCTCCATCTTGAGGCTTTCCAGGAACAGGCCAAAGAGTTGCCTCTTTACAGCAGAGAATGCGCCTATCTAAGGGAAATTCCAAGGATTTAAGGGCCCTGGGTTAGATATGCCAGTAGCTCAGGAAATTACACAGGTTTAAAAAAATCTCTCAGGAACCAGGGTCAATGACCAACTATTAAGAACAAAGGATTCTTCCAGCAGTCACGGTACTCAGGAAATTACAGAGGTTTGTGGGTCTCTCTGCAATGTCCAAATCTATATTTCACAATATCACAGGCTGGCAAGGAAAGTGGTTAACTCAGAGAATAACTGATGAGATAAGTCATTGGGACCCAAGCTTCTCACCAGTACAGATAGTCACTGCATGCACAGGAAATGAGAGGAGTGCAACTGCTCAGGGCGGGACTAGAATTGGAGGTAAGAGCGATATCATTTTGGATGTACCCAGCTGAGTCTAGAACTAGCTATAGCTCTAAATGGGTACATTATTATTTATAAGTGCGCACATGTACTTTGTATATTCCCTAGCTAGATGTGTTAATGGGCCCAAGGAACAGGAGAGTAAGTGACACGTTTAAGGCCCAGATCTTGGCTTCTAGGAGAATACTCCTTAGAAAATGGCTGATTGAAGGGCTTCGGCATGGAATATACCAAATTAAGCTTGGAGGGTCTTGCACAGTGAGCAAGAAAGTAGAAATGATGAAGATCAGATAACAGAATGAGGAGGCCAACATGCAGGAGCCTCGGCTGGCCGAAGAGGAAGCTGAAAATTAATTCAGTGAAGTCAGGCATGGTGGCTGGCATGCACACCATTTTTTTTCTTTCTCTCTTTTTTTCTTCTTAAAGTTTAACAGGTTTTTTCTTTTTGCTTGTTTGTTTGTTTTTGGCTTTTCGAGACAGGATTTACTCTGTGTAACCCTAGCTGTTCTGGAACTCACTCTGTAGACCAGGCTGGCCTTGAACTCAGAAATCTGCCTGCCTCTGCCTCCCAAATGCTGGGATAAAAGGCGTGTTCTACCACCACCGCCGCCGGCTGCCAATGACACCTGCACCTTTAATCCCATCCCAGCACTCAGGAGGCAGAGGCAGTGGATCTCTGTGAATTGAAGGCCTGTCTGGTCTACAGAGTCAATCCCAAAATGGCTGGGGCTACACCGAGAGACTCTGTCTTGACAAACAAGGTAAAACAAACGCTAGCCTTTCCAAGTCTCCCAACTGGGATAGCCAGGCTCATTTTGCACCAGGCTGGACTGGAAGGAGGGAAGATTAGCTGGCAAGGGAGGGTGCAGGCAGGATCTGGGTTGGCGGGATGGTGTGATGGTAAAACACACACTCAGGGACAGCTTTGGAGAACTGGTTCAGTTTATTGAGTGGAACAAAGGTGATTTAAACCTTTGGTGGGTGAGTAGGGGGTCTCATGGTGAGTGTACACCGTTGGCTGTGGGGGCACCAGGCTGCTGGAGATGCCTCATTTGCATGAAGAGGAATTTCAGATGCTGCTGGACATGACCTTATACAAGGAAAGGAAGTTTAGCCTGCCTGTCAGCTACTTAACCTCCTCTAGTGAAGTGACGGTGGGGGACACAGGACTGCATTCGCCAGGACATGCAAGCCTGAGGCAGGGGTCTATCCATCCTATTCCTGCTGACCTCAGGAAGAGATTCCAATGGTTTGGGACACGCCTTGAACCCACTCTTGCTCCATGTCTGCTTCTCCTTGTCCCATAGTCGAATAAATACACAACCAAATAAAATAATGAAGTGATGGATTGATTGTAACCTACTGAATGAAGTAGGAGTTCTTCAACTAATGTAGAAATGAAGGAATGGATAAATATGCTAAAGTCTGATGAAGTGTAGGATATTCACATGGTTTTAATGTTCCCTCAAACACTTAGTTACAAAGGGAAAAATTAAATTTCACAGGGGGAAAGCCTGGTAGTCACCAGCTAATCAAATGACCACCGTTACCTACATTTGTGAAGGAAGAAATTAGTGTCACCTGCTGGGGCACAATGAGTAGTGGCTCCTCGGATAGGTATCTAAAGGTGCACGACCTGATTCTAATTGTGATAAAACTCCAGCTTTTGATTCTTTGTGTTTCTGTACCCTGGAAGCTGGCATCCCATGACACCTGAAGAGACCCAGGATGCAGCGTGTGGGTGTGGCAGATGGTACAAGTGGTGGACTCAGATCTGACCTCACAGTTTCTGTGTTGCAAGATAAGCCTAATTTTTTTTGGTTTTGGTTTTGGTTTTGGTTTTCGAGACAGGGTTTCTCTGTATAGTCCTGGCTGTCCTGGAACTCACTCTGTAGACCAGGCTGGCCTCAAACTCAGAAATCCTCCTGCCTCTGCTGAGTGCCGGGATTAAAAGTGTGTGCCACCACTGCCCAGCAAAATAAGCCTAAATTAAAAAAAAAAAAATCCTGCAAAAAGAAGTTGCCTATAGTTTTGAAAACCGTTGCGTCACTGGGCAGTGAGTATTACATAATAATACATGTGTAAATAGTATGTAAAGTAAAAAGGTGACAAGGAAAACTTTCAATGCTGAAAAAGACTGGAGGGGTCGGTGAGATGGCTCGGTGTATAGTGTTACTGGGGATGCCATCCCCAGAATCCACATAGAGGTGAAAGGAGAGAATAGATTCCATAACTCCACAGAGTTGTCCTCATGCACGCCATGTGCACATACGTATACATGTTAAGACTCATATGACAAATAGGAAAAAACCCAGGAAACAAAACCGGACTGGAGAGTCATGCCATGGAAACATTGATGTGGTCTGGAAGGATCTTTTCACTATAAAGATATTATTGGGAGGCAGAGGCAGGTGGATTTCTGAGTTCGAGGCCAGCCTGGTCTACAGAGTGAGTTCCAGGACAGCCAGGGCTGAGCGAAACCCTGTCTCGAAAAAACCAAATCCGCCCCCCCCAAAAGATATTATTGGGCTAGGAGTCCAGCTTAGTCAGTAAGCGCTTGCCTTGCAAGCATACAGATATGAATTTGATCTTCAGGCCCCACGTGGACAAGTCAGGGTGGTGGTGTCCACATGGAATCTCAGAGCTGGAGATCCTGAGCCTTCCCCACGTGGAGAATTCCAGAACAATGAGAAACCTTGTCTCAGAATAAGGCAATACCTAAAGTTACCTACTGGATTGTACACATGCTCTCTCATGTGTACAATCCAGTAGGTAACACACACACACACACACACACACACACACACACACACACGCGCGCGCGCGCGCACCTAACACCTCCCCACCAAAAGTGTGCACACACACCCCACCACATGAACACACAGGATACTATTGAGACTTTTGACATCTTCAATGGAGTCTGGAGATTAGCTGCAAATGTGTTAAATTCCAAATTTAGATGTTTTTTTTGGGTTGTTGAAATGCTCTGAGTGTTCTCATTAGTAAGAAAAACACATTACAGGGGCAACAGGGCGTCTTCAGAGCTTTGACTCTGCAGGAAGGAGCCTCTGAGTCAGAGTTTAGCATCCAGGATGTTTATTAGGGAGTGCCTTTGAAATTGACACCTGTGGAAGGGAAGAGAGGGAAGCGAGCTTTGGGGAAGGAAACAAGCTGAAAGGAAGACCAGCAGCTCTGACTGACCCGGGAGGCTCTGAAGTACAGCACCACTCAGCATTGCCCCAAACTAGACGGAAAGGGCTGGGCTTCATATTTATTGTGTTATTTGTGTTGTGTGCATGTTTGTGTGTGCAAGTTCACATGCTCATGTGTGCACACGCCTTTGGAGATTAGGGGCCCTCAGGTGTGTCCTTCAGGAGCCATTGACATTATTGTTTCTGTTTTTCTTTGGTTTTTCGAGACAGGGTTTCTTCTTGTAGTCCAGGCTGTCTTGGAACTTGCTCTGTAGACCAGGCTGGCCTCAAACTCAGACATCTGACTGCCTCTGTCTCCTGAGTGCTGGAATTAAAGGCCATCACCACCTGCCAAAAGTTCTCAAGAGACTTGTTTGTTTGTTTGTTTTGTTTTGTTTTGAGACAGGGTTTCTCTGTGTAGACCAGGCTGGCCTTGAGCTCAAAAACCCACCTGTCTCTGTCTCCCAAAAGCTGGGATTAAAGGCATGTGACACCCACTCCCATGCCCTGACTACCTTGGTTTTTCAGATAGGGTATCTCACTGACTTGGAAGTCACCAAGTAGGCTAGGCTGGTTGGTCAGTGAGCCTCATGGGATCATCCTGTCTCCACCATTATAAGCACATGCTCCCACACCTGGCCTTTTACATGGATTCTGAGGCTGAAAACCAGAAAGCAAGCTCATTCCCAACTGAGCCAGTCCCCTGGCCCAGGCCTCAATTTAGAATCACACTTTAATCAATCACGTATTGGATGTGAAGGGTCCTGATGAGGGTAATTCCCCAATGAGACTGTTCCCCTTCTATCTAGACACCAGGCACACAAAATGCCCAGGCAACAGCTATTGTTAGCTATTCAAAGGGACTTCTGCTGCACCTGATGGGAAAAGTCTCACTTCAAGAACCAGGGCCCTTAGCCCTGCAGAATCAGAACAACAGGAGTGGATCTGGGACCCAGAAATGATAGCAGGGTTACCCCTACTTCCACAGTTTTTTCCCCAGTTCCACATATTCTCCCTGCTGCAGACATAGCATCATAGTGAAAGTTTTTTATTCTCTGTCCTTATGCAATATGGAAAAAGGCATTCCGCCTCTGCAGAGTAAGGCACCCCCCCCCCCAGAGCAGGTGCAGAATCAGCTCATAAGAAATAGAGATGGACAGATTCCGTACCAGGAATCCACCACCATAGCTTCTTTGTTGCAAGTTGGATCCTCTGGTCTGATGCAATGTTCTGTGAGATTCTATGCTAATGGAATATTCCAGAACCCCAGGGTGATGCCTGAGGGGTGAGACAATCGAAACACTCACCCAAACACTTGTCCATTCCTGTTAGAATGAATCATTCACCAAGAAGGATTCCAAAGTATCTAGCTTGTGTTACCAGATGGTGTCTTAGGGGTGTGACAACATACCAGGAGTCCAGCACTGGTCTCTCACTCTCAAGTTGGACACTGGTAGAAGCAATAACTGATTAAGCTCTGCTAAGTAGAAGCCTGGGCTAAGAAGAGCCTTACTGTGCCATATGATCACTTCACACATGGATCTGTTTTGTCAGCAATGGTGTGGTTGATGACAAAGGCTGACTCAACTGGCTGAGTCACTTTATATCCACCATTTTGCTATTTTTTTTGTGTCTGTGTGGCCTCTCTATTCCTCCATTACTCCTTTATTTTAAGGAGAAAAGTAAACAGTATTTTCAAGATGGGTATGTATATTAGTCAGGGTTCTCTAGGGTCACAGAACTTATGGGTGGTCTCTGTATAGTAAGGGAATTTTTTGATGACTTAGAGTCTATAGCCCAACTCCCCAACAATGGTCAACAGCAGCTGTGATTGGAAGTCTAAGGATCTAGCAGTCGCTCAGTCCCATAAGGGAAGCAGGAGAGGAAGCATCTTCTTCCAATGTCCTTATGTAGGTCTCCTGCAGAAGGTGTGGTCCAGATTAAAAGTGTGTACCTCCACTCCCAGATCTGGGACTTGCTTTGTCTCAGATGACTTTGAACTCAGAGATCTCCTTACTTAGTCTCCTGGGATTCATAGCCACTATGCCTCAAGATCTCCATGCCAAGATCCAGGTCAGAAACCTGTATCTCACTGGGTGGTGATACACAGAGAAAACCTATCTCAAAAAAAAAAAAAACCAAAAAACAAAAACAAAAACAAGGAGGAGGAGGAGAAAAGAAGAAGAAGAAGAAGAAGAAGAAGAAGAAGAAGAAGAAGAAGAAGAAGAAGAAGAAGAAGAAGAAGAAGAAGAAGAAACAACTTGTATCTCCCAGCTTCAAGAGCAGGAAGATCACAGGTGAGCCTTCCAATTCTGTATTATAGTTCATTCCAGATACAGTCAAGTTGACGACCAGTACAGTGTGATAACACAAGCTTATAATCTCAGCATCAGTAAAGGCTGGGCGATGAGTTCAAGATTTCCTTGGCTATCTAGGAAGCTTGAAGCTAGCATGACCTACTTGAGACCTTGTCTTTAAAAAAAAATGTGAGTGGGCTGGAGAGGTGGCGTAGGGATAAAGAGTGACTGCTACTCTTGAAAAGGACCTGTGCTGGGCGTGGTGGTGCACACCTATAATCCCAGCACTTGGGAGGTAGAGGCAGGCAGATTTCTGAGTTCAAGGCCAGCCTGGTCTACAGAGTGAGTTCCAGGAAAGCCAGGGCTACACAGAGAAACCCTGTCTCGAAAAACAAACAAACAAAAAGAAAAAAGAAGAAAAGAAAAAGAAAAAAGCAAAGGACCCAGTTTGGATTCTAGGACCCATGTCAGTTGGGGACCTGACAGCTGACCTCTGTGGGCACCAGCATTCACATGCACAGACACAGACAATTGCAGATTTCTTTTTGAGTGAATGAAGAGATACTTGCAAAGCATCGTTTTACTGCTTGTCTTGTATTAAAGGCGACCTGTGCTCCCTCTAACACTCACGGTACCTGGGGTCTTGCCAGTGAGTGCGCCAGCTCCACATCTCGTCTGGTCTCTGAGTTGTCAGATATCCCTTGGCTCCAACTGCGTGAGTTTGGATTTTTCAGGAAGCAGACTGAGACAGATTTTAGTGCTCAGGATATTTTATTAGAGAGAACATTGGAATCAACATCTGTGGACGGGTGGGGGAGGTGGGGGAAGGAAGCAGGATTGAGCAGGAGGGGTTGAAATGAGGGCAGGCTGAGGCCGGAGTTAACCCCACCAGGGAGCCCTCAGACAGAAAGGCCTACATTACCACCCTGTGCAGGGCAGATGTCCCTGGCTCTATTTTTGCTGTGACTTGTCAATGGATTTGGACCACTAGAAAAGGTATATACTCTCGGCAGACAAGACAAACTCTAAAGTAAATGATTGTGACAACCATGTACAACCACAGTCCTGACAGCTCACAGGAAGAGTTAGCCAGGGGTCTGGACACCCACCGCAGGGGTCAGACCAGCAGCTGATTCTCTAGTTGCTCAGGTGAAAACGCATGTTTGACTGGCAGCAAAACTGTGGCACTTAAGTGAAACCTGTGAAGGGAAAATCATTATGCTATGTGTGATTAGTTTTTCCTTCTTTTATTTATGCGCATGAGTGTTTTTTCTGCACATGCATGTGTAGTCTGCACATGTCTGGTATAGGCAATGTCAAAAGAGGGTATCGGGTCCCCTGGAACTGTCATCATGGATTGCTGTGAGCTACCATGTGGGTGAAACAAACCCTGGTCCTCTGCAGAAGCAGCGAGAGCTCTTACTGATGAGCCATCTCTCCTGCCCCCCCACCCCCCACCCCCCACCCCCGCCCTTTTTTACAGTAACATCATTTGAACCCAGAGCTTCTTGCATGCTAGACAAATATTCTACAAGTGAGCCACATCTCCAGCCTAAGTATACAACTTCTCTAAGTCTGAACACATAAAAAAAGGAAAACTTTTCCAAAAAGAATACTGAATGATTTAAGAAGCACAGGAAAGAGCCACCCACTGCTGGTGCGGAGAAGATGAAAATCCATTTGGTTTGCAGTCCCGGCCTGAAAACATCAAGTGGAGCTTCATCTTTCTTAAGACAATAAAATGTATGAGTTTCAAGAATGCGGTAATGGAGCTGGGCAGTGGTGGCACACGCCTTTAATCCCAGCACTTGGGAGGCAGAGGCAGGTGGATTTCTGAGTTCGAGGCCAGCCTGGTCTACAGAGTGAGTTCCAGGACAGCCAAGGCTACACAAAGAAACCCTGTCTCAAAAAAAAAAAAAAAAGAAAGAAAGGAAGGAAGGAAGGAAGGAAGGAAGGAAGGAAGGAAGGAAGGAAGAACAAAAGAAAAGAAAAAAGAAAGAAAAGAAAGAAAAAGAAAAAAAGAATGGGGTAATGGGCTGGAGGGATGGCTGGGTAGTAAGAGCACCTGGCTGTGTATCCAGAGGACTTGGGTTCAGTTCTGTTAGGGTTTCTAGTGCTGTGATGAAACACTGTGCCTCAAAACAACTTGGGGAAGAAGGGTCTATTTGGCTTATGCTTCCACAGTACTGTTTATCATCAAAGGAGCTCAGGACAGGAATTCTAGCCTGGCCAGAACTAGGCAGGAGCTGAAGCAGAGGCCGCAGAGGGGTGCTGCTGACTCCCCACGATGGCTCAGTCTGCTTCTTACAGAACCCCGAACCCAGAGATAGCGCCACCCACAATGGGCCCAGTCTCAATCACTAATCAAGGAAATGTCCTACAGGCCTGCCTGCAGGCCTCCCTCTTCTCTAGTGATTTGTCTTGTTGATCTAAAACTAGCCAGCATAGCTTCTTCACACGTGTGGTAGCTCACAACCATCTATCATCTCGGTCCCAAGGGATTCAACACCCTCTTCTAGGCACTGCATGCACACGGCGCACAGCTAAACAGGTAGAACACTCATACGTATTTAAGAACAAGGAATGGTGGGGCAAGAGTGGGGACGCTGATGTCACTATAGCTGTCACCCATCTGGGCCTTCAGTTGTGCCTCACGTCTGAGCATGTCAGTCTTTCAAGTTTCCAGTTTTCCTGTTCTTGGGTGGCAGCAGAGCTCAGTAGAAACAGCACTTAAGTGAGGTCTGGGTTCGTCCCCAGCACCACACCCATCATCTCCACTGGGCCTGAGGACTCAGGCCTGTAATCTCAATTACTGAAGAAGGAGAATCAAGTTTAAGGTCTGACTGGGCTACAGAAAGAGTTCGAGGCCAGCCTGGGAAACTTATTAGAGATCCTGTTTCAAAAGGAAAAAGGGGCTAGTGCACGTGTGTCACCCTAGCACTGGGGAGGTGAGGCAGGAGGATCTCAAGATTTATCTGACCATAAGTGAGATTTATCTAGACCATATAGTGAGATTCTGTCTCAAAAATAAAACCGAAAACCTACCACCACCACCACCACTCTATCTGCTGGCAAAAAATAAGTTTCTACCTCCTCCTCCCCTTTGTTCCTTTCCCTTCTTCAACCATCATGGAACTTAGAAGAGTGTGAAGATGAGTCTTCTTCAGCGTCCCTGTACCGGACCTGGGACTGAGTCACAGAGGCGGGCAAGAAGGAGCCATTTTCTTCCTTGTCATTCTTTCCTGCCTTCTTGTCCAGCTAAGTCATTTTGCAAATCTTTCCTCTTTCCCCCCAAGAATACTTAGCCTTCTGTCTTTGTTTCAGAAGTGATATGTGTAACCCTTCAACAAAGGCTTCTAAACGTAGAACAGATTTTTCTTTGCTCGAATGGACCTCAGGCTAACCTCATGAAGAGCTGCCTTTGTATAAGTGCACACATGGTGGTGGGGCTGGATGCTGGGAACGGAGAGTGCAGTCACCCTGCGACGTCACCCCAGTTCCCTTCTTCCGGTCTTCTTCTACCTCTTCTGGCTGGGAGCAAAAGGCATCTGTGCTTCCCGGAGAGCAGA